>NC_092158.1:65936391-66536391 GCF_045791955.1 Oncorhynchus clarkii lewisi | reverse complement strand
TGCATTCCAGGTGACTACCCCCTGAAGCTGGTTCAGAGAATGCCAAGAGTGTGCAAAGCAGACATCAAAGCTGGGTGGATACTTTGAATAATCTCAAATATAACATATATTTGGATTTGTTTAACGCTTTTTTGGTTACTACATGATTCCATGTGTGTTATTTCATAGTGTTTATGTCTTCATTATTATTATACAATGTAGAAAATAGTAAAGATAAAGAAAAACCCTGAGGTGTGTCCAATCTTTTGACTGGTACTGTGTATATATACTCCGGACTCCGACATATTTATATGTTTCTTATGTCCATTCATTTTCTTTTAGATGTGTGTGTATTGTTTTGTATTGTCAGATATTACTGCAGTGGTAGAGCTAGAATAACAAGCATAAAGCTACACCCGTTAAAACGTCTGCTAAATGTGTGTATGCGATAAATTACAATTTATTTGATTAAAAAAGATTACAGCTGTAGAGGACACATTTATTTAATTATAATATATTTCATTATTACAATAGCAAACATTTCCTATCAGGTTGCAATAATACATACAGTATGCAATGGCCTTCATCTATTCAAAAGAAATGCACGGAAACATTGATACATTAGGCTATGTATAGCCTAAGTTAATCACATAATTATTCAGAATCAAAAAATATTTACTCCTCGGAGTTGTGAATACATGATTACACAATAAATAAATACGTTAAAAAACAAATAAGTAAACATGTAAATAAATAGTAAGATATATGAATAGATAAATAGATATATAAATAAATAATATGTACACAACACACACATAACGCTCATTTGCTACTTAATGTTGTGTCTAGTCTTTGTAGGTGTGCCAGCACCACTGTCCTTATGTCTTCCCAGCCGATTGCGCTGTATTCCTGCATAAATTAAATACACTTGTTAAGATTTGAGAATAGACACATGTTGTATCATCACATAAATACATCCAGATTTGGTGAATGTACTCTCTTTGTAAGACAAGTGGATCAACCTACCTCGCGTTTCAAGTAATGCTTCAGGAACTTGAAGTGAAGGCTCATCTTTTTGTTCACTCTGTTGACAGATTTTGATAGTCTAGTTTTCATAGCCTTTACCTGTTAGAACAAAATACAAATCATTCATTTAATATTATGTTTTGATTAACATGTAACTACTTATTTTATAATTAAGAAGGATAGTATAATGTTTTCCTTTTTGCATTAATGTTAAGAGGCGAAAATCACAAATGACATACGCATTGGTCCAGCTCCGAGGTCTGGCGATAGAGGTCATTCATAAACTTGTCAACTCCTTTCTGGTCCCAGGCGGTGGACTCATATTTACCACTGCTGAACAATTTCTTTATAGCGTTCAGAGTATGCGAAATGAAGGCAATCTGTTCGTCAGCCTAGAAGAAGAGTGATTTGTATTAGTATATGCCTTATGAATTGATGGCAAATATCGAAAAATTATAGCAAATTGTATATTCGTTATAACCTAATTATATACGGTGTATTCGGTAATTGTTCAGAACCCTTCACTATCTGTGTTACGTTACAGCCTTATTTTAAAATGTAATAAATATGATTTCATTCATCAATCTACACACAATAACCCATAATGACAAAGCCAAAACATGTTTTTCGACATTTTTGCCAATTTATGAAAATCAAAAACTGTTTTTGCTTCTTCATTATGGGATATTGTGTGTACATTGATGATGATTTTTATTTATTTGCAATCAATTTTAGAAATGGTCTGTAACATAACAAAATGTTGAAAAGGTGAAGGGGTCTGAATACTTCCCGAATTCAGTGTTTAATCCACTCTTAGAAAAAAAAGTTATGGATAGTACAAAACATGTTTTATGCATATTTCTTACCTTGAAATTATTGACTTGTCTGTATTGTTTGTCAGGGAAAGTGATCTGAGGTCCTCGAGAGACTTCATGACCCTGAGATGCCAAAAAATATAAACAGAATATTGCATTATTATTATTGTACAAAAAGGAGAATGAAACACAGCAGCTCATGAAATGTTGAAAAGATGACAAGAGCTCAATGACCAGGAACAAGTGATTAAACATGACCCTATATCCTACCATTTTCTGAAGCATCGTTATGGTGTTGTTGCTGAACACTTGGAACATGCTCGGAGACCGAGGCAGTGTCTTCATCCATGTGCATCCGATGGTTTTATTCCAGGTGCAAATCGTCATGACCAAGCACATCCAAAAGCTGATTGAACCCATTTTAGCGTAGGTCTACTGTAGTTCTCGGTCTGTTCGCAATCAACGTTGATGCACTTCCGAAAGATAGACTTCTTCGTTTTATTCCGACAAAAGTAAGTTTTCCGCAACGGATAAAGAGATAAAGTGTTCTTCCTGAACAATCAATTTCTCGAATACTCAAGTTCTGCCATGCTCCAACCTGTGTCGATCCTTTATACAAGAGTAGTCAAGGTATTCCAAAAGTGAAAGGTGGAAGTTCCCTTACACTTTCATACCTGAGTGTTTTTGTACGTGTGGAGAAAATGCATCGAAAGGACAGGTGCATCTCTCGAATAATTGTTACATCTTGAGCTATTTGCTATTTTATCATGAAATTTTGACCTTTCAACCAGGATTATTTTGATGAAAAAAATAAACATGTGAATCGATCGGACTATGGCCTAAATAAATATCACCATATAGAACAAATTTAGTTTGGCCTTTCACTTCGAAAACCAAAGTATTTAATGTTTGAAAACGCAACACCTTTTCATTTGCACACAGAAACTTTGGTGTCAAATACGTTGTAACCACCTGCTTAAAGGTTAATTGTTGTTTGTGGACCCCAACTGTCTATGTAAAGATACAGATCAACCTTGTATGGGTTGTATGAATTACACACTCAACATTACTTTATTTGGTTTTAGAAACAGGTTTGGGTGGTCTGAAATATTTTGATAGACCCCCTTCTATATGCTCCCGGTTTTCAGAAAAAGACACTGGTAGCCTGTGAAGTGCACAGGTAGACCTTGGGAATACTGCTTAAATTTGAGCCTATATTGCGGGGGCTTTTGAAACTTCTTTCACGTAGATCATCTGTCAAAGTATTCAATAGTCTTGTCTTTAATGGACTTGTAAACACATATTTTATTTATTCCTCCAGTTATGTAAGTTGATGGGACCTCTGCATCTATTACCTTTCCTCCCCAGCGACTGAAGAGTATAGGCTTTGTTTTAAGAGCGATTGGGACTCTCCATTGAACTATCATTCAAACTATAATAATGATTATGTTGCATAATATACAGTATATACTTTATATTATTAATAACTATATGAATAAACCATTTGTTACAGTGATAAAATGCCACAGTCATAATGATGTCTTGTCTAAAAGTGTATTCTCAAGGCGTTTTTTTTGTTTTTTTTTGTTATGGTATTATGGTAACATTTCATTGAGAAATTCGTCTTCATTAATCGGTTCATTCAGGTCACACATCTTTACAACATTACTAGCACATTTCTAACAAATATAAGCTGTGTGTGCGTGTGTTTATTCAAATATTATACACACTCTAGAAAAGGGTTCTATATAGAACCTTCAGGGGTTATATATATGAAACAATCAATAAAACCCTTTTTGGTTGTATCTAGAACTTTTTACTTATAAAGAACACTATTACTTATAAAACAGGTTTTAATAAACTTATGCAAAATGTAACTACAACATGCTACCATGACACGTACATTCTTGGCATTTTTGTTAAATTCTTCTGAAAATGTCTCAGGATGCCCTCTATTTCAACTCTCAAGACCTCCCGTGCGCACGAACTGATTTCTGAAAGAAAAAGCAGGAAACGAATATATTTTATTTTATTTTAAAATTAAGCATGGCACACATAGGCTTACATCATAGGTATAGGGACCCAAAAACAAACAAAAAAGTAAACATAGGAGATGTTTTACCTCATGTGAAAGAAAGTCATCCAGCTGTTAGAAGTAGTTCTTCACCTTGTCTACAATGCGAGGGTTAAGCACGTGGTTACAACGTAGTTGACACCAAAGTTTCTGTGTGCAAATGAAAAGGTGTTGCGTTTTCAAACATGAAATACTTTGGTTTTCGAAGTGAAAGGCCAAACTAAATTTGTTCTATATGGTGATATTTATTTAGGCCGTAGTCCGATGGATTCACATGATTATTTATTCTAATAAAAAAAATATCCTGGTTGAAAGGCAAATATTTCATCATAAAAAAAACAAATGTCTTAAGATGTAACAATTCTTCGAGAGATGCACCTGTCCTTTCCGTGCATTTTCAACAACAACACTCAGGTATGAAAGTGTAAGGGAACTTCCACCTTTCACTTTTGGAATACCTTGACTACTCTTGCATAAAGGATCGACACAGGTTGGAGCATGGCAGAACTTGAGTATTCGAGAAATTGATTGTTCAGGAAGAACACTTTATCTCTTTATACGGTTGCGGAAAACTTACCTTTGTCGGAATAAAACGAAGAAGTCTATCTTTCGGAAGTGCATCAAGGTTGATTGCGAACAGACCGAGAACTACAGTAGACCTACGCTAAAATGAGTTCAATCAGCTTTTGGATGTGCTTGGTCATGACGATTTGCACCTGGAATAAAACCATCGGATGCACGTGGATGAGGACACTGCATCGGTCTCCGAGCATGTTCCAAGTGTTTAGCAACAACACCATAACGATGCTTAAGAAAATGGTAGGTTATAGGGTCATGTTTATTCACTTGTTCCTGGTCATTGAGCTCATGTCAATTTTTCAACATTTCATGAGCTGCTATGTTTCATTTAAATTACCTGACTCCTTTTTGTACAGTAATAATAATGCAATATTTTTTGGCAATACAGGGTCATGAAGTCTCTCGAGAACCTCAGATCACATTCCCTGACAATCAATACAGACAAGTCAATCATTTCAAGGCAAGAACTATGCATAAAAAATGTATTGTTCTATCCATAACTTGTATTCAGACCCCTTCACCTTTTCCACAATTTGTTACGTTACAGACCATTTCTAAAATGGCAAAAACAGTCTTTTGTTTTTAATAAATTAGCAAAAATTTCGAACAACATGTTTTGGCTTGGTCATTATGGGTTATTGTGTGTAGATTGATGAATGAAATCATATTTATTACATTTTAAAATAAGTCTAACGTAACACAGATAGTGAAGGGTTCTGAACAATTACCGAATGCAGTGTATATAATTAGGTTATAACGACTATACAATTTGCTATAATTTTCTAACATTTGCCATCAATTCATAAGGCATATACTAACACAAATCACTCTTCTTCTAGGCTGACGAACAGATTGCCTTCATTTCGCATACTCTGAACGCTATAAAGAAATTGTACAGCAGTGGTAAATATGAGTCCACCGCCTGGGACCAGAAAGGAGTTGACAAGTTTATGAATGACCTCTATCGCCAGACCTCGGAGCTGGACCAATGCGTATGTCATTTGTGATTTTCGCCTCTTAACATTAATGCAAAACGGAAAACATTATCCTATTCTATTAGATGATAATAAAAGTAGTTACATGTTAATCAAATCATAATATTAAATTAATTATTTGTATTTTGTTCTATCAGTTAAAGGCTATGAAAACTAGACTATCAAAATCTGTCAAAAGAGTGAACAAAAAGATGAGCCTTCACTTCAAGTTCCTGAAGCATTACTTGAAACGCGAGGTAGGTTGATCCATGTCTTACAAAGAGAGTACATTCACCAAATCTGGATGTATTTATGTGATGATACAATATGTGTCTATTCTAAAATCTTAACAAGTGTATTTCGTTTATGCAGGAATACAGCGCAATCGGCTGGGAAGACATAAGGACAGTGGTGCTGGCACACCTACAAAGACTAGACACAACATTAAGTAGCAAATGAGCGTTATGTGTGTGTTGTGTACATATTATTTATTTATATATCTATTTATCTATTCATATATGTGACTATTTATTTACATGTTTACTAGTTTGTTTTTTTAACGTATTTATTTATTGTGTAATAATGTATTCACAACTTCTGGAGTAAATCATTTTTTTCACTGAATAATTTTGTGATTGACTTAGGCAATACACAGCCTAATGTATCAATGTTTCCGTGTATTTCTTTTGAATACATGAAGGCCATTGCATACTGTATTTATTATTGCAACCTGATAGGAAATGGTTATTATTGTAATAATGAAATATATTATAATTAAATAAATGTGCCCTCTACAGCTGTAATCTTTTTTAATCAAATAAATTGTAATTTATCGCATACACACATTTATAAGATGTTTTAACGGGTGTAGCTTTATGCTTGTTATTCTAGCTCTACCACTGCAGTAATATCTGACAATACAAAACAATACACACACATCTAAAAGAAAATGAATGGACATAAGAAACATAGAAATATGTCGGAGTCCGGAGTATATATACACAGTACCAGTCAAAAGTTTGGACACACCTCAGGGTTTCTCTTTATTTTAAATATTTTCTACATTGTATAATAATAGTGAAGACATAAACACTATGAAATAACACATATGGAATCATGTAGTAACCAGTCATTCAGTTGTGCTGTGACAAGGTAGAGGTGGTATACTGAACATAGCACTATTTGCTAAAATACTAAGTCCATATTATGTCAGGAACAGCTCAAATAAGCAAAGAGAAATGACAGTCCATCATTACTTTAAGACATGAATGTCAGTCAATGCAGGAAATTTCAAGAACTTTGAATGTTTATTCAAGTGCAGTTGCAACAACCATCAAGCGCTATGATGAAACATAAGGACAGCCACAGGAAAGGAAGACACAGAGTTACATCTGTTGCAGAGGAGAAGTTCATTAGAGTTACCAGCTTCAGAAATGGCAGCACAAATAAATGCTTCACAGAGTTCAAGTAACAGACACATCTCAACATCAAGTGTTCAGGGGAGACTGCTAGAGTCAGTCCTTCATGGTCGAATTGCTGCAAAGGAAACACTACTTGTGTGTGTGTGTGTGTGTGTTCGTGTGTGTGTGTGTGTGTGTGTGTGTGTGTGTGTGTGTGTGTGTGTGTGTGTGTGTGTGTGTGTGTGTGTGGGATGTATTTACATTATGGTCAGTATGTGGATAGAATTATTAACTTTTCTGGAAACCTTGCTTTGTCATTATGGGGTATTGTGTCAAGATTGAAGAAGATTCTTTAAAAAAATCATAGACCTTGTGTTTTACAAGTTTGAACAGCACAGTCTGGAATGGCACAGTTCAATACAATAGAGCACAGTAGAGTACAATAAAGTATAGGATAGTACAGTACAGTAGATATTCATTCAGTACAGTACAGTATAGTTTAATTCAGTAGAGTACAGTACAGTTTAGTAAATTAGTGTAAAGTAGGCTACACTCTACTGTGCTGCACTCTATTGGACGTTACTTTCCTTTCCTTTACTGTACTGTACACTGTACTGTAATGAACTGTGCTCTACTGTACTCTTCTGTATTGTACTGTACTGTACAATCCACTAAAATGAACTGGAGTTTACTACACTCCACTGTAATGATTTGTACTCTGCTGTTCTCTACTGTACTGTGCTGTCCAAATTTATCCATGGACAATGAAATTAAAAATCAAACCAAAATCTGACCAAATAAAGAAGACCTGTCCAGACAACACCGTGCTTAGTGGGTAGGCACGATGCATCCTGTACAAATTGGGAAGATGCAGTTTCGACATTGTTTTCTCATTGACGTCTTAAACATTCTAAATTCTACAGTTCCACATCGTTGATATGTCGCCAAGACATCAAAATTTGTCTTGATGTCTTGGCGACGTCTTCCCAGTATGCAAACGCTCTCAAAACTACATATTCCCACGTCAGCCAAAGGTGTCTTTGATTACTGGAGAGAACAGGCTTTGTATATTATGAATTAATCCCAATTTAATATAGAAAAAGGGATAAATGAACCTTGTATAGTCAAAAACGTGCCTAGCACTATGACACACACACACACACACACACACACACACACACACACACACACACACACACACACACACACACACACACACACACACACACACACACACACACACACACACAACAGTAGAATAGCCCTGTCAAAACGATTGACTCTGTTGGAAAAATATCCCTGATATCGTAGCCTATACCAAGGAACTATTGTCACATGTTATTTTTCATTTCCCCTTGTAATAAAAACGACAAATAGAAAGTTCCAACAAATCATGTTGTCGTTGCTTGTCAACGTTGCATCACCAGCAGTCAACAGTAGGGTGAAAGTTGGTTACGTCATTGTGAAAATGAAAGTTGAGAGATGTGGGTATTGACGCCGACGTCTCCCATTCCCTTTTCATTTGTAGCGCAACAGCAGAGGACTACGGAACAATATTTCGGACTAACTTTGAACGAAACCCACTAAATTAATGTCTTATGTGGCTACATTTCTTAAGAAGTGTCGGTTTAATTTCGACTCCGACGATTTTGTTAGACTTTTTGTTTTTGGTTCAAGCGAAGTTATTAGCAGTTGAAAGCAAAGCTCGCGAATAGCCTATTCTCGCTATAGTAATAGTCTAGCCGATATCTAGATTGAATAATATTTTATTGTGGTTCAACTATAATTTAAAGCTGTTTTCAAGGAGAATGTGTATAGATTTACTTGGATTTGTTCGTCCAGGAGACGGGGCAGGCATGGAATTCTAAGTGCTACATGTGCTAGTCCGGAAAATGAAAGTCCCCGCCTCCGGTAGGTTGATCAGGGGAAATTCTCTCTACAGCTTTCCCTTTCCCAATTCCACATAAAACTACTTAACACACCCAAGATGTTCAAACTTATCTGGAACACTAACAGCGAAACAAACTGCTATTTACAATGTATACAATGCAGAGTTGGACTTGTATTTTTCTTATTATTTGCAGTATGCAGAGCGTGTGTCATTGCTGTGACTGGATCCGACACCACTACGGTCACTTGAGCGCAGAATACCTTTCCCTGCTGGACCAGATGGTGAGTTATCAGCAAGCACATTGTAAGAGGAGACTGAATGCATGTATTAAGGACAGCAAAACAACCAACCAAGTAAAATAGTAATGTGTTTCATGTTTAGCATCTGTGTTAGAAAACTGTTAGCCTATATTTGAATATACATAGTAAAAGGGCTCTAAGGCTATAATGACAGCGAGATCAAATCAAATCGAAACAAATCTATTTATATAGCCCTTCGTACATCAGCTGATATCTCAATGTGCTGTACAGAAACCCAGCCTAAACCCCCAAATAGCAAGCAATGCAGGTGAAGAAGCACTGTGGCTAGGAAAAACTCCCTAGAAAGGCCAAAACCTAGGAAGAAACCTAGAGAGGAACCAGGCTATGGGGGGGGGGGGGGGGGGCAGGCAGTCTTCTTCTGGCTGTGCCGGTTGGAGATTATAACAGAACATGGCCAAGATGTTCATAAATGACCACCATGGTCAAATAATAATAATCACAGTAGTTGTCGAGGGTGCAGCAAGTCAGCACCTCAGGAGTAAATGTTTGTTGGCTTTTCATAGCCGATCATTAAGGGTATCTCTACCACTCCTGCTGTCTTTAGAGAGTTAAAAACAGCAGGTCTTGGACAGGTAGCACATCCGGTGAACAGGTCAGGATTCCATAGCCACAGGCAGAACAGTTGAAACTGGAGCAACAGCACGGCGAGGTGGACTGGGGACAGCAAGGAGTCATCATGCCAGGTAGTCCTGAGGCATGGTCCTAGGGCTCAGGTCCTCCGAGAGAGAGAAAGAAAGAGAGAATTAGAGAGAGCATACTTAAATTCACACAGGACACCAGATAAGACAGGAGAAGTACTCCAGATATAACAAACTGACCCTAGCCCCCCGACACATGAACTACGGCAGCATAAATACTGGAGGCTGAGACAGGAGGGGTCAGGAGACACTGTGGCCCCATCCGATGATACCCCCGGACAGGGCCAAACAGGAAGGATATTTGACACGTGACTCAACATACTATATTGATTGTTTTTCATGGAGGAGATATCACAAAGCAGAATGCCCCAGTCTTTTCCCCAACATCACTTTACAGACCCATAGATGATGCCGAGGTAAAGGCTAGAAACTTTACTAATCATGTTCTGATATGCTTTGGTATGGCGATCTTGACCCAATGTTATTTTGATGCCATAACGGAAGCCTATACTGTTTCTAATCTTCTTTTTATATCTTCTTGTGTATGTTTAGGACAAAGTCAGATTCCATCTATAAAATCACCTGGGACAAGAAAAACCTGGACGATTTCCTCAACATTCTCGAACGCCAATTTGAAAACCTTCATTCCTGTGTAAGTAACGGGTCTATTTAAAGTATAATCCCTGATAGGTCAGGGTTCTCCAAACCATTTCACGGAGAGTTACCTTCCTGTATGTTTTCGCTCCAACCCGAGTTGTAACTAACCTGATTCCGTTTATCAACCACCTAATTAATTAGGTGTGATAGATTAGGGTTGGAGTGAAAACCTACAGGAAGGTAGTTCTCCAGGGACAGGGTTGGATGGTGCTTTAACCTCACCGTTCATGGTGTGTTATCCTCATGTAAGTTTTTGCTCCAACCCCAGTTGTTACTAACCTGATTCAGTTTCTTTAAAAAAAATGTGGGTTCTGGGGAAATACAGTGGGGAGAACTAGTATTTGATACTTTATTTTAAAAAAATTTTATTTCACCTTTATTTAACCAGGTAGGCAAGTTGAGAACAAGTTCTCATTTACAATTGCGACCTGGCCAAGATAAAGCAAAGCAGTTCGACACATACAACGACACAGAGTTACACATGGAGTAAAACAAACATACAGTCAATAATACAGTATAAACAAGTCTATATACGATGTGAGCAAATGAGGTGAGATAAGGGAGGTAAAGGCAAAAAGGCCATGGTGGCAAAGTAAATACAATATAGCAAGTAAAACACTGGAATGGTAGATTTGCAATGGGAGAATGTGCAAAGTAGAAATAAAAATAATGCGGGTGCAAAGGAGCAAAATAAATAAATAAATTAAATACAGTAGGGAAAGAGGTAGTTGTTTGGGCTAAATTATAGGTGGGCTATGTACAGGTGCAGTAATCTGTGAGCTGCTCTGACAGTTGGTGCTTAAAGCTAGTGAGGGAGATAAGTGTTTCAAGTTTCAGAGATTTTTGTAGTTCGTTCCAGTCATTGGCAGCAGAGAACTGGAAGGAGAGGCGGCCAAAGAAAGAATTGGTTTTGGGGGTGACTAGAGAGATATGGACAGCTGGAGCGTGTGCTACAGGTGGGAGATGCAATGGTGACCAGCGAGCTGAGATAAGGGGGGACTTTACCTAGCAGGGTCTTGTAGATGACATGGAGCCAGTGGGTTTGGCGACGAGTATGAAGCGAGGGCCAGCCAACGAGAGCGTACAGGTCACAATGGTGGGTAGTATATGGGGCTTTGGTGACAAAACGGATTGCACTGTGATAGACTGCATCCAATTTGTTGAGTAGGGTATTGGAGGCTATTTTGTAAATGACATCGCCAAAGTCGAGGATTGGTAGGATGGTCAGTTTTACAAGGGTATGTTTGGCAGCATGAGTGAAGGATGCTTTGTTGCGAAATAGGAAGCCAATTCTAGATTTAACTTTGGATTGGAGATGTTTGATATGGGTCTGGAAGGAGAGTTTACAGTCTAACCAGACACCTAAGTATTTGTAGTTGTCCACGTATTCTAAGTCAGAGCCGTCCAGAGTAGTAATGTTGGACAGGCGGGTAGGTACAGGTAGCGATCGGTTGAAGAGCATGCATTTAGTTTTACTTGTATTTAAGAGCAATTGGAGGCCACGGAAGGAGAGTTGTATGGCATTGAAGCTTGCCTGGAGGGTTGTTAACACAGTGTCCAAAGAAGGGCCATAAATATACAGAATGGTGTCGTCTGCGTAGAGGTGGATCAGAGACTCACCAGCAGCAAGAGCGACCTCATTGATGTATACAGAGAAGAGAGTCGGTCCAAGAATTGAACCCTGTGGCACCCCCATAGAGACTGCCAGAGGTCCGGACAGCAGACCCTCCGATATGACACACTGAACTCTATCAGAGAAGTAGTTGGTGAACCAGGCGAGGCAATCATTTGAGAAACCAAGGCTGTCGAGTCTGCCGATGAGGATGTGGTGATTGACAGAGTCGAAAGCCTTGGCCAGATCAATGAATACGGCTGCACAGTAATGTTTCTTAACGATGGCGGTTAAGATATCATTTAGGACCTTGAGCGTGGTTGAGGTGCACCCATGACCAGCTCTGAAACCAGATTGCATAGCAGAGAAGGTATGGTG
The DNA here is from genome assembly GCF_045791955.1 of Oncorhynchus clarkii lewisi. NCBI lineage: Eukaryota > Metazoa > Chordata > Actinopteri > Salmoniformes > Salmonidae > Oncorhynchus > Oncorhynchus clarkii. The sequence goes on along the minus strand of NC_092158.1, from coordinate 66,524,048 downwards.
AGATTCGAAATGGTCGGTAATCTGTTTGTTGACTTGGCTTTCGAAGACCTTAGAAAGGCATGGTAAGATAGATATAGGTCTGTAGCAGTTTGGGTCAAGAGTGTCACCCCCTTTGAAAAGGGGGATGACCACAGCTGCTTTCCAATCTTTGGGAATCTCAGACAACACGAAAGAGAGGTTGAACAGGCTAGTAATAGGGGTGACAACAATTTTGGCAGATAAATTTAGAAAGAAAGGGTCCAGATTGTCTAGCCCGGCTGATTTGTAGGGGTCCAGATTTTGCAGGTCATTCAGAACATCAGCTGAGCAGATTTGGGAGAAGGAGAAATGGGGAAGGCTTGGGCGAGTTGTTGTGGGGGGTGCAGTGCTGTTGACCGGGGTAGGAGTAGCCAGGTGGAAAGCATGGCCAGCCGTAGAAAAATGCTTATTGAAATTCTCAATTATGGTGGATTTATCAGTGGTGACAGTATTTCCTATCTTCAGTGCAGTGGGCAGCTGGGAGGAGGGTTTCTTATTCTCCATGGACTTTACAGTGTCCCAGAACTTTTTTGAGTTAGTGTTGCAGGAAGCAAATTTCTGCTTGAAAAAGCTAGCCTTGGCTTTTCTAACTGCCTGTGTATAATGGTTTCTAGCTTCCCTGAACAGCTGCATATCACGGGGGCTGTTCGATGCTAATGCAGAACGCCATAGGATGTTTTTGTGTTGGTTAAGGGCAGTCAGGTCTGGGGAGAACCAAGGGCTATATCTATTCCTGGTTCTAAATTTCTTGAATGGGGCATGTTTATTTAAGATTTTAACACAAAAACATTAGGAAGGCATTTAAAAAAAATATCCAGGCATCCTCTTCTGACGGGATGAGATCAATATCCTTCCAGGATACCCCGGCCAGGTCGATTAGAAAGGCCTGCTCGCTGAAGTGTTTCAGGGAGCGTTTTACAGTGATGAGTGGAGGTCGTTTGACCGCTGACCCATTACGGATGCAGGCAATGAGGCAGTGATCGCTGAGATCTTGGTTGAAAACAGCAGAGGTGTATTTAGAGGGCAAGTTGGTTAGGATGATATCTATGAGGGTGCCCGTGTTTAAGGCTTTGGGGAGGTACCTGGTAGGTTCATTGATAATTTGTGTGAGGTTGAGGGCATCAAGTTTAGATTGTAGGATGGCTGGGGTGTTAAGCATGTTCCAGTTTAGGTCGCCTAGCAGCACAAGCTCTGAAGATAGATGGGGGGCAATCAGTTCACAAATGGTGTCCAGAGCACAGCTGGGGGCAGAGGGTGGTCTATAGCAGGCGGCAACAGTGAGAGACTTGTTTTTAGAGAGGTGGATTTTTAAAAGTAGAAGTTCAAATTGTTTGGGTACAGACCTGGATAGTAGGACAGAACTCTGCAGGCTATCTTTGCAGTAGATTGCAACACCGCCCCCTTTGGCAGTTCTATCTTGTCTGAAAATGTTGTAGTTTGGAATTAAAATGTCTGCATTTTTGGTGGTCTTCCTAAGCCAGGATTCAGACACAGCTAGAACATCCGGGTTGGCAGAGTGTGCTAAAGCAGTGAATAGAACAAACTTAGGGAGGAGGCTTCTAATGTTAACATGCATGAAACCAAGGCTATTACGGTTACAGAAGTCGTCAAAAGAGAGCGCCTGGGGAATAGGAGTGGAGCTAGGCACTGCAGGGCCTGGATTCACCTCTACATCGCCAGATGAACAGAGTAGGAGTAGAATAAGGGTGCGGCTAAAAGCAATAAGAATCGGTCGTTTAGAACGTCTTCAACAGAGAGTAAAAGGAGGTTTCTGGGGGCGATAAAATAGCATCAAGGTATAATGTACAGGCAAAGGTAAGGTAGGATGTGAATACAGTGGAGGTAAACCTAGGTATTGAGTGATGAAGAGAGAGATATTGTCTCTAGAAACATCATTGAAACCAGGAGATGTCATTGCATGTGTGGGTGGTGGAACTAATAGGTTGGATAAGGTATAATGAGCAGGACTAGAGGCTCTACAGTGAAATAAGCCAATAAACACTAACCAGAACAGCAATGGACAAGGCATATTGACATGAAGGAGAGGCATGCTCAGTCGAGTGATCAAAAGGGTCCAGTGAGTGGAGAGGTTGGTTGGGGGTCACGACGATTTAGACAGCTAAATCGGTAGCAAGCTAGCATAGGAGCAAGTTAGCATAAGATGGAGGTCTGTTATTAGCCAACTCTTGCGTTCCGTCAGTAGATTAGTGGGTTTCCGTGTGGTAGAGGGGATGAATCCAAATCACACAACAACAACAAAAATAAAAACAATAGAAATAGTTATAGAGGCCCAAGAAGAAAAATAAATTAAAATAAAATAAAATAAAAATGGTCCGATTGTCTATTCAGATAGCAGCCAATAAGATAGCCAACGGCTAGCAGGCCGCAGATGGGCGCCCAGGCAACGTTGCGCCGGAGGAGCCAGCCGGACAATTCCCTTGGGTAGACAACGTCGGCAGTCTAGCCGTGAAGGCCCGGTGGGGCTCCGCGTAGGCAGCAAAACGGGTCCGGATAGGTGACTGCAGCCCAGGAGTGATTGATGGAACTCTTCAGCTGGCTAGCTTCGGAACAATTGATGTTAGCTCCGGAATCGACGAAAGCCGATAGTCACACGGATAGCAGCTAGCTAGCTGCGAGATCCAGGCATGGACGTCCAGAGCCAGCGGCCGAAATCCAGGGACATGGAGAGAAAAATTGGTCCGATATGTTCCGCTCCGAGCCGCGCTGCGCTGCACCGCGCCGTACAAAACTGGCGATAGATTCTCGAGCCAAAGGACAGCCGATGACCACAAACCGTGGTCAGCTGAGTACCAACGATTAGCCAGTAAATAAGCTAACTAGCTTCTGAACTAGCCCCTGAACCAGCTTCAGAGTAGCTTCTGGACCAGCTTCTGGCTAGCTCCCGGCTAGCTTCTGGCTAATTTCTGGCTAGCCTCTCGGAGGATCACAGATCTGAGGTAAATAATACTTTTTTATATAAATATAAATTGGTGAAGCGGATTGCATTAGAGTGTTCTGAAGATGAGTTTTTGGAAAATTAAAAATGTATGTGAAAAAAAAAGTTGTAAATATATATATATATACGGGACACGACAGGACGAGGACAAAAATACGTCTGAACTGCTATGCCATCTTGGGAAACAACACTGACGATTTGGCAGGTTTTTCTACTTACAAAGCATGTAGAGGTCTGTAATTTTTATCATAGGTACACTTCAAATGTGAGAGACGGAATCTAAAACAGAAATCCAGAAATCACATTGTATGAATTTTAAGTAATTCATTTGCATTTTCTTGCTTCTTTAGGGCTTCTTAAAGAAAAACTAACAGGTCTGTGAGAGCCGGAATTCTTACTGGTTGGTAGGTGATCAAATACTTATGTCATGCAATAAAATGCAAATTAATTACTTAAAAATCATACAATGTGATTTTCTGGATCTTTGTTTTAGATTCCGTATCTCACAGTTGAAGTGTACCTATGATAAAAATGACAGACCTCTACATGCTTTGTAAGTAGGAAAACCTGCAAAATCGGCAGTGTATCAAATACTTGTTCACCCCACTGTATCTACCGCGGCTTTGATTGGACTGATCAAGTCAACATCCAGCTTTCAAAATCATAGCTCGCAAGCTAGACAAGCAGTCATCATCATGACTCACGTTGACAATCTACTGTCAAATCATTTTCAAGCCTTGTCATATGAAGAGATACTGTAGATAAAACGTATAAGTGCAAATCGGCCATTAGACATGAACATCACACAACAAGTTGGAAATTGCAAATTCAACAATGAGAGGTTGAGAAGGAATCCGGGGCTAATTTCAAATAACTACCCTGCTATTCAGTAGACTTGTGTGTGGTCAAAATCTGGGTTTAAGGGTCTTATTCCAAAATTAAAAGGATAAACTTTCAACACCAAAGGCCAGAAAAAGTTGAAAACATTGGCCTTGCTGTCAATCCAGCATGACTTTTGCTATGTTCAAAACAACTAGAAACTCGGAACTGGGAAATCTCAGACTTCAGTGAGTTCAAACAACTAGGCATTTTGGAGAAAAAAAAAGAGCTCCGACAGGGAAAATACGTTTTGAACCGTCATCCAACTCGGAATTCCAAGTCGGGATCTTTAGAGTTCCGACCTGAAAATTACTGACATCATGATTCGACCAGTTGTTTTTTCTTGAGTTCCCAGTTGTCTTGGAAGCACCATAAATCACCATAAATCCAGAGAATGCCAGACTTTGATGCCAAAGTTTGATGACAAGATGTGCCCAAAAGATGGACTGCAGCGCCTCCTTCCTGTTCAAGTGAGCATAGCACAACAAGGTGAGTCCAAAAATGTTTTGCATGCTGCTGCATAAATGATGTAATATACCAGGGCAATATGTATACTCTGGCTATGAAAGTAATACTAAGTGTATGTTGTGTAGTAAGCTGTTAGTAGCCCATATGCTTCACCCTGATAAGTTGGTCCATTTCCCCCTAATAACTTAGCCTACTGTTCTGACGTCTTGGTGCTTATGTAACCTATAGCCTGTTGTAGAGAAACATACTCATCAAATATTGTAAGAGCTTTCAATGTCTGCTGTACATGCCCTCATTTTTTATCCTATGGTTCTGACTTGGGGTACAGGGAGATTACTGTAAGAACGGCCAATGATCTGAATTATGTCACTGTACATTTCAAAAGTGCTGATCAAATAGTTATATTGACTATGTCCCTCCTTCCTCGCTCATGAATGTCTTCATCAAAATCATCGATTGCCTCAGTTTGTACATCTCAATTATCAGTTGAAATCACATTTGTTTAAGTAAGTTAGCTATGTTTTTTTATGGCAGTAAATGAGGCTGAATGAACTGTTTCCCTGCCAGACAAGGCTCCGCTGATAGCCAGGTGTAGCAGCGGTAAGGATTCACTCCATGGTGCTGAAAAGAAAGGTCTGCTGTTGGGACAGCTTTATGTAGGCCCTACCAAATTGCGGGCATCATTTGTCACCGTTATAGTGCAATTATTGTACTGTTTAGTATTATGTTGTATTGGTATTGCTGACATGCATAAACATTTTTGGGGTAGTTTTCCCGACCAAGATTTAGATGCTAAAAACCAACCATCATGATAACCAGTTTGACCAGTGTTCTATTTTGCATATGTATGATGGGATAAATAAGCACAACATCAAACTTTTTCAGTATTTGGTGAGTGGGCTGACTTAAACCATTGATGATTGTGTCTGAGCATGAAATGTATGCTAATTTCTCAATCTGTATTCTATTTTCTCAATCTGGACACAAGTGACATCTTGCCTGATAAATACCTAGATGGTCTTTTTCGGGAGCAGTGCTTGCAAGAGAACGTGTACATCAACATTCAACATTAATTTGTTATTTGAAGACACTCATTATCAACAGGTTGGTTAAATCTGTAACTTTTAAAGTAGCCAATGTCATTCCTCTAATGGAATGATCGTGTAGCACATTGATTTACATTCATTTATTTTTCACAGCAGAGAGAGATTATTTATCATTTTAGGTCAAGTGAGAAAGATACTGTATTTGCTAAACCTCATCAGCCTCTGTGATTGATTTCTTAGGAAATATAATTTTACGGTAGACAACAAATTTATCTGAATGCATGAGTATAATTTTTTGCATGCAATTTGAAATGTCTTCCCTGATATGGCAATACCACCTACTACATTGAATTGTTTTGCACAGTTGAATGCAGATGATAACTCTACCATCGGAAACGTTTTCATGGAGACACTACGTCGTTCTACAAAACGTTACTTGAGCAAAATGAAGCAACTTCTGTAGCAAAAGGTTAAAATAACACAGAAGCCTATATTGAATGGTTGTATTTGAATCACTTAATCACTTTTTCGTTGTTACATTTACTCAATCCAAATTACTGTGGGGTTTCATCGTTTCAGGCCAACAGTACCTGGGAGGTTGTTCGAAATGAAATTGTGTGGATATTCAAGAACTTACAGATTCTACTCAAGTCTATGCACCAGAAATGAGCCGATGTAATATATTTATTTCATACCATGACTGGAGGCTGCCGAAATAAACCTGTTGACCCATTTAACATAATTTGTAATTAACTGACTGCACAAATACAGTGAAATTCATCTCAAGTTTTAAAATAATAATGAATTAGTTGATTGGCCAACAATCTTGAACAATCAATGCCATGATCAGATAGTTCATCGTTACATGGTAACCTAATATAAAGGCTTAACATAAAAACTGCATAATCAGAAACCTACACCTCCAATTACACCTTGTTTATTCAGATTAAGATAGCTGACGTTGCCACCGATATCTGTTCCTTTCTGTATGTTTTCAGACATCTAAATTCCCGTATGTTGTGAAAACAGTATGTCACACACTGCGGTCGCACCTAAACGACTCTTATCTGTAGACACAGACTTATGACTAAGTCACTTAAGATTAGCCTGTATCAGCAAAGTACTAACATATAACAATGGACAATTCTCTAAGTAAACACAGCATAGTAAGTCTAATTAAACAGCACAGTAAAATCATGAATTTTACATTTCCACCACATAATGACGCAGTATAACAGTGGCGTACAGAACGGCATTTCATAAATAACAATTTGTGGCTCCTTGTCATGGATGGGCTATTGCAACAGACGACCAAAATGGGTTCTACTCCTACCAGCTAAAAGCATGAAGTGGCTCTAGTGGGAAGGCAATCACGAAAACTGGACAATTGAGAAGTGGAAAAAGGTTGCTTTGTCTGATGAATCCCGGTTCCTTTTGCATCATGCTGATGGTAGTCAGGATTGGTGTACCTAATAAACTCACCGCTGAGTGTATTTTACATGTTGATTACTGTGAGGGTGGGGGCATCTCTAAATATAATGTCCAAAAGAATAAAACAATATTATCATTATTTTTTCTTATTGCTTAATATGTCATTATTTGTTGTTGTTTTTATAAATATTTTACCACTTTCCACAATGTTTGTGTTGTGTCATTAATTCTTATTAAACAAAGGTCCAAAGTGATGTTTTGATTTAGAGCTTCACACTTTAGTGGGATTCACACTAAAATATTAAATAGTGCTTCCCTCTGGTGGACAGTTGGGGTACGTGAATATCCATGACTAATTCCCTAAATTTAACCTAATAATCCTAACCTGGTACGTTAATTAGCCAAATCTGCTGCGTATTTTCGGTTGACCTGCTACGAGAAGTCGAATCTGACGTTAATTTAGCCATAGCTGGATCCCTTCTAGCCATGACCCTGTCCCACGTGCAGTTATACAAAATAACAGAGGACTTTAATCTGTATATTAGCTCGCTGACAGTGAGCATTTAGCAGTCATTGTTCATGTCATTTTATTTGGCCTATAGAAACTGTAATAAAACACCTTCATTACATTGTATCTAGCTCTAAATCAGGTCCACAATAAATTGTTTGAATTACCTTTTTGTACTCCAATGTCAATTTGTTTTACAACAAATAATGTAATGCCATGGATGCTACATGTAGTACATTAATATAACTGCAGTGGAGAAGCTGTGTGGAGTCCAACTATTATAATCATGTTCTTCTTTCTGTAACAGTGTAGCTATGCAGATAGTTACACAATCCATCCCTTGGGAGAGGGGATATAAAAAAGTATGCCTTTGTAACGGATGTGAAACGGCTAGCTTAGTTAGCGGTGTGCGCTAAATAGCGTTTCAATCAGTGACGTCACTTGCTCTGAGACCTTGAAGTAGTTGTTCCCCTTGCTCTGCAAGGGCCGTCCGTGGCTTTTGTGGAGCGATGGGTAACGATGCTTAGTGGGTGACTGTTGTTGATGTGTGCAGAGGGTCCCTGGTTCGCGCCCGGGTATGGGCGAGGGGACGGTTTAAAGTTATACTGTTACATTGGTGCCGTGACCCGGATCACTGGTTGCTGCGGAAAAGGAGGAGGTCAAAAGGGGGGTGAGTGTAACGGATGTGAAACGGCTAGCTTAGTTAGCGGTGTGCGCTAAATAGCGTTTCAATCAGTGACGTCACTTGCTCTGAGACCTTGAAGTAGTTGTTCCCCTTGCTCTGCAAGGGCCGTGGCTTTTGTGGAGCGATGGGTAACGATGCTTCGTGGGTGACTGTTGTTGATGTGTGCAGAGGGTCCCTGGTTCGCGCCCGGGTATGGGCGAGGGGACGGTTTAAAGTTATACTGTTACACCTTTAAACGCTTATACTGTAGGCTATCAAGCCTACCCTCAAAAATATAAAATGAATATACAAAACATAGATAGGCTACTGTGTTGAATACATTGCGTGAAGGGCACTGTGTATCTGCACACAGAAGACAAGATCACAAAATGTCGTCAAACGCTATGCAAGGTGGAGGAATGGAATTTCCCATTCTCTTTCACTTTCCCCACTTGAACTTTCCATGTTTTACATATTACCTCATCCATGGCATATCAATGAGGGAGGCTATGAAGGTAGGGTAGGTAGCCGACCGTTTAGAAGTAGTGTTCAGGGATTTATCAACTCACCAGACACATGGCCACTCTTAACAGAAATAACAAATTGTGGCTCCTTGTCATGTGTTAGTCGAGTTCTGTGTGTAATTGTTCTTTACCCGGTTGTGTATGCTAAATGCAGTGACCGAAAAGAGCAAATGCATTATCTTTCTCAAACTCGCCAGACCCTCAATGATCTTTCCATGGTTGGTCAATTTCTTTAACCTGTAACAAATTGACCATATAGGCAGAGACATATTTAGAAATATGGCTCTGAATATAAGCTGTAGCATACATGTGATATCACAATTTAAATATTATAGTTGAAAATGGATTATTGGAGCTTAATTCATTAATATATTTATTTTATAAAATTATATTTTTTCTGAAATTGATTACAATTAAATAATAAATCATCATCAGTCTACACACAATACCCCATAATGATAAATCAAAAACTGTTTTTTGTTTTGAAAAATTAGAAAAAATGTCTAAAAACATGTTTTGGCTTGGTCGTTATGGGTTATTGTGTGTAGATAAATAATATAATATTTGGAAATAATATTTCATCCATTTGTCTTACAAAGAGAGTACATTCACCAAATCTGGATGTATTTATGTGATGATACAACATGTGTCTATTCTCAAATCTTAACAAGTATCATGTCTTTACTATCATTAACTGAAGACTTATAGTTTTTATCTGTAACGGCTGTCTTGGGAAGAAGGAGAGGACCAAAGCGCGACGTGGTTCGTGTTCATCTTATTTAATAAAAATCCAAACTGAACACTGAATAACAAAAACAACAAAGAAACAACCGAAACAGTTCTGTCTGGTGCAGGCACACAAAGACTGAAAAAAACCACCCACAAAACACAATTGAAAACAGGCTACATAAATATGGTTCTCAATCAGGGACAACGATAGACAGCTGCCTCTGATTGAGAACCATATCAGGCCAAACACAGAAATAGAAAATCATAGAAAAACTAACATAGACAACCCACCCAACTCACGCCCTGACCATACTAAAACAAAGACAAAAACAAAGGAACTAAGGTCAGAATGTGACATTATCAAAGATTCTCTGTAATTAGTCACTGTGCGATCAACTGATTAATTACGTAACTAATTAACTAGGAAGTCGGGGCACCAAGGAAAAATATTCAGATTTCAAAATAATCTTTTTAACTTTTCAGATATTTTATCTGATCAATTAGTCTTCAAATTAATGAATTATTTACTGTAACTCACGTTAGTCTCATTCCAAACGTCATAAATTATTGGTTATCTGCACGAACCGTCTTCACTATGAGTCATCCATACATCAATTGTCTTAAATCATTTATTTATTACTAACTAAGTAATTCACAGAAATGCATAAACAAACAAACAAGGTAAATGTGGTTACATGAAATGTGCCCTAGTGGGCTAAACCGGCATGGCGGCTTGTTAGACAAAGGGGAAGTGGGGGTCGACTAAGAAGTCACTACAGAGTGATAATTATAACAATTAAAATGCTAATCCTTTACACATGAACGCTCACTCATTTGGGAACAATTGCAATCAATATACATATATTTATGCTCAGTGTGTCGTCTTGATCGCTGGTGAAAAGTTTGTTTCTTTTTTAGAATTGTCCGTCTCTCTCCCTCTCTCTCTCTCTCGGTTGTGGTTAGAGGGAATAGTTCAGAGTGACATTCGTTATAGAATGGATGTTTCGGCGGTGGTCATTCTTCGCGTTCAATGATACCGAATTCCTAGCTGCAGACTAGTAATTAATATCAAAGACTTGTTCTCATTCTGTCGGTATCGACAGTCTAAGAGTTTAACCACGTGATATGGTTAAAAGATTCAGCAATGCTCTGCAACCTTTAGCCATCTCATAATTGAGGTAAGCTCGGTCTGCTGATAAATTCTCAAAGTTGTGTTTTATTCGGAATGGCAGAAAAGAGGCTGTCCCACGAGGCCTGACCCTAACTGGGCTCAGTGGCAGTCCTCTGATTTAGTTCAAATCAAAAGGGAATTGTATTTTTCTTCATTAAACAGTCCACAATCATATTACACAATTTATACAAACAGTATCATACTCACTCATTCATCTTATACAACAATTAGATGTAAACCTCATATCTGAGGCTAATATATAAACAGCGTTATGGTAATGTGGCCACACCATCTCCCATGAGCTTCCCAAGTTGTGACAAACGGACCAGTGCGTAGCTGGATTCTTCACCGATCTTTTACACTTTCTCCGGAACATGACATTTGTTCGTACCTCAAGTTCTGTGAGGTGGAAGGATTTCCTTTGTTCTCCATAAAAGTCTACTCTCTCTCTACTGTGTGTCCATGAGGAGATTCTCAGGAATTTACGACGTCTCTCTGACCACAGCAACCTAGTTGAAGGAGGAAAGGGGGAGGCAGGGAGAGGGGGATGGGCTTGCTATACCTAAAGAGGCCAACGTCATGACACAAGTGTATTTCATTTATGCAGGATTACAGCGCAAGCGGCTGGGAAGACATAAGGACAGTGGTGCTGGCACACCTACAAAGACTAGACACAACATTAAGTAGCCAATGAGCGTTATGTTTGTGTTGTGTAGATATTATTTATTTAAATACCTATTTATTTGTTTTAAACTTATTTATTTATAGTGTAGTAATGTATTCACAACTCTGTGGAGTAAATCCTTTTTCATACTGGATACTCGTGTATTTGATTTAGGCTATACATAGCCTCATGTAATAATGTTTTCGTACATTCATTTTTGTATTTATGAAGGCCATTGCATACTGTATTTATTATTGCCACCTTATAGGAAATGTTTGTTTTTGTAATAATGAAATATTTTACAATGAAATAAATTATTTTACACATTTTTTCAAACTTAACTTCATAAGTTTTTACAACGATAATCTTTTTTAATCAAATAAATTATAATTTATCACAAACATATTTAGCAGATGTTTTGATGGGTGTATTGGAATGATTGTGTACTAGCTCTACCATTGAAGTAATATCTAACAATACACAACAATACACACAAATCTAAATGGCAATGGTGTATTGGAGGCGAAGTCAGGTGCAGGAGAGCAGAGTATAATGAACAGGCGCACTTTTATTATTGTTCCTTAAACGAGAGCACTACATGAATCAAACGCGCTCAAAAAACGGAACATAAAAGTAAAGCGCGTAAAATAACACCACATAACATCACACAATTACACACAAAACATGATGGGAACCAGAGGGATAAATACAAGTAGATTGATTGGGGAAATGAAAACCAGGTGTATATGGAAGCAACACAAGAGAAATGGATATATGACAAAATGGAGCGGTAATGGCTAGAAAGTAGGTGACCTTGATTGCCGAACGCCGCCCGAACAAGGAGAGGATCCGACTTCGGCGGAAGTCATGACACTAAAAGTAAAAGGAGAGCAAAGGATTTCCTTTGTTCTCCATAAAAGTCTACTCTCTCTCTACTGTGTGTCCATCAGGAGATTCTCAGGAATTTACGACGTGCACATAAGACACATATAAATATTAGGAGGAGCAAAGTCTGAGTCCGGAGTATATATATATACAGTACAAGTCAAAAGTTTGGACACACCTTAGGGTTTTCTTTATTTTAACTATTTTCTATTTTGTAGAATAATAGTGAAGACATCTACATTATGTAATAACACAAATGGAATCATGTAGTAACCCCAAAAGCGTTAAAAGTTGCAGACTTAACCAACTTGTTGATAATGGTTTTTTTTCAAATGAATGTTGAATGTTGATGAACACGTTGTCTTGCAAGCACTGCCCCTGAAAACAACCCCTCTAAGTATTTAAAAAAAAAAACATGGAATACAGATTGAGAAATTAGCCTACATTTTGTGCTCGGACACAATCGTCAGCCCACTCACCAAATACTGAAAAAGTTTGATGTTGTGCTTATTTATGATTTTTAGAGGAGCATCCTTCCATGTTCATTCAATCATAAATGTGCAAAATGGAACACTCCGCCATGTAAAACTGGTTATCATGATGGTTGGCTTTTAGCATCTAAATCTTGGTTGGGCAAACTCCCCCAAAAATGTTTATGCATGCCAGCAAAGCCAATATAACATAACACTGAACAGTACAATAATTGCACTATAACGGTGATTAACGGTCCCCACAAAATGTTAGGGCCTACACAAAGCTCTCCCAACAGCAGAGCTTTCTTTTCAGCACTATGGAGTGCATAGCCAGGTGCTGCTACACCTGGCTATTAGCGGTGCCTTGTCTGGTAGGGAAACAGTTAATTTAGCCTTGTTTCTGCCTTTAAAAAAACATACCTAATATGGCTGACTTGCTAAAACAAATGTGATGTCTACTGATAACTGAGTTGTACAAACTACGGCATAAGGGGACTATGAGCGGATAAGAGGCAATCCAAAATTCTGATGAAGACATTCATGAGCGAGCTAGGAGGGACGTAATCAATATAACTATTTGTTCAGCACTTTGAAATGTACAGTGACAGAATTCAGAACATGGGACGTTCTTACAGTATTCTCCCTGTGCACCAAGTCAGAACCATAGGATAAAAAAGGGGGCATGTAAGCAGACATCGAAAGCTCTTACAATATTCAATGATTACGTTTATCTAAAACAGGCTATAGGCTACATATGCACTGCCAAGTCAGAACAGTAGGCTAAGTTATTAGGGGGAAACTGACCAACTTATCAGGGTGAGGCATATGGGCTACTAACAGCTTACTACACATCATACACTTAGTATTACTTTCATAGCTAGAGTATACATATCGCCCTGGCATATTACATCATTTATGCAGCAGCATGCAATACATTTTTGAACTCAGCTTGTTTTGCATGCTCACTTGAACAGGAAGGAGGCGCTGCAGTCCATCCTTTGGGCACATTTTTTCATCAAACTTTGTCATCAAAGTCTGGCATTCTCTTGATTTATGGCGCTTCCAAGACAACTGGCAAGTCAAGAAAAAATAACTGGTTAAATCATGACATCATTAAGCTTCAGGTCGGAACGCTAGAGATCCCGACTTGGAATTCCGAGTTGGATGACTGTTCAAAACGTATTCTCCCTGTCGGAGCGCGTTTCTTTTCTCCAGAATTCCCAAATGTTTGAACTCACTGAAATCTGAGATTTCCCAGTTGTTTCCAATTGTTTTGAACACATAAAAAGTCATGCTGGATTGACAGCATGGACAATGTACTCAACATTTTCTGGCCCTTGGTGTTGAAAGTTTATCCTTTTAATGTTGGAAAGAGTCTCTTAAACCCCCACACAAGTCTACTGAATAGCAGGCTAGTTATTAGAAATTAGCCACTGATTCCTTCCAAACCCCTCATTGTTGAATTTGCAGCTTCCAACTTGTGTAATGTTCATGTCTAATTTCTGGTGAGCACTTATACGTTTTTTCTACAGCATCTCTTCATATGACAAGGCTTGAAAAGGATTTGACAGTAGATTGTCAATGTGAGTCATGATGATGACTGCTTGTCTAGCTTGCGAGCTATGATTTTGAAAGCTGGATGTTGACTTTATCAGTCCAATCAAAGCTACGGTAGATATAACATGATTTAACATAATTTTATCTGTGGCCAATGACGTTGAGCCTTCTTGGATGGGTAATTCTAATGTAACTCTATGTCAGCACCTGTTAGCAATGTACGTTATTCTTCAATAACATAATATCCAAAGCAAATCAGGGGGAGAAAAAATGGTTTATTCAGAGAGGACAAATCAAGATGTAATGCTGGAAGGTAGATGTTCAGTTGTTCAGTCTCCTCTGTCCTCAGCTTCTCCCCACCGAACAAAGGAACAGGATGCCATTTATAACCCCTCCACCCTAGCCTGGGCTTGACCAATCAGAAGTCCTTGCAGTACAACGTGACCAATGGCCACATCCTGCCCCCGACTCAATGTACAGACCAGTGACAACGTGGCACACGTAGCACACGTCGCTCTGAGTTCAGAAGTGGCATTCCACAGATTCTGAACAGATGTTGAACTGAAACCCAACTCCTATTTACAATTTGCTATTGACCATTAGTACTCTATTTTGTTGTCCTCTCATTCTCTGCATTGTGTATTTATCATCAAAATATTCTTATACACCCAAGGGGCTTAAAAACTTCTTAGGGATCAAATCCCGTCAACGGGATCGATTTGACAACATCCGGTGAAATGCAGAGCGCCAAATTCAAATTAAATTACTATACATTTTAAACTTTCATGAAATCACACATGCAATACATCAAATGAAAGCTACACTTGTTGTTAATCCAGCCAACCTGTCAGATTCAAAAAGGCTTTACGACAAAAGCAAACCATGCTATTATCTGAGGACAGCACCCCATCAAACAAACACAGACAATCATAATTCAACCCGCAAGGCGCGACACGCAACTCAGAAATAACAATATAATTTATGCCTTACCTTTGACGTGCTTCTTCTGTTGGCATTCCAATATGTCCCATAAACATCACAAATTGTCCTTTCTTTCGATTTATTCCATCGTTATATATCCAAAATGTCCATTTATTTGGTGCGTTTGATCCAGAAAAACACTGGTTCCAACTCGCGCAACATGAATACAAAATATCTAATAAGTTAATCTTTGTCCAAACATTTCAAACAACTTTCCTAATACAACTTTAGGTATTTTTTTACATAAAATAAATAAATAAATAAAGATGGGATAAACTGCGTTCAATAGCGGATAAAAACAAAGTGGAGCGAGCTTTCAGGTCACACGCCTCTAACAAACAGTACACTTCACTCGACCCTCGTTCTGAACTGCCCTACTTCTTCATTACAGAAAGGAAAAACATCAACCAATTTCTAAATACTGTTGACATCTAGTGGAAGCGATAGGAACTGCAAGCAAGTGCCTTAGAAATCTAGATCCACATAGAAGACCCATTGAACCGAGAGTGACCTCAAAAAAACACATTTCTGGTTGGTTTGTCCTCGTGTCACGCCCTGGCCTTAGTTATCTTTGTTTTCCTTATTATTTTGGCTAGGTCAGGGTGTGACATGGGGGATTTATGTGTTTTGTCTGGTCTAGGGGTTTTGTATGTTTATGGGGTGTTTTCTAGTTTATGTGTTTATGTAAGTCTATGGTTGCCTAGATTGGTTCTCAATTAGAGGCAGGTGTTTATCGTTGTCTCTGATTGGGAACCATATTTAGGCAGCCATGTTCTTTGGGTATTTTGTGGGTTATTGTTTCCTGTGTAAGTGTTTGTGCCACACAGGACTGTTTCGTTGGCAGTTCACTTTATTGTTTTGTATTTGTGTTCATGTTGAGTGTTCTTATTAAATACCACGGACACTTACCATGCCGCATATTGGTCCGATCCTTGCTACACCTCCTCTTCAGTGGTGGTAACGGGCAGCAGCAACAGCGGCCGAGGACACAAGACTCCTGGACGTGGGAGGAAATCCTAGAGGGGAGAGGACCCTGGGCTAAGCCAGGGGAATATTGTTTACCCAAAGTGCAGCAGGAGAGGCAGCAGCAGCAGAGGCAGCAGCAGCAGCAGCAGAGGCAGCAGCAGCCGGAGAGGCATCTTCAGAGGAAGAGGAGGAAATCTGTCGTGACAGAATCACCCACCAACCAAGGACCAAGTGGCGTGGTAACGGGCAGCAGCAACAGCGGCCGAGGACACAAGACTCCTGGACGTGGGAGGACATCCTAGAGGGGAGAGGACCCTGGGCTAAGCCAGGGGAATATCTGGCTTAGCCCTACCATGGGAACAGGTGGAGGCAGTGAGAAGAGCAGAGGCAGCCGGAGAGAGGAGCGATACGAGGGAATGCGACTGGCAAGGAAGCCCGAGAGGCAGCCCCAAAAATGTATTGGGGAGGCACACAGTGAGTGTTTGCGAAGCCAGGTAAGAGACCTGCGCCAACTTCCTGTGCTTACCGGAGAGCGAGAAGGACAAGGCAGGCACTGTGTTATGCTGTGGAGCACACGGTGTCCCCAGTGTGGGTGCATAGCCCGGTGCGGTACATACCAGCTCCTCGTATCGGCCGGGCTAGAGTGGGCATCGAGCCAGGTAAGGTTGGGCAGGCTCGGTGCTCAAAAGCTCCAGTGCACCTGCACGGTCAGATCTATCCAGTGCCACCTCCACGCACCAGCCCTCCGGTGGCAGCCCCCCGCACCAGGCTGTCTCTCCATCTCATCCCTACAGGTGCTCCCGCCTTTTCAGCGCTGCCAGAGCCTTGCCCCTCTCCAGCGCTGATAGAGTCTCACGCCTGTCCAGAGCTGCTAGAGTCTCCCGCATGTCCAGAGCTGCTAGAGTCTCCCGCCTGTCCAGAGCTGCTAGATTCTCCCGCCTGTCCAGAGCTGCTAGAGTCTCCCGCATGTCCAGAGCTGCTAGAGTCTCCCGCCTGTCCAGAGCTGCTAGATTCTCCCGCCTGTCCAGAGCTGCTAGAGTCTCCCGTCTGTCCTGAGCTGCTAGAGTCTCCCGCCTGTTCAGAGCTGCTAGAGTCTCCTGCCAGTCTGTCCTGAGCTGCTAGAGTCTCCCGCCTGTCCAGAGCTGCTAGAGTCTCCCGCTTGTCCAGAGCTGCTAGGGTCTCCCGCATGTCCACAGCTCCTAGAGTCTCCGGCCAGTCTGTCATGAGCTGCTAGAGTCTCCCGCCTGTTCAGAGCTGCTACAGTCTCCCGCCAGTCTGTCCTGACCTGCTAGAGTCTCCCGCCTGTTCAGAGCTGCTAGAGTCTCCGGCCAGTCTGTCATGAGCTGCTAGAGTCTCCCGCCTGTTCAGAGCTGCTAGAGTCTCCCGCCAGTCTGTCCTGAGCTGCTAGAGTCTCCCGCCTGTCCAGAGCTGCTAGAGTCTCCCACCTGTCCAGAGCTGCTAGAGTCTCCCGCTTGTCCAGAGCTGCTAGAGTCTCCCGCTTGTCCAGAGCTGCTAGAGTCTCCCACCTGTCCAGAGCTACTAGAGTCTCCGGCCAGTCTGTCCTGAGCTGCTAGAGTCTCCCGCCTGTCCAGAGCAGCTAGAGTCTCCCGCCTGTCCAGAGCTGCTAGAGTCTCCCGCCTGTCCATAGCTGCTAGAGTCTCCCGCTTGTCCAGAGCTGCTAGAGTCTCCCGCCTGTCCAGAGCTGCTAGAGTCTCCCGCCTGTCCAGAGCTCCTAGAGTCTCCGGCCAGTCTGTCCTGAGCTGCTAGAGTCTCCCGCTGTCCACAGCTGCTAGAGTCTCCCGCCTGTCCAGAGCTGCTATAGTCTCCCGCCTGTCCAGAGCTCCTAGAGTCTCCGGCCAGTCTGTCCTGAGCTGCTAGAGTCTCCCGCCTGTCCAGAGCTGCTAGAGTCTCCTAGCTTGTCCAGAGCTGCTAGAGTCTCCCGCCTGTCCAGAGCTGCTAGAGTCTCCCACCTGTCCAGAGCTCCTAAAGTCTCCGGCCAGTCTGTCCTGAGCTGCTAGAGTCTCCCGCCTGCCCAGAGCTGCTAGAGTCTCCCGCCTGTCCAGAGCTGCTAGAGTCTCCCGCCTGTCTTGAGCTGCTAGAGTCTCCCGCCTGTCCAGAGCTCCTAGAGTCTCCGGCCAGTCTGTCCTGAGCTGCTAGAGTCTTCCGCCTGTCCAGAGCTGCTAGAGTCTCCCGCCTGTCCAGAGCTGCTAGAGTCTCCTGCCTGTCCAGAGCTGCTAGAGTCTCCCGCCTGTCCAGAGCTCCTAGAGTCTCCGGCCAGTCTGTCCTGAGCTGCTAGAGTCTCCCGCCTGTCCAGAGCCGCCGGTCTGCAAGGAGCCGCCAGAGCCGGCGGTCTGCAAGGAGCCGCCAGAGCCGCCGGTCAGCCAGGATCCGCCAGAGCCGCCAGTCAGCCAGGATCCGCCAGAGCCGCCGGTCAGCCAGGATCTGCCAGAGCCGCCAGTCTGCAAGGAACCGCCAGAGCCGCCGGTCAGCCAGGATCCGCCAGAGCCGCCGGTCAGCCAGGATCCGCCAGAGCCGCCGGTCAGTCAGGAGCCGCCAGAGCCGCCGGTCTGCAAGGAGCCGCCAGAGCCGCCAGTCAACTAGGAGCCGCCAGAGCCGTCAGTCAGCCAGGATCCGCCTGAACCGCCAGTCTGCAAGGAGCCGCCAGAGTCGCCTGTCTGCAAGGAGCCGCCAGAGCCGGCCTGTGTGCCATTAGCTGCCAGAGCTGCCGGTCTGCAAGGAGCCGCCAGAGCCGCCAGAGCCGCCGGTCTGCAAGGAGCCGCCAGGGCCGCCGGTCAGCCAGGATCCGCCAGAGCCGCCGGTCAGCCAGGATCCGCCAGAGCCGCCGGTCAGCCAAGATCTGCCAGAGCCGCCAGTCTGCAAAG
Organism: Oncorhynchus clarkii lewisi; assembly: GCF_045791955.1. Lineage (NCBI taxonomy): Eukaryota > Metazoa > Chordata > Actinopteri > Salmoniformes > Salmonidae > Oncorhynchus > Oncorhynchus clarkii. The sequence continues at coordinate 66,505,246 of NC_092158.1, read as the reverse complement.
AGCCGCCAGAGCCGGCGGTCAGCCAGGATCCGCCAGAGCCGCCGGTCAGCCAGGAGCCGCCAGAACCGCCAGTCTGCAAGGAGCCGCCAGAGCCACCAGTCAGCCAGGAGCCGCCAGAGCCGCCAGTCAGCCAGTATCCGCCAGTCAGCCAGGATCCGCCAGAGCCGCCAGTCAGCCAGGATCCGCCAGAGCCGTCAACCAGCCTAAGCTACCTCTCAGTCCTGAGCTACCCCTCAGTACTGAGCTACCCCTCAGTCCTGAGCTACCTCTCAGTCCTGAGCTACCTCTCAGTCCTGAGCTGCCCCTCAGTCCGGAGGAGTTTGTTTAGTCCAGTGGGGCACTTTAGTAGGGTTGCCAGTCCTAGGTTGGCAGCGAGGGTCGCCGTTCCTAGGAGGCCACAAGAACGGACTAAGACTATGGTGGAGTGGGGTCCACGTCCCGCGCTAGAGCCGCCACCGTGGACAGACGCCCACCCAGACCCTCCCCTATGGATTTAGGTGTGCGGCCGGGAGTCCGCACTTTTGGGGGGGGGGTTACTGTCACGCCCTGGCTTTAGTTATCTTTGTTTTCTTTATTATTTTGGCTAGGTCAGGGTGTGACATGGGGGATTTATGTGTTTTGTCTGGTCTAGGGGTTTTGTATGTTTATGGGGTGTCCCCTAGTCTAGGTGTTTATGTAAGTCTATGGTTGCCTAGATTGGTTCTCAATCAGAGGCAGGTGTTTATCGTTGTCTCTGATTGGGAACAATATTTAGGCAGCCATGTTCTTTGGGTATTTTGTGGGTGATTGTTTCCTGTGTCAATGTTTGTGCCACACGGGACTGTTTCGTTGCCAGTTCACTTTATTGTTTTGTATTTGTGTTCATGTAGAGTGTTCTTATTAAATACCATGAACACTTACCATGCCGCATATTGGTCCGATCCTTGCCACACTTCCTCTTCAGAGGAAGGGGAGGAAATCTGTCGTGATACCTCGGGGTGTCGCCTGCCAAATAAGTTCTGTTATACTCACAGACATCAGTCAAATAGTTTTAGAAACTTCAGAGTGTTTTTATCCAAATCTATTAATAATATGTACATTGCCTCGCGAAAGTATTCGGCCCCCTTGAACTTTGCGACCTTTTGCCACATTTCAGGCTTCAAACATAAAGATATAAAACTGTATTTTTTTGTGAAGAATCAACAACAAGTGGGAAACAATCATGAAGTGGAACGACATTTATTGGATATTTCAAACTTTTTTAACAAATCAAAAACGGAAAAATTGGGCGTGCAAAATTATTCAGCCCCTTTACTTTCAGTGCAGCAATCTCTCTCCAGAAGTTCAGTGAGGATCTCTGAATGATCCAATGTTGACCTAAATGACTAATGATGATAATTACAATCCACCTGTGTGTAATCAAGTCTCCGTATAAATGCACCTGCATTGTGATAGTCTCAGAGGTCCGTTAAAAGCGCAAAGAGCATCATGAAGAACAAGGAACACACCAGGCAGGTCCGAGATACTGTTGTGAAGAAGTTTAAAGCCGGATTTGGATACAAAAAGATTTCCCAAGCTTTAAACATCCCAAGGAGCACTGTGCAAGCGATAATATTGAAATGGAAGGAGTATCAGACCACTGCAAATCTACCAAGACCTGGCCGTCCCTCTAAACTTTCAGCTCATACAAGGAGAAGACTGATCAGAGATGCAGCCAAGAGGCCCATGATCACTCTGGATGAACTGCAGAGATCTACAGCTGAGGTGGGAGACTCTGTCCATAGGACAACAATCAGTCGTATATTGCACAAATCTGGCCTTTATGGAAGAGTGGCAAGAAAGCCATTTCTTAAAGATATCCATAAAAAGTGTTGTTTAAAGTTTGCCACAAGCCACCTGGGAGACACACCAAACATGTGGAAGAAGGTGCTCTGGTCAGATGAAACCAAAATTGAACTTTTTGGCAACAATGCAAAACGTTATGTTTGGCGTAAAAGCAACACAGCTGAACACACCATCCCCACTGTCAAATATGGTGGTGGCAGCATCATGGTTTGGGCCTGCTTTTCTTCAGCAGGGACAGGGAAGATGGTTAAAATTGATGGGAAGATGGATGGAGCCAAATACAGGACCATTCTGGAAGAAAACCTGATGGAGTCTGCAAAAGACCTGAGACTGGGACGGAGATTTGTCTTCCAACAAGACAATGATCCAAAACATAAAGCAAAATCTACAATGGAATGGTTCAAAAATAAACATATCCAGGTGTTAGAATGGCCAAGTCAAAGTCCAGACCTGAATCCAATCGAGAATCTGTGGAAAGACCTGAAAACTGCTGTTCACAAATGCTCTCCATCCAACCTCACTGAGCTCGAGCTGTTTTGCAAGGAGGAATGGGAAAAAATGTCAGTCTCTCGATGTGCAAAACTGATAGAGACATACCCCAAGCGACTTACAGCTGTAATCGCAGCAAAAGGTGGCGCTACAAAGTATTAACTTAAGGGGGCTGAACAATTTTGCACGCCCAATTTTTCAGTTTTTGATTTGTTAAAAAAGTTTGAAATATCCAATAAATGTCGTTCCACTTCATGATTGTGTCCCACTTGTTGTTGATTCTTCACAAAAAAATACAGTTTTATATCTTTATGTTTGAAGCCTGAAATGTGGCAAAAGGTCGCAAAGTTCAAGGGGGCCGAATACTTTCGCAAGGCACTGTATATCCTAGCTTCTGGGCCTGAGTAGCAGGCAGAGTAGCAAACATCCGAAGATCATCAAAGGTAAATTATTAATTTGATTGCTTTTCTGATTTTCGTGACCAAGCTACCTGATGCTAAGTGTACTTAATGTTTTATCGTGCGATCGATAAACATACAAAAACGCTTGGATTGCTTTCGCTGTAAAGCATCATTTCAAAATCTGACACGACAGGTGGATTAACAAAAGGCTAAACTGTGTTTTCCTATATTGCACTTGTGATTTCATGAATATAAATATTTGTAGTAATATTTATTGTATGTGGCGCTATGCTATTCAGCGGTTGTTGATGACACTTATCCCGTTAGTGGGATTGCAGCCACAACAAGTTTGAACTCAAATATATTTTTTAAACATTGTTTGCAAACTGATATCTGACACGTATTAATACAAAAATCACATGCAAAACAGGCAACAACAAAAACAAAACTGTATTTCTTGCTAAAGAGGTAGGGATTGAAACAGGTGGGGCTCTGAGTATTATACCATACAATGTAAACACGCATATACTCCATTCTAGATGTTAAATAATGACCTCATATAACCTCATACCATTATACAAATGGATATACAGTATATATATACAATAACTCTATTCTATCAAGAAATGTCAAGTCTTATGAAAGGACTGTGTGCTGCCACATTGGCCTATTTAATACACACGTTGTCTAATGTTATACAACAATTGACTTCATTTATCCACTGAGAATTATTAGGAGGATCCCCATGATGCCACTTAAAAGGTATATACAGTGGGGGAAAAAGTATTTAGTCAGCCACCAATTGTGCAAGTTCTCCCACTTAAAAAGATGAGAGAGGCCTGTAATTTTCATCATAGGCACACTTCAACTATGACAGACAAAATGAGAAAATAATTCCAGAAAATCACATTGTAGGATTTTTTTATGAATTTATTTGCAAATTATGGTGGAAAATAAGTATTTGGTCACCTACAAACAAACCAGGTCTGGCTCTCACAGACCTGTAACTTCTTCTTTAAGAGGCTCCTCTGTCCTCCACTCGTTACCTGTATTAATGGCACCTGTTTGAACTTGTTATCAGTATAAAAGACACCTGTCCACAACCTCAAACAGTCACACTCCACGATGGCCAAGACCAAAGAGCTATCAAAGGACACCAGAAACAAAATTGTAGACCTGCACTAGTCTGGGAAGACTGAATCTGCAATAGGTAAGCAGCTAGGTTTGAAGAAATCAACTGTGGGAGCAATTATTAGAAAATGGAAGACATACAAGACCACTGATAATCTCCCTCGATCTGGGGCTCCACACAAGATCTCACCCCGTGGGGTCAAAATTATCACAAGAACGGTGAGCAACAACCCAGAACCACACGGGGGGACCTAGTGAAAGACCTGCAGAGAGCTGGGACCAAAGTAACAAAGCCCACCATCAGTAACACACTACGCCGCCAGGGACTAAAATCCTGCAGTTCCAGACGTGTCCCCCTGCTTAAGCCAGTACATGTCCAGGCCCGTCTGAAGTTTGCTAGAGAGCATTAGGATGATCCAGAAGAAGATTGGGAGAATGTCATATGGTCAGATGAAACCAAATATAACTTTTTGGTAAAAACTCAACTCGTCGTGTTTGGAGGACAAAGAATGCTGAGTTGCATCCGAAGAACACCATAACTACTGTGAAGCATGGGGGTGGAAACATCATGCTTTGGGGCTGTTTTTCTGCAAAGGGACCAGGACGACTGATCCGTGTAAAGGAAAGAATGAATGGGGCCATGTATCGTGAGATTTTGAGTGAAAACCTCCTTCCATCAGCAAGGGCATTGAAGATCAAACGTGGCTGGGTCTTTCAGCATGACAAATATCCCAAACACACCGCCCGGACAACGAAGCAGTGGTTTCGTAAAAATAAGCATTTCAAGGTCCTGGAGTGGCCTAGCCAGTCTCCAGATCTCAACCCCATAGAAAATCTTTGGAGGGAGTTGAAAGTCCGTGTTGCCCAGCAACAGCCCCAAAACATCACTGCTCTAGAGTAGATCTGCATGGAGGAATGGGCCAAAATACCAGCAACAGTGTGTGAAAACCTTGTGAAGACTTACAGAAAACGTTTGACCTCTGTCATTGTCAACAAAGGTTATGTAACAAAGTATTGAGATAAACTTTTGTTATTGACCAAATACTTATTTTCCACCATAATTTGCAAATAAATTCATTAAAAATCCTACAATGTGATTTTCTGGGGAAATGTTTTTAAATGTTGTCTGTCATAGTTGAAGTGTACCTATGATGAAAATTACAGGCCTCTCTCATCTTTTTAAGTGGGAGAACTTGCACAATTGGTGGCTGACTAAATACTTTTTTGCCCCACTGTATATGACTAAGCTATATAAATTATTAGTTTTTATTTCTTGCCCACCAGCACCCTGCCTCATTCAGGGGACTAAACTATTATCCATTAAAAGTATTGCTTGTTTTTTGTCTCTTTTTCCATTTAGTCTTTTTTCTTATTTCTCCTCCAATCGTAGTAAGACATACAAGTGTTTAAGACAATGGACAGACTTTATAAATGAAAATCCACAAGGTCAAGTGGGAGCTAAAAGTTCTGGTTCTGGTCCCCCAGATTATCCTCTACTCCTCACCCAGATCTCCCCACCCCCTTCAGCCACCTGCCCTTGTGTGATTACCACACATAAAACGAACAGGAAAAACATGAACAGCAACACTCACAAAGTACAAAAACACAGTAAAAATAGTTACATAGAGAAACAAAAACTACAAGCATACATAAACTTAAAGTAGAAATTAATATGTGACTAATCAGCAACAAGTTTAATGTGCATCCCCTATGATGGTTAGATGAGATGTTATAAATCCACTCTCATTGGTTTCAGACAATAATGACATTTGGAAAATTTGTACAAGATACAATTTTATTCACATTTGCAATATTATTTTTTCACTGGTTTTTCAAGTAGACCGGAAATACAGTTCAGTTCAACACATGTACAAAAGGGAAATACAAAATATAAATTATAAATTATAAAAATAAAAAACAATAATTTATGGATTTAAATATAATAAATAGACTGACAGGGTCCCACATGATTGTATTCATGCTTTATAAACTGGTAAGGGCGTAGCTTCTGAAATGAGTCTGGATGATCAGTACATCTGTGCTGCAAGGATATCCAATCTTTGCAGATGACGTTTCATCTCTTTCCTGATGAGCTCCCACGCCTGTGCACTGTAGTTCTGAAAAACACAGAAAATTTCAAATATTAGAGGGGTGACCTATCTTGGCAAAATAATGAACATATTGTCTTGAACAACAGAGTAGGACTGGTGCCAAATGTAAAGCTTCTCAGAGTAGGAGTGCTGATTTAGGATCAGTTTTGTCTTTTGGATCACTATAAACAAGGAGAGAGGAGACCTGATACTAGATCAGCACTTCTCTGAGATGCTTGATACATATGGCCTCAGAACCCCTTTTTTTTTTAAATGAACACTGCTCAAGTTTAGCCTAGCCTAGTTTATATTCATTTGACTACATGTATTAAACATGTTGCCATATGAAACCAAACTCACCATTTTTCTCAGAACCTTCCTATTCAACTTCTTGAAGTACCGTTTCAGTCTCCTCTCAGGTTTCATGGCAGGTGATACCTGTTGGACAAAATTAAACAAAACATTAGCGTCATACAGATGTAGGATCTTCATTTGATCAATATTTTTTTTCTTGCACGGCAGGAAGTGGAACCTTAACATGTATTCAATGTTTGAAAAGGATTCTAAAGATTGTAATTTCCACTTTAAAACATCAAACTTGATTTGCCATAATGAAATATGAATCAAAGCTTACAAAAAATGTTCATTAATAATAATCCACAATAATTTACATTTCTCATTGCTGCAGTATTATTTATGTGACGTCGCAAAATGACTCAAAATCTGTAATTACCCATACACAGTAAGTTCGGAAAGTATTCAGACCCCTTCCCTTTTTCCAAATTTTGTTAAGTTACAGCCTTATTCTAAAATGGATTAAAGAAAAAAAATCCTCATCAATCTACACACAATATCCAATAATGATGATGCAAAAACACAAATACCTTATTTACATATGAATTCAGACCCTTTGCTTTGAGATTCAAAATTCAGCTGGAGATGTTTCTACACTTTGATTGGAGTCCACCCGAAGTAAAATCAACTGATTGAACATGATTTGGAAAGGCACAAACCTGTATATTTAAGGTCCTACAGTTGACAGTGCATGTCAGAGCAAAAACCAGGCCATGAAGTTGAGGAAATCGTCCGCAGAGCTCAGAGACAAGATTGTGTCGAGATATAGATCTGGGAAAGGGTACTTTGTAACCACCAAGACTTACTAGAGCTGGCCGCCAGGTCAAACTGAGCAATCAGGGGTAGAAGGGCCATTGTCAGGGAGGTGACCAAGAACCCGATGGTCACTCTGACAGAGCTCCAGATTTTCTCTGTGGGGATGGGAAAGCCATCGAGAAAGACAACCATCTCTGCAGTACTCCACCGATCAGGCCTTTATGGTAAAGAAGCCACTCCTCAGTAAAAGGCACATTGCAGCCCGCTTGGAGTTTGCCAAAAGGCACCTAAAGGACTTTCAGACCATGAGAAACAAGTGTCTCTATTTGGCCTGAATGCCAATCATCACATCTGGAGGAAACCTTGCACCATCAAGTATGGTGGTGGCAGCATCATGCTGTGGGGATGTTTTTCATTGGCAGGGACTGGGAGACTAGTCAGGATCGAGGGAAAGATGAACGGAGCAAAGTACAGAGACATCCTTGACAAAAACCTGCTCCAGAGCGCAGGGACCTCAGACTGGGGCAAAGGTTCACCTTCCAACAGGACAACGACCCTAAGCATACAGCCAAGACAACACAGGAGTGGCTTCGGGACAAGTCTCTGAATGTCCTTGAGTGGCCCAGCCAGAGCCCGGACTTGACCTGATCGAACATCACTGCAGAGACCTGAAATAGCTGTGCAGCGACGCACCCTATCCAACCTGACAGATCTTGAGAGGATCTGCAGAGAAGAATGACAGAAATTCCCCAAATACAGACGTGCCAAGCTTGTAGCATGATACCCAATAAGACTCAAGGCTGTAATCACTGCCAAAGGTTCTTCAACAAAGTACTGAGTAAAGGGTCTGAATACTTATGTAAATGTGATATTTCAGTTTTTTGCAAAAATGTCTAAAACACGGTATTGCTTTGTCATTATTGGGTATTGTGTGTGGATTGATGAGGGGGAAAATCTATTTAATCAATTTTAGAAAAAGCTGTAACGTAACAAAATGTGGAACAAGTCAAGGGGTTGAATACTTTATATGCACTTTATACGTAGATTTTTCCAATTGTAGAGTTAGTAGGCTACACCTAAACCAGGGCACTCCAACAATGTTCCAGGAGAACTACCTTCCTGTAGGTTTTCACTCCAACCCTAATCTACAACACCTGATTAATTAGGTGGTTGATAAACTGAATCAGGTTAGTTACAACTGGGGTTGGCGCGAAAACCTACAGGAAGGTAACTCTCCAAGAATGGGGTTGGAGAGCCCTGACCAAAACAGGGATTATACTTTAAATAGACCCGTTACTTACACAGGAATTAAGGTTCTCCAATTGGCGTTCTAGAATGTTGAGGAAATCGTCCAGGTTTTTCTTGTCCCAGGTGACAGATTTCATATTCCCATCAAACAGTTTTGTGATTTGATAGATGGTCTCTTTCAGGAATATGACTTTGTCCTCAAACTACACAGGAAGATATAAAAAGAAGATTAGAAACAGTATAGGCTTCCGTTATGGCATAAATATAACATTGGGTCAAGATCGCCATACCAAAGCATATCAGAGTTGGAGTGCTGATCTATCATCAGGACCCCCCCTCTGTCCATTCATTATAATCTATAAGTCAAAATTCTAGTCTTTACCTCAGCATCATCTATGTGTCTGTAAAGTGATGTTGGGAAAAGGACTGGGGCATTCTGTTTTGTGATATCTCCTCCCTGGAAAACAATCAATATAGTATGTTAAGTCACGTGTCAAATACTTCAAGAGCAATCAAGACAGACATAAAGTATAGCTTATACTGCAAGTACAGTAGGCCTAATGTAGATAGCGTCTCTTGATCTAGCTGTCATTATAGCCTTAGAGCCCTTTTACTATGTACATTCAAATATAGGCTAACAGTTTTTTAACACAGATGCTAAACATGAAACGTATGACTATTTTACTTGGTTGGTTGTTTTGCTGTCCTTAATACATGCATTCAGTCTCCTCTTACAATGTGCTAATAACTCACCATCTGGTCCAGCAGGGAAAGGTATTCTGCGCTCAAGTGACCGTAGTGGTGTCGGATCCAGTCACAGCAATGACACACGCTCTGCATACTGCAAATAATAACAAAAATACAACTCCAGCTCTGCATTGTATACATTGTAAATAGCAGTTTGTTTCGCTGTTAGTTATCCAGATGAGTTTGAACATCTTGGCTGTGTTAAGTAGTTTTATGTGGAATTGGGAAAGGGAAAGCTGTATAGAGAATTTCCCCTGATCAACCTACCGGAGGCGGGAACTTTCATTTTCCAGACTAGCACATGTAGCACTTGGAATTCCATGCCTGCCCCGTCTCCTGGACGAACAAATCCAAGTAAATCTATACACATTCTCCTTGAAAACAGCTTTAAATTATAGTTGAACCACAATAAAATATTATTCAATCTAGATATCAGCTAGAATATTACTATAGCGAGAATAGGCTATTCGCGAGCTTTGCTTTCAACTGCTAATAACTTCGCGTGAACCGAGGAAAAAAGTCTGATAACAAAATCGTCGGAGTCGAAATAAAACCCACACTTTTAAAGAAATGTAGCCATATAATACATTAATTTAGTGGGTTTCGTTCAAAGTTAGTCCGAAATGTTGTTCCGTAGTCTTCTGCTGTTGCGCTTCAAATGAAAAGTGAATGGGAGACGTCAGCGTCTATACCCACATCTCTCAACTTTCATTTTCATGATGACGTAACCAACTTTCACCCTCCTGTTGTCTGCTGGTGATGCAACGTTGAAAAGCAACGACAACATGATTTGTTGGAACTTTCTATTTGTCGTTTTTATTACAAGGGGAAATGAAAAATAATATGTGACAATATTTCCTTGGCTTCGATGTCAGGGATATTTTCCCTACAGAGTCAATCGTTTTTACAGGGCTATTCTACTATTGTGTGTGTGCGTGCGTGCGTGCCTGTGTGTGTGTGTGTGGGTGTGTGTGTGTGTGTTTGTTTCACAGTGTTCGGGACGTTTTTGAATGACTATGCAAGGTAAAATCTTGGCATTGGTTTATTGCTCCTTTTTCTATAAAATCAAATTTACAGATCATATACTGTAGGAAAGTGGTCACCAAAATTGTCTGTCTGGAGACAAGCAGGAGGAGGTGCAGGCTTTTGTTTCAACCCGGTACGAACACACCTGTTCCATCAGGGTCTTGATAAGATGTAATAGGTGGTTTCATATTGAAATGTCATGTTATAGGCTAAAATTTCAGATGTAGCCTACTTATTCTGCTGCATTCATTCATAAAGCATCTCAGAGTTGGAGTGCTGATCTAGCATCAGGACCCCCTCTGTCCATTCATTATAATCTATAAGGCAAAACTGATCCAAGATCAGCAATGCTACTCTCTGAGATGCTTTATAAATACGGGACTTGGTGTTATTTGATATAGCCTTAGTTGTAGGCCTTATGTATAAAATCTTTTTTTTCTATTGGGGACCATCCATGAATCATAAGAGTGACACTTGAAAAGTGATAGCAAAGAGTCCGAGAGAGATATTTCCCGTCACATATATCATCAATTTATTGCCTATAGTTTTACAAACATGGCAATAACAGTAGCAAAAGGGCTGCAGCCACAACACAGAACCACTGATAGAATCTCTGACAGTGTGGCGACGTCCAAAGTGCTGAAGTGGCTGACGTCTTCATGCGTTTTAGTGCTTTACCTGTTAATGGTGCTGAAACTTCTTCTTATGTCCCATGACACCTCTGCGGTGGATGCATTTTGGGGTTTTCCCAGCTGTTTTACACAAGTTGTGTGATGTCATCAGTTTCCCCTGAGTTTTCTCCCCAGTAATATTAGACACCTTTGGCTGACGTATCGAATTGGGTAGGGAATATGTAGTTTGAAGAGTATTTGTACATTAGGAAGATGTTGCCAAGATATCATAATAGAATGTTGATGTCTAGCCGACATATAAACGATGTAGAACTGTGGAATTTAGAATGTGTAAGACGTCAATGAGCAAACAATGTCTAAACGGTATCATCCCAATGTATAGTTGAAGTCGGAAGACTACATACACCTTAGCCAAAAACAATTAATTTCAGTTTTTCACAATTCCTAACATTTAATCCAAGTAAAAATTCCCTATCTTTGGTCTTTATTTTAAGAATGTGAAATATCAGAATAATAGTAGAGAGAATGATTTAGTTCAGCTTTTATTTTTTATGACCCCGTGGGTCAGAAGTTTACATACACTCATTTAGTATGTGGTTGCATTGCCTTGCAATTGTTTAACTTGGGTCAAATGTTTCGGGTAGCCTTCCACAAGCTTCCCACAATAAGTTGGGTGATTTCTGGCACATTCCTCCTGACAGAGCTGGTGTAACTGAGTCAGGTTTGAAGGCCTCCTTGCTCACACACGCTTTTACAGTTCTGCCCACAAATTTTCAATAGGTTTGAAGTCAGGGCTTTGTGAAGGCCACTCCAATACCTTGACTTTGTTGTCCTTAAAAGCCCTTTTGCCACAACCTTGGAAGTATTCTTGGTGTCATTGTAAATTTGGAAGACCCATTTGCGACCAAGCTTTAACTTTCTGACAGATGTCTTGAAATGTTGCTTCAATATATCCACATCATTTTCCTGCCTCTCGATGCCATCTATTGTGTGAAGTGCACCAGTCTCCTGCAGCAAAGCACCCCCACAATATGATGCTGCCACCCCTGTGCTTCACGGTTGGGATGGTGTTCTTCGGTTTGCAAACCTCCCCCTTTTTCCTCCAAACATTTCAATGGTCATGATGGACAAACAGTTCTATTTTTGATTCATCAGACCAGAGGACATTTCTCCAAAAAGTATGATCTTTGTCCCCATGTGCAGTTACAAACAAGGTCATTTGCTGTTGTTCTGGGATTGATTTGCACTTTTTGCATCAAAGTACGTTCATCTCTAGGAGACAGAACGCGTCTCCTTCCTGAGCGGTACGACTGCTGCATGTTCCCATGGTGTTTATACTTCCGTACTATTGTTTGTACAGATGAACGAGGTTACCTTCAGGCGTTTGAAAATTGCTCCCAAGGATGAACCAGACTTGTGGAGGTCTACATTCTTTTTTAGGTCTTGGCTGATTTCTTTTGATTTTCCCTTGATGTCAGGCAAAGAGACACTGAGTTTGAAGGTAGGCCTTGAAGTACATCCACAGGTACACCTCCAATTGACTCAAATTATGTCAATTAGCCTATCAGAAGCTTCTAACGCCATGACATAATTTTTTTGAAGTTTCTAAGCTGTTTAAAGTCAGTCAACTTTGTAAGTAAACTTCTGACCCACTGGAATTGTAATATAGTGAATTATATGTGAAATAATCTGTCTGTAAACAATTGTTGGAAAAATGACTTGTGTCATGCACAAAGTCGATGTTCTAACCGACTTGCCAAAACTGTAGTTTATTAACAAGAAATGTGTGGAGTGGTTGAAAAACAAATCTTAGTGACTCCAACCTCAGTGAATGTAAACTTCCGACTTCAACTGAATACAGGATACATAGTGCCTACCCAATAAGCACGGTGCTGTCTGGACCGGCCTTCTTTCTTTGGTCAGAATGTTGGTTTGTTTGTTAATTTCAATGTCCATGGATACATTTGGAGAGCACAGTTCAATAGAGAACAGCAGAGTACAATTCATTACAGTGAAGTGTAGTTCAGTCCAGTTAATTACAGTGGAGAGTACAGTACAGTACAATACAAAAGAGTACAGTAGAGTACAGTTCATTACAGTACAGTGTTTAGTACAGCAAAGGAAAGGAAAGTAACGTACAGTAGTGTACAGCACAGTAGAGTGTAGCCTACTTTACACTAATTTACTAAACTGTACTGTACTCTACTGAATTAAACTATACTGTACTGTACTGAATGAATGTCTACTGTCCTGTACTATCCTATACGGTATTGTACTCTACTGTGCTCTATTGTATTGAACTGTGCCATTCCATACTGTGCTGTTCAAACTTATAAAACATAGCCTAAATGTCTATGATTTCTTTAAGAATCTTCTTCAATAATGACACAATACCCCATAATGACAAAGCAAGGTTTCCAAAAAAGTTAGCAAATGTATAAAAAATAATAATTCTATCCACATACTGTCCATAATGTAAATACATCCCATCACACACACACACACACACACACACACACACACACACACACACACACACACACACACACACACACACACACACACACACACACACACACACACACTCACACACACACACACACACATATGTATATATAAGTAGTGTTTTCTTTGCATCAATTCGAACATGAAGGACTGATTCTGGCAGTCTCCCCTGAACACGATGTTGAGATGTGTCTGTTACTTGAACTCTGTGAAGCATTTATTTGGGCTGCAATTTCTGAAGCTGGTAACTCTAATGAACTTTTCCTCTTTAGCAGATGTTACTCTATGTCTTCCTTTCCTGTGGCTGTCCTCACGAGAGCCAGTTTCATCATAGCGCTTTATGGTTTTTGCATCTGCACTTGAAGAAACATTCAAAGTTCTAGAAATTTCCCGCATTGACTGACATTCATGTCTTAAAGTAATGATGGACTGTCATTTATCTTTGCTTATTTGAGCTGTTCCTGACAGAAATATGGACTTGGTATTTTAGCAAATTGTGCCATGTTCAGTATACCACCCCTACCTTGTCACAACACAACTGATTGGCTAAAACACATTAACAAGAAGGAAAGCAATTCCACAAATTCATTACAGTGGAGTGTACAGTAGAGTACAATTCATTACAGTGGAGTGTACAGTAGAGTACAGTTCATTACAGTACAGTGTACAGGACAGTACATTACAGTAGAGCACAGTAGAGGATAGTTCGCTACAGTACAGTGTACAGTACAGTAAAGTAAAGAATAATTCAGTACAGTAGAGTACTGCACAGTAGAGTGTAGCCTACTTTACTCTAATGTACTAAACTGTACTGTACTCTACTGAATTAAACTCTACTGTACTGTACTGAATTAAACTCTACTGTAATATACTCTACTGAATTAATATATACTGTACTGTACTCTACTCTACTTAAATGTACTCTGCTGTGCTCTATTCACAGCGACAAACAGTGCATTCAACTAAGGTACAGTGCATTCGGAAAGTATTCATCCCCATTGACGTTTTCCAAACTTTGTTAAGTTACAGCCTATTTCTAAAATAGCTCAAAAATATATTTGTCAATCAAGACACAAAACCCAATAATGACAAAGCAAACACGGGTTTTTAGAAATGTTTGCAAATTCATTTTCATTAAGATGTGTCTGTTACAAGAACTCTGTGAAGCATTTTTTTTGGCTGCAATTTCTGAAGCTGGTAAAACAAATGAACTTCTCCTCTGCAGCAGATGTAACTATGGGTCTTCCTGTGGCTGTCCTCATGAGAGCCAGTTTCATCATAGCGCTTGATGGTTTTTGCAACTGCACTTGGAGAAATGTTCAAAGTTCTAGAAATTTCCCGCATTGACTGACATTCATTTCCCTCTTAGTGCAGTGATCCCGTTACTGGGATCAAAATCCACAACATCAGGTAAAGCTGGAGCGCGCCAAATTCAAGTGACAAAATTGTAATATTAAACATTCTTGAAAATACATATGTCTTACATAATTTAAAAGCTTAACTTCTTGTCAATTCAACCGCTTTGTCAGATTTCAAAAAGGCTTTACTGCTAAAGCATACCATGCGATTATCTGAGCACAACGCCCCACGTACACCAGCATTAAAAACATTTTCCAAATCAGCAGAGGCGTCACAAAAATCCGAAATAGCGAAAAAATAAATAATTTACATTTGAAGATCTTCCTCTGTTTGCAATCCCAGATACACAACAAATTGTTATTTTGTTCGATAAAGTCCTTTAAATCCCAAAAAAGTCAGTTTAGTTGGCGCGTTTGATTCAGTAATCCACCCATTCCACTTGTTCAACATGCAGACAAAGCAATTCCAAAAGTTACCAATAAACTTCGTCCAAACAAGTCAAACAACGTTTCTAATCAATCCTCAGGTACCCTAATATGTAAATAAACAATACAATTTAAGACGGAATGTAGTATGTTCAATACCAGAGATAAATAACGAAGTGAGCGCTCTCATCCACGCAAGACTACAGTCAAAATGAGAGCCACCTTGAAAACTACAACTACTAAGTCATTTTTCAAAAAACAAGCCTAAAACCCATTCTAAAGGCTGTTGACAACTAATGGAAGCCATAGCAACTGCAAGGAGCCGCCAGAGCCACCGGTCAGCCAGGATCCGCCAGAGCCGCCGGTCAGCCAGGATCCGCCAGAGCCGCCAGTCTGCAAGGAGCCGCCAGAGCCGCCGGTCAGCCAGGAGCCGCCAGAGCCGCCAGTCTGCAAGGAGCCGCCAGAGCCGCCAGTCAGCCAGGAACCGCCAGAGCCGCCGGTCTGCAAGGAGCCGCCAGAGCCTGTCCAGAGCTGCTAGAGTCTCCCGCTTGTCCAGAGCTGTTAGAGTCTCCCGCCTGTCCAGAGCTGCTAGAGTCTCCCGCCTGTCCAGAGCTCCTAGAGTCTCCGGCCAGTCTGTCCTGAGCTGCTAGATTCTCCCGCCTGTCCAGAGCTGCTAGATTCTCCCGCATGTCCAGAGCTGCTAGATTCTCCCGTCTGTCCAGAGCTGCTAGAGTCTCCCGCATGTCCAGAGCTGCTAGAGTCTCCCGCCTGTCCAGAGCTGCTAGAGTCTCCCGCATGTCCAGAGCTGCTAGAGTCTCCCGCATGTCCAGAACTGCTAGATTCTCCTGCCTGTCCAGAGCTGCTAGAGTCTCCCGCCTGTCCAGAGCTGTTAGAGTCTAACACCTGTCCAGAGCTGCTAGAGTCTCCTGCTTGTCCAGAGCTGCTAGAGTCTCATGCCTGTCCAGAGCTCCTAGAGTCTCCGGACAGTCTGTCCTGAGCTGCTAGAGTCTCCCACCTGTCCAGAGCTGCTACAGTCTCCCGCCAGTCTGTCCTGAGCTGCTAGAGTCTCCCGCCTGTCCAGAGCTGCTAGAGTCTCCCGCCTGTCCAGAGCTGCTAGAGTCTCCCGCCTGTCCAGAGCTGCTAGAGTCTCCCGCTTGTCCAGAGCTGCTAGAGTCTCCCGCCTGTCCAGAGCTGCTAGAGTCTCCCGCCTGTCCAGAGCTCCTAGAGTCTCCGGCCAGTCTGTCCTGAGCTGCTAGAGTCTCCCTCCTGTCCAGAACTGCTAGAGTCTCCCGCCTGTCCAGAGCTGCTAGAGCCTCCCACCTGTCCAGAGCTGCTAGAGTCTCCTGCCTGTCCAGAGCTGCTAGAGTCTCCCGTTTGTCCAGAGCTGCTAGAGTCTCCCGCCTGTCCAGAGCTGCTAGAGTCTCCCGCTTTTCCACAGCTGCTAGAGTGTCCCGCTTGTCCAGAGCTGCTAGAGTCTCCCGCCTGTCCAGAGCTCCTAGAGTCTCCGGCCAGTCTCTCCAGAGCTGCTAGAGTCTCCGGCCAGTCTGTCCTGAGCTGCTAGAATCTCCCGCCTGTCCAGAGCTGCTAGAGTCTCCCGCCTGTCCAGAGCTGCCAGAGTCGCCAGTCTGCAAGGAGCCGCCAGAGTCGCCAGTCTGCAAGAATTCGCCAGAGCCGCCAGTCAGCCAGGATCCACCAGAGCCGCCATTCAGCCCGCGCTAGAGCCGCCACCGTGGACAGACGCCCACCCTTACCCTCCCCTATGGATTTAGGTGTGTGGCCGGGAGTCCCCACCTTTGGGGGGGGGGGGGGGGGGGGGGGGGGTACTGTCACGCCCTGGCCTTAGTTATCTTTGTTTTCTTTTTAATTTTGGCTAGGTCAGGGTGTGACATGGGGGATTTATGTGTTTTGTCAGGTCTAGGGGTTTTGTATGTTTATGGGGTGTTCCCTAGTCTAGGTGTTTATGTAAGTCTATGGTTGCCTAGATTGGTTCTCAATTAGAGGCAGGTGTTTATCGTTGTCTCTGATTGGGAACCATATTTAGGCAGCCATGTTCTTTGGGTATTTTGTGGGTGATTGTTTCCTGTGTCAGTGTTTGTGCCACACGGGACTATTTCGTTGCCAGTTCACTTTGTTGTTTTGTATTTGTTGAGTGTTCTTATTAAATACCATGGACACTTACCATGCCGCAAATTGGTCCGATCCTTGCCACACCTCCTCTTCAGAGGAAGGGGAGGAAATCTGTCTTGACACCTCGGGGTGTCGCCTGCCAAATAAGTTCTGTTATACTCACAGACATCAGTCAAATAGTTTTAGAAACTTGAGAGTGTTTCTATCCAAATCTACTAATAATATGTATATCTTAGCTTCTGGGCCTGAGTAGCAGGCAGAGTAACAAACATCCGAAGATCATCAAAGGTAAACGATTAATTTGATTGCTTTTCTGATTTTCGTGACCAAGCTACCTGATGCTAAGTGTACTTAATGTTTTATCGTGCGATCGATAAACATACAAAAACGCTTGGATTGCTTTCGCTGTAAAGCATAATTTCAAAATCTGACACGACATGTGGATTAACAAAAGGCTAAGCTGTGTTTTCCTATATTGCACTTGTGATTTCATGAATATAAATATTTGTAGTAATATTTATTGTATGTGGCGCTATGCTTTTCAGCGGTTGTTGATGACACTTATCCCGATAGTGGGATTGCAGCCATAACAAGTTTGAACTAAAATATATTTTTTAAACATTGTTTGCAAACTGATATCTGAAACGTATTAATACCAAAATCACATGAAAAACAGGCAACAACAAAAACAAAACTGTATTTCTTGCTAAAGAGGTAGGGATTGAAACAGGTGGGGCTCTGAGTATTATACCATACAATGTAAACACGCATATACTCCATTCTAGATGTTAAATAATGACCTCATATAACCTCATACCATTATACAAATGGATATACAGTATATATCTACAATAACTCTATTCTATCAAGAAATTCCAAGTCTTATGAAAGGACTGTGTGCTGCCACATTGGCCAATATATTACACACTTTTGTCTAATGTTATACAACAATTGACTTCATTTATCCACTGAGAATTATTAGGAGGATCCCCATGATGCCACTTAAAAGGTATATATACAGTGGGGCAAAAAAGTATTCAGTCAGCCACCAATTGTGCAAGTTCTCCCACTTAAGAAGATGAGAGTGGCCTGTAATTTTCATCATAGGTACACTTCAACTATGACAGACAAAATGAGAAAATAATTCCAGAAAATCACATTGTAGGATTTTTAATGAATACATTTGCAAATTATTGTGGAAAATAAGTATTTGGTCACTTACAAACAAGCAAGATTTCTGGCTCTCACAGACCTGTAACTTCTTCATTAAGAGGCTCCTCTGTCCTCCACTCGTTACCTGTATTAATGGCACCTGTTTGAACTTGTTATCAGTATAAAAGACACCTGTTCACAACCTCAAACAGTCACACTCCACGATGGCCAAGACCAAAGAGCTATCAAAGGACACCAGAAACAAAATTGTAGACCTGCACTAGTCTGGGAAGACTGAATCTGCAATAGGTAAGCAGCTAGGTTTGAAGAAATCAACTGTGGGAGCAATTATTAGGAAATGGAAGACATACAAGACCACTGATAATCTCCCTCGATCTGGGGCTCCACGCAAGATCTCACCCCGTGGGGTCAAAATAATCACAAGAACGGTGAGCAAAAATCCCAGAACCACACAGGGAGACCTAGTGAATGACCTGCAGAGAGCTGGGACAAAAGTAACAAAGCCTACCATCAGTAACACACTACGCTGCCAGGGACTCAAAACCTGCTGTTCCAGACGTGTCCCCCTGCTTAAGCCAGTACATGTCCAGGCCCGTCTGAAGTTTGCTAGAGAGCATTTGGATGATCCAGAAGAAGATTGGGAGAATGTCACATGGTCAGATGAAACCAAAATATAACTTTTTGGTAAAAACTCAACTCGTCGTGTTTGGAGGACAAAAAATGCTGAGTTGCATCCGAAGAACACCATAACTACTGTGAAGCATGGGGGTGGAAACATCATGCTTTGGGGCTGTTTTCCTGCAAAGGGACCAGGACGACTGATCCGTGTAAAGGAAAGAATGAA
The DNA here is from genome assembly GCF_045791955.1 of Oncorhynchus clarkii lewisi. NCBI lineage: Eukaryota > Metazoa > Chordata > Actinopteri > Salmoniformes > Salmonidae > Oncorhynchus > Oncorhynchus clarkii. Next base: position 66,486,115 of record NC_092158.1, on the reverse strand, counting down.
TGGGGCCATGTATCGTGAGAGTGAAAACCTCCTTCCATCAGCAAGGGCATTGAAGATGAAACGTGGCTGGGTCTTTCAGCATGACAATGATCCCAAACACACCGCCGGACAACGAAGCAGTGGCTTCGTAAAAAGAAGCATTTCAAGGTCCTGGAGTGGCCTAGCCAGTCTCCAGATCTCAACCCCATAGAAAATCTTTGGAGGGAGTTGAAAGTTTGTGTTGCCCAGCAACAGACCCAAAACATCACTGCTCTAGAGGAGATCTGCATGGAAGAATGGGCCAAAATACCAGCAACAGTGTGTGAAAACCTTGTGAAGACTTACAGAAAACGTTTGACCTCTGTCATTGCCAACAAAGGGTATTTAAAAAAGTATTGAGATAAACTTTTGTTATTGACCAAATACTTATTTTCCACCATAATTTGCAAATAAATTCATAAAAAATCCTACAATGTGATTTTCTGGGGAAAAAAATATCTAATTTTGTCTGTCATAGTTGAAGTGTACCTATGATGAAAATTACAGGCCTCTCTCATCTTTTTAAGTGCGAGAACTTGCACAATTGGTGGCTGACTAAATACTTTTTTGCCCCACTGTATATGACTAAGCTATATAAATTATTAGTTTTTATTTCTTGCCCACCAGCACCCTGCCTCGTTCAGGGGACTAAACTATTATCCATTAAAAGTATTGCTTGTTTTTTGTCTCTTTTTCCATTTAGTCTTTTTTCTTGTTTCTCCTCCAATCGTAGTAAGACATACAAGTGTTTAATACAATGGACAGACTTTATAAATGAAAATCCACAAAGTCAAGTGGGAGCTAAAAGTTCCTGGTCCCCCAGATTATCGTCTACTCCTCACCCAGATCTCCTCACCCCCTTCAGCCACCTGATTACCACACATAAAACGAACAGGAAAAACATGAACAGTCACAAAGTACAAAAACACAGTAAAAACAGTTACATAAAGAAACAAAAGTACAAGCATACATAAACTTAAAGTAGAAATTAATATGTGACTAATCAGCAACAAGTTTAATGTGCATCCCCTATGATGGTTAGATGAGATGTTATAAATCCACACTCATTGGTTTCAGACAAGAATGAAATTTGGAAAATTTGTACAAAATACGTTTTTATTCACATTTGCAATATTATCTTTTCACTGGTTTTTCAAGTAGACCGGCAATAGAGTTCAGTTCAACACATGTACAAAAGGGAAATACAAAATATAAATTATAAATTATAAAAATAAAAAACAATAATTTATTAATTTAAATATAATAAATAGACTGACAGGGTCCCACATGATTGTTTTCATGCTTTATAAACTGGTAAGGGCGTAGCTTCTGAAATGAGTCTGGATGATCAGTACATCTGTGCTGCAAGGATATCCAATCTTTGCAGATGACGTTTCATCTCTTTCCTGATGAGCTCCCACGCCTGTGCACTGTAGTTCTGAAAAACACCAAAAATTTCAAATATTAGAGGGGTGACATTTCTTGGCAAAATAATTAACATATTGTCTTGAACAACAGAGTAGGACTGGTGCCAAATGTAAAGCTTCTCAGAGTAGGAGTGCTGATTTAGGATCAGTTTTGTCTTTTGGATCACTATAAACAAGGACATAGGAGACCTGATACTAGATCAGCACTTCTCTGAGATGCTTGATACATATGGCCCCAGAACCCACTTTTTTTTTTAAATGAACAATGCTCAAGTTTAGCCTAGCCTAGTTTATATTCATTTGATTACATGCATTAAACATGTTGCCATATGAAACCAAACTCACCATTTTTCTCAGAACCTTCCTATTCAACTTCTTGAAGTACCGTTTCAGTCTCCTCTCAGGTTTCATGGCAGGTGATACCTGTTGGACAAAATTAAACAAAACATTAGCGTCATACAGGTGTAGGATCTTCATTTGATCAATATTTTTTTTCTTGCACGGCAGGAAGTGGAACCTTAACATGTATTCAATGTTTGAAAAGGATTCTAAAGATTGTAATTTCCACTTTAAAACATCAAACTTGATTTGCCATAATGAAATATGAATCAAAGCTTACAAAAAATGTTCATTAATAATAATCCACAATAATTTACATTTCTCATTGCTGCAGTATTATTTATGTGACGTCGCAAAATGACTCAAAATCTGTAATTACCCATACACAGTAAGTTCGGAAAGTATTCAGACCCCTTCCCTTTTTCCAAATTTTGTTAAGTTACAGCCTTATTCTAAAATGGATTAAAGAAAAAAAATCCTCATCAATCTACACACAATATCCAATAATGATGATGCAAAAACACAAATACCTTATTTACATATGAATTCAGACCCTTTGCTTTGAGATTCAAAATTCAGCTGGAGATGTTTCTACACTTTGATTGGAGTCCACCCGAAGTAAAATCAACTGATTGAACATGATTTGGAAAGGCACAAACCTGTATATTTAAGGTCCTACAGTTGACAGTGCATGTCAGAGCAAAAACCAGGCCATGAAGTTGAGGAAATCGTCCGCAGAGCTCAGAGACAAGATTGTGTCGAGATATAGATCTGGGAAAGGGTACTTTGTAACCACCAAGACTTACTAGAGCTGGCCGCCAGGTCAAACTGAGCAATCAGGGGTAGAAGGGCCATTGTCAGGGAGGTGACCAAGAACCCGATGGTCACTCTGACAGAGCTCCAGATTTTCTCTGTGGGGATGGGAAAGCCATCGAGAAAGACAACCATCTCTGCAGTACTCCACCGATCAGGCCTTTATGGTAAAGTGGCCAGACGGAAGCCACTCCTCAGTAAAAGGCACATTGCAGCCCGCTTGGAGTTTGCCAAAAGGCACCTAAAGGACTTTCAGACCATGAGAAACAAGTGTCTCTATTTGGCCTGAATGCAATCATCACATCTGGAGGAAACCTTGCACCATCCCTACAGTTAAGTATGGTGGTGGCAGCATCATGCTGTGGGGATGTTTTTCATTGGCAGGGACTGGGAGACTAGTCAGGATCGAGGGAAGCAAAGTACAGAGACATCCTTGACGAAAACCTGCTCCAGAGCGCTCAGGACCTCAGACTGGGGCAAAGGTTCACCTTCGAACAGGACAACGACCCTAAGCATACAGCCAAGACAACACAGGAGTGGCTTCGGGACAAGTCTCTGAATGTCCTTGAGTGGCCCAGCCAGAGCCCGGACATGACCTGATCGAACATCACTGGAGAGACCTGAAAATAGCTGTGCAGCGACGCACCCTATCCAACCTGACAGATCTTGAGAGGATCTGCAGAGAAGAATGACAGAAATTCCCCAAATACAGACGTGCCAAGCCTATAGCATGATACCCAATAAGACTCAAGGCTGTAATCACTGCCAAAGGTTCTTCAACAAAGTACTGAGTAAAGGGTCTGAATACTTATGTAAATGTGATATTTCAGTTTTTTATTGTTAATACATTTGCAAAAATGTCTAAAACACGGTTTTGCTTTGTCATTATTGGGTATTGTGTGTGGATTGATGAGGGGGAAAATCTATTTAATCAATTTTAGAAAAAGCTGTAACGTAACAAAATGTGGAACAAGTTAATAGGTTGAATACTTTATATGCACTTTATACATAGATTTTTCCAATTGTAGAGTTAGTAGGCTACACCTAAACCAGGGCACTCCAACAATGTTCCAGGAGAACTACCTTCCTGTAGGTTTTCACTCCAACCCTAATCTACAACACCTGATTAATTAGGTGGTTGATAAACTGAATCAGGTTAGTTACAACTGGGGTTGGCGCGAAAACCTACAGGAAGGTAACTCTCCAAGAATGGGGTTGGAGAGCCCTGACCAAAACAGAGATTATACTTTAAATAGACCCGTTACTTACACAGGAATTAAGGTTCTCCAATTGGCGTTCTAGAATGTTGAGGAAATCGTCCAGGTTTTTCTTGTCCCAGGTGACAGATTTCATATTCCCATCAAACAGTTTTGTGATTTGATAGATGGTCTCTTTCAGGAATATGACTTTGTCCTCAAACTACACAGGAAGATATAAAAAGAAGATTAGAAACAGTATAGGCTTCCGTTATGGCATAAATATAACATTGGGTCAAGATCGCCATACCAAAGCATATCAGAGTTGGAGTGCTGATCTATCATCTGGACCCCCCCTCTGTCCATTCATTATAATCTATAAGTCAAAATTCTAGTCTTTACCTCAGCATCATCTATGTGTCTGTAAAGTGATGTTGGGAAAAGGACTGGGGCATTCTGTTTTGTGATGTCTCCTCCCTGGAAAACAATCAATATAGTATGTTAAGTCACGTGTCAAATACTTCAAGAGCAATCAAGACAGACATAAAGTATAGCTTATACTGCAAGTACAGTAGGCCTAATGTAGATAGCGTCTCTTGATCTAGCTGTCATTATAGCCTTAGAGCCCTTTTACTATGTACATTCAAATATAGGCTAACAGTTTTCTAACACAGATGCTAAACATGAAACGTATGACTATTTTACTTGGTTGGTTGTTTTGCTGTCCTTAATACATGCATTCAGTCTCCTCTTACAATGTGCTAATAACTCACCATCTGGTCCAGCAGGGAAAGGTATTCTGCGCTCAAGTGACCGTAGTGGTGTCGGATCCAGTCACAGCAATGACACACGCTCTGCATACTGCAAATAATAAGAAAAATACAACTCCAGCTCTGCATTGTATACATTGTAAATAGCAGTTTGTTTCGCTGTTAGTTATCCAGATGAGTTTGAACATCTTGGCTGTGTAAAGTAGTTTTATGTGGAATTGGGAAAGGGAAAGCTGTATAGAGAATTTCCCCTGATCAACCTACCGGAGGCGGGAACTTTCATTTTCCGGACTAGCACATGTAGCACTTGGAATTCCATGCCTGCTCCGTCTCCTGGACGAACAAATCCAAGTAAATCTATACACATTCTCCTTGAAAACAGCTTTAAATTATAGTTGAACCACAATAAAATATTATTCAATCTAGATATCGGCTAGACTATTACTATAGCGAGAATAGGCTATTCGCGAGCTTTGCTTTCAACTGCTAATAACTTCGCGTGAACCGAGGAAAAAAGTCTGATAACAAAATCGTCGGAGTCGAAATAAAACCCACACTTTTAAAGAGATGTAGCCATATAATATATTCATTTAGTGGGTTTCGTTCAAAGTTAGTCCGAAATGTTGTTCCGTAGTCTTCTGCTGTTGCGCTTCAAATGAAAAGTGAATGGGAGACGTCCGCGTCAATACCCACATCTCTCATTTTCATGATGACGTAACCAACTTTCACACTACTTTTGTCTGCTGGTGATGCAACGTTGAAAAGCAACGACAACATGATTTGTTGGAACTTTCTATTTGTCGTTTTTATTACAAGTGGAAATGAAAAATAATATGTGACAATATTTCCTTGGTATAGGCTTCGATTTCAGGGATATTTTCCCTACAGAGTCAATCGTTTTTACAGGGCTATTCTATTGTTGTGTGTGTGCGTGCGTGCGTGCGTGAGTGCGTTCGTGCGTGTGTGCGTGTGTGTGTGTGTTTGTTTCACAGTGTTCGGGACGTTTTTGAATGACTATGCAAGGTAAAATCTTGGCATTGGTTTATTGCTCCTTTTTCTATAAAATCAAATGTACAGATCATATACTGTAGGAAAGTGGTCACCAAAACTGTCTGTCTGGAGACAAGCAGGAGGAGGTGCAGGCTTTTGTTTCAACCCGGTACGAACACACCTGTTCCATCAGGGTCTTGATAAGATGTAATAGGTGGTTTCATATTGAAATGTCATGTTATAGGCTAAAATTTCAGATGTAGCCTACTTATTCTGCTGCATTCATTCATAAAGCATCTCAGAGTTGGAGTGCTGATCTAGCATCAGGACCCCCTCTGTCCATTCATTATAATCTATAAGGCAAAACTGATCCAAGATCAGCAATGCTACTCTCTGAGATGCTTTATAAATACGGGACTTGGTGTTATTTGATATAGCCTTAGTTGTAGGCCTTATGTATAAAATCTTTTTTTTTCTATTGGGGACCATCCATGAATCATAAGAGTGACACTTGAAAAGTGATAGCAAAGAGTCCGAGAGAGATATTTCCCGTCACATATATCATCAATTTATTGCCTATAGTTTTACAAACATGGCAATAACAGTAGCAAAAGGGCTGCAGCCACAACACAGAACCACTGATAGAATCTCTGACAGTGTGGCGACGTCCAAAGTGCTGAAGTGGCTGACGTCTTCATGCGTTTTAGTGCTTTACCTGTTAATGGTGCTGAAACTTCTTCTTATGTCCCATGACACGTCTGCGGTGGACTCATTTTGGGGTTTTCCCAGCTGTTTTACACAAGTTGTGTGATGTCATCAGTTTCCCCTGAGTTTTCTCCCCAGTAATATTAGACACCTTTGGCTGACGTATCGAATTGGGTAGGGAATATGTAGTTTGAAGAGTATTTGTACATTAGGAAGATGTTGCCAAGATATCATAATAGAATGTTGATGTCTAGCCGACATATAAACGATGTAGAACTGTGGAATTTAGAATGTGTAAGACGTCAATGAGCAAACAATGTCTAAACGGTATCATCCCAATGTACAGTTGAAGTCGGAAGACTACATACACCTTAGCCAAAAACAATTCATTTCAGTTTTTCACAATTCCTAACATTTAATCCAAGTAAAAATTCCCTATCTTTGGTCTTTATTTTAAGAATGTGAAATATCAGAATAATAGTAGAGAGAATGATTTAGTTCAGCTTTTATTTCGTTCATCACATTTCCCGTGGGTCAGAAGTTTACATACACTCAATTAGTATTTGGTTGCATTGCCTTGCAATTGTTTAACTTGGGTCAAATGTTTCGGGTAGCCTTCCACAAGCTTCCCACAATAAGTTGGGTGATTTCTGGCACATTCCTCCTGACAGAGCTGGTGTAACTGAGTCAGGTTTGAAGGCCTCCTTGCTCACACACGCTTTTACAGTTCTGCCCTCAAATTTTCAATAGGATTGAAGTCAGGGCTTTGTGAAGGCCACTCCAATACCTTGACTTTGTTGTCCTTAAAAGCCCTTTTGCCACAACCTTGGAAGTATTCTTGGTGTCATTGTAAATTTGGAAGATCCATTTGCGACCAAGCTTTAACTTCCTGACTGATGTCTTGAAATGTTGCTTCAATATATCCACATCATTTTACTGACTCACGATGCCATCTATTGTGTGAAGTGCACCAGTCTCCTGCAGCAAAGCACCCCCACAATATGATGCTGCCACCCCTGTGCTTCACGGTTGGGATGGTGTTCTTCGGCTTGCAAACCTCCCCCTTTTTCCTCCAAACATAACGATGGTCATGATGGACAAACAGTTCTATTTTTGATTCATCAGACCAGAGGACATTTCTCCAAAAAGTATGATCTTTGTCCCCATGTGCAGTTACAAACAAGGTCATTTGCTGTTGTTCTGTGATTGATTTGCACTTTTTGCATTAAAGTACGTTCATCTCTAGGAGACAGAACGCGTCTCCTTCCTGAGCGGTATGACGGCTGCATGTTCCCATGTTGTTTATACTTGCGTACTATTGTTTGTACAGATGAACGAGGCTATCTTCAGGCGTTTGGAAATTGCTCCCAAGGATGAACCAGACTTGTGGAGGTCTACATTTTTTATTTTTAGGTCTTGGCTGATTTCTTTTGATTTTCCCTTGATGTCAGGCAAAGAGACACTGAGTTTGAAGGTAGGCCTTGAAGTACATCCACAGGTACACCTCCAATTGACTCAAATTATGTCAATTAGCCTATCAGAAGCTTCTAAAGCCATGACATCATTTTTTGGAAGTTTCTAAGCTGTTTAAAGTCAGTCAACTTTGTAAGTAAACTTCTGACCCACTGGAATTGTAATATAGTGAATTATATGTGAAATAATCTGTCTGTAAACAATTGTTGGAAAAATGACTTGTGTCATGCACAAAGTCGATGTTCTAACCGACTTGCCAAAACTGTAGTTTGTTAACAAGAAATGTGTGGAGTGGTTGAAAAACAAATCTTAGTGACTCCAACCTCAGTGAATGTAAACTTCTGACTTCAACTGAATACAGGATACATAGTGCATACCCAACAAGCACGGTGCTCTCTGGACCGGCCTTCTTTCTTTGTTCAGAATTTTGGTTTGTTTGTTAATTTCAATGTCCATGGATAAATTTGGAGAGCACAGTTCAATAGAGAACAGCAGAGTACAATTCATTACAGTGGAGTGTAGTACAGTCCAGTTAATTTCAGTGGAGTGTACAGTACAGTACAATACAGAAGAGTACAGTAGAGTACAGTTCATTACAGTACAGTGTTTAGTACAGTAAAGTAAAGGAAAGTAACATACAGTAGAGTACAGCACAGTAGAGTGTAGCCTACTTTACACTAATTTACTAAACTGTAAGGTACTCTAATGAATTACACTACACTGTACTGTACTGAATGAATATCTACTGTACTGTACTATCCTATACGTTATTGTACTCTACTGTGCTCTATTGTATTGAACTGTGCCATTCCATACTGTGCTGTTCAAACGTATAAAACATAGCCTAAATGTCTATAATTTCTTTAAGAATCTTCTTCAATAATGATACAATACCCCATAATGACAAAGCAAGGTTTCCAGAAAAGTTAGCAAATTTATACAAAATAATAATTCTATCCACATACTGTCCATAATGTAAATACATCCCAACACACACACACACACACACACACACACACACACACACACACACACACACACACACACACACATATATATAAGTAGTGTTTTCTTTGCATCAATTCGAACATGAAGGACTGATTCTGGCAGTCTCCCCTGAACACGATGTTGAGATGTGTCTGTTACTTGAACTCTGTGAAGCATTTATTTGGGCTGCAATTTCTGAAGCTGGTAACTCTAATGAACTTTTCCTCTTTAGCAGATGTTACTCTATGTCTTCCTTTCCTGTGGCTGTCCTCACGAGAGCCAGTTTCATCATAGCGCTTTATGGTTTTTGCAGCTGCACTTGAAGAAACATTCAATGTTCTAGACATTTCCTGCATTGACTGACATTCATGTCTTAAAGTAATAATGGACTGTCATTTCTCTTTGCTTATTTGAGCTGTTCCTGACAGAAATATGGACTTGGTATTTTAGCAAATTGTGCCATGTTCAGTATACCACCCCTACCTTGTCACAACACAACTGATTGGCTAAAACACATTAACAAGAAGGAAAGAAATTCCACAAATTCATTACAGTGGAGTGTACAGTAGAGTACAATTCATTACAGTGGAGTGTACAGTAGAGTACAGTTCATTACAGTACAGTGTACAGGACAGTACATTACAGTAGAGCACAGTAGAGGATAGTTCGCTACAGTACAGTGTACAGTACAGTAAAGTAAAGAATAATTCAGTACAGTAGAGTACTGCACAGTAGAGTGTAGCCTACTTTACTCTAATGTACTAAACTGTACTGTACTCTACTGAATTAAACTCTACTGTACTGTACTGAATTAAACTCTACTGTAATATACTCTACTGAATTAATATATACTGTACTTTACTCTACTTAAATGTACTCTGCTGTACTCTATTCACAGCGACAAACAGTGCATTCAACTAAGGTACAGTGAATTCGGAAAGTATTCATCCCCATTGACGTTTTCCAAACTTTGTTAAGTTACAGCCTATTTCTAAAATAGCTCAAAAATATATTTGTCAATCGAGACACAAAAACCAACAATAATGACAAAGCAAACACAAGTTTTTAGAAATGTTTGCAAATTCATTAAAAATAATAATTCTATCCACATACTGCCCATAATGTAAATACATCCCACACACACACACACACACACACACACACACACACACACACACACATAAGTAGTGTTTTCGTTGCATCAATTCGACCATGAAGGACAGATTCAGGCAGTCTCCCCTGAACACGATGTTAAGATGTGTCTGTTACATGAACTCTGTGAAGCATTTTTTTGGGCTGCAATTTCTGAAGCTGGTAAAACAAATGAACTTCTCCTCTGCAGCAGATGTAACTATGGGTCTTCCTGTGGCTGTCCTCATGAGAGCCAGTTTCATCATAGCGCTTGATGGTTTTTGCAACTGCACTTGAAGAAATGTTCAAAGTTCTAGAAATTTCCCGCATTGACTGACATTCATTTCCCTCTTAGTGCAGTGATCCCGTTACTGGGATCCAAATCCACAACATCCGGTAAAGCTGGAGCGCGCCAAATTCAAGTGACAAAATTGTAATATTAAACATTCTTGAAAATACATATGTCTTACATCATTTAAAAGCTTTTTAAAGCTTTTTTCATTTAAAAGCTTAGGACACCAGAAACAAAATTGTAGACCTGCACTAGGGTGGGAAGACTGAATCTGCAATAGGTAAGCAGCTAGGTTTGAAGAAATCAACTGTGGGAGCAATTATTAGGAAATGGAAGACATACAAGACCCCTGATAATCTCCCTCGGTCTGGGGCTACACGCAAGATCTCACCCCGTGGGGTCAAAATTATCACAAGAACGGTGAGCAACAATCCCAGAACCACACGGGGGGACCTAGTGAAAGACCTGCAGAGAGCTGGGACCAAAGTAACAAAGCCTACCATCAGTAACACATTACGCCGCCAGGGACTCAAATCCTGCAGTGCCAGACGTGTCCCCCTGCTTAAGCCAGTACATGTCCAGGCCCGTCTGAAGTTTTCTAGAGAGCATTTGGATGATCCAGAAGAAGATTGGGAGAATGTCATATGGTCTGATGAAACCAAAATATAACTTTTTGGTAAAAACTCAACTCGTCGTGTTTGGAAGACAAAGAATGCTGAGTTGCATCCAAAGAACACCATACCTACTGTGAAGCATGGTTTGGAAACATCATGCTTTGGGGCTGTTTTTCTGCAAAGGGACCAGGACGACTGATCAGTGTAAAGGAAAGAATGAATGGGGCCATGTATCGTGAGATTTTGAGTGAAAACCTCCTTCCATCAGCAAGGGCATTGAAGATGAAACGTGGCTGGGTCTTTCAGCATGACAATGATCCCAAACACACCGCCCGGACAACGAAGGAGTGGCTTCGTAAAAATAAGCATTTCAAGGTCCTAGAGTGGCCTAGCCAGTCTCCAGATCTCAACCCCATAGAAAATCTTTGGAGGGAGTTGAAAGTCTGTGTTGCCCAGCAACAGCCCCAAAACATCACTGCTCTAGAGGAGATCTGCATGGAGGAATGGGCCAAAATACCAGCAACAGTGTGTGAAAACCTTGTGAAGACTTACAGAAAACGTTTGACGTCTGTCATTGCCAACAAAGGGTATATAACAAAGTATTGAGATAAACTTTTGTTATTGACCAAATACTTATTTTCCACCATAATTTGCAAATAAATTCATAAAAAAATCCTACAATGTGATTTTCTGGGGAAAAAAAATCGAATTTTGTCTGTCATAGTTGAAGTGTACCTATGATGAAATTTACAGGCCTCTCTCATCTTTTTAAGTGGGAGAACTTGCACAATTGGTGGCTGACTAAACACTTTTTTGCCCCACTGTATATGACTAAGCTATATAAATTATTAGTTTTTATTTCTTGCCCACCAGCACCCTGCCTCGTTCAGGGGACTAAACTATTATCCATTAAAAGTATTGCTTGTTTGTTGTCTCTTTTTCCATTTAGTCTTTTTTCTTATTTCTCCTACAATCGTAGTAAGACATACAAGTGTTTAATACAATGGACAGACTTTATAATTGAAAATCCACAAGGTCAAGTGGGAGCTAAAAGTTCCTGGTCCCCCAGATTATCCTCTACTCCTCACCCAGATCTCCCCACCCCCTTCAGCCAACTGCCCTTGTGTGATTACCACACATAAAACGAACAGGAAAAACATGAACAGCAACACTCGCAAAGTACAAAAACACAGTAAAAATTGTTACATAAAGAAACAAAAACTACAAGCATACATAAACTTAAAGAAGAAATTAATATGTGACTAATCAGCAACAAGTTTAATGTGCATCCCCTATGATGGTTAGATGAGATGTTATAAATCCACACTCATTTGTTTCAGACAAGAATGAAATTTGGAACATTTTTACAAAATACATTTTTATTCACATTTGCAATATTAATCTTTCACTGGTTTTTCAAGTAGACCGGCAATACAGTTCAGTTCAACACATGTACAAAAGGAAAAATACAAAATATAAATTATAAATTATAAAAATAAAAAACAATAATTTATGGATTTAAATATAATAAATAGACTGACAGGGTCCCACATGATTGTATTCATGCTTTATAAACTGGTAAGGGCGTAGCTTCTGAAATGAGTCTGGATGATCAGTACATCTGTGCTGCAAGGATATCCAATCTTTGCAGATGACGTTTCATCTCTTTCCTGATGAGCTCCCACGCCTGTGCACTGTAGTTCTGAAAAACACAGAAAATTTCAAATATTAGAGGGGTGACCTATCTTGGCAAAATAATGAACATATTGTCTTGAACAACAGAGTAGGACTGGTGCCAAATGTAAAGCTTCTCAGAGTAGGAGTGCTGATTTAGGATCAGTTTTATCTTTTGGATCACTATAAACAAGGACAGAGGAGACCTGATACTAGATCAGCACTTCTCTGAGATGCTTGATACATATGGCCCCAGAACCCACATTTTTTTTTAAATGAACACTGCTCAAGTTTAGCCTAGCCTAGTTTATATTCATTTGACTACATGCATTAAACATGTTGCCATATGAAACCAAACTCACCATTTTTCTCAGAACCTTCCTATTCAACTTCTTGAAGTACCGTTTCAGTCTCCTCTCAGGTTTCATGGCAGGTGATACCTGTTGGACAAAATTAAACAAAACATTAGCGTCATACAGATGTAGGATCTTCATTTGATCAATATTTTTTTTCTTGCACGGCAGGAAGTGGAACCTTAACATGTATTCAATGTTTGAAAAGGATTCTAAAGATTGTAATTTCCACTTTAAAACATCAAACTTGATTTGCCATAATGAAATATGAATCAAAGCTTACAAAAAATGTTCATTAATAATAATCCACAATAATTTACATTTCTCATTGCTGCAGTATTATTTATGTAACGTCGCAAAATGACTCAAAATCTGTAATTACCCATACACAGTAAGTTCGGAAAGTATTCAGACCCCTTCCCTTTTTCCAAATTTTGTTAAGTTACAGCCTTATTCTAAAATGGATTAAAGAAAAAAAATCCTCATCAATCTACACACAATATCCAATAATGATGATGCAAAAACACAAATACCTTATTTACATATGAATTCAGACCCTTTGCTTTGAGATTGAAAATTCAGCTCAGGTGTATCCTGTTTTCATTGATCATCCTGGAGATGTTTCTACACTTTGATTGGAGTCCATCTGAAGTAAAATCAACTGATTGAACATGATTTGGAAAGGCACAAACCTGTATATTTAAGGTCCTACAGTTGACAGTGCATGTCAGAGCAAAAACCAGGCCATGAAGTTGAGGAAATCGTCCGCAGAGCTCCTAGACAAGATTGTGTCGAGATACAGATCTGGGAAAGGGTACTTTGTAACCACCAAGACTTACTAGAGCTGGCCGCCAGGTCAAACTGAGCAATCAGGGGTAGAAGGGCCATTGTCAGGGAGGTGACCAAGAACCCGATGGTCACTCTGACAGAGCTCCAGATTTCCTCTGTGGGGATGGGAAAGCCATCGAGAAAGACAACCATCTCTGCAGTACTCCAACGATCAGGCCTTTATGGTAAAGTGGCCAGACGGAAGCCACTCCTCAGTAAAAGGCACATTGCAGCCCGCTTGGAGTTTGCCAAAAGGCACCTAAAGGACTCTCAGACCATGAGAAACAAGTGTCTCTGGTCTTATGAAACCTATTTGGCCTGAATGCCAAGCATCACATCTGGAGGAAACCTTGCACCATCACTACAGTTAAGCATAGTGGTGGCAGCATCATGCTGTGGATGTTTTTCATTGGCAGGGACTGTGAGACTCGTCAAGATCGAGGGAAAGATGAACAGAGCAAAGTACAGAGTCAACCGAGATGAAAAACTGCAAGAGCGCTCAGGACCTCAGACTGGGGCGAAGGTTCACCTTCCAACAGGACAATGACCCTAAGCATACAGCCAAGACAACGCAGGAGTGGCTTCGGGCCAAGTCTCTGAATGTCCTTGAGTGGCCCAGCCAGAGGCCGGACTTGACCTGATCGAACACCACTGGAGAGACCTGAAAATTGCTGTGCAGCGACGCTCCTTATCCAACCTGACAGATCTTGAGAGGATCTGCAGAGAAGAATTGCAGAAACTCCCCAAATACAGACGTGCCAAGCTTGTAGCATGATACCCAATAAGACTCAAGGCTGTAATCACTGCCAAAGGTTCTTCAACAAAGTACTGAGTAAAGGGTCTGAATACTTATGTAAATGTGATATTTCAGTTTTTTATTGTTAATACATTTGCAAAAATGTCTAAAACACGGTTTTGCTTTGTCATTATTGGGTATTGTGTGTGGATTGATGAGGGGGAAAATCTATTTAATCAATTTTAGAAAAAGCTGTAACGTAACAAAATGTGGAACAAGTTAATAGGTTGAATACTTTATATGCACTTTATACGTAGATTTTTCCAATTGTAGAGTTAGTAGGCTACACCTAAACCAGGGCACTCCAACAATGTTCCAGGAGAACTACCTTCCTGTAGGTTTTCACTCCAACCCTAATCTACAACACCTGATTAATTAGGTGGTTGATAAACTGAATCAGGTTAGTTACAACTGGGGTTGGTGCGAAAACCTACAGGAAGGTAACTCTCCAAGAATGGGGTTGGAGAGCCCTGACCAAAACAGGGATTATACTTTAAATAGACCCGTTACTTACACAGGAATTAAGGTTCTCCAATTGCCGTTCTAGAATGTTGAGGAAATCGTCCAGGTTTTTCTTGTCCCAGGTGACAGATTTCATATTCCCATCAAACAGTTTTGTGATTTGATAGATGGTCTCTTTCAGGAATCTGACTTTGTCCTCAAACTACCCAGGAAGATATAAAAAGAAGATTAGAAACAGTATAGGCTTCCGTTATGGCATCAATATAACATTGGGTCAAGATCGCCATACCAAAGCATATCAGAACATGATAAGTCAAAATTCTAGTCTTTACCTCAGCATCATCTATGTGTCTGTAAAGTGATGTTGGGAAAATGACTGGGGCATTCTGTTTTGTGATATCTCCTCCCTGGAAAACAATCAATATAGTATGTTAAGTCACGTGTCAAATACTTCAAGAGCAATCAAGACAGACATCAAGTACAGCTTATACTGCAAGTACAGTAGGCCTAATGTAGATAGCGTCTCTTGATCTAGCTGTCATTATAGCCTTAGAGCCCTTTTACTATGTATTTTCAAATATAGGCTAACAGTTTTCTAACACAGATGCTAAACATGAAACGTATGACTATTTTACTTGGTTGGTTGTTTTGCTGTCCTTAATACATGCATTCAGTCTCCTCTTACAATGTGCTGATAACTCACCATCTGGTCCAGCAGGGAAAGGTATTCTGCGCTCAAGTGACCGTAGTGGTGTCGGATCCAGTCACAGCAATGACACACGCTCTGCATACTGCAAATAATAACAAAAATACAACTCCAGCTCTGCATTGTATACATTGTAAATAGCAGTTTGTTTCGCTGTTAGTTATCCAGATGAGTTTGAACATCTTGGCTGTGTTAAGTAGTTTTATGTGGAATTGGGAAAGGGAAAGCTGTATAGAGAATTTCCCCTGATCAACCTACCGGAGGCGGGAACTTTCATTTTCCAGACTAGCACATGTAGCACTTGGAATTCCATGCCTGCTCCGTCTCCTGGACGAACAAATCCAAGTAAATCTATACACATTTTCCTTGAAAGCAGCTTTAAATTATAGTTGAACCACAAGAAAATATTATTCCATTTAGATACCGGCTAGGCTATTACTATAGCGAGTAAAGGCTATTCGCGAGCTTTGCTTTCAACTGCGAATAACTTCGCGTGAACCGAGAAAAAAAGTCTGATAACAAAATCGTCGGAGTCGAAATAAAACCCACACTTCTTAAGAAATGTAGCCACATAAGACATTCATTTAGTGGGTTTCGTTCAAAGTTAGTCCGACATATTGTTCCGTTGTCTTCTGCTGTTGCGCTACAAATGAAAAGTGAATGGGGACGTCAGCGTCAATACCCACATCTCTCAACTTACATTTTCACAATGACGTAACCAACTTTCACCCTACTGTTGACTGCTGGTGATGCAACGTTGACAAGCAACGACAACATGATTTGTTGGAACTTTCGATTTGTCGTTTTTTTTACAAGGGTAAAATGAAAAAAAAATGTGCCAATAGTTCCCTGGTATAGGCTACGATAACAAGGATATTTTCCCTGCAGAGTCACTAGTTTTGACAGGGCTGTGTGTGTGTGTGTGTGTGTGTGTGTGTGTGTGTGTGTGTGTGTGTGTGTGTGTGTGTGTGTGTGTGTGTGTGTGTGTGTGTGTGTGTGTGTGTGTGTGTGCGTGTCATTGTGTTGTGTACGTTTTTGAATGACTATACAAGTCCAAATCTTGGCAATGGTTTATTGCTAATTTTTATATATACTATTGGAATTAATTCATAAAATACAAAGCCTGTTCAACTGTAAAGATCATATATTGTGGGGAAGTGGTCACCAAAACTGTTTGCATAGTCCTGGAGACAAGCAGGAGGAGGTGCAGGCTTTTTGTTCCAACCCAGTACAAACACACCTGTTCCTTCAGGGTCTTGATAAAATTTCATAGGTGGTTTCACATTGAAATGTCATGTTATAGGCTAAAATGTCAGATGTAGAGTAATTATTCTGCTGAATTTATTCATAAAGCGTCTCAGAGTTGGAGTGCTGATCTAGGATATGGACCCCCTCCGTCCATTCATTATAATCTATACGACAAAACTGATCCTAGATCAGCAATGCTACTCTCTGAGACGTTTTATAAATACGGGCCTTGGTGTTATTTGATATAGCCTTAGTGTGGGCCTTATGTATAAAATATGTTTTTTCTACTGGGGACCAGCCATGAGGATGAATCATAAGAATGACACTTGAAATGTAATACCAAAGAGTCAGAGAGCTATATTTCCCATCATATATATAATCAATTTATTGCCTATAGTTTTACAAGCATGGCAATAACAGTAGCAAAAGGGCTGCAGCCACAACACAGAACCACTGATAGAATCTTTGCTGTGTGGCGACGTCCAATGTACTGAAGTGGCTGACGTCTTCATGCGTTTTAGTGCTAGTAGTGATACCTGTTAATGGTGCTGAAACTTCTTCTTATGTCCCATGACACGTCTGCGGTGGACTCATTTTGGGGTTTTCCCAGCTGTTTTACACAAGTTGTGTGATGTAATCAGTTTCCCCTGAGTTTTCTCCCCAGTAATAATAGACACCTGTGGCTGACATATCGAATTGGGTAGGGAATCTGTAGTTTGAAGAGTGTTTGCACATTGGGAAGATGTTGCCAAGATATCATAATAGAATGTTGATGTCTAGCCGACATATAAACGATGTAGAACTGTATAATTTAGAATGTGTAAGTCGTCAATGAGCAAAAAATGTCTATCATCATCCCAATGTACATTTGAAGTCGGAAGATTACATACACCTTAACCAACAACATTTAAATTCAGTTTTCAAAGTTCCTAACATTTAATCCAAGTAAGAATTCCCTGTCTTAGGTCAGTTAGGATCACCACTTTATTTTAAGAAAGTGAAATGTCAGAATAATATTAGAGAGAATGATTTATTTCAACTTGTATTTATTTCATCACATTCCCAGTTGGCCAGAAGTTTACATACACTCCATTAGTATATGGTAGAATTGCCATTAAATTGCTTAACTTTGGTCAAATGTTTCGGGTACCTTCCACAAGCTTCCCACAATAAGTTTGGTGAATTCTGGCCCATTCCTCCTGACAGAGCTGGTGTAACTGAGTCAGGTTTATAGGCCTCCTGGCTCGCACACACTTTTACAGTACTGCCCACAAATTTTCAATAGGATTGAGGTCAGGGCTGTTGTCCTTAAAAGCCATTTTGCCACAACTTTGGAAGTATGCTTGGGGTCATTGTCCATTTGGAAGACCCATTTGCGACCAAGCTTTAACTTCCTGACTGATGTCTGGAGATGTTGCTTCAATATGTCCACATAATTTTCCTTTCCTCATGGTTCGATCTATTTTGTGAAGTGCACCAGTCCCTCCTGCTGCAAAGCAACCCACAACATTTTTTATTTTATTTTTTTATTTCACCTTTATTTAACCAGGTAAGCTGGTTGAGAACAAGTTCTCATTTGCAACTGCAACCTGGCCAAGATAAACCATAGCAGTTTGCCACATACAACAACAGAGTTACACATGGAATGAACAAAACACACAGTCAATAATACAGTAGAAAAAAAGAAAACAAAGTCTATATACAGTGAGTGCAAATATGGTCAAATAAGGGAGTTAAGGCAATAAATAGGCCATGGTGGTGAAGTAATTACAATATGGCAATTAAACACTGGAATGGTAGATGTGCAAAAGATGGATGTGCAAGTAGAGATACTGTGGTGCAAAAGGAGCAAAAAAAAATACAGCATGGGGATGAGGTAGATACATGGGCTGTATACAGATGGGCTATGAACAGGTGCAGTGAGCTGTGAGCTGCTCTGACAGCTGGTTCTTAAAGCTAGTGAGGGAGATGGGAATCTCCAGCTTCAGTGATTTTTCCATTTCGTTCCAGTCAGTGGCAGCAGAGAACTGGAAGGAAAGGCGACCAAAGGAGGAATTGGCTTTGGGGGTGACCAGTGAGATATACCTGCGCCAATGTAAACTCCGATTTTTGGATATGAATGTGAACTTTACCGAACAAAACATACATGTATTGTGTAACATGAAGTCCTATGAGTGTCATCTGATGAAGATCATCAAAGGTTAGTGATTAATTGTATCTATATTTCTGGTTTTTGTGACTCCTCTCTATGTTTGGAAAATGGCTGAATGCTTTCTGTGACTAAATGCTGACTTAACATGTTGTTAACTTCTTGCGTTGAGCAAACCCGTATCTGGGAGCGTAATCATAGCCTCAAGCTCATTACCATAATGCAACGCTAACTATTCATGAAAATCACAAATGAAATGAAAGAAATATATTCACTCACAAGCTTAGCCTTTTGTTAACAACACTGTCAACTCAGATTTTCAAAATATGTTTTTCAACCATAGCTACACAATCATTTGTGTAAGAGTATGGATAGCTAGCATAGCATTAAGCCTAGCATTCAGCAGGCAACATTTTCACAAAAACAAGAAAAGCATTCAAATAAAATCATTTACCTTTGAAGAACTTCGGATGTTCTCAACGAGGAGACTCTCAGTTAGATAGCAAATGTTCATTTTTTCCAAAAAGATTATTTGTGTAGGAGAAATCGCTCCGTTTTGTTCATCACGTTTGGCTAAGAAAAAACTCTGAAAATTCAGTCATTACAACGCCAAACTTTTTTCCAAATTAACTCCATAATATCGACAGAAACATGGCAAACGTTGTTTAGAATCAATCCTCAAGGTGTTTTCACATATCTATTCGATGATAAATCATTTGTGGTAGTTGGGTTTCTCCTCGGAAGCAAACAGAAAAATACATGCAGCTGGAGATTACGCAATAATTGCGACGGAGGACACCAAGCGACCACCTGGTATATGTAGTGTAAAATGGTCAATCTTCCAATGATATGCCTACAAATACGTCACAATGCTGTCGACACTATGGGGAAACGACAGAAAGTCTAATCTCATTCGTGACCCATACACAGCCATGTAAGGACTCATTGAAACACAGCGCCTTCAAAATCTGGGGGCACTTCCTGTTTGAAATTTCATCTTGGTTTCGCCTGTAGCATCAGTTCTGTGGCACTCACAGACAATATCTTTGCAGATTTGGAAACGTCAGAGTGTTTTCTTTCCAAAGCTGTCAATTATATGCATAGTCGAGCATCTTTTCGTGACAAAATATCTTGTTTAAAACGGGAACGTTTTTTTATCCAAAAATTAAAAGAGCGCCCCCTATATCGAAGAAGTTAAAGACATTACACCCCAATCACGCTATAAAGCCGCTTGAATTTTTTCAGCGAAAACGTGCCAAATATTGCCAACAATCGTCCCGCTTTGTGAATGCTACTTCAGTAAACCAGCGAGCACTGTTAGCATCATATAAGGTGGCGTACCAAATTGCTCAGTTAAAAAAAAACACTCCATAGCAGAGGAGCTGATACTGCCTGCAGCATTAGACATGGCTTCTGTCATGCTGGATGACGCAAGTGCTGCAAAAATAAAAACTATCCCTCTGTCCAATGACACTGTCGCCAGACAGTGCGAACGATCTTAAAGAACAGCTGGTAGATAAACTCAAAGACAAACGTTTTGCCTTACAGTTCGATGAAGCAACTGACCGCAACAAATACTTTTTGTTTATCGCTTATGTACGTTTTGACATGACAAACTCCCTGTGTGAGGATCTACTTTTTTGTAAATATGTCAGAGATAGAGCCATAGCTAAAGAGCTATTCAAAATGCTGGACTGTTTCCTGACTGAGAATGGGCTAAAGTGGGAGAACTGGATTGGTGTTTGCAGTGATGGTGCACAGACCATGGCAGGGATGAGAAAAGGACTTTGGGCACTCATCAAGAAGGCCTCACCTCATGCTGAGTGGACACACTGTGTTATACACAGAGAAGCACTGGCATCAAGGCACCTTTCCTCTGAATTAAGTGAGGTTATGACTGACATCGTAGGTGCAGTCAATTTTATAAAGACCAGACCACTAAAAACAAGAGTCTTCTCTACTATCTGTGAGGAGATGGGAACTGAACATCAAGCTGTGCTGTTTCACAGTGAAGCAAGGTGGCTGTCACGAGGAAGAGTCTTGTCCCAAGTTTTTGAGCTCAGAGAGCAGATAAGAATGTTTTCGGAGCAGGAGCACAAGTATGACCTCGCAGAAATATTTAGTGATGAGAACTTTCTGGCAAAACTGGCCTACCTGAGTGACATATTTGGAAAGCTAAATCAACTAAATCTACAGCTTCAAGGGAAAGATAAACACCTCCCTCAGGTCACAGACCAGATCAGCTCTTTCACTCGAAGCTTGCAATGTGGGGCAGGCGACTTGATGAAGGAAATACAGATTCATTCGAGAACCTGCATGAATTTGTTGACACTACTGACTATGATGCCATCTCAGTGATTCCATATATTTAGGAGCATATTTCATCACTGACAGGATTCTTTAAAAAGTACTTCTCTGAAAACAGTTCCCAATATGACTGGGTGAGAGATCCTTTCAATGCACCAGCTCCAACTGGTTTCAGCTCTGCAGAGGAGGACCAGTTCATTGATATAACATCTGACTCCACATTGAGACTGAGGTTCACATCACAGACAGGGAATTCTGTCTGAGTGTAGAGAGGCAGTATCCACTTTTAGGGCAGAGGGCTATGTGCATTCTTCTTCCTTTTGCAACATCTTATCTTTGTGAGACTGGCTTCTCTGCTGTTGCTGCACTGAATTTATTAAAATTGAAAAACAATGTTAATAAAGTTATTCTTTGTTGTAAGTTGATCTATATTTATTTATTTTTTCTTTTTTTCTTTTCTTTAATGTTAATAAGGATACAATGTCATGCAGAGGTGTACTTATAACAATGTTATAGACAAATTATACTATTTACAGTTGCGGCAGAGAGTTGGGGGGCGCGAAATGTTTACTTCTTCCTAGGGGGGGAGTAACAGAAGATTATTGAGAAGCACTGATTTAAAGGGATAGGACCCAGATTCTGTTCCCTATGGCTTCCACTAGTTGTGAACAGTCTTTAGACATTGTTTCAGGCTTTCATTCTGAAAAATGAGGGAGCATGACAACTTTGAGTGAGTGGATAGTGGGATGTCCCCAGAGCTGTTTCCTGCGCGTGACGGAGAGTGCGCCTTTCTTGTTTTCTTTTATATTGACGACGCTATTGTCCGGTTGAAATATTACCAATTATTTAGGCTAAAAACAACAAGGATTGATTATAAACATCGTTTGACATGTTTCTACAAACTTTACGGATACTATTTGGAATTTTCTTCTGCCTGTTGTGACTGCATTTGAGCTATTGGATTACTGAACAAAACGTGCCAACTAAATGGAGGCTTTTGGATATAAAGAGGGACTTTATCGGACAAAACAAAAATGTATTGTGTGAGTGCAACCATACGAAGATCAACGAAGGTAAGTGATTCATTTTATTGCTATTTCTGACTTTCGTGACTAATCTACTTGGCTGGTAACTGTATGTAATATTTTGTGTGCTGGGCGCTGTCCTCAGATAATCGCATGGTTTGCTTTCGCGGTAAAGCCTTTTTGAAATCTGACATGGTGGCTGGCTTAACAACAAGTTAAGCTTTCTTTTGATGTATTACAATTGTGATTTAATGAAAATTAAATATTTAGAGTAATTTAATTTGATTTTGGTGCTCTGCAAATTCACCGGATGTTGGCCAGGTGGGACGATAGCGTCCCACACCCCCTAGAGAAGTTAAATAAATGTTTTTTTAAAATCTTGCCATAACTATCATTAGCATTGTCATCATTCACATTTGGTAGAATTCACACATCATCATCAAGGCTAATTTGGGGCATATACCATTTTTTTAAACGAAAAGTAACAAACTGTAAAAAGAACCCCTGGAATTTACCGAATCAATTTAATAAGAAAGAACAGCATGAGAGAAAACCGATTTGGTCTGAAAAACAACGCTCAAGCTCTGACACCTTTCACGGCCTATGCAGAATTGCAACACAGTGTAGTATCTGGGATCTACATCTGTTTATATTAGTTACTGTGCTGTTACTAAGCAGTAATGCATTACGGCAGTGTTACGTCACTACACCTAATAGGAAATGCACATGCGCACTGGAATGCCGGGAACCGGGGAGCACAAGTGGTTTTGACTAAACGAAAACTAACTGTACTCCCGTCTCCTGCCTGGTCATTTCTCCACAACACAAATATTACACACAGAAGTGCAACATCGTCGGATATCTCTAGCTGAAACTGACGGGTTTTGATGGCTATTGTTGTATTATGTTCATGCGTCTCTTTTGGCGCATAAACCGCTAGCGGGACACCTACGACAACATCCGGTGAAATTGCAGAGAGCAAAATTCAAAATCCAAGAATTGTAATATTAAACATTCATGAAAATACAAGTGTCATACATCATTTAAAAGTTTAACTTCTTGTTAATCCAACCGCGTTGTCAGATTTCAAAAAGGCTTTACGGCGAAAACATCTGATGACAGCGCCCAACAACAAAATCATTTTTCAACTAGCACAGGCGACACAAAATCACAAATAGCGATTACATAAATCACTTACCTTTGAAGATCTTCCTCTGTTTACAATCCCACGTGTCCCAGCTACACAATGAATGGTCGTTTTGTTTGATAAAGTTCTTCTTTATGTCGAAAATGTCAGTTTAGTTGGTGCCAATGATCTCAGTTATCCACTCTTTCAACATGTATAAAAACGAACACAAAAAGTTACCACTAAAGTCCATCCAAACAATTCAAACGGTGTTTCTAATTAATCCTCAGTTACTCTAATATCTAAATAAACGATAATATTTAAGACGAGAATAGTATGTTCAATAGGGAAGATATAAATGACGAAGAGTGCGCAACTCATTCACGCACCAACATGACCACTTTTCTAATGAGAGACACCTTGTAGTTCTTCCAACTACTTGTTCATTAAAAGAAAAACAAGCCTGAAACCCATTCTAAAGACTGTTGACATCTAGTGGAAGCCATAGGTACTGCAATCTGGGTCCTATCTATTTGTATTTCCTATTGGCAAGCACTGAAATGGCCTGAGACTTCAACAACATAAAATTCTGGATGGATTTTCCTTTGGTTTTCACCTGCCATATCAGTTCTGTTATACTCACAGACATTATTTTAACAGTTTCAGAAACTTCAGAGTGTTTTCTATCCAATCCAAGTATATGCATATCCTAGCTTCTGGGACTAAGTAACAGGCAGTTTACTTTGGGCATGTCAGTCACCCAAAATTCAGAGCAAAAACCAATCTCCCAAACAGGTTAATAACTTCAGCGCTGCACTGTCGGTATGGATGGAACAGTTCAGATTGTCAGTGATGTGTACTCCGGTGAACTTGAAGCTTTTTACCTTCTCCACTGAGGGCCTGTCGATGTGGATGTGGGCGTGCTCCCTCTGCTATCTCCTGAAGTCCAAGATCAGCTCCTTTGTTTTGTTGACCATGAGAGAGACGTTATTTATTTTTTTTATTTTATTTTTCTAATTTTACGAAGCACCCACTTTTACACTGTCCGATGAGAATGCAAAATGACGATACCATTTAGCTAAGCTAAGAATGATGTGAATAATCAAGTCAATAACTGATGGGTAGTTAGATGGCATATAGTTAATATACTAGCTAGATTGATGTGTTAGTAGGCAACTAACCTTAGGTAGCTAGCTAGCATATATTAACAGTGCATATTGCTGTAATGATGTGCTTTATGGTTCATAAGGATAGCGTAACTAACAAATTGTCAGCCAAAATAGTGTATAACGTAATTTGATTACTTTACAACTATCCTCAATATTTTCTGAACATTTGTCATAATTAATTAAATCAATGAATCTGTATCTTAAAACCAATAAGCATACTAAATACTCAATTTACTTCACATATAGTATGGTTAGTGAGGTTATGCTGAGTACATCTAATAATCTTGGTTTTATCGGTTTTTCGCTAACATCAAAACTGTGATGTATTGAGCTTTAGATTAGTCTTTTATGTCATTGTGCCAACTCACAATAGCATCTCTGAATTCTTGATTAGATTGGAATTTTCCGTTATCCATGATTAGATTTTTTCCCATGTTCGAGCGGAATTGGTAGAATGCATTGCGCTTCATTTAGTGCCTCTATGGCTTTGCTATAGTTTACTTCTTCTATGATGGTTATTTCTGCGCCTCTCTCAACGGTGTCCAGAGTATAGATTTCCTCACTCACGGTTTAAATATATGACTTTTTTTTAAATCCAAGGTAATGATACGCAGTTCCCTTGAGAGTAGTTATGGTATTTGTGCCTTTTAATTGGTCACGGCACCTGATACCTTAGAAGAAATATTGAAGTGTCTGCCAATTAACGACTGGAGAATATGGGAGATCTAATGTCTTATACCAGTGGCATGCTTGAAATCTTACTGTTGTTGATAACACATATTACCAAATTACGGTCATTCGTCTGTCCATAATATAAATCTATCAATAATACACACACGCATGAAACAAAAAAAAACACACAAAACAAACAGTATTTGGTTAGGAACATCTTCCTTTCTTAGAATTTTAAGAGTAATTTCTTCTCAATTAAAATATATGTATGTATTTTAATGCAAATTTCCCATTATTTTTGTATATATATTTTCTATTTTTACAAAAAAATTTAGAGCCTGCAGGAATATTTTATTTTTCTATCTCAGGATTGTGCCCTGGGATCACATAACTCATAACTGTGTTATATCATCCGATGGCCGCTTCTCTGCTTCAACCGAGGCACAATACCTGTCTCTAACCAGGATACTTCTGCTTCAACAAAAATATCCTAATTGGAGATGTCCCTGCTCCTACAGGGTTACCCTACTTCAACACGGTGTTTGCCCTGGAATTACTCCTTTAATAAATAAAGATCTGTTTTATCAGAGTTCCCAATAAAAAAGTATAGTGCTTTCACTATTCAGAAATAACTCTGCTACAACAAAGTTCCTAACTAAGGGTGTCTTTGCTACAACAAAGTTTCTAACTAAGGGTGTCTTTGCTACAACAAAGTTTCTAACTAAGGGTGTCTTTGCTACAACAAAGACAAAATGTGCACAACCTGTCCCAGAACAGGATTTTCTATGATGTTCAAAAGAAAATCAGTCTCACCCTTAATTTATTTTGTCTGTTCGGAATGGCGTATCCACTCACTGACGCTCCCTGCCGGTCTGAGCGGGTCACTTTTCTGCTCTGCTTAGTCCAAGTGTGGGGCTCCCTGAGCCACATCTAATGCAGCCAATGTGCACAGTTTAACCTCGGTTTCCCCAGGAGCAATCAGCAAGCGGAGTTAGCCATCCCATCCTTGTCGCAAAATCTTTAGAGAAATTCTACAGGAAGAGAGACCGCAGATTCTTTCAAAAAACAATTTTATAAGATTTGCAAAAATGAAGCAATCAATAACAACCACTCAATCAGTGCATCATTAGGAAATCCCAACGAACAGAGTTGTCTCTTATTAAAAAAAAGCACAACCTAATTTGTCTAAGTTGCAGTTTAGCAGATTGGTGGAAAGAGGGACCGAACATGGTGTGTAAAAGCTGATTTAGCTTTTCTGTTCAGATTAACCTCTCTTGGGTAGGGGTGTGTGCCAAAGTAAACTACCTGTTACTCAGGCCCAGAAGATAGGATATGCATATAGAATAGAATACACTCTAAAGTTTCTAAAACTGTTAAAATTATGTCTGTGAGTATAACAGAACTGATATGGCAGGCGAGACCCCGAGTACCATCTATCCCCCCAAAAAATAAATTCAGCCTCCTACTGTTTTCAATGGCTGTCACTTTTATTATAAGGCTAAATCCACCCCGATTGCAGTTCCTAGGGCTTCCACTAGATCTCAACATTCTTCAGAAAGAGTTTCATGCTTGTTCTTTGAAAAATGAGCCAGAAATTGTAGTTTTTCTAGGTGGCTCCAATTTTGACTGTAGTGTTTCCAAGCGTGTGGAAGAGAGCGCATTCTTTGGTATTTTTCTCCGGTAAAGACAATAATGATTCCCCATCTTAAATGTTATCATTTATTTACGTATTAGGGTACCTAAGGTTTGATTATAAATGTTGTTTGACTTGTTTGGAAAAGTTTATTAGTAACGTTTGGGATTAGTTTCGTATGCTTTTTGATGGAGGGAAACTGGGTGGATTATTGACTGAAGCGTGCCAGCTTAACTGAGTTTTTATGGATATAAAGAATGACATTATCAAACAAAAATAACCATTTGTGATGTATCTGGGACCTTTTGGAGTGCCAACAGAAGATCATCAAAGGTAAGGCATTTATTATATTGCTATTTCTGACATTCGTGGCGTACACTGTACACTCTGACTTATCACTAAGTCACATATGACAAGCCTGTATGAGCAAAATCCGAACATATAACAATGGACAATTCTCTAAGTAAAAACAGCATAGTAAGTCTAATTAAACAGTATAGTATGTAATGAATTTTACATTTCCACCACATAATGATAATTTCCACCAGTATAACAGTGGCGTGCAGAACGGCATCTCAGAAATAACAATTTGTGGCTCCTTGTCATGTATGGTCTATTGCAACAGACGACCAAAATGGGTTCTACTCCTACCAGCTGTAAACAGGAAGAAGCGGCTCCACTAGGAAAGCAATCACCAAAACTGGACAATTGAGAAGTGGAAAAAGGTTGCTTGATCCGATGAATCCCGGTTCCTTTTGCATCATGCTGATGGCAGTCAGGATTGATGTACCTAATAAACTGACCGCTGAGTGTATATTACATGTTGATAACTGTGAGAGTGGGGAGCCATCTCTAAATATAATGAATGATGTAGGACATTGCAACAAATGAGTCACGCACCCATCTTTTAACTCCCTGTGACAACGATTATGAGGCATATGACTAACAAACCAATGGTTTAGCAGTGGAGAGATGCAGAAATAGGTAATATTACATAAAAATGTATAGATGGAATCTACTGTAAGTCAGACAAGGCACAGCGGTGGGCTGAATTCCATTAGGGGAAAAAGGGCAGGTAGAAATGGCGGTCCTGTCCAGAAACAACCCCTACCCACTACACACATATAGATCTGAAAGGCTTGGATAGGTAATTAACGTCAGGATTGGATAGGTACAAGCAATGTTCCCTCAAAGCTGAACACATCTCCCCCGGGCTGCCGAGCAGAAGAAATATCAGCCTGCGCAGAGAAGCACTAGATTGGACATCACTCAACTTTCTAGAATTTCCCCCTTTAGTTACCACTATCAACGTTTCACTCTACTGTGGGAATGCTCGAATCAACAGAGTATTAGACACTTCAATGTAACATACCGAAACAAAATGAACTGTGCAAGATATTTTCTTGTAAGCAGAGCGCATTGGAGTAGGAATCTATTACATTGACAGGCACGACTCAGGACTATCCTCAACGCAGACCAGTGCGCCATGACCAATCAGAGCTGCAGTAGACCTATACGCAAATAGCCATTGCCATACGTGGATCTGAGCCGTTCACTTTGAACTGGGGTAAATGCCCTTGCTTTGATATCAAACGTGAGAGATGCATTTAGCCACCTGTGTACATTTTTTCATATTCTTTGCTAGTTATTGAGTGATTAGCCCAGTTATAGACAATGTCTGGTCAACAATGGGGGAGTGGTTGCTTCCTACAAGACCACAAAATGTGTGCATATCTAGCCATCTTTGAAAAGCCAGAGATTTTTGTATTCCTTAAAGGGGCAGTGTTGTATTTTGAGACTGTCTTGAATAAGCTAAGTAGCCAATAGGCGGAGGGTAGCAAAATGTGTCTGTTTCTCTCTAATAATGGTATGGGAATAATAAAGCATTTTATGTTTTATGTAAAAACACAGCATTTTCAGTCACCTCGTTGTCTGATGGACAAGTGGATTAATGTTAAAGTCAAGCCTTGCATGCTTTTTTCAAAAGTCTCATGGAATGTAGGCCTACATTGAACACCACCCATTGGCTGCTACTAACAGAACATGTTAATACATGCAATAAGCATGGACTCTTTTCCTAAATTTAACCTAATAATCCTAACCTGCTACATTAGTTATCCTATCCTGCTACGAAAAGTCAAATCTGACGTTAATTTGGCCAAAGATGGATCCCTTCTAGTCATGACGTGTCCCACGTGCAGTCATACAAAACAACAAAGGACTTTAATCTGCATAGTATCTCGTTGACAGTGAGCACTGAGCAGTCATTGTTCATGTTATTTTATTTGGCCATTAGAAACTGTAATGAAACACCTTCATGACATTGTATCTAGTAGCTCTTAATAATAAATCAGGTCCACAAGAAATTGTTTGAATTACCTTTTTAAATTCCCGATGTCAATTTGTTTACCAACAAATAATGAAATGGCATAGGCTACATGTAGTACATTAGGATAACTGTAGTGGAGCAGCTGTGTGGAGTCCAACTATTATCATCATGTTCTTCTTTCTGTAACAGAGTAGCTGTGCAATTAGTTACACGTTCCATCCCTTGAGAGAGGGGATATAAATAGTATGCCTTTAAGCGCTTATATTGTAGGCTATCAAGCCTACTCAATAAATATAAAATTGAACTTCAAAAAAAGACAGGCTACTGTGTTGAAAATGCATTGTGTGAAGGGCACTGTGTATCTGCACACAGAAGACAAGAACGCAAAATGTCAACAGCTCAGAAAGGTGGAGGAATGGAATTTCCCATTCTCTTTCACTTTCCCCAGTTGAACTTTCCTTGTTTTACATATTACCTCATCCATGGCATATCAATGAGGGAGGCTATAAAGGTAGGGCAGGTAGCCCAACGTTTAGAAGTAGTGTTCAGGGATTTATCAACTCACCGGACACATGGCCACTCTTAATGTCTCCTTTGTGGTACATCTTCTGTGTGTAATTGTTCTTTACCCGGTTGTTTATGCTAAATGCAGTAACCAAAAGGAGCAAATGTATAATCTTTCTCAAACTCGCCAGACACTCAATGATCTTGCCATGGTTGGTCAATTTCTTTAACCTGTTACAAATTGACCATATAGGCAGAGACATATTTAGAAATATGGGTCTGAATATAGGCTGTAGCATGCATGTGATATCACAAGTTATTTATTATTGTTGAAAATTGATTATTTGAGCTTAATTCATTCCTATATTTAGTGTTTATTTGAGATTTTGTGTATTTTGTGTGTGGCATAGGAGAGGAGACCAAGAGGCTGTATCCCAGAGGCGGAAATGATAATGGTCCAACGTCCAACGCTTTCAAAAGAGGTGATGCTCAGGAGATCATGAGTGTCTACAATTTCTGTGTTAGTCTAGTTCAACCGAATGGTTACACGAAGTGTTATTCTGATTACAGGAGGTGGAGAAGGTTTGGACACTGAGACTTGCGTTTCAACTAGCCAGCGAGCTCTTCCAACAAAACCTAACTCTTGTGAAATGGAATTCCATTAAACTCAGGGACCTTCAAGACCTTCTTGCTCGACAATATATGACCTATTCGGAATGTGTACGTTCTTGTTTATGTTTAATTTGTTAACTGTAACTTGTTACACAATTATGATTATGTATATTATTATTATTATTATTCATGTAATCACATGTATATGTTTATATTAATGTTGTTGTTTACTATTTCAGGTCAGAGACATGCGTCTGCGTCAAAACCTTCCAATTGGTGATATGGTTAAGAACTACTTCAAACAGCTGGACGACTTTCTTTCACGTGAGGTAAAGCATCTTATAGGTTGCATTTTACTGAGAATGGTGGAGTGGGCCTAGCCTATACCTATGTTGTATAATGTATTATTTTCACCTAATACATATTTGTTGGTCGTTTTTGTATTTTAGAGTTTCAGCTTGTGCTCATGGGAGGTCGTGAGAGCTGAAATGGGGAGCATCCTGAGGGATTTTTACAATAATTCAAAAATGCCAAGAAAACACGTGTGAGAGTATCATTACTTTTAGTTAATTTCTGCAAAACGTGTAATTTTCTTGTATGTTATTTCTCCGTGTTGCAAATAATTTCAATGTAGGTTATAGTATTTAAATGAAGATACAAACAGACTTACATTGGTTGAAATTGCGCTCGCAATTTTGTAAAATTCTGTGGTGTGATGCAACCTTGAAATACAACGACTTTTTCGTTTAAATGTTATACTAAATGAGATGTTATTCCTACTAACAATTGCATATCAACATCATCTTCAATGAAAAACAATAAACTCCTTAATTAACAATACTCTGAATTCCAGCCATACTTTCCTGCCCTTTAAGACATCATCAAATCACTGTAAAGCATTGTTGATTCGGATAGTTGTTAATACTATCAGGTACACATTTACTGGATATCATGCAACATAATTATAACTCCACATTCTGAATGTTAGTTCAATGGAGTATAGCAATCGCTAACCGTGCTGTTACTCTTCAGTCTCTACATTGGAAAGATAATAGATGCAGAGGTAACATCAACTCACATATCTGGATAAAAGTCCAATAAAAACACACGAATGTGGAATACTTGACAAATGATCTACGTGACAGACCTATATTTTACTCACAAGTGCGTGTAGGCCCAGATTCAAAAGCACCCGAAATATAGACTCCAATTTAAGCACTGATGCTAATGTAAGAGGTATGGCCAAGGTCTATACTGCCTGTGCACTGCATAGGCTACCAGTGTTTTATTCTGAAAACAGGGAGCATAATGGTGCGGGTCTACCAAAATTATTCAGACCACTTAAACAAGTTTTTAAAACGAAATAAATTAATGTTGAGTGTGTAATTGATAGAACCCATACAAGGTTGATCTGTATCTTTAAATAGGCAGTTGAGGTCTAAATACCACAATTACCCTTTAAGCAGGTGGTTACAACCTAGTTGGCACCATAGTTTCTGTGCGCAAATGAAAAGGTGTTGCGTTTTCAAAAATGAAATGCTGTTGTTTTCGAAGTGAAAGGACAAACTAAATTTTGTTCCATATGGTGATATTTATTTCGGCCATAGTCTGACTGAAATGGATTCACATGTTTATTTCTTCTATTAAAAGCAATCCTGGATGAAAGGACAATATTTCATGATAAAATAGCAAAAAAATCAAGATGTAACAATTATTCGAGAGATGCAGCTGTCCTTTCCCTGCATTTTCTCCAAACGAAGAACAACACTCTCAGGTATGAAAGTGTAAGGGAACTTCCATCTTTCACTTTTGGAATACCTTGCAGAATCTTTGTATGAAGGATCGACACAGGTTGGAGCATGGCAGAACTCTGTTTTGTCGGAAATATACGAAGTCGGGTATATTTCGGTTTGGAAGGGCATCAACGTTGATTGCGGATAGACCGAGAACGACAGTAGACCTAAGCTAAAATGGGTTCAATCAGCTTTTGGATGTTTTGCACCTGGAATAAAACCATCAGATGCAGTTGGATGAGGACACTGCCCAGGTCTCCGAGCATGTTCCAAGTGTTCAGCAACAACACCATAACGATGCTTCAGAAAATGGTAGGATATAGGGTAATGTTTATTCACTTGTTCCTGGTTATTGAGCTCTTGTCATGTTTTCAACATTTCATGAGACAGTACTGTACAGTAATAATAATGCAATATTTTGTTTATATTTTTTGGGCATCTCAGGGTCATGAAGTCTCTCGGAAACCTCAGATCACTTTCCTGATAAACAACACAGACAAGTCAATAATTTGAAGGTGAGAAATACGCATAAAAAATGTTTTGTTCTATCCATAAACTTTTTTTCTAAGAGTGAATTAAACACTGAATTCAGAAAATATTCAGACCCCTTCACCTTTCCCACGTTACAGATCATTTCTAAAATTGATTACAAATAAATAAATAATCAATCTACACACAATATCTAATAATGAGAAAGCAACAACAGTTTTTCGTTTTGAATAAAATTAGCAAAAAAATTCTAAAAACATGTTTTGGCTTGGTCATTATGGGTTATTGTGTTTAGATTGATAAAACAAATATTTAATCCATTTTACAATAGTTCTGTAACATAACAAACTGTGCAGATAGTGAAGGGTTCTGAACACTTTCCGAATGCACTGTATATAATTAGGTTATAAGGAATATGCAGTTTGCTATAATTTTCAGATATTTGCCATCAATTCATAAGGCATATACTAATACAAATCAGCCTTCTTCTAGGCTGACGAACAGATGGCCTTCATTTCACATACTCTGAAATTGTACAGCAGGGGTAAATATGAGTCCACCGCCTGGGACCAGAAAGGAGTTGACAAGTTTATGAATTACCACTATCGCCAGACCTCGAATTGTTCACGGGAGCCTCGGTCTGACTCTGATGCCAAGGAGCTAGACCCGGCTGATACCCTAATATACATTGAAAGGGAGAAAGGTTAGTGGAGGAGTGGCGTAGCAAGTTCTGGGCCATCTCTGCCCAGGGCACGAACTTCGCCCACTCCTCCGGCCGGTCCTGGCAATAAGACCGCAGAAACCTACCCACATCCTGGTTAACTCTCTCCACCTGCCCATTACTCTTGGGGTGAAAACCTGAGGTAAGGCTGACCGAGACCCCCCAGACGTTCCATGAACACCTTCCAGACCCTTGATGTGATCTGGGGACCCCGATTAGACACTCTATCCTCAGGCACCCCGTAGTGCCGGAGAATGTGTGTAAACAGGGCCTCCGCAGTCTGTAGGGCGGTAGGGAGACTGCGCAAAGGGAGGAGATGACAGGACTTAGAAAAACGATCCACAACGACCAGGATTGTGGTGTTACCCTGTGAAGGTGGAAGATCAGTTTAAAAAAATCCACCGACAGGTGCGACCACGGCCGTTGTGGAACGAGTAAGGGTTGTAACTTAGTTCATTTTTGTTTTAAAAAAAAAACGAGTATATGCTCTAAATTTGCCGTGAATTTGACCGAATGTGGATGATGCTAATGATGGTTATAGCTATATTTTTCTAAACGTTTATTTAACCATGAAAATTCCATTCAGATATAGAATAATTGGATGATGATGACTACGACGTTCTTTGGAGGTGTATGTTTCTGATTATGCAGTTTTTATATTAGATTACCTTGTAACAATTAACTAACTGATGATGGCGTTGATTGTTCTAGATTGTTGGCCAATCAACAAATTAATGATTGTTTTCAAACTTGAGATGAATTACACTGTACTTGTGCAGTCAGTTAATTACAAATGTTGTTAAATGGGTCAACAGGTTTATTTCGGCAGCCGACAGTCGTGGTATGAAATAAATATATTACATCTGCTCATTTGTAGTGCATAGACTCCACTATGCTGTTGTTTTGAACTGCATATTGCCTATAAACAAATGAATATATGAATGAATGAATGAATGAAAGTCTGAATGAAAGACTGAATGAAAGAATGAATGAAAGACTGAATGAAAGACTGAATGAAAGACTGAATGGATGAAGGCATAGATGACTGAATATGTAAATGAATAAAAACAACATGATAATAGATGCATGTTTTTTTCTTTTAATTTTGGTATTAAATAATAAAGGAATAAATACATGTATAGCCTTCACATGTACATGTGAGGCCATTAAATAATTGGGCCATATATCCCAAAGCCTCCGGGGCGGCCTCGCCCTGTATAAAAGAAACCCGTGTTTTAGCCATTTGGGTGTCTCATACATTTCATGTTTAAACTTCCAATTTATCATTTTGAAATTGTACAAAATCATATACTGTAGTGTAGGCTATCAAAATCTTGATATATGGTACTGAAGTGTATTGCCTGTGTGTTCTTGCAAACATGCCTGTGTGTTCTTGTAAACATGCCTGTGTGTTCTTGTAAACATGCCTGTGTGTTCTTGTAAACATGCCTGTGTGTTCTTGTAAACATGCCTGTGTGTTCTTGTAAACATGCCTGTGTGTTCTTGTAAACATGCCTGTGTGTTCTTGTAAACATGCTCTGAAACATGTGAGCGACTTGTCTTTTAGACACAGAAGTGGATATTGTCCACTCTGAAATAAAGTGAACTGTATTGGAATAGTAACCTTAAATGATACAATTAAAATAAATGTAGGACTAATAATGAAATGTATTGAGAATCAAATTTGACACACCAAATAGCGGACTGGTGCAAAATTTAGTGGACTGGTGCATAAACTGCGTCCACCTGCAACGATCGGAGTCTGCTGTGCCTCGGCCGAACAGAGTCAGGCAGATACTCAACCATGCCATGTTTCTTTTGATAATATTTAAGTGTAACATACTTTCGAAATAATCAACAACCGATTATCTTAATCTTGATTCGATATGATACCTACACTGCTAAAGTTGTCCATCATATAATTAATTAACCGAAGTATCGCTATACGTGAAGGTATAAAACATTCCTTTGTGGTGAAGAAGGCTGCATGGTTCCGGCTTTAGCTTCCCTTTACAAGCCCCACTTTTTTTGCTATTGTGAAATTAATAAGAATGTTTGTTTTTTTTTGTCCAGCAAGTTAGGTTTTCATACGTGTCTTTGCATAGAATTGCATTTCATGAGGTCAGAAAGCAGTTATTCAGCAGGCAATTATATATATTTTTATTTTACCTTTATTTAACTAGACAAGTCAGTTAGAGAACAAACCCTTATTTACAATGACGGCCTAGGAACAGTGGGTTAACTGCCTTGTTCAGGGGCAGAACGACAGATTTGTACCTTGTCAGCTCGGGGTTTCGATCTGGCAAGCTTTCGGTTACTGGCCCAACATTCTAACCACTAGGCTACCCTGCCACCCCATATTCAATATTGAATATAAAAAAACGGTAACCGATTTCGAGAGTATAGTGCGGTGACATTGGCTTCTTTTCCTTTTCTCTCATGGTGTTCATTCTTACTACCTTGATTCGGTAAATTCCAAGGGGATCTTTTTACAGTTTGTTCATTTCTGGTTAATATAAGAGTATTTGCCCCAGATTAACCTTTTATTAGGCGCTTACCAAGACGACGAAAAATGATGACGAAGATGCGTGAGTTTGGCCTAATGTGAATGAGCAGAAAAGTCACATTGATGTATAGTCTCATATAATGACGGTGATGTGATGATGACGACGTTAACCCTCCTGTTGTGTTCATTTCATGTTAATTAATTTTGTGTTCCCGGTCCAAAATGACTTCCCCATTATAGCTGATTATAAATCCATAATAATACATATATTATCACCTAATGTTGTGTTTGATCTTTTTTTATCAACTTAAGCTCTTTTGAACATTACACGTTTTGAACTTCTCTTTACTATTTATGGGCTGTACTCCTCATTGACCTGAGCTCATAACACTCGTTTTTTAGTAAAAAAAAAAAAAGAAGCATAATGTATGGATTATTTTGACTATAACAAATACTCAGATTAAACCTATTGTGCTATTTATCACAGACTACTTTTTGTCAAAGTTTAACAAGGACTCTCTCCTCATTACCAGTGTCATGATCAAAGATATGATCAAGAGCCTCACATACAGTATATCGTTTGGTCATTGTGCTGCCACAGAACGAATTGTGAGCAAGGCATCAAAAAAGCTTTTATATACCAGAGCTTCGAGAAAAGTGCTATATATATTATTGAAACAATGTTGCGATTGTTTGTGAGAATGCCGACAGGTGTGGTTCCCGTGGGGGAAAGATTCTATCGGGGAAAGGTTCCGGTGGGGGTTGCCATGGAAGCGAAGAATTGGAGTGAGGTGTGTCTGTGTGTGCTCAAACACACATGTATGTGGAGGTCTGGGAGAGGAAGTTTGTCCATCTGATGAATGGGCATGTGCCTGAACTCAATTTTATACACTAATTGTAGTCTCACCCATTCATTTCTAATGATCGGTCAATTTTGACCGGGAACGTCACAAGTGTACAAAAGTTCAACAAAACACCCAAAATGTTATGAAAATCATCCAAATGTATTTTGTGTGTTCAGATGGACAAAGTCACGGAACCGTATGACAATTAGATTAAATGAACTAAATTTTTCCGAGCGAGAACTTGTAAATCGGTCCAATTCGACCGTAACACAGCAGGGGGGTTAATTTGAGATGTAGGTTAGTGACATATCGTTTAAATGGATCAACAAGTTTATTTTGGTAGCCTAGTCGTGTTATTAAATAAACATATTGCATCTGCACATTTGTGGTGCATAGACTCGAGTAGAATCTGTGGGTCAATCAACTTCATCACGATTTCATTTCGAACGTCCTCACAAGTAGAAAAGCTGCTGTCCTGAAACGAGAGAACCACACAGTAAAATAATGTATTCAAATAAAACCCTTCAATATAGGCTACTGTGTTATTTGAACATTTTGCTTTAGAAGTTGCTTCGTTTTGCTGAAGTAACGTTTTGTCGAACAACGTAGTGTCTCCATGAAAAGGTATCAACTTGTAGAATTCTCATCTGCATTTATCTGTGTAAAAAGAATCAACGTAATAAATGGTATTGTCATATCAGGGAAGACATTTCAATTTGCATTCAAAAAAAATCATACTCAGGCATTCAGATACATTTATTGTCTGTCGGGAAATTATATTTCTAAAGTAATCCAGGTTACTTTTGTTACATGACAGAGACAGAAGAGGTTCAGCAAATATCTTTCTCGGTGACCTAAATGATATATGCAGTTCAAACCATCTCTCTCTGTTGGGAAAAATAAATGGATGTAAATGAATGTGCTATACAATCATTCCCATTGAAGAAAATTATTTAAGTTTTTTGGGGGTATCTGTACTTTATTTTACTATTTATATTTTTGACTACTTTGACTTTTACTTCATTACATTCCTTCAGAAAATGTTAATATTTTTACTCCATACATTTTCCTTGACACCCAAAAGAACTCGTTAGGAAAATTGTCAAATTCACGCATTTATCAACAGAACATCCCTGGTCGTCCCTACGGCCTCTGATCTAGCGGACTCACTAAACACACGTTTTGTTTGTGAATTATGTCTAAATGTTGGAGTGTGCCCCTGGCTATCCGTAAATTTAGAAAACAAGAAAATGGTCATGTCTGGATTGATTAATATAAGGAATTGGAAATACTTTTACTTTTGATACTTATGTATATTTTAGCAATACCATTTACTTTTGATACTTAAGTATATTTTAAACCAAATACTTTTACTCAAGTAGGATTTTACTGGTTGAATTGTAATTTTACTTGAGTCATTTTCTATTAAGGTTTCTTTACCTCTACTCAAGTATGATAATTGGGTACTTTTTCCACCACTGAGAATAAGTGTGAGACACTGAAAAAGCACAGAGACGTAGTAAAATTCAACTACACACATTTTCAATATGCAATTTTGTTCACAGGTTATTCAAGCAGACAGGTAATACAGTTCAGTTCAACATAGGTACAAAAGGGAAATACAAAATATAAATATTAATTTATAATAATAAAAAACAATAAATTATGCATTTAAATATAATAAATAGACTAACAGGGTCCCACGTGATTGTTTGCATTCTTTATAAACTGTTAAGGGCGTAGCTTCTGAGATGAGTCCGGATGATCAGTGCATCTTTGCCTCAAAAATATCCAATCTTTGCAAATGATGTTTCGTCTCTTTCCTGATGAGCTCCCACGCCTGCGCACTGTAGTTCTGAAATACAAAGGAAAATGTAAATATCAGTGGTGTGGACTTTCTGGTCATATAATGATCATATTGTCTTGAACAACAAAGGGCTGGTGCCATATGTAATAATAATAATAATAATAATGTATGAAGCTTCTCCGAGTAGGAGTGCTGATTAAGGATCAGTTTTGCATTTCAGATCACTATGAATAAGGACATAGGCCTGACACTAGATCAGCACTTCTCTGAGATGCTTAATACATATGGCCCTAAAACCCCAAAAGTGTTACAAAACTGCTCCTGCTTAGCCTAGTTTATATTAATTTGATTAGATGTATTAAACACGTTGCCACCCGAAAACAAACTCACCATTTTTCTCAGAACCTTCCTATTCAACTTCTTGAAGTAGCGTTTCAGTCTCCTCTCAGGTTTCTTGGCAGGTAATACCTGTTGGACAAAATTAAAACATTAGCCTCCCACTGAACATAATAGCCCTCAGATTCTCACTTGTACAGTTAATAGTCTACACCTAAAACAGGGCCCTCCAACCCTGTTCCTGAAGAGATACGGTCCTTTAGGTGTTCACTACAATCCTCCTCTAGCACAGCCGATTAATTAGCTGGTTGATAAACTGAATCAGG
Source organism: Oncorhynchus clarkii lewisi (assembly GCF_045791955.1). Lineage (NCBI taxonomy): Eukaryota > Metazoa > Chordata > Actinopteri > Salmoniformes > Salmonidae > Oncorhynchus > Oncorhynchus clarkii. The sequence goes on along the minus strand of NC_092158.1, from coordinate 66,446,944 downwards.
TTAGTTACAACTGGGTTAGTTACAACCTACACGAGGGTAGCTCTCCATGAACAGGGTTGGAGAGCCCTGACCGACCGAGCCCTGACCGAAACAGGGACCATACTTTAAATAGAACCGTTACTTACACAGGATTTAAGGTTCTCAAACTGGCGTTCGAGAATGTTGAGGAAATTGTCCAGCTTTTTCTTGTCCCAGGTGACAGCCTTCATATTCCCATCAAACAGTTTTGTGATTTGATAGATGGTCTCGTTCCGGAATCTGACTTGGTCCTCAAACTACACGTGAACATGTAAAAAGAAGATTAAAAACAGTTTAGGCTTCAATTATGCCATCAATGTAACGTTGGGTCAAGACCGCTGTACTAAAGCATATCAGAACATGAAAAGTCAAAATTATAGTTTTTACCTTGGCGTCATCTATGCGTCGGTATAGTGATTCGGGGAAAAAGACAGGGGCCTCCTGCTCTGTGATGTCTCCTCCCTGGAATACAACGAATATAATATTTTAAGTCATTCGTCTAAAAGTATACCTTATACTGCAAGGACAGTATAGGCCTAATGTATATAGCCTCTCGTGATCGCTCTGTCATTATAGACCAGCGCCCTTTTACTATGGCTATTCACACATAGATTACAGTCTTCTAACACAAAGGCTAAACATGAAACACAATACTATTTTGCTTGGTTGTTTGTTTTGCAGTCCTTAATACATGCATTCAGTCTCCTCTTACAGTGTGCTGATAACTCACCATCTGGTCCAGCAGGGAAAGGCATTCTGCGCTCAAGTGACCGTAGTGGTGTCGGATCCAGTCACAGCAATGACACACGCTCTGCATACTGCAAATAATAAGACAAATACAACTCCAGCTCTGCATTGTATACATTGTAAATAGTAGTTTGCTTCGCTCTTAGTTTTCCAGTTGAGTTGAACATTTTGGCTCTTAACGAGTTTTATTTGAAGATGGGAAAGCGAAAATTGTACGGAGAATTTCCCTGATAAACCTACCGGAGGCGGGGACTTTAACTTTCCAGACTCTAGCTAGCAAATGCAGGCAAAGGAATTCCATGCCTTGTCCGACTTCTGGACGACCAAATGCCAGCGTTGAATGATAGTTTAACCACAACAATATATGTTATTTTATTTAGATATAGACTATTCGCGAGAATGAGCTATACGCGATCGTCGAAGTCGACATAAACCCCACAATTATGACATTTACCCACATAATAAGTAAATTTAGTGTGTTTCGTTCCCAAGTTAGTTCGAAATATTGTTTCGCTGCGGTCTGGCAAGTACTCAATGTTGCGCTTCAAATGAAAAGTGGAGGGGAGACATATGCGTCTCTCAACTTTTCATTTCAACAATGATTTAACCAACTTTTACCTGCTGGTGATGCAATTTTGACGAGCAATGACAACATGATTTATTGGCACTTTGTCCTTTTCTTTTCAAAGGAAAAATGAAAAATTATATTTGACCATACACTGAGTGTACAAATCATTATGAACACCTTCCTAATATTGAGTTGGACCCCATTTTGCCCCCAGAACACCATCAATTCGTCGGGGCATGGACTCTAAAAGGTGCCGAAAGCGTTCCACAGGGATGCTGGCCCACGTTGACTCCAATGCGTCCCACAAATGTGTCAATTTGGCTGGATGTTCATTGGGTGGTGGACCATTCTTGTTTTTTTACCTTTATTTAACTAGGTAAGTCAGTTAACTGCTGGAAAAGCATAGGCCTTATGTCTATTTCGGATATTGAGAGACAATATACATTGTTGATGTTATGGAGCCGCCAATAAGGCTAGGTTTCACTGCTGGTCTCAGATCCCTTCATCACTTTCTCTTAGCCTAGGCTTTCTCCGTGCTTTCTTTGTCTGTCTGTCTGTCTGTCTGTCTGTCTGTCGGTCTGTCAGTCTTACCCAATGCTCTTTCACCTGGGAAGCGTAACATGAGCCTGATACAACATTGTAGCCACAATTCACCGTTTTTCCAAAATGAATAATTAGACAAAACAGAAATTATTTATAATATGTCTCTGTGATTCAATAGTTAATCATTACATTACTTTTAAGTTAAAACACTATTTGTTTTGCTCAGAGTCTGTCAGTAACTCTATTAGAGGCAGATGATCTACTCTTTTTGGCTGCTTCTGATGACGTTTGCATATATTGACAATAGAATCTCGAAACTATGCTGGTATTATTTTGTCCTTTATTATATATATATATATGTATTATTATATCCTTATCTATGAATATGTTTTATTAGTAGCAGTAATAATTAGTAAATGGCACCATGTAAAGTTCTATTTGGACCCAATTTTGGTTCAGGGAGGAAGGTTCTATATTTGGTTCAGTGAAAGAGTGTAAGCATATTAACGGAATCATTCTGTAAACATATTGTTTCATAAAAAGTGGCAATGCAAACAAATTACTTTGGTAAACACAGGATACATGCTTCTTGTTGTTTTTACTTTTCCATTTCATATCAATTACATTGATATAACTTTTTACTCTAGAACATTCAAAGTGAAAAATATAACCAACCATACATATTCATTGTTGACACATGCATTTGATACATGTTATTCACAATTACAGTATCAAGACCTAGAAATCCCCCAAAATATCCAGTACAAAGACAGAAGGAGACAAGAGAGAACAGTCTGAACATTTAAATACAGATTACAGAGCGATGTGGAAAGGTCTACATTCCACAAGCTTTCTCATAGCATAAGAAAAGCATGTTTCTCTTTGAGGTTAAAGAGAAAGTCTCCCCACCGTTTCAAGTTTTGGCTTGACAACCTTGTCGCCATTGCTTGACCCTCTGAAATAAAACCAAAAGAAGACAGTTAATTAGTATTACAGTTTACATAATTTATCCTAATGTTCATCTAAAACTAGAATAATGGTACAAAGATTTTAATTATTTTAATAATTTCCTCATTAATTAAGCCGCAAATGTAGAAATTACTTTTCTGTCTTTGAAACCGGTCCACCACTTGGGTTCCTCCTCCTGAAGTTTAAAGTTGTGTTCTAGAGGTAAAGAACAAACCAATATTGATCCTACAGTGACAGATTAAAGTGAATTGATTTCGTCAAAGTGTTAGTGTTGGTTAGTTATAATTTTACTGGTGAGATTATTGAAAGAATGATGTGAAATAAAAACAGGCAATTGTAAAAAACGGATCTTTCCTCCCAACAGCTAAAGGTCCTGAAGATTCTGCACATGTGCAGGACCCCCCAACTCCACACAGTCTCCTCTCCATTCATAGAGAACAGGCTAGCCTACTGTGGATAATGCTGCTCATTTAATAAAGTTAGATCAAATCTGAATCTATTTCTGCAAGATCACATAATGATCGTTTTCTACATAACATAACCAAATATAATAGCGTAGTATAACGTTACTTACTGTAAGACAACAACAACAAAAAACACCTAATTTCTCATGACATTGAGACATCGATTGTGCTGCTAGGCAACATATGTGCTTTGATTGAAACTAAACAGGTAGGCTATGCTACAGTTTGTTAACACCCTCTGCTCTACAATTCACTCATTGTACGTCATTTAAAACAACACTATAGGCTACTACGAAACTGTAGCCTACAACTCAAGAAAATCTAAATGCATATCCTCATGAAACTGATTGAGATCAAATGGTAGGTATGCAGATTCTGCATGACGTTTCACTGGAACCATTTGAAGAGTTGTTATTCACAATTGACTGTGAGAAATGTGAAGGGAGGTTCACCATGAGTAGAGCTGGGACTGTGCGCAAAGTTGAGAATACTGCACCTGCGCAGAAGCCCCAGGTCCCCCAGCCACCTGGAAGCAGTGTCCAAAAAAATACGTATCTGCAGCCTTGGCCGATGCAAAAAAATATTTGCCAACTGAAACTTCAGGTTTTTTAAATGGGTTTCTTCCCAAATGTACAAATTATTGTCTCTAGTTGATTTTAAATGACAACATTCCAAACTCGTTTATTATGATCTATTAAATTATGGCATCATTCTGTTGGCATCATTCTACTGTTGTGGCTAATCCTTATTGTGTCTATCTTCACATAGATGGGTCAGACCACCATAAATAAAAAAGAACTGTCTTATAAATTAGGATTATTTTAGATGATGACACCTAGCTATATAGTATCTAACTATAGCTACTGAAAAAAATTATGTCGTTTGGCTATTTTTTTGGGGGAAGAACATTGTTTGCATCCATCAGCTAGCTATCTTTTTTTTATGACGCGAGACAACTTTAGCAGCATCAGAGCATACTTATCGAAGAATCGTTGTGACATATATGTAGTGATAGTGTAATCAGTGTGTAATAACTACGTAAAAATGTATAAACGCGTTAAATTATTATGTGACAAGTAGTCATATTCAGGTCCTGATTGGTGAACAAGCTTATTTGACACGGCAAATAGTGTTATTTGACACGTCATTATGCGCATCAATATGGGCACACAGAATAGTGGACTGGAAGCAATTTAAATTACTCACCATATCTAAGAGCAGATCTATGCTCAGATCGTTCAGTCTGCCCAACCGCGTCCACCTGCACGTATGGGATGCTGCAGTGTCTAGCAGAACAGAGTCAGACAGACGCACATCCATTTCAAGCCATGTTTCTTTTGATAGAACTTGAGAGCAACAGACATTATAAATGATTAACAACCTATTATCTTGATTCGATATGATACCTACATTGTTGAAGTATAAAACCAAGTATCGCTCCATGAAGATATAAAACAATTATTTGAGTTGAAGAAGGTTGCATTGTTCAGGCTTTTGCTTCACTTTATAAGCCCACATTTTCAGTGAGTGATTCTTAATTATGCTATCGTGAAATTAATCAGATGAATATAATGCAAGTGAACAGTTTTCATACATGTATATGTAAAGAATTGCATTGGAGCCATGCATTTCATGATAACAGTAAGCAGATATTTAGCGGGCAATAATTGAATATGAAAAACGAATTACTGTAACACAATGGTGCAGGTCTCTGTCTTATTAAATGAGGGCCATGTTCAATATAAATATGCTGAAATTGTGCATATTGCACACCACACTTTTCAGATTCTGTGTAGGGTTAGCTAGATCCGTTGTTTCAAATGACATTTCACAGAGACCACATTTTGCTCACACATGATGTCTGTTGACTCTCTTTTAATCAGATTGCAGTGCAATCTAAACATATGGCTGTTCAGTATTTGTAAAACACATATTTGAAATGTAAATGCATGTTATTAATAGAGAGACTGATAGTGTTGAATGAAGGCTAAAGATCGACCATTTTACCTCACTGCTTGTGAAATCACAGTGCACCTGTTCAGTCTATTCGGCTAAAATTGTTCCGATTACGGTATTGATAGTGGATCGCAATTCCACAGAGTGGGTTGGAACCATAGAATTAGGATTTCGAATAATTTAATAGGATCTCTAGAGTAGGAACTGAATTCGTATAGGAACTTTAAGTACAACGTTCCAAACAGGTCCGCCATGTCCAATGCTAAAACACACTTAATTAAAAAAAGGATTTTCAATTTAACCACATTTTGAGAAGATACATTTGACTTGATATTAGGGCTTTCCTTAACGGATTCGTAGGCTAAAGCAGTAAATGTACTGCCATCCATATGTTCTGAGCATGTTTAATACAAATATGAATGTTCACACATCGACAGACTGGGCTACAGAATGAGCACTCCGATTAACAATATTTAAAACTATAGAAATGTTTATTAACTTAACATTTGATGAAGAGCAACATATTTTCAAATAGATGAATCAATAAATTCATGAATAGGCATACATAAAAAATAACCTTGTTAATTAAATAAATAAATAAATACATGAATAAATAATACTGCTGTTTCACGTTGCACATTACATGATTGTAGAATAGTAAGCTTTTAAAATCAAACACAACTGTAAAAAAGTTCTGCAAGTTCAAATTCATGTTCTGTTGGCCCACAGAAGGCTATCAGAGTTGTGTTCCAGAATGAACTGTAGGCTGTACAGGAGCTCCTTTCGAACCACTTCCCAGGCGCAGTAACTGAAATTCTGTGAAAATACAAATAAACTGTTAGGGCAATGTAGGGTAATATTGTCCAATGTAGAGATATCATTAAAACAATGTGTATATTTGTGTTTAACCTATAGTCTACCTTTTCTTTTAGGACTGCTGCAATGTTCCCAAAGTACGTCTTCAGTCCTTCTGTCCTGATGAGATAATCACTTGTATCCACACTGCCCATCATCTGCCAGAAAGAAAAAGGCAGGCGATGAATAATAATAAAAATGCCACAATACCACAATTAAACAGTTAACCTATCTGTGTTGGCATAGTAACTCACACATTTGCTCTCTTCAATCTGGCGGTATACAATATTCTGAAAATTCTCTAACTTCCGTTGGTCCCACTTAGAGGGCAGGTCGTCAGCTCCAAACAATGTGTCGATGTTCTTCAATGTCTCATAAATAGCTTTAGCACCACTGCTACTCAACTGAAACGGACAACAACAATAATTTCAAATAACATAAATGGCAATTTAAAGTTATCTACTTTTTAATCTTAACGGTTGCAAATACTCTGTCATGCTGTAAATAACACTTCGACATGCTCGCTTGCCCTTACCTGTGATTCGCCGGAGATTGTAAATGCGGTGGCTGGGAATGCCACGAAGACATTCTCCTGCAGGCACTCCAGAGGAAAATTACCCCCCTGAAAGTTAGAGAAAACACCGCATTCACGTTGAGCTATTCAGTTAAACATAGTTGGATAATACAAGACAAAAGCAATTTAAAAAATGTACCATGTCTCTCAGTAGGTTGTGGGTTATTCGCACCAGCTGTCCTTGTAGCTGGCAAGGCATGGGCATGGAGCAAACTTGCGCAAGGCAAAGGAAGGCGCTCATCCAAGTAATAGTCTGAAGTGCCATTCTTATTGTAGTTAGATGATCTGCAGCAGATGATCATTGTTAGTCGAATATAATCCTGAAAATAATTAATCTTTTGTATCCTGAAGCAAATATCAAATGATAGCATATTGTTGACTCACCTGTTGCCAGTAAATTGCAAATTTCCTCCAGTGAGAATGTGGTTTGTGTTCTGATCCCATATCTGCGGGTGAATTTAAATAGTGAGGATTGAAAGGATGTACAAAAAGTGAAAGGGTGTCTCGCTAAATTAAGAGTTAAAATGAATGAATTTGGGAAACTTTTGCCTAGTGAACCGCAAGACCGGATTTCTCTTTCCATGTGCTCCACTTCCCTCTCATCGTGTTTCGAGTGTTCCTTCATGGGAGGCACGTTGAAAGAAAGTAACTCAAAGCTGGTCTTGTGAAAGCTCAAACGTTTCTAAGAAAGACAGGGAGAAGGAGAGAGAGATAGAATGTCGACCCCTTAACTATACAATGAATGCAGTAGACCTCTTTAAGTCTTTATTAACACCAACATTAAACTAATGGCACTTTTGTGGACTAAGGGTAGGCTTACTACAATGTTTGTTTTTCAATCACAAACTGCTATTTGCTTGTTTGTTTGTCTCTCTTTCTCTGTTTGTGTGGGTGTGTGAGAGGGAGGGAGGGAGAGATGATGATTTGATATGATCTCGTTCTGTTTGGATCTTCTGTCTTTAATCCAATTCATGTCTATACGTTTGAATTAAACTCTTGATAATAACTGATGATTCAATAACTGATGAACATTAACATTTGACTATTTATTCCTTACGAGAGACAAAGCAAGGATATTCCTGTAAATATACCAATGTGTTGTGAAGACGTTATCGTAGGTTTATTAGAAAAATAGCTAAATCCTAATAATACTACTTTTCATCGTCTGGGATATGCTTAGCAAAAAGGGACATTTCTGTGATTGCTACATCCCATATAGACTTTTAAATTAATGATAGACAGGCTTATTGACTCTTAAAGAATATATACCTTTTAAATGCCTCATGAGCTTCGTTCACCTGTCTTACCTCAACAGAACCCAAAATGTTATTTTTTATGACATTGTTTGAAACTACATCTAAACAAACATGGTATAGCTTCAAAATGTAGTTAAAATTATAATTTTAAACTCTTGGATGGTCATTACTTGAATCAATATCTCTCTGACAGTGGTTACTTTTATTGAAACCTATCACTCAGCTATTTACCAAAATAGGGGTTGAGTGACCACCATGCTGTTGTTTTGAACTGCATATTGCCTATAAACAAATTAATGCATGAAAGTCTGAATGGATGAATGCATGGATGACAGAATATGTAAATGAATACAAACAATATGATAATAGATGCATGTTTTTATTTTTGTATTTTAGTATATAATGGTAAAGGAATAAATAAATACATAGCCTTCACATATAAATAAATCAGTCAGTCAGTAAATATATCATCCATCAATCTATTAGCCAGCCTCAGGTACATGTCACATGTCTCTGATGATTATGTGGTTTGTCCAACGGACCGCTTCTTCCTCACTGCTTGACTCTGCAGTGGATTTCGTCACCGCTTGACTCTGCTGTCGAGGAATGCTGCGCCAACGCATCCGACGACAAAAACGGCGTTTGGAAGTTCCATGTTTCACATGTGAGTTGTGGCAGCAAAATGCATCCGATTTGCGGTGATGTAGAACTTTTCATCTGATTAATTTAGCCTCTTTTCGAGGACATTTGATATTGGACCCACCTTTTGTTTCAAGACGGTGCTCAGCTTGTCGAAATATGTTTTCATGACGCGTTACCAGAAGTAACCGAGCCTCCATCTCCAGAGGATGCCCCAACACCACACCCGACCTGGAGACAATATAAAATGGTGGTCAGGGAATTAGTTCTGTCTTAAGATATGTTCTGAAAATATTATGCAAAAATAATTTAGATTAAATCACAATTTAAAGACCTGTGCCAATTATTGTCTGCCCCCCCAAATATAGCTTAGGCTCCACAATGAGGGATCATACTTACGCATCCCTCTAGTTTCTTAACTTAACTAGGTCATCTGTTTATCAACAGGTTCAGCCTTTCCTTGTTCCACGTGACAGGAGTCAGGCCATTAAATAACTGGGCAATGTATCCCGAAGCCTCTAATGCAACCACAGAGATGTCCACGCCCTGCAAAATAGAAAATAGGGTTTTAGGCATTAGGGTGTCTCCTTAATTCCATGGTAAAACGTCCAATTTATCATTTTGAAATTGTAAAAAAATAATATACTATAGTTTAGGCTATCAAAATCTTGCTATATGATACTGAAGTGTATCCTGTCTGTGTGTTCTTGTAAACATGCTCTGGAAACATGCGCTCGACTTTTCCTTTAGACACAGAGCTGGATACTGTCCACCCTGAAATAAAGTCATATCAATGTCAAAAAGTGAACTGTATTGGAATAGTAACCTTATATTAAACGTTGTGGTACAGATAGTGAAAGCATTGGTTAAATAAAATGTGTTATAATGAAATTAAATAAATGTAGGACTAATAATGAGATGTATTGAGCATCAATCTGTGATCAACAAAGAGCGGAATTTGGTGCAAAATTTAGCGGGTTGGTGCATAAACTGCGTCCACCTGCACCAATCGAGGTCAGCTGTGCCTCGGCCGAACAGAGTCAGGCAGACACTCAACTATTTCCATAGAACCATGTTTCTTTTGATATCACTTAAGTGTAGCAGACTTTTCGAAATTATTAACAACCGATTATCTTAATCTTGATTCGATATGATACCTACATTGCTAAAGTTGTCCATCTTCTACAATTATGATGAAGTAGCCCATCTTATATAATTAACCCTAGTGCCGCTGTACGTTGAGATATAAACATTCCTTTGTGGTGAAGAAGGTTGCATGGTTCAGGCTTTAGCTTCCCTTTAAAAATCCAACTTTTCAGTGGGTGATTCTTAATTATGATATTGTAAAATTAATAAGAGTGTTTTTTGTCCAGCAAAATAACAGTTTTCATACATGTCTTTGCATAGAATTGCATTGGAGCAATGCATTTCATGAGGTCAGACAGCAGTTATTCAGCAAGCAATATTGAATATAAAAAACTAATAAAACAGTAGCCTATTTCTACAATGGTGCAGGGCTTCATCTTAGTAAATGAGGGCCATGGTCAATATTGTGGACATTGCACACCACATTTTTTAGATTCTGTGTAGGGTTAACCAGAAACGTGTTTCAATAGGCGAGGAACAGCGATCATATTTTGCTCACAAGTTAAGTCTGTGGTGACTTTCTTTTAATCGGGTAGATCAATCTGAAGCATGACTGTTCAGTGTTAATATGGCACATTTTTTATAATTAAACATATTCCATTGACAGAGTGACTGGTAGTTAACTGGTAGTGTTGAATGAAGGCTGAAGCCGACCCGCCTCTAAAATGGAGAGTAGAGGGCGGTGGTATTGTCTTCACTTTTCCTTTTCTCTCATGCGGTTCATTCTTATTACATTGATTCGGTAAATTCCAACTTTTTACAATTTGGTCATTTCTAGTTGATAAAAGAGTATGTGCCCTAGATTAGCCTTTATTGGCCGCTTACCAAGACGACGAAAATGATGACGATGATGTGTGAGTTTGGCCTGATGTGAATGAGTAAGAAAGTCTGATATATAGACTCATATGATGATGCTGTTGCTGATGATGCTGATGGTGATGTGATGATGACGAATACGTTAATTGGAGATGTAGGCTTCTGATTATGCAGCTTTTATATTAATATTAAGTATTTATCTTATGAAACTTTGCAACAACGAACTGATCATGGCATTGATAGAATAACATTGTATGCCTATCAACAAATTAATTCGTATAGGAGCTCAAAGTACAACGTTCAAAACAGGCCCGCCCTGTCCAGTGTTAAAACACACTTCATTGACAAAAAGCTTTTGAGTATAACTACATTTTGTACTGTCATCCATATGTCCTGAGCATGTTTAACACAAATCGGAATGTTCACACATCGACAGACTTGGCTACAGAATGAGCACTCAGATTAACAATATTAAAAACTATAGAAATGTTTATTAATTTAACAATTGAAAAAGAGCAACAGATTTTCAAATAGATGAATCAATAAATGAATAAATAGGCATACATAAATAAATAACCTTGTTAAATAAATAAATACAGATTTAATATAGCTATTTGACGTTCCACATTAGATGCTTGTAGAAGAGTAGGCTTTTAAAATCAAGCACAATCGTAAAACACAATTGTAAAAAAGTTCTGCAAGTTCAAATTCATGTTCTGTTGGCCCACAGAAGGCTATCAGAGTTGTGTTCCAGAATGAACTGTAGGCTGTACAGGAGCTCTTTTCGAACCACTTCCCAGGCGCAGTAACTGAAATTCTGTGAAAATACAAATTAACTGTTAGGGCAATGTAGGGTAATATTGTCCAATGTGAGATATGATCAAAAAATGGTCTATTTGTGTTTAACCTATAGTCTACCTTTTCTTTTAGGACTGCTGCAATGTTCCCAAAGTACGTCTTCAGTCCTTCTGTCCTGATGAGATAATCACTTGTATCCACACTGCCCATCATCTGCCAGAAAGAAAAAGGCAGGCGATGAATAATAATAAAAATGCCACAATACCACAATTAAACAGTTAACCTATCTGTGTTGGCATAGTAACTCACACATTTGCTCTCTTCAATCTGGCGGTATACAATATTCTGAAAATTCTCCAACTTCTGTTGGTCCCACTTAGTAGGCAGGTCGTCAGCTCCAAACAATGTGTCGATGTTCTTCAATGTCTCATAAATAGCCATAGCACCACTGCTGCTCAACTGAAACGGACAACAACAATAATTTTAAATAACATAAATGGCAGTTTAAAGTTTTCTACTTTCTTATCCTAACGGCTGCAAATACTCTTTCATGCTGTAAAGAACACTCGGATGTACTCGCTTGCCCTTACCTGTGGCGCACCGGAGGTTGCAAATGCGGTGGCTGGGAATGCCACGAAGACATTCTCCTGCAGGCACTCCAGAGGAAAATTACCCCCCTGAAAGTTAGAGAAAACACCGCAATCACGTTGTGCTATTCAGTTAAACATTGTTTGATAATACTTCTCAAGACAAAAGTAATTTAATAAATGTACCATGTCTCTCAGTAGGTTGTGGGTTATTCGCACCAGCTGTCCTTGTAGCTGGCAAGGCATGGGCACGGAGCAAACTTGCGCGAGGCAGAGGAATGCGCTCATCCAAGTGACAGTCTGAAGTGTCATTCTTGTTGTAGTTAGATGATCTGTAGCAGATGATCATTGTTAGTCGAACATAATCCTGAAAATAATTCAGTATTTGTACCCTGAATCAATAATCAAATGATAGCATATTTTTGACTCACCTGTTGCCAGTAAATTTTAATTTTCCTCCAGTGAGAATGTGGTTTGTGTTCTGATCCCATATCTGCGGGTGAATTTAAATAGTGAGGATTGAAAGGATGTACAAAAAGTGAAAGGATGTTTCGCTAAATTAGGAGTTAAAATGAATGAATTTGGGAAACTTTTGCCTAGTGAACCGCAAGACCGGATTTCTCTTTTCGTGTGCTCCACTTCTCTCTCAGCATGTTTCGAGTGTTCCTTCATGGGAGGCAGGTTGAAAGAAAGTAACTCATAGCTGGTCTTGTGAAAGCTCAAACGTTTCTAAGAAAGACAGGTAGAACAACGACCCCTTAACTTCACAATGAATGCAACAGACCTCTTCATGTCTTTATTTTACTAGGAACCCGGCCATTTTTTAAATTGTTCAACAGTCTTATGGCTTGGAGGTAGACGCTGTTAAGGAGCCTTTTGGTCAAGTACAGTGCAGTAGCAGAGATAACAGTCTATGACTTCGGCGTCTGAAGTCTTTGACAATTTTTTGGGCTTTCCTCTGACACCGCCTAGTATATAGGTCCTGTATGGCAGGAAGCCTGGCCCCGGCGATTAACTGGACCGTGCGTACTACCCTCTGTAGCGCCTTACGGCCAGATGCAGAGCAGTTGCCATATCAGGAAGTGATGCAAGCGGTCAGGATGATCTCTGCTGTATAACTTTTTGAGGATCTGGGGACCCATGCCAAATATTTTCATTCTCCCGATGGGGATAATGACCACTCTATGGAAAGGAGAGACTTACACAATATGATAATGCTCTCCCTTTTGCTCTACGACCCCCACAAGTGTCAAAGGACTTGTCTGATGTCGGTACCATCAATGTGCCAACTTCTGTTCGTAGGTCAAAACCGTTTGGACTACAAACTAATGTGACCCCACTGTGGAAAGGGGAGATTCTCGTTATGCTCTAAACTCCCCATTAATGTCACAGAACTCATCTGGAGGTAACCAGTGCTGGTAAAAAAAAATTGAAGTATGGAGTGAGTTTTGTGCCTACCCCCAAAAAATATTTTCTGAGTGTTGTTTTTTTAAACAAGAAAGCTAAAACTGATTTTGAGAAATGTTTGAAAATGAATTATAAATTTAAAACTGAAATAACACATTTACATAAGTATTATGACCCTTTACTCAGTACGTTGTTGAAGCACCTTTGGCACCGAGTACAGCCTAGAGTCTTCATGGGTATGACGCTACAGGCTTGGCACACCTGTATTTGGGGAGTTTCTCCCATTTTTCTCTGCAGATCCTCTCAAGATCTGTCAAGTTGGATGGGTAGCGTCGCTGCACAGCTATTTTCAGGTCTCTCCAGAGATGTTCAATATGTTCAAGTCCAGGCTCTGGCTGGGCAATTCAAGGACATTCAGAGACTTGTCCTGATGCCACTCCTGTGTTGTCTTGGCTGTGTGGTTAGGGTCATTGTCCTTCTGGAAGGTGAACCTTCTCCCAAGTCAGAGGTCCTGAGCTCTCTGGAGCAGGTTTTCATCAAGGATCTCTCTGTACTTTGCTCTGTTCATCATTCCCTCGATCCTGACTAGTCTCCTAGTCCCTGCTGCTGAAAAACAACACCACCATGTGATGCTGCCACCACCATGCTTCACCGTAGGGATGGTGCCACGTTTCCTCCAGAAGTGATGCTTGGCATTCAGGCCAAGAGTTCATACTTGGTTTCATCAGATCAGATCATCTTGTTTCTCATGTTCTTACTCCAATAGGTGCATTTTGGCAAACTCCAAGCGGACTGTCATGTGCCTTTTACTGGGGCGTGGCTTCTGTCTGGCCACTCTACCATAAATGCCTGATTGGTGGAGTGCTGCAGAGATGGTTGTCCTTCTGGAAGGTTCTTCCATCTCCAAAGAGGAACTCTGGAGCTCTGTCAGAGTGTCAGAGTGACATTTAAGTTCTTGGTCACCTTGATAACCAAGGGCTTTCTCTCCCGATTTCTCAGTTTGGCCGGGCGGCCAGCTTTAGGAAATGTCTTGGTATTTATGTTTTTATTTTTAATACATTTGCAAAAATGCCTAAAAACTTGTTTTCACTTTGTCATTGTGTGGTGTTATTTGTAGATCAATGATGATTGATTTTTAGAATAAGGTGTAATGTAACAAAGGTGTAATGTAACAATATATGGAAAAAGTCAAGGGGTCTGAATACTTTCCGAATACACTGTATCAAACAACCTGACAATGATCCACATCATATGGGTAGAATCGAGGCCTTTCCCTGTCATGAAATACAAAGCAGTTTCCCTCTTGGTTCTCATTGGCGAAGACTGAACTCAAGTTAGGGGTCATGTCAGACTCTCCTATACCACTTTGCCCAACATGTTATACCCCAGAGGTTGTAAATACACCCTTTTTAAGTTGATATAACTTGCATTATTACTATAGGGCTGTGAAAACCATAGCCTAAAGGCGTCAGACTGAGCATTTGTCACTGGAAATTGCTGATGACATTGAACATAGTTTAGGATTAGGGTATTTCAATCATTTCAGTCTCTCTATTCTGCCCTGGAATTGCGTTCCCATGCAAAACTAGACAGATAGCTAACAACTAAATCTTCAATAAAACTCCCAAGGCGTGACTTTTCTGGATTTAATATGTTGAAAACGTTTAAATACAACGCACATTTCAAGGTACCATGTATCTGGCATGATGCCAAACCAGACAGACAATTACCATATGAGTTGCAACTAGCCAACTCGTTCATTACTCTAATAATGTGCAAACACCTCTGTACAATAACAAAGCATATTACACTAGAAACAGTAAGAAAACTACAGTATTGTATTTTTACAATTAGTTTAATTACGCACGAGCAAACTAATACAGCTGACGGCATACATGAAAGGCAAGGCAATTTGTGTGAGTAAATGCAACCAACTAACATTGCAAGCAATTCTATCAATAATAATATTATCATCACTAGCAATATGCTTGAATCTAATTTACAAATAAATATTTTCCGATGCTGAAGCTAACAAGAAATAACTGCACTGAAAGAACAACACCATACCGTTGCTTTTAGCTGCCTCTCTGCGTGCAGAACGACGACTCTATTCTACTTCCTGTTTCCATTCAGTCTAAGTACCAGAAAGCTCAAATAGGGGGCGACAAACACCATGGGACACAATGAAAATCAGTTTTAACCACCGTAATAAAATAATATGTTACCTTCTAACAGGAAGGCAGCACACTCCCCGCCTGGTATAAAGAAATTGTGCCATTATGAAATAAAACATGTATCAAGAAACAAATAATATCCTTTTATAAAAAAAATATATTTTGTCTCTAGGATGCTTCAGAAAGAAGAACAACAATCTCTGAGATTGGTCTCAGAAACACGTTAGCAGCCTCTTGCTTGACAATTTTTTGTTCTACTTTCCTAACCTTTTTGTCAGTCATTTCTGTGCGCCTGACTGTCTTTCAATAAGAAAACATCTCCCACTTTTGCATTTGTCTTTTCTGCGTCTCTGCAGCGTTGTCAGGTACTCCTGTCTCCATCTTTTCCAAAAGGTGTCAGCGATACACTGGACTTGTTCCACTGTTTTCCATTAAGGTCGTTCATGCTGAAGTATCCAGAAGGGGCTCAGGAAGTGCTGGCCTCTTGTGTCAGTTACATTCAGGTTGTGAGAATGGCAGGCATGTCAGGGTCGGTTATCATTGACTTGAGGGGTCTCGCATTGATTATTTCCATAAGAGTGCTCAAGACCTCATGTGTGAGATGAGTGGAGCCCGTCTGAAACAGCATAGCATTTGGCAACCCCAATGATTCTCTCCCAAGAACAACCCATTTGAGACAAGTGTGGGGGATTAAATATTTAAGTACATCCCTTGTCTGAGAGGTATTTAGTCAGTTCTGAGTCATTTCTGTCGATTCCCAGTTCCTTGCAGGCACCTATGAAGTTTGTACCTCAATCAGAGCATAGCACTTTTGCTGGACCACGGGATAGAGAAAAAACGCCTTAGCGCACTGATGAATCTGGATGTGGACAAGGATTCGATGAGGTCAATATGGACAGCTCTAGTAGACATACATGGAAAGAGTACCACCCAGCGCTTGGAGTCTGCACTACCACCTCTTTTTTTAAATTTTATTTCACCTTTATATAACCAGATAGGCCAGTTGAGAACAAGTTCTCCTTTCCAAATGCGAACTGGCCTGACCTCTAGTGCTACGAGTTATGACATTCCATGGTCCAAACTCATCAAGTCCAACGCTGATGAATGGTGGTTCAGATGTGAGTCTGTCTGTAAGTCAGCCTTGTTTTGGTCAAGTATCCTCCCTCTAACTTTGCGGCAGGTGACACACTTGTGGATGATACCAGAGACCAGACGTTTGCTCCCAATAATCCAGAAGCCTGCTGCTCGAATAGCGCCATCTGAAAAATGACGGCAGTGGTGAGCCACTTGCTTGTGATAATGTCTTACCAGCAGAGCGGCAACATGATGTGATGATGAGAGGATGTTTTCCGTCTTGTGACATTGTAAGCAGAGAATAAGCAGCCTCCCACCCTCAGCAATCCATCCTCATCATTCACTGGGTTCAGCTTTTTGAGTGTACATTATTTTAGGAACTCTTTTCCTTTTTAAAGCCATTTGAATTCCTTTTTGAAGGATTCATGTTGCACACAGTGAATGATTGCTGTTTTGGCTTGTGACAACTCACTTGTACTGCATGGTTTATTGCAGTCATGCCAGCCTCTGCAGTTGGTGTCGTCCGCACCTTCATGGAAGGATCTGGCAACATGAATGAGTCGTGCTGTGGCTCGATTGAGAGCTTTCCAGCTTGAGAACCTCTCAAAGCGATGAGAGCCGAGTTGAGCTTCAGAAATCTTTGTGGCAAAGGCAGTGACGTCTGCTTGAATCTTTGCATCTGTGTGAGGCTCTACAAGGTCAAAATTGATAGTCTCAGACTCACTTGAGTTTGCTTGGGTCAGGAAAGGTGGACATGAGAACGAACTGGTGTGCTTTAAGAGTGCAGCTAGTATTGGCCTGGTTGCATGGTCTGCTGGACTGCTGTTGGTGTTTACATAACACCACTGGATGGGTAGAATTCCTGATGTGAGTTACCCTATTGGCAACATACACATATAATATTTTGGTGACATTGTGGATGTAACCGAGAACTATCTTACTGTTTGTGTAAAACTCTGATCAGTTCATAGCCTCACACAGTTCTAGGCGTGGGATAGTGTTGGCCGGCTGAGGGGCCAATTTTGATTTCCCCAAGATAAATCCAACATGGCATTGACCTTTCAGAGTCAATAACTCTCAGGTAGGCTACCACTCCTATGGCTACTGTAGAGGCATCCGAGAAGATGTGCAGCTCTCTTCTTTGAGTGGTAGACAAGGAGACTGTGGTGTTCATCCTGTACTCAGTTATGTTTTCTATCTGGGTTGTTGTCTTCATACCAGAGAAACCTTAAGTAATCTCTGTGATCCTCACGTACACCAAAACAGTAAATCATTTGTTACACATCTGCCGTTAGTGCAATACAATCATTGCGGAAGCGCATTAGGACGCCCAAGAGTGTGTTGTTTAAGTCTGGACCACTGAGCAGAACGTTGTTAAGTGACACTCGTTGACGCTTAGCACTGGAGTCAAACACTACTCTTGTATGTTCAGGCTTTTGTGGATAGTGAACACCAAATATGGACAGATACCAGTGTTCTTTGTCTCCCTCTAGTGGTGGAGAAGGTTTGACTTGGTCGTTATCAGCATCTTTTGCATGAAGAATAAAATGACATTTCATGTCAGGCTTTTTGTCAAAAGTCCTGCGAAGTGATGTGAAACAGTTCATGACCTGCATGGCCTATCGTCTGGCATCATGTCGCAGTCTATCAGAGTAGGGAGAGTGAGCTGCATGTGTCCGTCTATAGACTCCACCATGAAGTTGACGGCTCTCCTGCCTGAAGTCTCTGTTACCCCAGAACAGGTCTTCATGGTATATGGAGCAGAGTTGTCATTGATGTTGAAGAGATTCAAAAACGCTGTCTTGGCCAGAGATTTGTTGCTCTGTTCATCAAGCACTACATAAATGTTGACGACTCTCTCTATTGTCCCAGCTGGATAAGATTTGACTAGGCATATTATTGACTAAAATAAATGTTGATTTGTTTAACACTTTTTTTGGTTACTACATGATTCCATATGTGTTATTTCAAAGTTGTGATGTCTTTACTATTATTTCACAATGTAGAATATAGTAAAAATAAAGAAAACCCCTTAAAGAATATATAAAGAAAGATAATTGTAGCCCTAGGAAGAATAAATAAAGACAATTGTGTAATGTACTGTAGTCTCCACGAACTATGAAATGCGTTATGAAGAAAATTGTAAAGGCCTATTGTTGGCTACATGAGAAAGGGGTCTTTCTGACTCCAAATACACCAGTCTCCTAAAGAATTAAAAGAAAACAAGCATAGGAAAGGGTTTTGGCATTAATAAAAATGTAAAATACAATGTAAGGCTTCTATTATAATATAATTATTTTGGTGACAACCTGGTTGATTAACAATATTTGGTGTTATCATGTTTTTTTAAAAATATATATAAGTATATATGGGACAACAAAAAGGCAGTTGCTCATCAAGCATTACTCAAATAACTTTGAAAAGATTGTTAAGAAGTTTGACACCCGAAAAAGTTTGTTCCAATGAATGAAGTTGCACAATAATGTGTCTTTTCCTACGTATTAACTAGCACAAAATGCGTATTTTTCACACAAATTAAGCCACACAAAAACCCACAAAAATACTTGAAATATGCTAAATTATTTTCGTACATATTTGCACGAAATGAGTGTGAGATTGTGTTGCAACACAACAAACCAATGTACAAACGTGTTTTACACCATTGGTTGAAACAATGTGATTATTAAAAACAACTTTACATCTTCAAAGTGTAGGTAAAACTAGAATTGTGATTTCATGGATCATCCTTCCTTGCATCTATAGTTCTGTGACAGTAGTTATTTTTTTCAACCACATCTCTCAGCTATTTGCAAAAAGAGTGTTTGAGTGTGTGCTTTGGTTTAGTTTGAACTGCAGAGTTCCCCTTTAGAAAGTCGGTCTATAAAAAAAATATTTAAGTGAATGAAAACAATATGAGAATAGTTGTATGTATTTTTTATTTAATTGTATTATAAATAAAACACGAATAAATAAATACATTGTGTATACATAAATATCCATCTACCAATATATATAAAATAAATAAATCAGTCATTCAGTCAATCGAGCAGTCGGCCAGTCAGTCAGTCAGTATAAATATCAGCCATCAATCTGTTAGCCAGCCTGAGGAATATGTCACGTCTCCAATGATGATTATGTGGTTCTCCTCACGGCTTGACTCTGCTGTCAATGAATTTCTTGAACTGCACCAAGTTTTCGCGAATCTCCTTTCGCACAATCTCCCATGCGCATGCGCTGTGTTCCTGGAGATCGGACAAGATAAACATTTTATGTCAGTCAACTCAACCACTGCAGGTGTTGTTGATCCAGCGCATCCATCGACATAAAAACCGCACTTGGCAATTCCAAGTTTCAAATGTGAGTTGTGGCATTGAAATGCGTCCTATTTGTGGGGATCTAGAACTTTTGCTCAGATTAATTTAGCCTCTATTCGAGGACATTTGATATTGGACCCACCTTCTCTTTCAAGACCGTGTTCAGCTTGTTGAAATATGTTTTCAGGGTAACCGACCCTCCATCTCCAGAGGATTCCCAAACACCGCCTACAACCTGGAGACAATATAAAATGCTGGTTATGAAAATATATATATTTTTTATTGTAGTGTAGAAATTATGTATATACCAATGCCCACGATTGTCTGCCCCAAAATGTGTACACCACATTAGTAACACGTTCATAACATTGAGTTTCACCCCGTTTTACCCTCAAAACAGCCTAAATTCGTCAGGGCATGTTTTCCACGGCGACACTGGCCCATGTTGACTCCAATACTTCCCACAGATGTGTCATGTTGGCTGGATGTCCTTTGGGTGGTGGACCATTGTTCATACACAAGGGAAACGGTTGAGCATGAGAAAGCCAGCGGCGTTGCAGTTCTTGACACATTCAAACTGGTGCGCCTGGCACCTACATCCATACTCCTACATCCAGACATATTTGTTCTTGCACATTCACCCTCTGAATGGCACACGTGCACAATCCATGTCTCAATTGTCTCAAGGCTTAAACATCCTTCTTTAACCTGTCTCCGCCCCTTCCTCCACACCAATAGGAGTGGGTCTAACAAGTGAGGGATCATTGCTTTCACCTGGATTCAGCTGGCCAGTCTATGTCATGGAAAGAGCAGGTGCTAATGTTTTGTTCACTCAGCGTATAACCTATAGACTACACAAGAGGGATCGTACTTACACATAACTCTAAGTTTTGAACTTGACGATATATGACGTTTTGGAACATGTTAAGTTTTGTTTTGTTCCAAGTGACAGACGTCAGACTGTTGTTATATAATTGGTCCACATATCGCATAGCCTCCAATGCAACCACAGAGACGTCCTCACCCTGGATAAAATAAAACAGGGTTTTAGGCATTGGGTGTCTAAATAAATGGTTAAACTTCCAATTTACCATACTGTACTTTAGTTTATCAATATACTGAAGTGTATCCTACCTCTGTGTTCTTGTAAAGATCCTCTGGAAACATTTGTTCGACGTTTTCTTCTGCACACATAAGTGGAAAGAGTCCACCCTGAAATAGAATTCATATCAATATCAAGAAGTAAACTATATTGTGATAGTAACCTTAAATTAAACTTTGTGGTACAGAAAGTGAAAGTATTGCTTAAAAATAAAATTAGCTATAATGCAAAATAGAAATATGAATATTATTGCGGATTTTCGTCATAAATCTGTGCACATCAAATAGCGGACTGGTGCAGTTTAAATTCCTCACCATATCTGAGAGCAGGTCTATGCTCACATCGTTCAGCTTCCCCAACCTAAACTGCGTCCACCTGCAAGGTTTTGATGCTGCTGTGCCTTGGCAGAACAGAGTCAGGCAAATGCTCAACCATTTCAATACAGCCATGTTTCTTTTATAAGAACTTGAATGGAACAGCTATTATAAATGATTAACGACGGATTATCTTAATCTTGATTGATATGATACCTAGACTGTTGAAGTTGCCCATTTTATATAACCCAAGTATCGCTACGTAAAGGTATCAAAATCCCTTTGTGGTGAAGAAGGGTTTCATGGTTCAGACTTTCGCTTCCCTTTATAAGCCCACATTTTAGGGGTAATTCTTAATTATGCTATTGTAAAACTAATCAAAAAATGTTTTCCTATCAAGTTAACAGTTTTCATATGTAGAGAATTGCATTGGGGCAATGCATTTCATGCTAACATATTCAGCAGGTGTTAAAATGTAGGCCATATTGAATATTAAAAACTAAGAAAAACGTGGCTGATTTGTTATTTCTATAATACATTGGTACAGGGCCCTCTCCTATGAAATGAGGGCCATGTTTAGTAAATATGCTGTACTTTTGGACATTGCACACCACATGTTTCAGATTCTGTGTAGAAAAGTATTTTTGATAGGAGTAGCATGGAGATCCATTTTTGCTCACACTCGTTTAATCTGTTGTCGACTCTCTTTTAATCCGGTAGTGCAGTCTGAAGCATTTACTGTTCAGTGTTAATATTGCAAATGTTTGAAATAACAAAACGTTTTATTAATAGAGTGACTGGTAGTGTTGCATGAAGACTAAAGCCGCCGCCTCTAAAATCGAGAGTAGAGTGCGGTGGTGTTGCGGTGGTGTTGGCAGCATGCTGGGGAATTACTTTTCCTTTTCTCTTATGCGCTTCATTCTTATTAAATTGATTCGGTAAATTCCAAGAGGTCCTTTTAAAGTTGGTTCATTTTTGTTTAAAAAAAGAGTTATATGCCCTAAATTTGCCTTCACGATAATGTGCGAATTTTACCGAATGCTAATGATGGTTGTAGCTATATTTTTCCAAACTTTTTTTAACCATGAAAATCCCATTCAGATATAAAATCATATGACAATAATGACTACGACGTTAATTGGAGGTTTCTGATTATGCCGTTTTTATGTTAAGCCTTTATATTAGGTTACCTTGTAACCTAATGTCATTGATTGTTTTCAAACTTGAGATGAATTTCACATTACACATGTTGTTAAATGGGTCAACAGGTTTATTTCGGCAGCCTACAGTCGTGGTACAAAATAAATATATTACATATGCTTATTTGTAGTGCATAGACTCCACTATGCTGTTGTTTTGAACTGCATATTGCATATGAACAAATGAATGCATGAAAGACTGAATGGATGAATTAATATGTAAATGAATACAAAACAATATGATAATAGATGCATGTTTTTTTCATTTAATTTTAATATAAATAAATTACAGAATAAATAAATACATAGCCTTCACATATAAATAAATCAGTCAGTCAGTAAATATATCATCCATCAATCTATTAGCCAGCCTCAGGTACATGTCACATGTCTCTGATGATGATTATATGGATTGTCCAACAGACCGCTTCTTCCTCACTGCTTGACTCTGCAGTGGATTTCGTCACCGCTTGACTCTGC
This sequence comes from Oncorhynchus clarkii lewisi, assembly GCF_045791955.1. NCBI lineage: Eukaryota > Metazoa > Chordata > Actinopteri > Salmoniformes > Salmonidae > Oncorhynchus > Oncorhynchus clarkii. The sequence continues at coordinate 66,423,944 of NC_092158.1, read as the reverse complement.
TGTCGAGGATTTTTTTTAACTGCACCTGTTTGTAGCAAACCTAAGCCCCCAAGATCTTACATGCTCATGTGCTGTGTTCCTGGAGCTCAGACAATACTTTCATTTTTTAGTCAACTCAGCCACAGCAGGTGACGCGCTTACGCATCCTTCGACTAAAACGGCGTTTGGAAGTTCCATGTTTCACATGTGAGTTGTGGCAGCAAAATTCATCCGATTTGTGGTGATCTTTTCCTGTGATTAATTTATCCTCTTTTCGAGGACATTTGATATTGGACCCACCTTCTGTTTCAAGACGGTGTTCAGCTCGTCGACATATGTTTTCATGATTCGTTACCAGAAGTAACCGACCCTCCATCTCCTGAGGATGCCCCAACACCACACCCGACCTGGAGACAATATAAAATGGTGGATAGTGAAATAGTTCTGTATTAAGTCAAGTTCTGACAATATTAGGCAAAAAATAATTTAGATTAAATTACAAATTAAAGACCTGTGACAAGTATTGTCTGCCCCCCAAATATAGCTTAGGCTACCACGAGGGATCATACTTACTTTCTTAACTTAACTAGGTCATCTGTTTTTGAACAGGTCCAGTGTTTCCTTGTTCCACCTGACAGGAGTCAGGCCATTACATAATTGGGCCGTATGTCCCGAAGCCTCTAATGCAACCAGAGAGGTCCTCGCCCTGCATGATAGAAAACAGGGTTTTAGGCATTAGGGTGTCTCATAAATTCCATGTTTAAACTATCAATTTATCATTTTGAAATGGTAAAAAATCATATGCTATATTTTAGGCTATCAAAATCTTGCTATATGATACTGAAGTGTATCCTGCCTGTGTGTTCTTGTAAACATGCTGTGGAAACATACGCTCGACTTTTCCTTTAGACACAGAGCTGGAACGTGTCCACTCTGAAATAAAGTAATATTAATGTCAAAAAGTGAACTGTATTGGAATAGTAACCTTACATTAAACTGTGTCCACTTGCACCGGTCGGAGTCTGCTGTGCCTCGGCAGAACAGAGTCAGGCAGATACTCAACTATTTCAATAGAACCATGTTTCTTTTGATATCATTTAAGTGTAACAGACTTTCGAAATGATTAACAACCAATTATCTTTATCTTGATTCGATATGATACCTACATTACTGAAATTGTCCATCATATAATTATCCCTGGTACTGCTGTACTTTGAGATACAAAACATTCATTTCTGTTGAAGAAGGCTACATGGTTCAGGCTTTCGCCTCGTTTTATAAGCCGATTTTTTTAGTGGGTGATTCTTAATTATGCTATTGTGAAATTAATAAGAATTATTTTTTTGTCCAGCAAGTTAACAGTTTTCATACATGTCTTTGCGGAGAATGTATTGGAGCAATGCATTTCATGAGGTCAGACAGCAGTAAATCAGCAGGCAAAATGTTATATGAAAAACTAATAAAACAGTTGCCTATTTCTACAATGTTGCAGGGCTTCATTTTAGCAAATGGGGGCCATGGTCAATATTGTGGACATTGCTCACCACATTTTTCAGATTCTGTGTAGGGTTAACCAGACAGTTGTTTCAATAGGCGTAGCACAGCGATCACATGTTGCTGTTGTGACTTTCTTTTAATCAGGTAGATCAATCTGAAGCATGCCTGTTCAGTGTTTATATTGCACATCTTTGAAAAGTAGACACATTTTATTGACAGAGTGACTGATAGTGTTGAATGAAAGCTGAAGCCGACCCGCCTCTAAAATCGAGAGTAATATGCTGTGGTATTAGCTTTACTCTTCATTTTCTCTCATGCGGTTCATTCTTAATACATTGTTTCTGCAAATTCCAACTTTATACAGTTTGTTCATTTCTGGTTAAAAAAATTGTATTTGCCCCAGATTAGCCTTTATTGGGCGCTTACCAAGACGACGAAAATGATGACGATGACGTTTGAGTTTGGCCAAATGTGAATGAGCAGGAAAATCACATTGATATGTCGTCTCATATAATGATGCTGATGATGATGCTGATGTGATGATGACGACGACGTTCATTGGAGATGTAGGTTTCTGATTATGCAGCTTTTATATTAAGAATTTATCTTATGTAACTGTTAAAATGAACTGGTAATGGCATTGATAGAACAACATTGTATGCCTATCAACAAATTAAGTCGTATAGGAGCTCAAAGTACAACGTTCAAAACAGGCCCGCCCTGTCCAGTGTTAAAACACACTTCATTGAAAAAAAGGATTTTCAAAATAACTACATTTTGAGAAGATACATTTGACTTTCCTTAATGGATTCGTAGGCTATAGGACTAATAGTACTGACATCCATATGACCTGAGCATGTTTAATACAAATCTGAATGTTCACACATCGACAGACTGGGCTACAGAATGAGCACTCAGATTAATAATATTTAAAAGTATACAAATGTTTATTAACTTAACATTTGATGATTTTCAAATAGATACATCAATAAATTCATAAATAGGCATACATAAATAAATAACATTGATAAGTAAATAAATAAATACATGTTTAATATTGCTGTTTGACGTTGCACATTACATGATTGTAGAATAGTAGGCTTTTAAAATCAAGCACAATTCTAAAACTCAATTGTAAAAAAGTTCTGCAAGTTCAAATTCATGATCTGTTGGCCCACAGAAGGCTATCAGAGTCGTGATCCAGAATGAACTGTAGGGTGTATGGAGGGTAATATTGGTAATGAAGGGTACAATTGTCCAAATTGTCTATTTGTGTTTAACCTATAGTCTACCTTTTCTTTTAGGACTGCACATTTGGGCAATGTGCCCAAAGTACGTATTCAGTACTTCTGCCCTGATGAGATAATCACTTGTATCCACAAATTTGGATATCATAGAATTACATGGATATATCTTATGTAAAATGTTGAAGTAGTCACGGGGAACTACGTGTGTGAGGATTGGAATCAGGCGCAGAGAGTTCCGCGGGGAAAAGTGCACTTTAATACGGCACAAACAAACAAGCCCACAACACAAGGCGCGAAATATATGGACCACCCAAAACCACAGGGTACCAGGTCCAGAACACGAACACATCTAACTAAAAAAAGGGCGGGTAAACCTACTTTTAAATAAGGAAGCCCATCAAGCACACACAAATAGACACAGGTGCAACTAATAAGACAAAACAAACAGACAACGAAAAAGGGATCGGTGGCGGTTAGTAGGCCGGTGACGAGGACCGCCGAGCACCGCCCGAACAGGCAGGGGAGCCAACTTCGGCGGAAGTCGTGACAGAAGTGCACTTCCTTAACTTTGTTGGTATACAGTATTTGTAAGGCGTTAACCATGCATTTTTCCAGACAATGTCAGGAATAAGCATGTTCCATAAAAACTTTCCTCTCAGTGTAAGTTGGTTTTGTGAATTAAGAATTTGTCTTATATATTTATTACAACAAGATTTATCAAGTAAGCCCACGCCTTCCATTCTGAGTTCTGGATAAACTTTGTGATCATTCCCAAAACTCAGATGAGTTTTCATTAGTGTAGTTAGACCACTGGGAATGGCTTTGATCACAGAAATAAACTCTCTGAAAGGTATTGGAAACTCGTTCAATGTTATAAATTGTTCATGTGTGAGAATATTACCCTTGTTGTCGAAAATATCAAGGACAAAGTCAATATTCCTCTCATGCCAGCTGGGGTAGAACAATGACTTACTCCTTACAGTTATGTCTGAATTATTCCACAAAAGAGCTTTATGTGGGGAAAAATTGTTCAGGAAACATATTTTCCAGGCCATTAAAGCTTGTTGGTGAAACCTGGCCAATTTAGCAGGTAATCTTTCAGGAATAAAATTACATTTCAGTAAAAATTGAAGACCTCCCAATTTATTAAATACATTATTTGGAATGAAATACCATATTTAATCAGTATTGATCAAACATTCTTTCAACCAGTTTATCTTGAAAGTGTTATTTATGTCAACAAAATCCAACACTTCTAGACCACCTTTAGATCTTTTGTTAGAAAGAACAGGGTTTCTATTGTTTGTGAGACTTTTTTTTCCAGATGAAGTCCAGAAAGGTCTTATTGATCTCTTTACAAGTAGCTGGATTTACACATAACGATAATGAGGGGTTCACAAAACGAGACAGTCCCTCTGCCTTGGACAGTAGTACTCTCCCAAGTATAGAAATATCTCTTTGTAGCCAATTATTACATATATTTTTAGTTCTCTTAATTTTAGAAGAGAAATTAAAATGTTGTCTGACTAAGTGGTTTTTTGACAGATGTATTCCTAAATATTAAACACAGTACTTTACAGGAATATTTTATATTTATTTATCATCAGAGTCAAATAAACATACGATTTCACATTTAGAAACATTCAGCATTAATCCTGATATTGAATGTATCTGCGTTTTCTGTGAAAAATAAGGTGAGAATCTGTCTCACTTGTTCTTTGATTGTAAATTTGTGTCAGAATTTTGGGAAAACCTTGCAAAAATACTTATTTACCATTATGAACACTGCCTATGTTTTTGACATGAAAGATATCATATGTTACTATTGCAATGATAACAAGACCACTGAAATGATTGTTATTTTTTTTTATTCTGGTTGCCAAATACTTCATACACAGACAAAAATTCCAAAATTCTATACCAAAATTACAATTTTTTCTGATTGAATTCAACTATCTTATTAAAACATTAACCCTGGTAAATAACAACAAGAATAACATCTCCCTGAATCATTATAATAAGATTCTTTCAGAGTAAATACAATAGCACAATTTTTTGTATTTTTTAAATTATTTTATTGATATTTTTTGATTGTTTGAGTATTTTCTTGTTAATACCTGTGTTTTGTTTTGTTAGACATGTTTGATGTAGCAATGTAAGTTGATTTTTGTATAAAAATAATAATAATAACAATAATCACTTGTATCCACACTGCCCATCATCTGCCAGAAAGAAAAAGGCAGGCGATGAATAATAATAAAAATGCCACAATACCACAATTAAACGGTTAACCTATCTGTGTTGGCATAGTAACTCACGCATTTGCTCTCTTCAATCTGGCGGTATACAATATTCTGAAAATTCTCCAATTTATGTTGGTCCCACTTAGTAGGCAGGTCGTCAGCTCCAAACAATGTGTCGATGTTCTTCAATGTCTCATAAATAGCCTTAGCACCACTGCTGCTCAACTGAAACGGACAAGAACAATAATACAACAAAAACAAATGTCAGTTTAAAGTCTACTTCTACTTTCTAATCCTAACGGTTGCAAATACTTTCATGTACCTCCTGTATATAGCCTCGTTATTGTTATTCTTTTGTGATAGTTTATTATTTATTTATTTATTTATAGCAACGATTTTCTTACTTACTTAAAAAAAACTGCATTGTTGGTTAAGGGCTTGTAAGCATTTCACCGTACGGTCTACACACCTGTTGTATTCAGCGTACGTGACAAATACAATTTTATTCTACATTAAAATTCCTTCAAATAGAGGCAACATTAATCATAAGAAAAGTTCTAGATCACCACAAATCGGATGCATTTCGCTGCCCCAACTCACATATGAAACTTGGAACTTCCAAGCGCCGTTATGGTGTATTCGGATGCCTTGGCGCAGCACCTGCTGTGGTTGAGTTGACTGAAAAAAATTATATTGTATGTTTTCTCTCAGGAAAAAAGTGCATGCTGCGAATGCTGAGATCGTTCAATAAAAGCCGCGAGGAAGACAGCAGAGTCAAGCCGTGAGGAAGAACCATACATAGAATCATAATTGGAGACGTGCCATATTCCTGAGAATGGCTAATAATGTAGATTTGATGCCTGACATATTTACTGAATGACTGACAGGCTGCTAGATAGACTGAATGACTTATTTATAAATATTGGTTGACTGATGGGTATGCCATGTATTTGTTTATTTAGAACAAATTAAACATTTTCATTCATTCATTCATTCATTCATTCATTCATTCATTCATTCATTCATTCATGCAATCATTTGTTTACTGACTTTTTAAAGGGGCCATCAGCAAACAACACCAAAGTAGTCGCTCAACCACTATTTTGGTAAACACAGTGCCTTCGGAAAGTATTCAGACCCCTTGACTTTTCCTACAGTTTGTTAGGTTACAGCCTCATACTAAAAACCTGTTTTCACATTGCCATTATGGGGTATTGTGTGTAGATTGCTGAGGATGCTTTTTGTATTTAATCAATTTTAGAGTACAGCTGTAATGTAACAAAATGTGGAAAAAGTCAAAGGGTCTGAATACTTTCCAAAGGCACTGTAGCTGACAGATGGGGTTGGAGAAAAATAACTACTGTCACAGAGCTATTAGGTCCAAGGAACGATCACCCATGAGACAAAACTGACATAAACTGACATGGAATTGTTTTAAGATGGTCATATCATGGATCATTTGTGTATTTCAGGTATCTTTTTTTTCTTCAGAATATTGAATTTGGCCAGCCCCATAGAAACACATTGAAAAACATATCCATAAATGGCAAACAAGACGGTCAAAAAATGTATCATTAGGAATAAGGTTTTGAAGTGTCTGCCCTATATCTAGGAGATATAAGAAAGCTCAGGAAATATATAAAACAATTATGACACATATTTAACCCCCTTTCTTTGGTAGGCACAAAACTACCTCCAATCTTCCATAATTTTTTTTTAACCAGTACTGGTTACCTTTAGACGAGTCCTGTGAAACTTGAAGGGGTTATAGAGCGAAACGAGAATCTCCCCTTTCTACAGTGGGGTCACATTAATTTGTTGCCCAAACAGTTCAGACGCTACAAACAGGAGTTGGCACATCAATGGTACCGACTTCGTGAGGAGACCGATTTGGTCTGACAGACAACGCTCTAGTTCTGCCCACATTCCATTGTGGAAGTGCAACACGGAAGTGCGACATCGGCGGATGCCGAAGATATCTCCAGCTTAAACTGACGGGTTTTGATGGGGATTTTTTCATTACATTACTTAAAACTTCTTTCTTCTACTTGAGACACAGATGTCTCAAGTAGACACCTGGAAATGCAAATGCGCTACGCTAAATGCTAAATGTACTCGTTAAAACTCAAACGTGCATCAAAATTCACAAGCAGGGTATTGAATTAAAGCTACACTCGTTGTGAACCTAGCCAACAAGTCAGATTTTTAAAATGCTTTTCGGCGAAAGCATGAGAAGCTATTATCTGATAGCATGCAACACCCCAAAATGCCTGAATGCGATGTAAACAAAGATATAGCTTAGCCGGCGCAACACAAAACGCAGAAATAAAATATAAAACATTCATTACCTTTGACGAGCTTCTTTCTTGGCACTCCTATATGCCCCATAAACATCACTATTGGGTCTTTTTTTCGTTTAAATCGGTCCATATATACCCAAAATAGCTTTCTATGGAAGCTGTGTCATTCAGAAAAAAACATCGTATTTAAACGCTGCGTCATTTTTTAAAATTAAAAAAGTCGACGATAAACTTTCACAAAACACTTCGAAATCCTTTTGTAATCCAACTTTAGGTATTAGTAAACGTTTATAATCTATCAAAATGATTACAGGGCGATGTATATTCAATAGCTCCTCGTCTGCAAATCAATGGCTGCCAATGTCCACATTGAAAAGATCCTGGTGGAGACCGGAAGAAACGGAATCCAGATAGTTGGATTTTCCAACAAAAAATTCCATTGAAAATGACGACAATGGCGACATCGTGTGGAATTTGCATGAATTGCATGCAGGTCGATATTAAATTTTGTCCCCTTTTAACAACCCATGAAAGTGACTTATGGAAATTATTTTTAGCTTTCAGAGAGCAGTTTTTCTTGCGTTTTTCAATGAAACACACGATCTGTTATAGTCACAGCCGTGATTTAACCAGTTTTAGAAACTTCAGAGTGTTTTCTATCCACACATACTAATCATATGCATATACTATATTCCTGGCATGAGTAGCAGGACGCTGAAAAGTTGCGCGATTTTTAACAGAATGTTCGAAAAAGGAAGGGGTAGACTTAAGAGGTTTAATAACTTCTTCGCCACACTATGTATGGATGGAATATTTCAGATTGTCAGTGATGTGTACGCCGAGGAACTTGGAGCTTTTCACCAGGTCCTGTCGATGTGGATGGGGGCGTTCTCCCTCTGCAGCCTCCTGAAGTCCGATCAGCTCCTTTGTTTTGTTGATGTTGTGAGAGAGGTAATTTTCCTGGCACCACTCCACCAGGGCTCTCACCTCCTCCCTGTACGCTATCTCATCATTTTCGAGAATCAGGCCCATCACTTTTGTGTTGTGTGCAAACTTAATGATTGAGTCAGACCCAGGGCCCCTAGCTTGGAAAGCACTATGGTGTTGAAGGCTGAGCTGTAGTCAATTAATAGCATTCTTACATAGGCATTCCTCTTGTCCAGATGGGAAAGGGCAGTGTGCAGTGTGATGGCGATTGGATCATAATTGGATCTATTGGGGCGGTATGCAAATTGAGTGGATGCAGGGTGTCGAGTAAGGTGAAGGTGATATGATCCTTAACTAGCCTTTCGTAACCAGAAGTTGACCGATTATGATTTTTCAACCCGATACTGATTATTGGAGGACCAAAAAAAGCCAATACCGATTAATAGGCCAATATATATATATATATATATATATATATATATATATATATATATATATATATATATATTTGTAATAATGACAATTACAACAAAGACAATTACAACAATACTGAATAAACAATTAACACGTATTTTAACTTAATATATTTATAACCACTAGGCTACCCTGCCGCCCCTATGACAGCGGCTGGTTCAATATACCCAGTTAATACGTTTTAGGTTGTAGTTATTATTAGGAATTATGACGCATCAACTATTTCTCTCTATACCATTTGTAATTCATGTACATTTGACTATTGGATGATCGAATAGGCACTTTACTATTGCCAGCCTAATCTCAGGAGTTGTCACGATCATCGTAATGATGTGACCAACGCGCAGCGTGAATAGTTCCACATATTTTTAATCAACTGAAACTCACTGAAACAAAACAGCAAACAACCAAACTAAATGTGAAGCTACTAGTGTGCACACAGGCACCTAACTGTAGACCAGATCCCACACCAGAAAGTGGGAAACAGGGCTGCCTAAATATGATCCCCAATCAGAGACAATGATAAACAGCTGTCTCTGATTGGGAACCATATCAGGCCAACATAGAAATACAAAAACCCCTAGACCTACAACAACGCTAGACATACAAAACCCTAGACATACAAAACCCCAGACATACAACACTACAGTACCCACCCTAGTCACACCCTGACCTAACCAAAATATATAGAAAACAGAGATATCTAAGGTCAGGGCATGACAGGAGTTGATAGGCTTGAAGTCATAAACAGCTCTGTGAAGCAAGCATTACTAAGAGCTGCTGGCAAATGCAGTAAAGTTTGAATGAATGCTTATGAGCCTGTTGCCAGCTACCACCGCTCAGTCAGACTGCTCTATCAAATCATAGACCTAATTATAATATAATAAACACAGAAATACGAGCCGTTAGCCATTCATATTGTCAAATCTGGAAACTATAATTTCGAAAACAAAACATTTATTCTTTCAGTGAAAAACGGAACCGTTCAGTATTTTATCGAATGGGTGGCAACACTAAGTCTAAATATTGCTGTTACATTGCACAACCTATGTCATAATTATGTAAAATTCTGGCAAATTAGTTTGCAACGAGCCAGGCGGCCCAAACTGTTGCAAATACCCTGACTCTACGTGCAATGAATGCAAGAGAAGTGACACAATTTGCCTAGTTAATATTGCCTGCTAAGATTAATTTATTTTAACTAAATATGTAGGTTTAAAAAAATATACTTCTGTGTATTGAATTTAAGAAAGGCATTGATGTTTATGGTTAGGTCCATTCATGCAATGATTGGGCTTTTTTCGGGAATGCGCTTATATCATCCCCTGTTTGGCGAAGTAGGCTGTGATTCGATGATAAATTAACAGGCACTGCATTGATTATATGTAACACAGGACAAGCTAGTTAACCTAGTAATATCATCAACCATGTGTAGTTAACTAGTGATTATGTGAAGATTGATCATTTTTATAAGATAAGTTTAATGCTAGCTAGCAACTTACTTTGGCTCCTTGCTGCACTCGTGTAACAGGTGGCCTGACATGCAGTTTCCTCGTGGAATGCAATGTAATCGGCCATAATTGGTGTCCAAAAATGCTGATTACCGATTGTTATGAAAACTTGAATTCGGCCCTAATTAATCGGCCATGCCTGGTTGATGTTACTATAGCTAGCTAGCAAACGGCAACTAACCGCTAGTTAACATAAAGAATGACCTGTAATTTAGCAAAAATTAAGACTGGTGATGGTCATAAATATGTTTTATTGTATTGAGTGGTAGAAGTAAAGAAATGTCTAACATATCCTTTGTTTGAACTACTTACTGGAGGTCAGCCACCAATGACAGACTGTCAGATTCCCACATATGCGCTGTAACTGCATCATGTGCCACTGCTGAGGGCTGGGGGGATGGGAGGCAGTGGACCAAACCATTGTGAGGCAAAGGGCAGGGGGTCGCAATCTTTTGAAACTTAAAAACCTACTAATAAGTGTCTATAATCAGCACAAGTGCTTTCATTGCATATTATTAATATTATTGAAATTACATAGCAATCCTCCTTTATTTCATGTTGATGAAACAGTCTATCACTCTGTCATACAGTACACACTTTTATTTCATTTTTTTGATACCTGGATATAATGCTTGCTCGCTAGCCTAACTTTGATTTACAGGAAACGTTAGCTAGTTAACATTAACCTTCCACATCAAGCTACATGTTAAACGTCCATCCTCTCAGGCCAGGGGCACGACAATATATACATTTTTGGTTTGATCAGAATCGCCGTTATAGTCACTGGCCAGTACAGAGAGTTAAGCAAAACATCAAATCCAAATCACGATCTCCATCATTGGCTAATTTAGGAAAGGGACAACTTTAGCTAGCTAGCCACCGGATGACAACAACTCAAGGAGGTGAAACAATTCAAGTTGTTTCTGTCAATGACCTATGCTCTCAATGCGATTTGATAGGAGTGACGCCAAAATCCAAGCTGGCTTCCCATGACACTTTTTTTTGGTGCTCCGGGAATTCCTTTGGCTGCATGCACTAGAGTCGGGAAAGTTAAAGTCCCCGCCTCCGGTAGGTTGATCTGGGAAATTCTACATACAGTTTTCCCTTTCCCTCCACATATAACTACTTAACAGAGCCAAAATGTTGAAAATCAACTGGAAAACTAACAGCGAAGCAAACTACTATTTACAATGTATACAATAAAGAGCTGGATGTGTATTTTTCTTATTCATTGCAATATGCAGAGCGTGTGTCATTGCTGTGACTGGATCCGACACCACTACGGCCACTTGAACGCAGAATTCCTTTCCCTGCTGGACCAGATAGTGAGTTATCAACACACTGTATTGAAGACTGAATGAATGCATCAACCAAGCCCTGTCTTTTTTCCAAAGTCACTTCAGAAGCATAGGTGATGCCGAGGTAAAAACTACAATTTTGACTGCTCGTTTTCTGATATGCTTCAGTATAGCAGTCTTGACCCAATGTTACATTGATGCCATAATTGTTATTTTATTTATTCTTATTGAACCTTTATTTATAATTTAAGACTATACTGTTTCTAATCTTCTTTTTACATGTTCATGTGGAGTTTGAGGACCAAGTCAGATTCCTGAACGAGACCATCTATCAAATCACAAAACTGTTTGATGGGAACACGTCGAGAGAATTTTCAATCCCAATGATAATAACTGACAATCAATAGCTCTGACCAATCCCAGAGATCTGTAAAACCATGGGTTTAACAATAATTAGTCAAAGACTCAGCTTATGCAAAAAGATAGTACAGTTTATTCAGAGAACGTTCTGAGGTCCATTATACAAAGACATCCATTTTATAGCTGCACACATACTTCCACACAAACAGTAGGTATCCTACGCACATACTTCCACACAAACAGTAGGTGAGTTTTATCCTTCTCCATAGTTCTCACCACTGTGTATCACTGCCCAGCCGACAGTTCCATTCCCCCGAGATTAGGGAAACCTTGAGAAGTACTCCCTATGCTATCATAGGTTCCTCAGAAGCCTAGCCAGGTCGGTCCAAACACAGTTTAACTGTTCTCGTTTTTTTTCTTCGGCACCCACATACAAGTTCAAATCCTAAGCTACGCCTTGCTCAGACAGTCTGTGTTTTTCCACTATACAGACACATGGTTTAACCTAATTCTGACTAAAACTACACACATCATCAGATTATAATTGTATGATTCTAATCAATTTCATACAGTTGTAAGGTTTCAGAGTGGAATTATTTTATCATTATCTTTCAACATATACATTATTTTATCAGAATATTAAGGCTGTCACCTGGGACAAGAAAAATCTGGACGATTTCCTGAACATTCTAGAACGCCAATTTGAGGACCTTAATTTCTGTGTAAGTAATGAGTCTATTTAAAGTATAGTCCCTGTTTCGGTCAGGGCTCTCCAACCCTGTTCATGGAGAGCTACCCTCCTGTAGGTTTTCGTTCCAACCCAAGTTGTAACTAACCTGATTCAGTTTATCAACCAACTAATTAATTGGCTGTGCTAGATTAGGATTGTAGTGAAAACCTAAACGACCGTATCTCTCCAGGAACAGGTTTGGAGAGCCCTGTTTTAGGTTGATGGGGTTCACCTTGGGGTCATGATAGGGCTGCACCAAATGTTTGATGTATAATAATAATTTATTATGCTTATGTTGTATTAATAGAAGGGGAAGGGCTAGACACCTCCCCCACTACATTTATTGGGTCCTAGACTACAGATTAGCAATATATATATTCATTATAAGGTTTAATATTGTTCCACTATTCCTTTCTAATCTCTGCCTCCTATAAAGACACGGTCTGAGAGATGTGTGTTATTGCAGTCAAAACAGGGTGTCTGTGAGAAAGCTCCACAAGGCTAAAAGAGATTCATAGACATCGAACCCTGCAGGGGAGTGAAAGAGATAAGAGACTAGTCAGACATACCACTATAAATCAACTTGGGGAGTGGACATTTACTGCTGAGCCTTTAGATAACACTGAAACTATTGTTTGTATAGTTGTGTATGCATGGGCTTGGTCTCATGAGTAGAAGGTAATGACATAGGCAGTGACATCACTAGGGGTTGACTGCAGGCATACTAGGATAACTTGGACCCTTTACTATTTTGCAGATCTTACTCGGAAACATGCGTGCTATGTTCCCGTTGTCAACTTCTGTCTGCAATTGCATTAATAAAGGTGTTTGATTGATTTACTTAAAGATATTGTCTGAATGCTAATTTCACCAATGAGCCAATGATTGACAAGGAACAAGGAACAAACCCCAACAAGGTGTAGACTACTAACTGTACAAGTGAGAAAATCTATGTGGGCTATTATGTTCAATTGGAGGCTAATGTTTTAATCTTGTCCAACAGGTATCACCTGCCAAGAAACCTGAGAGGAGACTGAAACGCTACTTCAGGAAGTTGAATCGGAAGGTTCTGAGAAAAATGGTGAGTTCGGTTTTGAATGGCAATGTGTTTAATACATGGAATTAAATTAATATAAACTTGGCTAAACAGGAGCAGTTTTGAAACACTTTTGTGCTCTGGGGCCATACAGTATGTGTCAAGCGTCTCAGAGAAGTGCTGATCTAGCATCAAGCCTCCTCTGTCCTTATTTATAGTGACCTAAAATGCACAACTGATCAAAAATAAGCACTCCTACTCTGAGAATCTTAATTTATTATTATTATTATTATTATTATTATTATTATATACTGCACCAGGCCTTTCTTTGTTGTTCAAGACAATATGATCATTATAATGGCCAGAAAGTCCAAACCACTAATATTGACATTTTCTTTTGTTTTTCAGAACTACAGTCCACAGTCTTGGGAGCTCATTAGGAAAGTGACGAAACGTCATCTGCAACGATTGGTACGCCCTTACCAGTTTATTTACAATCATGTGGGACCCTGTTAGTCTCTTTACTATATTTAGATCCATAAATGGTTGTTTTTTATTATTATAAATTCATATTTACGTTTTGCATTTCCTTTTTGTACATGTGTTGAATAGAACTGTATTGCCTGTCTACTTGTAAAACCTGTGGAAAAATGAATATTGAAAATGTGAATAAAAAAAGGATTTTGTATGGTATCTCCAAATGTCATTCTTGTCTAAAACCAATGAAAGTGGATTTATCTAACCATCTGAGGGGATGCAGATTAAACTTGTTGCTGATCGTCAGTCACAGTCACGTGATAATTCTACTTTAAGTTTATACACCAGATGACTAATCGAACATCTTATGCTGCTATAACAGCCTCCACTCTTATGGGAAGGTTTTCCACTAGATGAAACTTGGAACATTGCTGTGGGGACTTGTTTCCATTCAGCCACAAACATTAGTGAGGCTGGGCACAGATGTTGGACATTTAGGCCTGGCTCGCAGTCGGCATTCCAAATCATCTCAAATGTTTTCAATAGGGTTGAGATCAGGGCTCTGTGCAGGCCAGTCAGGTTCTTACACGCCGATCTTGACAAACCATTTCTGTACGGACCTTGCTTTATGCACGGAGTCATTGTCATGCTGAAACAGGAAAGGGTCTTCCCCAAACTGTTGCCAAAGTTGTGTGGTGGATATTATAAAATAACAATTTGCTGGAGCCCAAGTCAAGCTAAGATTTGTTATTTCTCTGAGCTCAGAGGGAATAACAGATTTACACTGCACAATGTAGGCAGTCTGAATTCCGAAGCAATGAGTGATGAGAACATATTTTTTTATAGTTTCCTGTCCTTGGGTGGGACTTTATCCATGCAAGGACACAGGTGCAAGCTGGTTTGCAACACAGGATGATACTCCCAAGAATAGGACATGATAATTGGACAGTTTTGCACAGTTTTACAAGGTTAGTCACATACTCAGGTGGGTGGACACATACAATTAAAATTTGCCATTACAGTTGGAAGCACAGAATCGTCTAGCATGTCATTGTATGCTGTAGTGTTAAGATTTCCCTTCATTGGAAGCTTACTAGCCCAAACCATGAAAAATACCCCTCGACCATTATTCCTCCTCCACCAAACTTTTCAGTTGGTACTATGCATTCGGACAGGTAGCATTCTCCTAGCATCCGCTAAACCCAGATTCATCTGTCAGACTGCCAGATGGTGAAGAATGATTCATCATCCTATGACGGTGCCACGTTGACAGTCACTGAGCTCTTCAGTAAGGCCATTATATTGCCAGTGTTTGTCTACAGAGATTGCATGGCTGTGTGCTTGATTTTATACACCTGTCAGGAACTGGTGTGGCTGAAATTAGAAAAAGATAATACTTTAGTCCCCCTGAACAAGATGGTAGGCAAAACATATACATACCAATTGATTTAGCTGAGTGATATATCAAAAATAAATATAACTTTTAAGTGGCATCCTAATACAGTATCTCTCAATGAATAAATTAGGTCAATTCCTTTATGACTTTAGAAAAAAAGATGTATTACATAGGCCTACGAGGCAGCCCACAGTCCTTTCATAAAACTTGGAATTCCTGGATAGAATAGATTCTCATGGAGACACTACGTCGTTCTACAAAACGCTACTTTGGCAAAATGAAGCAACTTCAATAGCAAAAGGTTAAAATAGCACAGAAGCCTATATTGAATGGTTTTATTTGAATCCCTTTATCGCTGCTACATTTACTCATTTCAATTTATTGTGGGGTTTTATCATTTCGGGAGAACAGTACCTGGGAGGTTGTTCGAAATGAAATCCTGTGGATATTCAATAAATAAATCAATCAAATGTATTTATAAAGCTCTTTAGACAGCAGCACGTCACAAAGTGCTACACATAAACCCAGCAAAAAACCCAAACAGCAAGCATATTGAAGAACTTACAGATTCTACTCGAGTCTATATGCACTACAAATTAGCAATGTAATATATTTATTTCTTACCACGACTGTAGGCTGCCAAAATAAACCTATTGACCCATTTAGCAACATTTGTAATTATCTGACTGCACAAATGCATCGAAATTCATCTCAAGTTTGAAAATAATCATTAATTTGTTGATTGGCCAACAATCTTGAACAATCAATGCCATGATCAGATAGTTCATTGTTACACGGTAACCTAATATAAAGGCTTAACATAAAAACTGCATAATCAGAAACCTACACCTCCAATTAACATCATCATCATCCTATGAGTCTACATCTGAATGGGACTTTCATGGTTAAAAAAAAGTATAGAAAAATACAGCCATAACTATCATTAGCATCATCGTCATTCACATTAGGTCAAATTCACACATCATCGTCAAGGCTAATTTAGGGCATATACTCTTTTTTTAAACAAAAATTAACAAACTTTAAAAAGACCCCTTGGAATTTACCGAATCAATTTAATAAGAATGAAGCGCATAAGAGAAAAGGAAAAGTAATTCCCCAGCATGCTGCCAACACCACCGCAATACGACCGCACTCTACTCTCGATTTTAGAGGCGGCGGCTTTAGTCTTCATGCAACACTACCAGTCACTCTATTAATAAAACGTTTTGTTATTTCAAACATTTGCAATATTAACACTGAACAGTAAATGCTTCAGACTGCACTACCGGATTAAAAGAGAGTCGACAACAGATTAAACGTGTGTGAGCAAAAATCTCAGTGCTACTCCTATCAAAAAAAAAACGTTTCTACACAGAATCTGAAAAATGTGGTGTGCAATGTCCAAAAGTACAGCATATTTATATTGAACATGGCCCTCATTTCATAGGAGAGAGCCCTGTACCATTGTATTATAGAAATAAAAAATAACCATGGTTTTCTTAGTTTTTAATATTCAATATGGCCTACATTTTGACACCTGCTGAATATGTTAGCATGAAATGCATTGCTACAGTGCAATTCTCTACATATGAAAACTGTTAACTTGATAGGCAAACATTTCTTATTAGTTTTACAATAGCATAATTAAGAATTACCCCCTAAAATGTGGGTTTATAAAGGGAAGCGAAAGTCTGAACCATGAAACCCTTCTTCACCACAAAGGGATTTTGATACCTTTACGTAGCGATACTTGGGTTATATAAAATGGGCAACATCAACAGTCTAGGTATCATATCAATCAAGATTAAGATAATCCGTCGTTAATCATTTATAATAGCTGTTCCATTCAAGTTCTTATAAAAGAAACATGGCTGTATTGAAATGGTTGAGCATTTGCCTGACTCTGTTCTGCCAAGGCACAGCAGCATCAAAACCTTGCAGGTGGACGCAGTTTAGGTTGGGGAAGCTGAACGATGTGAGCATAGACCTGCTCTCAGATATGGTGAGGAATTTAAACTGCACCAGTCCGCTATTTGATGTGCACAAATTGATGAGCAAAATTCGCAATGATATTCACATTTCTATTTTTTTATTATAGCTCATTTTATTTTTAAGCAATACTTTCACTTTCTGTACCACAATGTTTAATTTAAGGTTACTAGCACAATATAGTTTACTTCTTGATATTGATATGAATTCTGTTTCAGGGTGGACTCTTTCCACTTATGTGTGCTGAAGAAAACGTCGAACAAATGTTTCCAGAGGATCTTTACAAGAACACAGAGGTAGGATACACTTCAGTATATTGATAAACTAAAGTACAGTATAACTAAAGTACAGTATGGTAAATTGAAAGTTTAACCATTTATTTAGACACCCAATGCCTAAAACCCTGTTTTATTTTATCCAGGGTGAGGACGTCTCTGTGGTTGCATTGGAGGCTATGCGATATGTGGAACAATTATATAACAACAGTCTGACGTCTGTCACGTGGAACAAAATAAAACTTAACATGTTCCAAAACGTCATATATCGTCAAGTTCAAAACTTAGAGTTATGTGTAAGTATGATCCCTCTTGTGTAGTCTGTAGGTTAGACGCAGATTGTACAAAACATTAACAAGACACTTGTTAGACCCACTCCTATTGGTGTGGAGGAAGGGGCGGAGACAGGTTAAATAAGGATTTTTAAGCCTTGAGACAATTGAGACATGGATTGTGTACGTGTGCCATTCAGAGGGTGAATGTGCAAGAACAAATATGTCTGGATGTAGGAGTATGGATGTAGGTGCCAGGCGCACCAGTTTGAATGTGTCAAGAACTGCAACACCGCTGGCTTTCTCATGCTCAACCGTTTCCCTTGTGTATGAACAATGGTCCACCACCCAATGGACATCAAGCCAACATGACACAACTGTGGGAAGTATTGGAGTCAACATGGGCCAGTATCGCCGTGGAACACATGCCCCTGACGAATTTAGGCTGTTTTGAGGGTAAAACGGGGTGAAACTCAATGTTATGAACGTGTTACTAATGTGGTGTACACTCAGTGTATTTTGGGGCAGACAATCGTGGGCATTGATATTTAAATAATTTAAACACTTCAAACACACCAAATATTTTCTAATCTTTTCATAGCCGTCTCATCAGACAAAATGCATGCCCTCACCAGCATTTTATATTGTCTCCAGGTTGTAGGCGGTGTTTGGGAATCCTCTGGAGATGGAGGTTCGGTTACTCTGAAAACATATTTCAACAAGCTGAACACCGTCTTGAAAGAGAAGGTGGGTCCAATATCAAATGTCTTCGAATAGAGGCTAAATTAATCCGAGCAAAAGTTTTTGATCACCACAAATAGGACGCATTTCATTGCCACAACTCACATTTGAAACTTGGAATTGCCAAGTGCCGTTTTTATGTCGATGGATGCGCTGGATCAACAACACCTGCAGTGGTTGAGTTGACTGACATAAAATGTTTATCTTGTCCGCTCTCCAGGAACACAGCGCATGCGCATGGGAGATTGTGCGAAAGGAGATTCGCGAAAACTTGGTGCAGTTGAAGAAATTCATTGACAGCAGAGTCAAGCCGTGAGGAGAACCACATAATCATCACTGGAGACGTGACATATTCCTCAGGCTGGCTAACAGATTGATACTGACTGACTGACTGACTGACTGACTGACTGACTGACTGACTGACTGACTGACTGACTGACTGACTGACTGACTGAATGACTGACTGACTGACTGGCCGGCTGCCCGATTGACTGAATGACTGATTTATTTATTTATTTATATATATTGATAGACTGATATTTATGTATACACAATGTATTTATTTATTCGTGTTTTATTTATAATACAATTAAATAAAAAAATACATACAACTATTCTCATATTGTTTTTTTCATTATCTTATATAATAATTAATTAATGCATTCATGCATTCATGCATTCATGCATTCATGCATTCCTGCATTCTTCCATTCATTCTTTCATGCATTCATTATTGTACAGAAAGACTTTCTCAAGGGGAACTCTGCAGTTCGGACAAAACCAAAGCACACACTCAAACAATACTTTTGTAAATAGCTGAGAGATGGGGTTGAAACAAATAACCACCGTCACAGAACTATAGATGCAAGGAAGGATGATCCATGAAAACACAATTCAAGTTTTATCTACATGTTTGAAGATGTACAGTGGTTGTAAAATGTCTACATCTGGACACAATTGACATCTTGCCTGACCATACCATTTTCATTTTGATACCTTAGAGCGGTCGAAACGACCGCTCTAAGGTATCAAAATGAAAATGCAGGGCTGGCAAGAGAATTTATACATCAACATTCAACATTCATTTGTTATTTGAAGACACCCATTATCAACAGGTCGGTAAAGGCTGTAACTTTTAAAGTAGCCAAAGAATTGTGTAGCACATTAATTTACACAAATTTATTTTTCCCAAAAGAGAGAGATGGTTTTGACAGCATATGTCATTTAATATCAAGTGAGAAGGGTATTTGCTCATTCTAGTCAAACTCTGTCATGGAACAAAAGGCACCAGGATTACTTAAGAAATTTAATTTTCAGACAGATAACGACTGTATCTGAATGCATGAGTATGACTTTTTTGCTAGCAACTTAAAATGCCAATGTGACAATACCACTTACTACATTGAATCGTTTCAAACAGTTGCAGACGAGAATTCTACCATTCTATACGTTTTCATGGAGACACTTCATCGTTCTGCAAAACCCTACTTTAGCAAAATGAATCTACTTCTAATAGCAAAGGCTTAAAATAACACAGAAGCCTATATTGAATGGTTGTATTTGAATCACTTTTTCGTTGGTACATTTACTCAATTCAATTGACTGTGGGGTTTCATCATTTCAGGGCAACATTTATTGAATTTGTGAGGTTTTTCGAAATGAAATCGTGTGGAAATACAATGAAATATACCTTTAATAACACGACTGTAGGCTACCGAAATAAACCTGTCGACCAATCTAACCCATTTGTAATTAATTGACTGTACAAATACAGTTACATTAATCTCACGTTTTTGCAATTACATTATATCACATTTACATACGTATTCGGACCCTGTACTCAGTACTTTGTTGAAGCCCCTTTGGCAGCGATTACAGCCTCGAGTCCTCTTGGGTGTGACGCGACAAGCTGGGCACACCTGTATTTGGGGAGTTTCTCTCATTCTTCTCTGTAGATCCTCTCAAGCTTTGTCAGGTTGGGAGCGTCGCTGCACAGCTATTTACGGGTCTACAGATACCCTTCTCCAGATCTGTGCAGCGACACAATCCTGTCTCGGAGGTCTACGGACAATTGCTTCGACCTCATGGCTTGGTTTTTGCTCTGACATGCACTGTCAACTGTTGGACATTACATAGACAGGTGTGTTCCTTTCCAAATCATGTCAGATCAATTAAATTTACAACAGGTATTTAATGTCGTCATCATCACATCACCATCAGCATCATCACCAGCATCATTCTACGTGTCTATATAACAAAGTGACTTTCCTATTCACTCACATTAGGCCAAACTCAAACGTCATTGTCATAATTTCCGTAGTCTTGGTAAGCGCCTTAGAAAGGCTTATCTAGGGCACATATTTTTTTATTAACCAGAAATTAACAAACTGTAAAAAGTTGGAATTTACCGAATCAACGTAATAAGAATGAACCGCATGAGAGAAAAGGAAAAGTGAAGACAATACCACCGCCCTCTACTCACCTTTTTAGAGGCGGTTCAGCCTTCATTCAACACTACCAGTCACTACCAGTTAACTACCAGTTAATAAAATGTGTTTTTATTTCAAAGATGTGCGATATTAACACTGAACAGTCATTCTTCAGATTGATCTACCCGATTAAAAGAAAGTCACCACATACTTAACTTGTGAGCAAAATGTGACCGCTGTGCTACGCCTATTGAAACAACTGTCTGGTTAACCCTACACAGAATCTGAAAAATGTGGTGAGCAATGTCCACAATATTGACCATGGCCCCCATTTGCTAATATAGAGCCCTGCACCATTGTAGAAATAGGCTACTGTTTTATCAGTTTTTCATATTCAATATTGTCTGCTGAAAAAATGCTGTCTGAACTCATGAAATATTGCTCCAATGCAATTCTCCGCAAAGACATGTATGAAAACTGTTAAACTTGCTGGACAAAAAAACATTCTTATTATGCTATTTCACAATAGCATAATTAAGAATCACCCACTAAAAAATGGGCTTTTAAAGGGAAGCTGAAGCCTGAACCATGTAGCCTTCTTCACCACAAAGGAATGTTTTATACCTTGAAGTTCATCGATAATTCGGTTAATTATATAAAATGGACAACTATAGCAATGTAGGTATCATATCGAATTAAGATTAAAATAATCGGTTGTTAATAATTTCGAAAATTTGTTACTCTTAAATGATATCAATAGAAACATGGTTCTATTGAAATAGCTGAGTATCTGCCTGACTCTGTTCTGTCGAGGCACAGCAGACTCCGACCGGTGCAGGTGGACACAGTTTATGCACCAATCCGCTAAATGTTGCACCAGTCAGCTCTTTGGTGAACACAATTTGATGCTCAATACATCTCATTATTAGGCCTACATTTATTTTATTTCATTATAACACATTTAATGTAACCAATGCTTTCACTATCTGTACCACAACGTTTAATGTAAGGTTACTATTCCAATACAGTTCACTTTTTGACATTGATATGACTTTATTTCAGAGTGGACACGTTCCAGCTCTGTGTCTAAAGGAAAGGTCGAGCGCATGTTTCCACAGCATGTTTACAAGAACACACAGGCAGGATACACTTCAGTATCATATAGGAAGATTTTGATAGCCTAAACTACAGTATATGATTTTTACCATTTCAAAATTTCAAATTGGAAGTTTTACCATGGAATTTATGAGACACCCTAATGCCTAAAACCCTGTTATCTTTTAAAACAAATCAAATCAAATTTTATTTGTCACATACACATGGTTAGCAGATGTTAATGCGAGTGTAGCGAAATGCTTGTGCTTCTAGTTCCGACAATGCAGTAATAACCAACAAGTAATCTAACTAACAATTCCAAAACTACTGTCTTATACACAGTGTAAGGGGATAAAGAATATGTACATAAAGATATATGGATGAGTGATGGAACAGAGCAGGATAGGCAAGATACAGTAGATGGTATCGAGTACAGTATATACATATGAGATGAGTATGTAAACAAAGTGGCATAGTTAAAGTGGCTAGTGATACATGTATTACATAAGGATGCAGTAGATGATATAGAGTACAGTATATACGTATACATATGAGATGAATAATGTAGGGTATGTAAACATTATATTAGGTAGCATTGTTTAAAGTGGCTAGTGATATATTTTACATAATTTCCCATCAATTCCCATTATTAAAGTGGCTGGAGTTGAGTCAGTGTGTTGGCAGCATCCACTCAATGTTAGTGGTGGCTGTTTAACAGTCTGATGGCCTTGAGATAGAAGCTGTTTTTCAGTCTCTCGGTCCCAGCTTTGATGCACCTGTACTGACCTCGCCTTCTGGATGATAGCGGGGTGAACAGGCAGTGGCTCGGGTGGTTGTTGTCCTTGATGATCTTTATGGCCTTCCTGTAACATCGGGTGGTGTAGGTGTCCTGGAGGGCAGGTAGTTTGCCCCCGGTGATGCGTTGTGCAGACCTCACTATCCTCTGGAGAGCCTTACGGTTGTGGGCGGAGCAGTTGCCGTACCAGGAGGTGATACAGCCCGCCAGGATGCTCTCGATTGTGCATCTGTAGAAGTTTGTGAGTGCTTTTGGTGACAAGCCAAATTTCTTCAGCCTCCTGAGATTGAAGAGGCGCTGCTGCGCCTTCTTCATGATGCTGTCTGTGTGAGTGGACCAATTCAGTTTGTCTGTGATGTGTATGCCGAGGAACTTAAAACTTACTACCCTCTCCACTACTGTTCCATCGATGTGGATAGGGGGGTGTTCCCTCTGTTGTTTCCTAAAGTCCACAATCATCTCCTTAGTTTTGTTGACAGGTTATTGTGAGGTTATTTTCCTGACACCACACTCCGAGGGCCCTCAACTCCTCCCTGTAGGCCGTCTCGTCGTTGTTGGTAATCAAGCCTACCACTGTTGTGTCGTCCGCAAACTTGATGATTGAGTTGGAGGCGTGCGTGGCCACGCAGTCGTGGGTGAACAGGGAGTAGAGGAGAGGGCTCAGAACGCACCCTTGTGGGGCCCCAGTGTTGAGAACCAGCGGGGTGGAGATGTTGTTGCCTACTCTCACCACCTGGGGGCGGCCTGTGAGGAAGTCCAGTACCCAGTTGCACAGGGCGGGGTCGAGACCCAGGGTCTCGAGCTTGATGACGAGCTTGGAGGGCACTATGGTGTTAAATGCCGAGCTGTAGTCGATGAACAGCATTCTCACATAGGTATTCCTCTTGTCCAGATGGGTTAGGGCAGTGTGCAGTGTGGTTGCATCGTCTGTGGACCTATTTGGGCGGTAAGCAAATTGGAGTGGGTCTAGGGTGTCAGGTAGGGTGGAGGTGATATGGTCCTTGACTAGTCTCTCAAAGCACTTCATGATGACGGAAGTGAGTGCTACGGGGCGGTAGTCGTTTAGCTCAGTTACCTTAGCTTTCTTGGGAACAGGAACAATGGTGGCCCTCTTGAAGCATGTGGGAACAGCAGACTGGTATAGGGATTGATTGAATATGTCCGTAAACACACCGGCCAGCTGGTCTGCGCATGCTCTGAGGGCGCGGCTGGGGATGCCGTCTGGGCCTGCAGCCTTGCGAGGGTTAACACGTTTAAATGTTTTACTCACCTCGGCTGCAGTGAAGGAGAGTCCGCATGTTTTCGTTGCAGGCCGTGTCAGTGGCACTGTATTGTCCTCAAAGCGGGCAAAAAAGTTATTTTGTCTGCCTGGGAGCAAGACATCCTGGTCCGTGACTGGGCTGGTTTTCTTCTTGTAGTCCGTGATTGACTGTAGACCCTTTTATACAGGGCGAGGACATCTCTGTGGTTGCATTAGAGTCTTTGGGATATATGGTCCAATTATTTAAAGGCCTGACTCCTGTCACGTGGAACAAGGAAACACTGAACCTGTTAAAAAAACAGATGACCTAGTTAAGGTAATAAGAAATTAGAAATTAGTTAGTATGATCCCTCATGGTGTAGTCTAGTCTAAGCTATATTTGGGGGGCAGACATTAATTGACACATGTATTTAATTTGTGATTCAATCCAAATTATTTTTGTATAATATTTTCAGAACTTTACCTAATACGGAACTAATTCACTGTCCACCATTTTATATTGTCTCCGGGTCGGGTGTGGTGTTGGGGCATCCTCTGGAGATGGAGGGTCGGTTACTTCTGGTAACGCGTCATGAAAACATATGTCGACAAGCTGAACACCATCTTGAAACAGAAGGTGGGTACAATATCAAATGTCCTCGAAAAGAGGCTAAATTAATCACAGGAAAAGTTCTAGATCACCACAAATGGGATGATTTTTGCTGCCACAACTCACATGTGAAACATGGAACTTCCAAACGCCGTTTAAGTCGACGGATGCATTAGCGCTGCACCTGCTGTGGTTGAGTTGCCTTAAGAATGCGCTCAAGGAACACTGCGCATGCGCATGTGAGATCGTGGGGCTTAGGTTTGCTACAAACTGGGGCAGTTAAACAAATTGCTGAGTGAGGAAGAAGCGGTCTGTTGGACAAACCACATAATCATCATCAGAGACATGTGACATGTACCTGATGCTGGCTAATAGATTGATGGATGATATATTTACTGACTGACAGATTTCTGTACATGTGAAGGCTATGTATTTATTTATTCTTATTTATATTTAAATTAAATAAAAAAAAACTTGCATCTATTATCAGAATGTTTGTATTCATTTACATATTCAGTCATCCATGCATTCATCCATTCAGTCTTTCATGCATTCATTTGTTTAGGCAATATGCAGTTCAAAACAACAGCATAGTGGAGTCTATGCACTACAAATAAGCAGATGTAACATATTTATTTCCTACCACGACTGTCGGCTGCCGAAATAAACCTGTTGACCCACTTAACAACATTTTTAATTAACTGACTGCACATGTACAGTGAAATTCATCTCAAGTTTGAAAATAATCTTTAATTAGTTGATTGGCCAAAAATCTAGAACAATCAATGCCATGATCAGATAGTTCATTGTTACCAGTTAACCTGATATAAAGACTTAACATGAAAACTGCATCATCAGAAACCTTACATCTCCGATTAAGGTCGTAGTCATCATCGTCATCCTATGATTCTATATCTGAATGGGACTTTCATGGTTAAATAAAAGTATAGAAAAATATAACTACAACCATCATTAGCATCATCGTCATTCACATTAGGTCAAATTCATACATCATCGTCAAGGCTAATTTAGGGCATACACTCTTTTTTTAAACACAAAGGAACAAACTTTAAAAAGAACCCTTGGAATTTACCGAATCAATTTAATAAGAATGAAGCGCATAAGAGAAAAGGAAAAGTAATTCCCCAGCATGCTGCCAACACCACCGCAACACCACCGCAATACCTCGATTTTCGAGGCGGCGGCTTAAGTCTTCATGCAACACTACCAGTCACTCTATTAATAAAACGTGTCTTTTTTCAAAGATTTTCAATATTAAAAATGAACAATAATGCGTCATATTGAACTACCGGATGAAAAGAGTGTCGACAACAGATTAAACGTGTGTGAGCAAAAATTCATCTCCATGCTACTCCTATCAAAATACCTTTCTACACAGAATCTGAAAAAGGTGGTGTGCAATGTCCAAAAGTACAGCATATTTATATTGAACATTGCCCTCATTTCATAGGAGAGAGCCCTGTAACATTGTATTATAGAAATAACAAATCAGCCATGGTTTTTAATATTCAATATGGCCTACATTTTAACACCTACTGAATATGTTAGCATGAAATGCATTGCTACAGTGCAATTCTCTATTATATGAAACATTTTAACTTGATAGGCAAACATTTTCTTGATTAGTTTTACAATAGCATAATTAAGAATTACCCCCTAAAATTGGGGCTTATAAAGGGAAGCGAAAGTCTGAACCATGAAACCCTTCTTCACCACAAAGGGATTTTGATACCTTTACGTAGCGATACTTGGGTTATATAAAATGGGCAACTTCAACAGTCTAAGTATCATATCAATCAAGATTAAGATAATCCGTCGTTAAACATTTATAATAGCTGTTCCGTTCAAATTCGTATTAAAGAAACATGGCTGTATTGAAATGGTTGAGCATTTGCCTGACTCTGTTCTGCCAAGGCACAGCAGCATCAAAACCTTGCAGGTGGACGCAGTTTAGGTTGGGGAAGCTGAACGATGTGAGCATAGACCTGCTCTCAGATATGGTGAGGAATTTAAACTGCACCAGTCCGCTATTTGATGTGCACAAATTGATGAGCAAAATTCGCAATGATATTCAAATATCAATTTTTTTATTATAGCACATTTTATTTTTAAGCAATGCGTTCACTTTCTGTACCACAATGTTTAATTTAAGGTTATTAGCACAATATAGTTTACTTCTTGATATTGATATGAATTCTATTTCAGGGTGGACTCTTTCCACTTATGTGTGCAGAAGAAAACTTCGAACAAATGTTTCCAGGGGATCTTTACAAGAACACAGAGGTAGGATACACTTCAGTATATTGATAGCCTAAAGTTAGGTATCACTAAAGTACAGTATGGTAAATTGGAAGTTTAGCCATTGCCTAAAACCTAAAACCCTGTTTTATTTTATCCAGGGTGAGGACGTCTCTGTGGTTGCATTAGAGGCTATGCGATATGTGGACCAATTATATAACAACAGTCTGACGCCAGTCACGTGGAACAGAACAAAACTTAACATGTTCCAAAACGTCATATATCGTCAAGTTCAAAACTTAGAGTTATGTGTAAGTATGATCCCTCTTGTGTAGGCTGTAGGTTATACGCTGATTGTACAAAACATTAGGAACACCGGCTCTTTCCATGACAGAGACTTTCCAGCTGAATCCAGGTGAAAGCAATGATCCCTCACTTGTTAGATCCACTCCTATTGGTGTATAGGAAGGGGCGGAGACAGGTTAAAGAAGGATTTTTAAGCCTTGAGACCATTGAGACATGGATTGTGTATGTTTGCAATTCAGAGGGTGAATGGGCAAGACAAAAGATGTAAGTGTCTTTCACGGGAGAATGGATGTTGGTGCCAGGCGCACCAGTTCGAATGTATCAAGAACTGCAACGCTGCTGGCTTTCTCAAGGTCAGCAGTTTCCTTTGTGTATGAAGAATGGTCCACCACCCAAAGGACATCCAGCCAACTGTGGGAAGTATTGGAGTCAACATGGGCCAGTCTCGCCGTTGAACACATGCCCTGACGTATTTAGGCCGTTTTGAGGGTAAAACGGGGTGAAACTCAATGTTATGAATGTGTTACTTATGTGGTGTACACTCAGTGTATTTTGGGGCAGACAATCGTGGGCATTGATATTTAAATAATTTAAACACTTCAAACACACCAAAACATATTCTAATATTTTCATAACCGTCTCATAAGACAAAATGCATGCCCTCACCAGCATTTTATATTGTCTCCAGGTCGTGGGTGGTGTTTGGGAATCCTCTGGAGATGGAGGGTCGGTTACTCTGAAAACATATTTCAACAAGCTGAACACGGTCTTGAAAGAGAAGGTGGGTCCAATATCAAATGTCCTCGAATAGAGGCTAAATTAATCCCAGAAAAAGTTGTAGATCACCACAAATAGGACGCATTTCAATGCCATAACTCACATTTGAAACTTGGAATTGCCAAGTGCCGTTTTTATGTCGATGCTTTTTGTAAATATCTGAGAGATGGGGTTGAAAAAAAACCCCACTGTCACAGAACTATAGATGCAAGGAAGGATAATCCATGATATCACAATTCTAGTTTTACCTACATGTTGAAGATGTATTGAAATAATCGCATTTTTTTTTTTACCAATGGTGTAAAACACGTTTGTACATTGGTTTGTTGTGTTGCAACACAATCTCACACTCATTTCGTGCAAATATGTACGAAAATAATTTAGCATATTTCAAGTATTTTTGTGGGTTTTTGTGTGGCTTAATTTGTGTGAAAAATACGCATTTTTGTGCTAGTTAATACGTAGGAAAAGACACATTATTGTGCAAGTTCATTCATTGGAACAAACTTTTTCGGGTGTCAAACTTTGTAACAATCTTTTCAAAGTTATTTGAGCAATGCTTGATGAGCAACTGCCTTTTTGTTGTCCCATATATACTTATATAAAAAACCAAACGTGATAACACCAAATATTGTTAATCAACCAGGTTGTCACCAAAATAATTATAATATAATAGAAGCCTTACATAGTTTTTTTTTTTTTTATTAATGCCAAAACCCTTTCCTATGCTTGTTTTCTCTTAATTCTTTAGGAGACTGGTGTATTTGGAGTCAGAAAGACCCTTTTCTCATGTAGCCAACAGTAGGCCTTTACTATTGTCTACATAACGCATTTGATAGTTCGTGGAGACTACAGTACATTACACAATTGTCTTTATTTATTCTTCCTAGGGCTACAATTCTCTTTCTTTATATATTCTTTAAGTGGTTTTCTTTATTTTTTACTATATTCTACATTGTGAAATAATAGTGAAGACATCACAACTTTGAAATAACACATATGGAATCATGTAGTAACCAAAAAAGTGTTAAACAAATCAACATTTATTTTAGTCAATAATATGCCTAGTCAAATCTTATCCAGCTGGGACAATAGAGAGAGTCGTCAATATTCATGTAGTGCTTGATAAAACAGAGCAACAAATCTCTGGCCAAGACAGCGTTTTTGAATCTCTTCAACATCAATGACAACTCTGCTCCATATTCCATGAAGACATGTTCTGGGGTAACAGAGACTTCAGGCAGGAGAGCCGTCAACTTCATGGTGGAGTCTATAGACGGACACATGCAGCTCACTCTCCCTACTCTGATAGACTGCGACATGATGCCAGATGATAGGCCACCGTCTCACATCACTTCGCAGGACTTTTGACAAAAAGCCGGACATGAAACGTAATTTTATTCTTCATGCAAAAGATGCTGATAACGACCAAGTCAAACCTTCTCCACCACTAGAGGGAGACAAAGAACACTGGTATCTGTCCATATTTGGTGTTCACTATCCACAAAAGCCTGAACATACAAGAGTAGTGTTTGACTCCAGTGCTAAGCGTCAACGAGTGTCACTTAACAACGTTCTGCACAGTGGTCCAGACTTAAACAACACACTCTTGGGCGTCCTAATGCGCTTCCGCAATGATTGTATTGCACTAACGGCAGATGTGTAACAAATGATTTACTGTTTTGGTGTACGTGAGGATCACAGAGATTACTTAAGGTTTCTCTGGTATGAAGACAACAACCCAGATAGAAAACATAACTGAGTACAGGATGAACACCCCAGTCTCCTAGTCTACCACTCAAAGAAGAGAGCTGCACATCTTCTCGGATGCCTCTACAGTAGCCATAGGAGTGGTAGCCTACCTGAGAGTTATTGACTCTGAAAGGTCAATGCCATGTTGGATTTATTGTGGGGAAATCAAAATTGGCCCCTCAGCCGGCCAACACTATCCCACGCCTAGAACTGTGTGAGGCTATGAACTGATCAGAGTTTTACACAAACAGTAAGATAGTTCTCGGTTACATCCACAATGTCACCAAAAGATTCTATGTGTATGTTGCCAATAGGGTAACTCACATCAGGAATTCTACCCATCCAGTGGTGTTATGTAAACACCAACAGCAGTCCAGCAGACCATGCAACCAGGCCCATACTAGCTGTGCTCTTAAAGCACACCAGTTCGTTCTCATGTCCACCTTTCCTGACCCAAACAAACTCAAGTGAGTCTGAGACAATCAATTTTGACCTTGTAGAGCCTCACACAGATGCAAAGATTCAAGCAGACGTCACTGCCTTTGCCACTAAGATTTCTGAAGCTCAACTCGGCCCTCATCGCTTTGAGAGGTTCTCAAGCTGGAAAGCTCTCAATCAAGCCACAGCACGACTCATTCATGTTGCCAGATCCTTCCATGAAGGTGCGGACGACACCAACTGCAGAGGCTGGCATGACTGCAGTAAACCATGCAGTACAAGTGAGTTGTCACAAGCCAAAACAGCAATCATTCACTGTGTGCAACATGAATCCTTCAAAAAGGAATTCAAATGGCTTTAAAAATGAAAAGAGTTCCTAAAATAATGTACACTCAAAAAGCTGAACCCAGTGAATGATGAGGATGGATTGCTGAGGGTGGGAGGCTGCTTATTCTCTGCTTACATTGTCACAAGACGGAAAACATCCTCTCATCATCACATCATGTTGCCGCTCTGCTGGTAAGACATTATCACAAGCAAGTGGCTCACCACTGCCGTCATTTTTCAGATGGAGCTATTCGAGCAGCAGGCTTCTGGATTATTGGGAGCAAACGTCTTGTCTCTGGTATCATCCACAAGTGTGTCACCTGCCGCAAAGTTAGAGGGAGGATACTTGACCAAAACAAGGCTGACTTACAGACAGACTCACATCTGAACCACCATTCACCAGCGTTGGAGTTGATGTGTTTGGACCATGGAATGTCATAACTCGTAGCACTAGAGGTCAGGCCAGGTCGCATTTGGAAAGGAGAACTTGTTCTCAACTGGCCTATCTGGTTAAATAAAGGTGAAATTAAAAAAATAAAAGAGGTGGTAGTGCAGACTCCAAGCGCTGGGTGGTACTCTTTCCATGTATGTCTACTAGAGCTGTCCATATTGAGCTCATCGAATCCATGTCCACATCCAGATTCATCAGTGCACTAAGGCGTTTTTTGTCTATCCCGTGGTCCAGCAAAAGTGCTATGCTCTGATTGAGGTTCAAACTTCATAGGTGCCTGCAAGGAACTGGGAATCGACAGAAATGACTCAGAACTGACTAAATACCTCTCAGACAAGGGATGTACTTAAATATTTAATCCCCCACACTCGTCTCAAATGGGTTGTTCTTGGGAGAGACTCATTGGGGTTGCCAAATGCTATGCTGTTTCAGACGGGCTCCACTCATCTCACACATGAGGTCTTGAGCACTCTTATGGAAATAATCAATGCGAGACCACTCACGTCAATGTTAACCGACCCTGACATGCCTGCCATTCTCACACCCTCAATGTAACTGACACAAGAGACCAGCACTTCCTGAGCCCCTTCTGGATACTTCAGCATGAACGACCTTAATGGAAAACAGTGGAACAAGTCCAGTGTATCGCTGACACCTTTTGGAAAAGATGGAGACAGGAGTACCTGACAACGCTGCAGAGACGCAGAAAAGACAAATGTAAAAGTGGGAGATGTTGTCTTATTGAAAGACAGTCAGGTGCACAGAAATGACTGACAAAAAGGTTAGGAAAGTAGAACAAAAAATTGTCAAGCAAGAGGCTGCTAACGTGTTTCTGAGACCAATCTCAGAGATTGTTGTTCTTCTTTCTGAAGCATCCTAGAGACAAAATATACATTTTTATAAAAGGACATTATTTGTTTCTTGATACATGTTTTATTTCATAACGGCACAATTTCTTTATACCAGGCGGGGAGTGTGCTGCCATCCTGTTAGAAGGTAACATATTATTTTATTACGGTGGTTAAAACTGATTTTCATTGTGTCCCATGGTGTTTGTCGCCTCCTATTGGAGCTTTCTGGTACTTAGACTGTACGGAAACAGAAAGTAGAATAGAGTCGTCGTTCTGCACGCAGAGAGATGCAGCTAAAAGCAACGCTACGGTGCTGTTCTTTCTGTGCAGTTATTTCTTGTTACGCTTCAGCACCAGAAAATATTTATTTGTAAATTAGATTCAAGCATATTGCTAGTGATGATAATATTATTATTGATAGAATTGCTTGCAATGTTAGTTGGTTGCATTTACTCACACAAATTGCCTTGCCTTTCATGTATGCCGTCAGCTGTATTAGTTTGCTCGTGCTTCATTAAACGAATTGTAAAAATACAATACTGTAGTTTTCTTACTGTTTCTAGTGTAATATGCTTTGTTATTGTACATAGGTGTTTGCACATTATTAGAGTAATGAACGAGTTGGCTAGTTGCAACTCATATGGTAATTGGCTGTCTAGTTTGGCATCATGCCAGACACATGGTACCTTGGCATGTGCGTTGTATTTAAACGTTTTCAACATATTAAATCCAGAAAAGTCACGCCTTTGGAGTTTTATTGAAGATTTAGTTGTTAGCTATCTGTCTAGTTTTGCATGGGAATGCAATTCCAGGGCAGAATAGAGAGACTGACATGAATGAAATACCCTAATCCCAAACTATGTTCAATGTCATCAGCAATTTCCAGTGACAAATGCTCAGTCTGACGCCTTTAGGCTATGGTTTTCACAGCCCTATAGTAATAATGCAAGTTATATCAACTTAAAAAGGGTGTATTTACAACCTCTGGGGTATAACATGTTGGGCAAAGTGGTATAGGAGAGTCTGACATGACCCCTAACTTGAGTTCAGTCTTCGCCAATGAGAACCAAGAGGGAAACTGCTTTGTATTTCATGACAGGGAAAGGCCTCGATTCTACCCATATGATGTGGATCATTGTCAGGTTGTTTGATACAGTGAATTCGGAAAGTATTCAGACCCCTTGACTTTTTCCATATATTGTTACATTACACCTTTGTTACATTACACCTTATTCTAAAAATCAACCATCATTGATCTACAAATAACACCCCACAATGACAAAGTGAAAACAAGTTTTTAGACATTTTTGCAAATGTATTAAAAATAAAAACAGAAATACCAAGACATTTCCTAGAGCTGGCCGCCCGGCCAAACTGAGCAATCGGGAGAGAAAGCCCTTGGTTATGAAGGTGACCAAGAACTTAAATGTCACCATGACACTCTGACAGACCTCCAGAGTTCCTCTTTGGAGATGGAAGAACCTTCCAGAAGGACAACCATATCTGCAGCACCCCACCAATCAGGCCTTTATGGTAGAGTGGCCAGACAGAAGCCACTCCCCAGTAAAAGGCACATGACAATCCGCTTGGAGTTCGCCAAGAGGCACGTATTGGAGTAAGAACATGAGAAACAAGATGATATGATCTGATGAAACCAAGTTTGAACTCTTGGCCTGAATGCCAAGCATCACTTCCGGAGGAAACCTGGCACCATCCCTACGGTGAAGCATGGTGGTGGCAGCATCACATGGTGGGGTTGTTTTTCAGCAGCAGGGACTAGGAGACTAGTCAGGATTGAGGGAATGATGAACAGAGCAAAGTACATAGAGATCCTTTATGAAAACCTGCTCCAGAGAGCTCAGGACCTCGGACTGGGGCGAAGGTTCACCTTCCAGCAGGACAATGACCCTAACCACACAGCCAAGACAACACAGGAGTGGCTTCAGGACAAGTCTCTGAATGTCCTTGAATTGCCCAGCCAGAGCCTGGACTTGAACATATTGAACATCTCTGGAGAGACCTGAAAATAGCTGTGCAGCGACGCTACCCATCCAACTTGACAGATCTTGAGAGGTACTGCAGAGAAAAATGGGAGAAACTCCCCAAATACAGGTGTGCCAAGCCTGTAGCGTCATACCCATGAAGACTCTAAGCTGTACTCGGTGCCAAAGGTGCTTCAACAACTTACTGAGTAAAGGGTCTTAATACTTATGTAAATGTGTTATTTCAGTTTTACATTTGTAATTAATTTTCAAACATTTCTCAAAACCAGTTTTAGCTTTCTTGTTAAAAAAAACAACGCTCAGGAAATATTTTTTTGGGGTAGGCACAAAACTCTCTCCATACTTCCATTTTTTTTACCAGCACTGGTTACCTTCAGATGAGTTCTGTGACATTAATGGGGAGTTTAGAGCAAAACGAGAATCTCCCCGTTCCACAGTGGGTTCACATTAGTTTGTAGTCCAAACGGTTTTGACCTACGAACAGAAGTTGGCACATTGATGGTACCGACATCAGACAAGTCCTTTGACACTTGTGGGAGTCGTAGAGCAAAAGGGAGAGCATTATCATATCGTGTAAGTCTCTCCTTTCCATACAGTGGCCATTATCCCCATCGGGAGAATGAAAATAATTGGCATGGGTCCCCAGATCCTCAAAAAGTTATACAGCAGAGATCATCCTGACCGCTTGCATCACTTCCTGGTATGGCAACTGCTCTGCATCTGGCCGTAAGGGTAGTACGCACGGTCCAGTACATCGCCGGAACCAAGCTTCCTGCCATCCAGGACCTATGTACTAGGCGGTGTCAGAGGAAAGCCCAAAAAATGGTCAAAGACTTCAGACACCCAAGTCATGGACTGTGATCTCTGCTACTGCACTGAACGCGGTACTGTACTTGAGCTCCTAGTCTAGGACCAAAAGGCTCATTAACAGCTTCTACCCCCAAGCCATAAGACTGCTGAACAATTAATAAAATGGCCGCGTGGTGACAACCCCCCCCATTTGTTTTTACACTGCTGTCACTCGCTCTTTATTATCTGTGCATAGTAACTTTACCCCTACCTACATGAACAAATTACCCCCAGACATTGACTTGGTACCCCCTGTCTACAGCATCGTTATTTTATTGTGTTACTTTTTATAATATTTTACATTAGTTTATTTGTTCAATATGTTCTTAACTGACTTTCCTAGTAAAATAAAGACATGAAGAGGACTATTGCATTCATTGTGAAGTTAAGGGGTCGTTGTTCTACCTGTCTTAGAAACGTTTGAGCTCTCACAAGACCAGCTATGAGTTACTTTCTTTCAACCTGCCTCCCATGAAGGAACACTCGAAACATGCTGAGAGAGAAGTGGAGCACACGAAAAGAGAAATCCGGTCTTGCGGTTCACTAGGCAAAAGTTTCCCAAATTCATTCATTTTAACTCCTAATTTAGCGAAACACCCTTTCACTTTTTGTACATCCTTTCAAGCCTCACTATTTAAATTCACCCGCAGATATGGGATCAGAACACAAACCACATTCTCACTGGAGGAAAATTGAAATTTACTGGCAACAGGTGAGTCAACAATATGCTATCATTTGATAATTGATTCAGGATACAAATAATTAATTATTTTCAGGATTATATTCGACTAACAATGATCATCTGCTACAGATCATCTAACTACAATAAGAATGACACTTCAGACTGTCACTTGGATGAGCGCCTTCCTCTGCCTCGCGCAAGTTTGCTCAATGCCCATGCCTTGCCAGCTACAAGGACAGCTGGTGCGAATAACCCACAACCTACTGAGAGACATGGTACATTTATTAAATTACTTTTGTCTTGAGAAGTATTATCCAACAATGTTTAACTGAATAGCACAACGTGATTGCGGTGTTTTCTCTAACTTTCAGGGGGGTAATTTTCCTCTGGAGTGCCTGCAGGAGAATGTCTTCGTGGCATTCCCAGCCACCGCATTTGCAACCTCCGGTGCGCCACAGGTAAGGGCAAGCGAGTACATCCAATGTTCTTTACAGCATGAAATGTTATTTGAAATTATTGTTGTTGTCCGTTTCAGTTGAGCAGCAGTGGTGCTATGGCTATTTATGAGACATTGAAGAACATCGACACATTGTTTGGAGCTGACGACCTGCCTACTAAGTGGGACCAACAGAAGTTGGAGAATTTTCAGAATATTGTATACCGCCAGATTGAAGAGAGCAAATGTGTGAGTTACTATGCCAACACAGATAGGTTAACCGTTTAATTGTGGTATTGTGGCATTTTTATTATTATTCATCGCCTGCCTTTTTCTTTCTGGCAGATGATGGGCAGTGTGGATACAAGTGATTATCTCATCAGGACAGAAGGACTGAAGACGTACTTTGGGAACATTGCAGCAGTCCTAAAAGAAAAGGTAGACTATAGGTTAAACACAAATATACCATTTTTTGATCATATCTCTACATTGGACAATATTACCCTACATTGCCCTAACAGTTCATTTGTATTTTCACAGAATTTCAGTTACTGCGCCTGGGAAGTGGTTCGAAAAGAGCTCCTGTACAGCCTACAGTTCATTCTGGAACACAACTCTGATAGCCTTCTGTGGGCCAACAGAACATAAATTTGAACTTGCAGAACTTTTTTACAATTGTGTTTTACGATTGTGCTTGATTTTAAAAGCCTACTCTTCTACAATCATCTAATGTGGAACGTCAAATAGCTATATTAAATCTGTATTTATTTATTTAACAAGGTTATTTATTTATGTATGCCTATTATTCATTTATTGATTCATCTATTTGAAAATCTGTTGCTCTTTTTCAATTGTTAAATTAATAAACATTTCTATAGTTCATTTGTTGATAGGCATACAATGTTATTCTATCAATGCCATTATCAGTTCGTTGTTGCAAAGTTTCATAAGATAAATACTTAATATTAATATAAAAGCTGCATAATCAGAAACCTACATCTCCAATTAACGTCTTCGTCATCATCACATCACCATCAGCATCATCAGCAACAGCATCATCATATGAGTCTATATATCAGACTTTCTTACTCATTCACATCAGGCCAAACTCACACATCATCGTCATCATTTTCGTCGTCTTGGTAAGCGCCCAATAAAGGTTAATCTAGGGCACATACTCTTTTATCAACTAGAAATGTCCAAATTGTAAAAAGTTTGAATTTACCGAATCAATGTAATAAGAATGAACCGCATGAGAGAAAAGGAAAAGTGAAGACAATACCACCGCCCTCTACTCTCGATTTTAGAGGCGGGTCGGCTTCAGCCTTCATTCAACACTACCAGTTAACTACCAGTCACTCTGTCAATGGAATGTGTTTAATTATAAAAAATGTGCCATATTAACACTGAACAGTCATGCTTCAGATTGATCTACCCGATTAAAAGAAAGTCACCACAGACTTAACGTGTGAGCAAAATATGATCGCTGTTCCTCGCCTATTGAAACAAGTTTCTGGTTAACCCTACACAGAATCTAAAATATGTGGTGAGCAATGTCCACAATATTGACCATGGCCCTCATTTACTAAGATGAAGCCCTGCACCATTGTATAAATAGGCTACTGTTTTTTTTTTGTGTTTCATATTCAATATTGCTTGCTGAATAACTGCTGTCTGACCTCATGAAATGCATTGCTCCAATGCAATTCTCTGCAAATACATGTATGAAAACTGTTATCTTGCTGGGCAAAAAACATTCTTATTAATTTTATAATAGCATAATTAAGAATCAACCACTGAAAAGTTGGATTTATAAAGGGCAGCGAAAGCCTGAACCATGCAGCCTGCTTCACCACAAAGCTACTTCATCATTATTATAGAAGATGGACAACTTTAGCAATGTAGGTATCATATCGAATCAAGATTAAAATAATTGGTTGTTAATCATTTCGAAAGTCTGCTACACTTAAATGATATAAAAAGAAACATGGTTCTATTGAGTATCTGCCTGACTCTGTTCGGCCGAGGCACAGCAGGCTCCGATTGGTGCAGGTGGACGCAGTTCACGCACCAATCCGCTAAATTTTGCACCAGTCCGCTCTTTGGGGAACACAATTTACATCTCAATTTTAGGCCTACATTTATTTTATTTCATTATAACACATTTTATTTAACCAATGCGTTCACTATCTGTACCACAACGTTTAATGTAAGGTTACTATTCCAATACAGTTCATTTTTTGACATAGACATGACTTTATTTCAGAGTGGACACGTTCCAGCTCTGTGTCTAAAGGAAAAGTCGAGCGCATGTTTCCACCGCATGTTTACAAGAACACACAGGCAGGATACACTTCAGTATCATATAGCAAGATTTTGATAGCCTAAACTATAGTATATGATTTTTACCATTTCAAAATGATAAATTGATAGTTTAACCATGGAATTTATGAGACACCCTAATGCCTAAAACCCTGTTTTCTATCATGCAGGGCGAGGACCTCTCTGGTTGCATTAGAGGCTTCGGGATACATTGTCCAATTAAATAATGACCGTAGTCCTGTCGCGTGGAACAAGGTAACGCTGAACCTGTTCATTAACAGATTACCTAGTTAAATAGAAATTAGAGGGATGCGTAATTATGATCCCTCATGGTGTAAACTTAGCTATATTTGGGGGGCAGATAATAATTGGCACGGGTCTTTAAATTGTGATTTAATCTAA
Source organism: Oncorhynchus clarkii lewisi (assembly GCF_045791955.1). Taxonomy (NCBI): domain Eukaryota; kingdom Metazoa; phylum Chordata; class Actinopteri; order Salmoniformes; family Salmonidae; genus Oncorhynchus; species Oncorhynchus clarkii. Next base: position 66,385,167 of record NC_092158.1, on the reverse strand, counting down.
ATCATTTTTGCATAATATTTTCAGAACATATCTTAAGACAGAACTAATTCACTGACCACCATTTAATATTGTCTCCAGGTCGGGTGTGGTGTTGGGGCATCCTCTGGAGATGGAGGCTCGGTTACTTCAGGCAACGCGTCATGAAAACATATTTCGACAAGCTGAGCACCGTCTTGAAACAAAAGGTGGGTCCAATATCAAATGTCATCGAAAAGAGGCTAAATTAATCATATGCAAGTTCTACATAACCGCAAATCGGATGAATTTTGCTGCCACAACTCACATGTGAAACATGGAACTTCCAAATGCCGTTTTTGCCGTCGGATGCGTTGGCGCAGCACCTGCTGTGGTTGAGTTAACTTAAAAAATGCATGTCTTGTTTGCATACCAGCAACACAGCGCATGCGCATGTGAGATCGTGGGGTTGAGGTTCGCTTCAAAAATTCCTCGACTGCAGAGTCAAGCGGTGACGAATCGACTGCAGAGTCAAGCAGTGAGGAAGAAGCGGTCTGTTGGACAAACCACATCATCATCAGAGACGTGTGACATGTACCTGAGGCTGGCTAATAGATTGATGGATGATATATTTACTGACTGACTGATTTATTTATATGTGAAGGCTATGTATTTATTTATTCCTTTACCATTTTATACTAAAATTAAAAGAAAAAAACATACATCTATTATCATATTGTTTGTGTTAATTTACATATTCTGTCATCCATGCATTCATCCATTCAGTCAATCATGCATTCATTTGTTTACAGGCAATATGCAGTTCAAAGCAACAGCATGGTGGTCACTCAACCCCTATTTTGGTAAATAGCTGAGTGATAGGGTTCAATAAAAGTAACCACTGTCAGAGAGATATTGATTCAAGTAATGACCATCCAATAGTTCAACATTTAATTTTAACTACATTTTGAAGCTATACCATGTTTGTTTCGATGTACGTTGTTTCAAACAATGTCATAAAAAATAACATTTTGGGTTCTGTTGAGGTAAGACAGGTGAACGAAGCTCATGAGGCATTTAAAAGGTATATATTCTTCAAGAGTCAATAAGCCTGTGTATCATTAATTTAAAAGTCTATATGGGATGTAGCAATCGCAGAAATGTCCCCTTTTGCTAAGCATATCCCAGACGATGAAAAGTAGTATTATTAGGATTTAGCTATTTTTCTAATAAACCTACGATAACGTCATCACAACACATTGGCACATTGGTTTATTTATAGGAATATCCTTGCTAGTCTCTCGTAAGGAATAAATAGTCAAATGTTAATGTTAGCCTGATTATTCATCAGTTATTGAATCATCAGTTGTTACCAAAAGTTTAATTCAAATGTATAGACACGAATGGGATTAAAGACAGAAGATCCAAACAGAACGAGATCATATTAAATCATCATCATCTCCCTCTCTCTCTCTCTCTCTCTCTCTCTCTCTCCCTCCCTCCCTCCCTCCCTCTCACAGACACACACACACACCCACAGAGAGAGAGAGAAACAAACAAACAAGCAAATAGCAGTTTTGTGATTGAAAAACAAACATTGTAGTAGGCCTACCCTTAGTCCATAAAAGTGCCAATAGTTTAATGTTGGTGTTAATAAAGACTTAAAGAGGTCTACTGCATTCATTGTAAAGTTAAGGGGTCGCATTTCTCTCTCTCTCTCTCTCTCTCTCTCTCTCTCTCTCTCTCTCTCTCTCTCTCTCTCTCTCTCTCTCTCTCTCTCTCTCCTTCGCCCTGTCTTTCTTAGAAACGTTTGAGCTTTCACAAGGCCAGCTGTGAGTTACATTTTTTAAAACTACTTAGGACAACGTGCCTCTGCATCTGGTCTTGCGGTTCACTAGGCAAAACTTTCCCAAATTCATTCATTTTAACACTTCATTTAGCGAGACACCCTTTCACTTTTTGTACATCCTTTCAATCCTCACTATTTAAATTCATCCACAGATATGGGATCAGAACACAAACCACATTCTCACTGGAGGAAATGTTCAATTTACTGGCAACAGGTGAGTCAGCAATATGCTATCATTTGATAATTGCTTCAGGATACAAATAATTTATTATTTTCAGGATTATATTCTACTAACAATGATCATCTGCTACAGATCATCTAACTACAATAAGAATGACACTTCAGACTGTCACTTGGATGAGCGCCTTCCTCTGCCTCGCGCAAGTTTGCTCCATGCCCATGCCTTGCCAGCTACAAGGACAGCTGGTGCGAATAACCCACAACCTACTGAGAGACATGGTACATTTATTAAATTGCTTTTGTCTTGAGAAGTATTATCCAACAATGTTTAACTGAATAGCTCAACGTGAATGCTGTGTTTTCTCTAACTTTCAGGGGGGTCATTTTCCTCTGGAGTGCCTGCAGGAGAATGTCTTCGTGGCATTCCCAGCCACCGCATTTGCAACCTCCGGTGCGCCACAGGTAAGGGTAAGCGAGTACATCCGAGTGTTCTTTACAGCATGAAAGAGTATTTGCAGCCGTTAGGATAAGAAAGTAGAAAACTTTAAACTGCCATTTATGTTATTTGAAATTATTGTTGTTGTCCGTTTCAGTTGAGCAGCAGTGGTGCTATGGCTATTTATGAGACATTGAAGAACATCGACACATTGTTTGGAGCTGACGACCTGCCTACTAAGTGGGACCAACGGAAGTTAGAGAATTTTCAGAATATTGTATACCGCCAGATTGAAGAGAGCAAATGTGTGAGTTACTATGCCAACATAGGTTAACTGTTTAATTGTGGTATTGTGGCATTTTTATTATTATTCATCGCCTGCCTTTTTCTTTCTGGCAGATGATGGGCAGTGTGGATACAAGTGATTATCTCATCAGGACAGAAGGACTGAAGACGTACTTTGGGAACATTGCAGCAGTCCTAAACGAAAAGGTAGACTATAGGTTTAACACAAATAGACAATTTTTTTGATAATATCTCTACATTGGACAATATTACCCTACATTGCGCTAACAGTTTATTTGTATTTTCACAGAATTTTAGTTACTGCGCCTGGGAAGTGGTTCGAAAAGAGCTCCTGTACAGCCTACAGTTCATTCTGGAACACAACTCTGATAGCCTTCTGTGGGCCAACAGAACATGAATTTGAACTTGCAGATCTTTTTTTACAGTTGTGTTTGATTTTAAAAGCCTACTATTCTACAATCATGTAATGTGCAACGTCAAACCGCAATATTATTCATGTATTTATTTATTTATTTAACAAGGTTATGTTTTTATGCATGCCTATTCATGAATTCATTGATTTATCTATTTGAAAATATGTTGCTCTTCATTAAATGTGAAGTTAATAAACACTTCTATACTTTTAAATATTGTTAATCGGAGTTCTCATTCTGTAGCCAAGTCTGTCGATGTGTTAACATTCATATTTGTATTAAACATGCTCAGAACATATGGATGGCAGTACATTTAGTGCTTTAGCCTACGAATCCATCATGGAAAGCCCTAAAATCAAGTCAAATGTATCTTCTCAAAATGTGGTTATATTGAAAATCCTTTTTTCAGTTAAGTGTGTTTTAGCACTGGACATGGCGGACCTGTTTTGAACGTTGTACTTAGAGTTTCTATACGAATTCATTTCCTACTCTAGAGATCCTATTAAATTATTCGAAATCCTAATTCTATGGTTCCAACCCACTCTGTGGAATTGCGATCCACTATCAATACCGTAATCGGAACAATTTTAGCCGAATAGACTGAACAGGTGCACAGTGATTTCACAAGCAGTGAGGTAAAATGGTCGATCTTTAGCCTTCATTCAACACTATCAGTCTCTCTATTAATAACATGCATTTACATTTCAAATATGTGTTTTACAAATACCGAACAGCCATATGTTTAGATTGCACTGCAATCTGATTAAAAGAGAGTCAACAGACATATTGTGTGAGCAAAATGTGGTCTCTGTGAAATGTCATTTGAAACAACGGATCTAGCTAACCCTACACAGAATCTGAAAAGTGTGGTGTGCAATATGCACAATTTCAGCATATTTATATTGAACATGGCCCTCATTTAATAAGACAGAGACCTGCACCATTGTGTTACAGTTATTCGTTTTTCATATTCAATTATTGCCCGCTAAATATCTGCTTACTGTTACTGTTACTTACTGCTCCAATGCAATTCTTTGCATAGACATGTATGAAAACTGCTCACTTGCATTATATTCATCTGATTCATTTCACAATAGAATAATTAAGAATCACTCACTGAAAATGTGGGCTTATAAAGTGAAGCAAAAGCCTGAACAATGCAACCTTCTTCAACACAAATAATTGTGTTATATCTTCATGGAGCGATACTTGGTTTTATACTTCAACAATGTACGTATCATATCGAATCAAGATAATAGGTTGTTAATCATTTATAATGTCTGTTGCTCTCAAGTTCTATCAAAAGAAACATGGCTTGAAATGGATGTGCGTCTGTCTGACTCTGTTCTGCTAGACACTGCAGCATCCCATACGTGCAGGTGGACGCGGTTGGGCAGACTGAACGATCTGAGCATAGATCTGCTCTTAGATATGGTGAGTAATTTAAATTGCTCCAGTCCACTATTCTGTGTGCCCAAATTGATGCGCATAATAACGTGTCAAATAACACTATTTGCCGTGTCAAATAACACTATTTGCCGTGTCAAATAAGCTTGTTCACCAATCAGGACCTGAATATGACTACTTGTCACATAATAATTTAACGCGTTCATACATTTTTACGTAGTTATTACACACTGATTACACTATCACTCGTATTACATATGTCACAACGATTCTTTGATAGGTATGCTCTGATGCTGTTAAAGTTGTCTCGCGCACCTACAGTGCTGGTCATAAAAAAATATAGCTATCTGGTGGATGCAAACAATGTTCTTCCTCAAAAACATAGCAAAACGATATAATCTGTTTCAGTATCTATAGTTGGGTAGCTAACTATATAGCTAGGTGTCATCGTCTAAAATAACCCTAATTTATAAGACAGTTCTTATTTAATTAATGCTGGTCTGACCCATCTACGTTAAGCTAGACACAATAAGGATTAGCCACAACAGTAGACTTTGCGATTAGCCTTCAAAATAAAATTATGTCACTGACAGTGATGCAAAATAATACAATAGTATAATTATGCCATCATTTAATAGATCAAAGTAAACGAGTTTGTAATGTTGTTATTTAAAATCAAACAAAGACAATCATTTGTTAATTTGGGAGGAAACCTATGTAGAAAACCTGAAGTTTCAGTTGGCTAATATTTTTTTCATCGGCCTTGGCTGCAGATACGTATTTTTTTGGACACTGCTTCCAGGTGACTGGGGGTCCCGGGGCTTCTGCGCAGGTGCAGTATTCTCAACTTTGCGCACAGTCCCAGCTCTACTCATGGTGAACCTCCCTTCACATTTCTCACAGTCAATTGTGAATAACAACTCTTCAAATGTTTCCAGTGAAACGTCATGCAGAATTTGCATACCTACCATTTGATCTCAATCAGTTTAATGAGGATATGCATTTACTTTTTCTTGAGTTTCGTAGTCGCCTATAGTGTTGTTTTAAATTATGTACCATGAGTGAATTGTCGAGCAGATGGTGTAAACAAACTGTAGCATAGCCTACCTGTTTAGTTTCAATCAAAGCACATATTTTGCCTAGCAGCACAATCGTCCTCAAATTTCATGAGAAATTAGTTGTTGTTGTTGTTGTTGTCTTACAGTAACGCTACTACGCTATTATATTTGGTTCTGCTATGTAGAAAACTATCATTATGTGATCTTGCAGAAATAGATTCAGCTTTGATCTAACTTCATTAAATGAGCACCGTTCGCCACAGTAGGCTAGCATGTTGTCTATGAATAGAGAGGAGACTGTGTGGAGTTGGGGGTCCTGCACATGTGCAGAAGCTTCAGGACCTTTAGCTGTTGGGAGGATATATCCGTTTTTTTCAATTGCCTGTCTTTAATTCACATCATTCTTTCAATAATCTCAGCAGTAAAATCATAACTAACCAACACTAACACTTTGATGAAATTAATTAACTTTAACTGTCACTGTAGGATCAATATTGGTTTGTTCTTTACCTATAGAACACAACTTGAAACTTCTGGAGGAGGGACACAAGTGGTGGACCTGGTTTTGGACCTGGTTTTCTGGATTTCAAGGTCTTTACACTGTAATTGTGACTAACATTTAGCAAATGCATGTGTCAACAATGAATGCTTGGTTATGCTTTTCACTGAGTAAAAGGTCAAATCAATGGATATGAAATGGAAAAGTAAAAACAACAATAAGCATTTGTCTCCTGTGTTTACCAAATTAATTTGTTTGCATTGCCACTTTTTTTTTATTTTATTTTTTTTATTTTTTTTTACAGAATGATTCCATTAATGTGCCTACACTCTTTCACTGAACTAAATATAGAACCCAAGGTGTTCTTCCTCACTGAACCAAAATTGGGTCCAAGAATAACTTTGTATTTGTCATTTATGAATTATTACTGCTACTAATAAATAATATGTATAGATAAGAATATAGTAATACATATATTTAATAAAGGACAAAAGAATACCAGCATAGTTTCGAGATTCTATTGTCATTTTATGCTAACGTCATCAGAAGCAGTCAAAAGAGTAGATCATCTGCCTCTAATAGAGTTGCTGACAGACTCTGAGCAAAACAAATGGTGTTTTAACTTAAAAGTGGTGTAATGATTAACTATTGAATCACCATGACATCTTACAAATAATTTATCTGATTGGTCTAATTATTAATTTTGGGGAAAAAATGTGAATTGTGGCGGCTGCTACAATGTTGTACCAGGCTCATGTTACGCTTCCCAGGTGAAAGAGCATTGGGTAAGACAGACAGACAAGCACGGAGAAAGTCTTGGCTAAGTGAAAGTGATGAAGGGATCTGAGACCAGCAGTGAAGCCTAGCCGTATCAGTGGCTCCATAACAGCAACAATTTAGATTGTCTATCAATATCCGAAATAGACATGAGGCCTATGCTTTCCCAGCAGTTACCTGACTTGCCTAGTTAAATAAATGTACAAAATAAAATAAAAAACAAGAATGGTCCACCACCCACGTTAGGCTACGTTATGTGAGCTAGCTTCCAAATAGCTAGTCGCCCATCTCGCCCCGTTGCAATGGAACGTTTTCTGATCAAGAGAAGAGTGTTGATAGACATTGAAAATCCAGACCCAGGCCCTGTCTCCGAGGGGGCCAAAGAAGAATAGGGAGATAAGAAAGATGAGTCGGAGAGAGAAACTCGTGAGCCACGACGTGAGGGAGCACCAGAGCAGTTCGTCGCTGATGGCTGTGCTCCCTCTGATTTAAACCAGTTAGTTACATGTTAAAGAACCAAGTTTGTCTTCGGTGTTATCCAGCCACAAATGTTGAACAGCAGGATCGCTACTTCAATCGTAGATGGTATGAGGATTACAAATTGCTGGAATATTCTATTTCAAAGGACCGTGCCTTCTGCTTTGCATGACGCCACTTTCAACGTCCAGGAAACCATGGTGGAGAGAGGCGGCATTTACCCACGATGGCTACTAGAACTGGAAGAAAGCGACAAGTTCGTTCAAGACACTCAATGCTAGTGTTAAGCATAGATATGCAATGATAGCGTGGAATGAGTGGACTATTCAGAAAGAGTATGGCTCAACAATATGCAATGCTCTAAGTGATGGACATTCGAAAATAGTCCGAGAGAACGGAGAGTATATGAGAGCAGTTGGAAAGTTCCTGTCCATGCTTAAACGTTACAAAGACTACTTCGTGGACGCATGTTGCGTGTAAAAACCTACCCGAGAAACAGAATGGCAAACACTCGACTCAGCAACCTTGACTGCCTGTCCATACACGCAGAAAGAACTAATTTGCAACGAACCACAACAACAGACGCATGTCCTTCTATAAAACAACACTTGATGAGTAACTGATTCATTTAATATAAATATGCCATAGGATATTATTATGTGTTATTAAGTTGGGTAATTTTGTATATTGTGCGCCTGTCGTAGCCTCATCTATTATTATGAATGTTCAACTGAAAGGCCTTTTATGTATTGACAGAGCGCGCCTGTCGGTGGTCTGGACCTGGATGGAACAAGAAGACGGATGCATATTGTCGGCCAGTTGGCCTACAAGTATTTTTTCAATAGAAATGTAATCACTAAGATTGTGATGATAGCCAGTTCGTTTTACAAGTGTGTGACACAGTTAACAGGCACAGGCTAAATGCATTGCACTTCTCGTTGTGGCAGCACTTTGGATATTATTAATTGCATTTCTGACGTTGTGATAGCCATTTCATCCGAAACATTATTACCAATGTACAGTTGTCTGATTATGCATATGAAATAAATGCACTTCTTGTTGTTGTCGCATTTTGGATGTATTGTGTTGTTATTGCTGAAAGACTTCAGTGCATGGGCGCTGTCCGGTGCTGAAGTCTGTCACCTTTGCACGTGAAAGGCGTTTTTGTCATTGCCTTGTGGTCACTTGTAGCTATCACTTGGGCTTATAGGTATTTTGTTGAATATTCTTTGGATAAATTAAATTAAAAACTACATTTATATCAATGTGCTGTGTGTCATATCTGCTTTTATTGAAAAAACGAGAACTTCCTTATAACTCTGAAGTCATGAAAATCGACTATTTTCTTAGCAGCCCCAGGTATTGGGCAAGCCCCCCTTAAGCCCCCCGAGAGAAAAAATCCTGGCGCTGTGCCTGCTTGCAAGAAAAAAATGTAGAGTCTGGAAAGTTAAAGTCCCCGCCTCCGATAGGTTAATCGGGGAAATTCTCCATACAGCTTTCCCTTACCAAACTCCACATAAAACTCCTTAACAGAGCCAAAATGTTCAAACTGTGTGTCATTGCTGTGACTGGATCCGACACCACTACGGTCACTTGAGCGCAGAATACCTTTCCCTGCTGGACCAGATGGTGAGTTATTAGCACACTGTAAGAGGAGACTGAATGCATGTATTAAGGACAGCAAAACAACCAACCAAGCAAAATAGTAATGTGTTTTAGCCTTTGTGTTAGAAGACTGTAATCTATATGTGAGTAGCCATAGTAAAAGGGCGCTAGGCTATAATGACAGAGCGATCACGAGAGGATATATACATTAGGCCTATACTGTCCTTGCAGTATAAACTATACTTTTTGACTTAAAGTACTACATTGGTGGTTTTCCAGGGAGGAGATATAACAGAGCAGGAGGCCCCTGTCTTTTTCCCCGAATCACTTTACAGACGCATTGAGCTTGCCGAGGTAAAAACTAGAATTTTGACTTTTCATGTTCTGATATGCTTTAGTATAGCGGTCTTGACCCATAATTGAACCCTATACTGTTTCTCGTCTTCTTTTTATAACTGCATGTGTAGTTTGAGGACAAAGTCAGATTCTGGAACGAGACCATCTATCAAATCACAAAACTGTTTGATGGGAATATGAAGGCTGTCACCTGGGACAAGAAAAAGCTGGACGATTTCCTCAACATTTTCGAAGGCCAATTTGAGAACCTTAAATCCTGTGTAAGTAACGGTTCTATTTAAAGTATAATTAATCCCTGTTTTGGTCAGGGCTCTCCAACCCTGTTCATGGAGAGCTACCCTCGTGTAGGTTTTCGCTCCAACCCCAGTTGTAACTAACCTGATTTAGTTTATCAACCAGCTAATTTATCGGCTGTGCTAGATGAGGATTGTAGTGAAAACCTAAATGACCCTATCTCTTCAGGAACAGGGTTGGAGGGCCCTGTTTTATGTGTAGACTATTAATTTAACTGTACAAGTGAGAATCTGTGGGCTATTATGTTCAGTGGGAGGCAAATGTTTTAATTTTGTCCAACAGGTATCACCTGCCAAGAAACCTGAGAGGAGACTGAAACGCTACTTCAAGAAGTTGAATAGGAAGGTTCTGAGAAAAATGGTGAGTTTGTTTTCGGATGGCAACGTGTTTAATACATCTGATCAAATCAATATAAACTAGGCTAAACAAGAGCAGTTTTGGTGCACTTTTTCGGTTCTGGGGACATATGTATCAAGCGTCGAAGATAAGTGCTGATCTAGTATCAGGTCTCCTCTGTCCTTATTCATAGTGATCTAAAAGACAAAACTGATCCTAAATCAGCACTCCTACTCTGAGAAGCTTCATACATTACTATTATTACATACGGCCCCAGCCCTTTGTTGTTCAAGACAATATGATCATTATATGACCAGAAAGTCCATACCACTAATATGTACATTTTCCTTTGTTTTTCAGAACTACAGTGCGCAGGCGTGGGAGCTCATCAGGAAAGAGACGAAACATAATCTGCAAAGATTGGATATTTTTTAGGCAAAGATGCACTGATCATCCGGACTCATCTCAGAAGCTACACACTTACCAGTTTATAAAGAATGCAAACAATCACGTGGGACCCTGTTAGTCCATTTATTATATTTAAAATCATAATAAATAAATCATAGTTTGTAATTATTATACTTTTCCCTTTTGTACCTGTGTTGAACTAAACTGTATTACCTGTCTACTTAAAAATCTGTGAAAAAAAATAATATTGAAAATGTGTCTATTTGAATTTTACTGCGTCTCTTTCTGCTTTTTCAGTGTCTCACACTTATTCTCAGTGGTGGAAAAAGTACTCTTTTGTAATTATGGGTAAAAGTAAAGAAACCTTAATAGAAAGTGACTCAAGTAAAAGTAAAAGTCACCCAGTAAAATTCTACTTGAGTAAAAATATTTGGTTATACTTAAGTATCAAAAGTAAATGTTATTGCAAAAAATATACTTAAGTATCAAAGTAAAAGTATAAACTATTTCCAATTCCTTATATTAAGCAATCCAGACGTCACCATTTTCTTATTTTCTTAATTGAAAACCAGAGACAGTAGGGATGACCAGGGATGTACTGTTGATAAGTGCATGAATTGGACAATTTTCCTGTCCTAATTAACATTCAAAATGTTACGAGTACTTTTGGGTGTCAAGGAAAATGTATGGAGTAAAACGTACAATATTTTCTTAAATGTAATGAAGTAAAAGTAAATGTAGTCAAAAATATAAATAGTAAAGTAAAGTACAGATACCGCAGAAATGTCTTAAGTAGTTATTTAATGTATTTTTACTTAAGTACTTACACGACTGCTTATTCTACATATTTGACCTGTTTAATACTTAGAAATGCGCCTGTTGTAGACAGACAGGGTGTCTGAGGATTGCTCTCACAAGGTCGGCTCAGCGGGAGTGAAAATAATTGGCTGAACACCCAGACTGTGGTTGCCAGGTGTTGTCCTCCTCCGCATCCGGTCTCTGAGAGCAAATGCTTTGCTGAGAAAGGAGACACTTGGTTATCTTTGTGTAACCCGTAGCGATAGTATCAATATGCCGAGGGGGAAATACCTCGTCAGAGCCTCTGGCTAACTTCTACATGAAGCGCTGTTTGTCTGTAATCTCTCCACTGGCGTGAATAAATATACATTAATTTAAGCTTGACTTTGGGGTCCTTAGTGGTCATTTCCACGACTTGTGAATGAAATGTATTTTGTATAAATTGTCAAAATTTCGTTCTTGTCTAAAACCAATGAGAGTGGTTTTATCTAACCATCTGAGGGGATGCAGATTAAACTCGTTGCTGATCGTCAGTCACATGATAATTCTACTTTATACACCGCATGACCAGACGTATGTGGACACCTGCTCATCGAACATCTCATTCCCCCCTTTGCTGCTATAGTAGCCTCCACTCTATGGAAATGCTTTCCACTAGATGTTACTTGGAACATTGATGCGGGGAGTAGGGGATAAGGAGGAGTAGAGGATAATCAGGGGGACCAGGACCTTTTAGCTCCCACTTGACATTATGGGATGTTTATTTATAAAGTCTGTCCATTGTCCATCTGTCCAAAGGAAAACATGGGAAGAAAGACAAAAAACAAAGAATACTTAAAATAGATAATAGTTTAGTCCCACTGAGGTCAATTATTATAAGGCATTAGAGAAAAACGTGTGTTACATAAGCCTACGAGGCAGTCCACAGTCAGTTCATATGGCTTGGAATTCCTGGATAGAATAGAGATATTGTAGATATATAATATCTAATTATATAATGGTGTGAGGTTATTTGACATAACATCTATAATGGTGTGTATGTGTGTTTTCATTATATGGTATAATTCTCATGTGTGCTGTATCAAAATGGCTTTAAGTATGTTTTTTGTATTTATAAAAAATAAAAATAAATAATAATGATCATCCAATGACTTGGCACATGAAACTGTTAATGAATGCAACGTTTAAACTCAATAAACGCAATTTCCCCCTAGAGAAACCTGTCTAGAGTCGATCACCATATGTTATTTTGGTTGAGTAAAGTATATTTTTTTCAATTGAAGATCACCACTGACGTTTGTAGGCCACATGGGAAGGTTTCAGTGCACCGGGTTAATTTATGAAATCAACCTTCTTTACAGTCTCATCATAAGGCTTATTTATGGTGAGTCACACTCGGTTGGCTGTTAGGTATAGGCTACATATTGATGCTTGTCTCAGATTTCCAGACCGATCTTTCGAATACTTTGTGAGAATGTATAGAGTAGCCGACCATTCATGCATGATAACCAGTTTGACGTGGTGGAGTGTTTCATTTAGCATATGGAAGCACATGGAAGGACGCTCGTCTAAAAATCCTAAATAAGCACAGCAACAACCTTGGCTGGCATAAACCATTGGTGATTGTGTTCGAGTATGAAACGCAGCTTTTAAAAAACAATTCTGGGCACAATTGACATATTGGCTGAACATATCATGTTTTAAATGTTTTTTTCCGGTTCAGTGCTTGTAGTAGAACGTGAACATCGAATTCAACATGAATTTGTTATTCGAAAACCCCCATTATCAACAGGTTAAGTCTGTAACATTTGCAGAAGCCAAATAATTTTCTTCAATGGAATGATTTTATAGCACTACGATTTACATCCATTTATTTTTCCCCAACAGAGAGAGATGGTTTTGACTGCATAAGGTTTAGGTCAAGTGAGAAAGATATTTGCTAAACCTCTGTCATGGTATAAAAGTCACCTGGACTACTTTAGAAATATAATTTTCCGACAGACAACAAATGTACCTGAATGCCTGAGTATGATTTTTTGCCTGCAAATTGAAATATCTTCGCTTATATGACAATAGCACTTATCACATTAAATCGTTTCACACAGTTAAATGCAAATGAGAATTCTACCATTGGACACCTTTTCATGGAGACACTACGTCGTGCTACAAAACGTTATTTCAGCAAAATGACGCAACATCCAAAGAAAAATATTAAAATATCACAGAAGCCTATATTGAATGGTTTTATTTGAATCACCTTTTCCTTCTTCCATTTACTCATTTCAATTTACTGTGGGGTTTCGGGATAACTGTTATTGTACTTGGGAGGATGTTCAAAATGAAATCGTGTGGAAATTGAAGGACCCACAGATTCTACTCGAGTCTATACACCAAATACGAGCAGATGTAAAATGTTTCTTTCATAACACGACTGACTGTAGGCTACCAATATAAACCTGCTGACCCATTCAAACGATATTCATTGACTGGACAAAGAAAGTGAAATTCTTCTGACGTTTAAAATAATTATTAATTTGTTGATAGGCATACAATGTGGTTCAATCAATGCCACGATCAGTTCATTGTTACAAAGTGAAAATAATAATATAAAACTGCATAATCACTAACCTACATCTCCAATTAACGTCGTCATTATCACATCACCATCATCATCAGCATCATTATATGAGTATATATATATCAATGTGACTTTCATACTCATTCACATTAGGCCAAACTCACACATCATCGTCAACATTTTCGTCGTCTTGGTAAGCGCCTAATAACGGCTAATCTAGGGCACATACTCTTTTATTAACTAGAAATTAACAAACTGTATAAAGATCCCTTTGGAATTTACCGAATCAATTTAATAAGAATGAACCGCAAATTAAAGCCAAATCACCGAACTTTACTCTCGATTTTAAAGGCGTGTCGGCTTTAGCCTTCATTCACAACACTACCAGTCACTCTGTTAATAAAATGCTTATTTTAAAGATGTGCAATATTAACACTGAACAGTCATGCTTTAGATTGAACTACCTGATTCAAAGAAAGTCACAACAGACTTAACTTGTGAGCAAAACGTGATCGCTGTGCTACGCCTATTGAAACAACTGTCTGGTTAACCCTACACAGAATCTAAAAAATGTAGTGTGCAATGTCCAAAATATTGACCATGGCCCTCATTTGCTAATATAGAGCCCTGTAACACTGTAGAAATAGGCTACTGTTATATTAGTTTGTCATATTCAATATTGCCTGCTGAATTACTACTTTTGCAATTCTCTGCAAAGACATGTATGAAAACTGTTAATCTGCTGGACAAAAAAAAATATTTTTAATTTCACAATAGCATAATTAAGAATCACCCACTGACAAGTTGGACTTATAAAGGGAAGCTAAAGCCTGAACCATGCAGCCTTCTTCACCACAAAGGAATGTTTTATACCTTCACGTATCAAATCAATCAAAGTGCATTTGTCACGTGCGCCGAATACAACCTTTGTAGACCTTATAGTGAAATGCTTACTTACAAGCCCTAACCAAAAGTGTAATTTTTAAGCAAAAAAATAGGTATTAGGTGAACAATAGATACGTAAAGAAGTCCAATACAACAGTAAAGAGATGTTGAAAAATAACAGTAGCGAGGCTAAATACAGGTACTGGTTAGTCGGGCTAATAGAGGTAGTATGTACATGTAGGTATGGTTAAAGTGACTATGCATATATGATAAACAGAGAGTAGCAGTAGTGTAAAAGAGTGGTTGGCGGGGCGGGACAATGCAAATAGTCCGGGTAGCCATTTAATTACCTGTTCAGGAGTCTTATGGCTTGGGGGTAAAAGTTGTTTGGTCCTAGACTTGGCGCTCCGGTCCCGCTTGCCATGCGGTAGTAGAGAGAACAGTCTATGACTGGGGTGGCTGGGGTCTTTAAAAAAATGTAGGTCCTGGTTAGCAAGCAGTTTAGCACCAGTGATGAACTGGGCCTTACGCACTACCCTCTGTAGTGCCTTGTGGTCGCAGGCCAAGCAGTTACCATACCAGGCAGTGATGCAACCAGTCAGGATGCTCTCGATGTTGCAGCTGAAAAACCTTTTAAGGATCTGAGGACCCATGCCAAATCTTTTTAGCTTCCTGAGGGGAATAGGCTTTGTCGTGCCCTCTTCAGGACTGTCTTGGTGTGTTTGGACCATTCTAGTTTGTTGGTGATGTGGACACCAAGGAACTTGAGGTGCTCAACATGCTCCACTACAGCCCCGTCGATGAGAATGGGGGCGTGCTCGGTCCTCCTATTCCTGTAGTCCACAATCATCTCCTTTGTCTTGATTACGTTGAGAGATAGGTTGTTATTCTGGCACCACCCGGCCAGGTCTCTGACCTCTTCCCTGTTGGCTTTCTCATCATTGTCGGTGATCAGGCCTTCCACTGTGTCGTCTGTAAACTTAATGATGGTGTTGGAATCGTGCCTGGCCACGTAGTCGTGGGTGAACAGGGAGTACAGAAGGGGACTGAGTACAGTGGTGAGGATCAGGGTGGTGGATGTGTTGCTACCTACCCTCACCACCTGGGGGCAGCCCGTCAGGAAGTCCAGGATCCAGTTGCAGAGGAAGTGTTAAGTCCCAGGATACTTAGCTTAGTGATGAGCTTTGAGGGTACAATGGTGTTGAAAGCTGAGCTATAGTCAATGAATAGCATTCTCACATAGGTGTTCCTTTTGTCCAGGTGGGAAAGAGCGGTGTGGAGCGCAATAGAGATTGCATAATCTGTGGATCTGTTTGGGCGGTATGCAAATTGGAGTGGGTCTAGGGTTTCTGGGATGACTGTGTTAATGTGAGCCATTACCAGCCGTTCAAAGCAATTCATGGCTACGGATGTGAGCGCCACGAGTCTGTAGTCATTTAGTCAGGTTGCCTTAGTGTTCTTGGGCACAAGGACTATGGTGGTCTGCTTGAAACATGTTAGTATTACAGACTCAATCAGGGACATGTTGAAAATGTCAGTTGAAGACACATGCCAGTTGGTCAGCACATGCCCGGAGCACACGTCCTGGTAATCCGTCTGGCCCAGCGGCCTTGTGAATGTTGACCTGTTTAAAGGTCTTTCCCACGTCGGCTACGGAGAGCGTGATCACACAGTCGTCCGGAACAGCTGATACTCTCACGCATGCCTCGATGTTGCTTGCCTCGAAGCGAGCATAGAAGTGATTTACCTCATCTGGTAGGCTCGTGTCACTGGGCAGCTCGCAGCTGTGCTTCCCTTTATAGTCTGTAATAGTTTGCAAGCCCTGCCACATAAGACGAGTGTCGGAGCTGGTGTGGTACGATTCAATCTTAGCCCTGTATTGGCGCTTTGCCTGCTTAATGGTTAGTCGGAGGACATAGCAGGATTTCTTATAGGCTTCCGGGTTAGAGTCCCGCACCTTGAAAGTGGCAGCTCTACCCTTTAGCTCAGTGCGAATGTTGCCTGTAATCCATGGCTTCTGGTTGGGGTATGTACGTACGGTCACTGTGGGGACTACATCATCAATGCACTTTTTGATAAAGCCAGTGACAAATTTGATGTACTCCACAATGCAATCGGAAAAATGTTCCAGTCTGCGCTAGCAAAACAGTCCTGTAGTTTAGCATCTGCTTCATCTGACCACTTTTTTATAGACAGAGTCAGTGGTACTTCCTGCTTTAGTTTGTGCTTGGAAGCAGGAATCAGGATAGAATTGTGGTCAGATTTACCAAATGGAGGGCGAGGGAGAGCTTGTATGCATCTCTGTGTGTGGAGTAAATGTGATCTAGAAATGTTTTCCCTCTGGTTGCGCATTTAACAAGTTGATAGAAATTAGGTAAATCTGATTTCAGTTTGCCTGCATTAAAGTCCCTGGCCACTAGGAGTGCCGCCTCTGGGTGAGCGGTTTCCTGATTGATTATCTCCTTTTACAGCTGACTGAGTGCGGTCTTAGTTCCAGCATCGGAAAACGATACTTCGGTTTATTATATAAGATGGGCAACTTCATCATTATTATAGAAGATGGACAACTTCAGCAATGTAGGTATCATATCGAATCAAAATTAAGATAATCGGTTGTTAATAGTTTTGAAATTTGATGCTCAGTATATCTCATTATTAGGCCTACATTTATTTAATTACAGCACATTTTATGTAACCAATGCTCTCACTCTCTGTACCACAATCTTTTAGTAAAAGGTTACTATTCCAATACAGTTCACTTATTATATTGATATGACTTTATTTCAGGGTGGACAATTTCCAGTTCTGTGTCTAAAAGAAAAGTAGAGCGCATGTTTACAAGAACACACAGGATCAAATCAAATCAAGTTTATTTATATAGCCCTCCTTCCATCAGCTGATATCTCAAAGTGCTGTACAGATACCCAGCCTAAAACCCCAAACAGCAAGCAATGCAGTTGCAGAAGCACGGTGGCTAGGAAAAACTCCCTTGAAAGGCCAAAACCTAGGAAGAAACCTAGAGAGGAACCAGGCTATGAGGGGTGGCCAGTCCTCTTCTGGCTGTGCCGGGTGGAGATTATAACAGAACATGGCTAAGATGTTCAAAAGTTCATAAATGACCAGCATGG
Source organism: Oncorhynchus clarkii lewisi (assembly GCF_045791955.1). Taxonomy (NCBI): domain Eukaryota; kingdom Metazoa; phylum Chordata; class Actinopteri; order Salmoniformes; family Salmonidae; genus Oncorhynchus; species Oncorhynchus clarkii. The sequence goes on along the minus strand of NC_092158.1, from coordinate 66,367,421 downwards.
TCAAATAATAATAATCACAGTAGTTGTCGAGGGTACAACAGTTCAGCACCTCAGGATTAAATGTCAGTTGGCTTTTCATAGCCGATCATTGAAAGTATCTCTACCGCTCCTGCTGTCTCTAGAGAGTTGAAAACAGCAGGTCTGGGACAGGTCAGGGTTTCATAGCCGCAGGCAGAACAGTTGAAACTGGAGCAGCAGCGCAGCCAGGTGGACTGGGGACAGAAGGAGTCATCATGCCAGGTAGTCCTGAGGCATGGTCCTAGGGCTCAGGTCCTCCGAGAAAGAAAGAAAGAAAGAAAGAAAGAAAGAAAGGAGAGAGAAAGAAAGGAGAGAAAGAGATTTAGAGAGAGCATGCTTAAATTCACACAGGACACCAGATAAGACAGGAGAAATACTCCAGATATAACAGACTGACCCTAGCCGCCCGACACAAACTACTGCAGCATAAATACTGGAGGCTGAGACAGGAGGGGTCAGGAGACACTGTGGCTGTCACAGCCATCGAAAGAAGAGGACCAAAGTGCAGTGTGGTGAGCGTCCATTTCTCTTTTTATTTAAAATGTCGCCAACAAAACAAGAAACAACCGGGAAGCTTACAGGGCTAAGTGCCACGAACAAAAGATAACTACCCACACTGAAAGGAGGGGAAAAGGGCTACCTAAGTATGAGTCCCAATCAGAGACAACGATAGACAGCTGTCCCTGATTGAGAACCATACCCGGCCAAAACATAGAAATAAAGAAACATAGAAAACAAAACATAGAATGCCCACCCAACATCACACCCTAACCTAACCAAATAGAGAAATAAAACGTCTCTCTAAGGTCAGGGCGTGACAGTGGCCCCATCCGATGATACCCCCGTACAGGGCCAAGCAGGCAGGGTATAAAGGAGGAACACACTTCAGTATCATATAGCAAGATTTTAATAGGCTAAACTATAGTATATGATTTTTTACAACTTCAAAATGATACATTGGAAGTTTATCCATGGAATTTACACCCTAATGCCTAAACTGCTGTTTTCTTTTACAGAGGTGAGGACGTCCCTGTAATTGCATTAGAGGCTTTGGGATATATAGTCCAATTATTTAACGGCCGGACTCCTGTCAGGTGGAACAAGGAAACACTGAAACTGTTCAAAAACAGATGACCTAGTTAAGTTAATAAATTAGAGCGATGCGTCAGTATGATCCCTCATGGTGTAGCCTAAGCTATATTGGGGAGTAGACAATAATTGGCACAGGTCTTTCATTTGTGATTTAATCTAAATGATATTTGAATAACATTTTCAGAACCTTTCTTAAAACAGAACTATTTCACTGACCACCATGTTATATTGTCTCCAGGTCGGGTAAGGTATTGGGGCATCCTCTGGAGATGGAGGGTCGGTTTCTTCAGGCAACGCGTCTCTGAAAACATATTTCGATCACCACAAATCGGATTAATTTTGCTGCAACAACTCACATTTGAAACTTGGAACTTCCAAGCGCCGTTTTTGTCGTCGGATGCGTTGGCCCAGCACCTGCTGTGGTTGAGCTGACTGAAAATGCACATCTTGTTTGCCCTCCAGGAACACAGCGCACAGCGGAAGTTCACTACAAACTGATGCAGTTTTAAGAATTCCTCGTCAGCAGAGTCAAGCAGTGACAATGTCGAGAGAGTCAAGACTCTGCTTGGCAGAGTCAAGCAGTGAGGAAGAAGCGGTCTGTTGGACAACCACATAACATCATTGGAGACATGTGACATGTACCTGAGGCTGGCTAATAGATTGATGGATGATATATATACTGACTGACTGATTTATTTATATGTGAAGGCTATGTATTTATTTATTCCTTTACTTACCTATAACAAAATGAAATTACATGCATCTATTATCATGTTGTTTGAATTCATTTTCATATTCAGCCATCCATGCATTCATCCATTCAGTCAATCATGCATTCATTTGTTTACAGGCAATATGCAGTTCAAAGCAACAGCATGGTGGTCACTCAACCCCTATTTTGGTAAATAGCTGAGTGATAGGGTTCAATAAAAGTAACCACTGTCAGAGATATTGATTCAAGTAATGACCATCCAAGAATTCAACATTTAATTTTAACTACATTTTGAAGCTATACCATGTTTGTTTAGATGTACGTTGTTTCAAACAATGTCATAAAAAAGCACATTTTGGGTTCTGTTGAGGTAAGACAGGTGAACGAAGCTCATGAGGCATTTAAAAGGTATATATTCTTCAAGAGTCAATAAGCCTGTGTATCATTAATTTAAAAGTCTATATGGGATGTAGCAATCGCAGTAATGTCCCCTTTTGCTAAGCATATCCCAGACGATGAAAAGTATTATTATTAGGAATTAGGAATATTTCCAATAAGCCTGCGATAACGTCATCACAACACATTGGCACATTGGTTTATTTAATAGGAATATCCTTGCTAGTCTCTCGTAAGGAATAAATAGTCAAGCGATAATGTTAGCCTGATTATTCAGATGCAGACGTCATAAAATGCTGGTTAATTTCTATTTAATCATTAGTTATTATCAACAGTTTAATTCAAATGTATAGACATGAATGGGATTAAAGACAGAAGATCCAAACAGAACGAGATCATATTAAATCATCATCTCTCACTCCCTCTCTCTCACAGACACGCGCACGCAGGCACCCAGACAGACAGAGAGAGAGAGAGAGACAAACAAACAAACAAGCAAATAAAGAGGTCAACAGCATTCATTGTAAAGTTAAGGGTTCGATATTCTCTCTCTGTCACTCTCTCTCTCCTTCTCCCTGACTTAGAAACATTTGAGCGTTCACAAGGCCAGTTATGACTTACATTTTCTAAACCTACCTAGACCAAGTGCCTCCTGTGAAGGACCACTCGAAACATGATGAGAGGGAAGTGGAGCAAACGAAAAGAGAGATCCGGTCTTGCGGTTCACTAGGCAAAACTTTCCCAAATTCATTCATTTTAACTCCTAATTTAGCGAGAAACCCTTTCACTTTTTGTACATCCTTTCAACCCTCGCTATTTAAATTAATCCGCAGAAATGGGATCAGAACACAAACCACATTCTCACTGGAGGAAATTTGCAATTTACTGGCAACAGGTGAGTCAACAATATGCTATCATTTTATAATTGATTCAGGATTCAATGAATTCATTATTTTCACGATTCTTTTCAAATAACAATGATCTTCTGCTGCAGATCATCTAACTACAATAAGAATGGTACTTCAGACTGTCACTTGGATGAGCGCCTTCCTCTGCGTCGCGCAAGTTTGCTCCATGCCCATGCCTTGCCAGCTACAAGGACAGCTGGTGCGAATAACCCACAACCTACTGAGAGACATGGTACTTTTTTTTAATTACTTTTGTTTTGAGATGTATTCTCCAACTATGTTTAACTGAATTCCTCAACGTGAATGCTGTATTTTCTATTTCTTTCAGGGGGGCAATTTTCCTCTGGAGTGCCTGCAGGAGAATGTCTTCGTGGCATTCCCAGCCACCGCATTTTCAACCTCCGGCGCGCCACAGGTAAGGGCAAGCGAGTACATCCAAGTGTTCTTTACAGCATGAAAGAGTATTTGAAACTGTTAGGATTAGAAAGTAGAACCCTTTATACTACAATGTATGTTTTTACAATTATTGTTGTTGTCCGTTTCAGTTGAGCAGCAGTGGTGCTAAAGCTATTTATGAGACATTGAAGAACATCGACACATTGTTTGGAGCTGACGACCTGCCTACTAAGTGGGACCAACAGAAGTTGGAGAATTTTCAGAATATTGTATACCGCCAGATTGAAGAGAGCAAATGTGTGAGTTACTATGCCAACACAGATAGGTTAACTGTTTAATTGTGGTATTGTGACATTTTTTATTATTATTCATCGCCTGCCTTTTTCGTTCTGGCAGATGATGGGCAGTGTGGATACCAGTGATTATCTCAACAGGGCAGAAGGACTGAAGACGTACTTTGGGAACATTGCAGCAGTCCTAAAAGAAAAGGTAGACTATAGGTTTAACACAAATATACACATTGTTTTGATAATATCTCTACATTGGACAATATTACCCTACAGTGCCCTAACAGTTTATTTGTATTTTCACAGAATTTCAGTTACTGCGCCTGGGAAGTGGTTCGAAAAGAGCTCCTGTACAGCCTACAGTTCATTCTGGAACACAACTCTGATAGCCTGCTGTGGGCCAACAGAACATGAACATGAACTTGGAGAACTTTTTTACAGTTGTTTGATTTTGAAAGCCTATTATTCTACAATCATGTAATGTGCAACGTCAAAAAGCAATATTATTAATGTATTTATTTATTTATCATGGTTAATTATTTATGTATGCCTACATATTAATTTATTGATGTATCTATTTGAAAATCATCAAATGTTAAGTTAATAAACATTTGTATACTTTTAAATATTATTAATCTGAGTGCTCATTCTGTAGCCCAGTCTGTCGATGTGTGAACATTCAGATTTGTTTTAAACATGCTCAGGTCATATGGATGTTAGAACTATTAGTCCCATAGCATACGAATCCATTAAGGAAAGCCCTAAAAACAAGTCAAATGTATCTTCTCAAAATGTAGTTATATTCCAAGTCCTTTTTTTCAGTGAGGTGTGTTTTAACACTGGACAATGCGGGCCTGTTTTGAGCGTTGAACTCTGAGCTCCTATGCGATTTCCGTTCCGACCATGGAGATCCTATTACATTTTATAATTCCCAATTCTGTGGTTCCAACTCCCTCTATGAATTTGCTTTCCACAGTAAATAACGTAATCGGAACAATACTAGCCCAATAGACTGAACAGGTGCACTGTGAATTCACCAAAGCTAGCCCAGCTCAATTAATCCTCACCGTTTCGCTTAGTTGTCATAATTGTTCACCAAATGTACATTATCCCAGTGGCGTTGAAAGACAAAATGTAAGTAACCGAATTTCTGTCCCTCTTACTGCCCCGGATGCCTCTGTTGATCCTACAGCTATTTTCTTTTATATATACAGTGGGGCAAAAAAGTATTTAGTCAGCCACCAATTGTGCAAGTTCTCGCACTTAAAAAGATGAGAGAGGCCTGTAATTTTCATCATAGGTACACTTCAACTATGACAGACAAAAAGAGAAAAAAAATCCAAAAAATCACATTGTAGGATTTTTAATGAATTTGGGGCTGTTTAATGAATTTGGGGCTGTTTTTCTGCAAAGGGACCAGGACGACTGTTCCGTGTAAAGGAAAGAATGAATGGGGCCATGTATCGTGAGATTTTGAGTGAAAACCTCCTTCCATCAGCAAGGGCATTGAAGATGAAACGTGGCTGGGTCTTTCAGCATGACAATGATCCCAAACACACCGCCCAGGCAACGAAGGAGTGGCTTCGTAAGAAGCATTTCAAGGTCCTGGAGTGACCTAGCCAGTCTCCAGATCTCAACCCCATAGAAAATCTTTGGAGGGAGTTGAAAGTCCGTGTTTCCCAGCAACAGCCCCAAAACATCACTGCTCTAGAGGAGATCTGCATGGAGGAATGGGCCAAAATACCAGCAACAGTGTGTGAAAACCTTGTGAAGACTTACAGAAAACGTTTGACCTCTGTCATTGCCAACAAAGGGTATATAACAAAGTATTGAGATAAACTTTTGTTATTGACCAAATACCTATTTTCCACCATAAATTGCAAATAAATTCATTAAAAATCCTACAATGTGATTTTCTGGATTTTTTTATTTTTTTTGTCTGTCATAGTTGAAGTGTACCTATGATGAAAATTACAGGCCTCTCTCATCTTTTGGTGGCAATTGGTGGCTGACTAAATACTTTTTTTGCCCCACTGTGTGTGTGTATATATATATATATAAAATAAAAATATATTTCACCTTTGTTTAACTAGGCAAGTCAATTTATAACAAATTCTTATTTACAGCTCTGTATTTTTCGCTGACTGCCCCACCACCACAGAAATCACTGAGCTAGGCTGAAACACCTGCATTTTGGAACTGCCTTACTCAAAAAAGCAAAAAAAGAGACCATGTTTGTATGCAGCTTTATTAACTCAATAATTACTTATTTTTTATATTGTTTACAAACTTATATGTGACACGTATTAATGCCAAAATAACATGCAAAACAGGCAACAACATAAAAACGTTACATTTTTAAAAACGTTTTGTTGTTGTTGTAGTCAAAACAGATGGAGTTCTGCCCCACCTGCCCTGAAAACCGGTCGCCACTGGGTGGGTCCAATATCAAATGCTCTCGAATAGAGGCTAAATTAGACTGAGCAAAAGTTCTACATCACCACATATGGGATGCATTTCGCTGCCACAAATCACATATGAAACTGGGAACTTCCAAGCGCCGTTGTGGTGTCGTAGGATGCGTTGGCACAGCACCTGCTGTGGTTGAGGTGACTGGAAGAAAAAATATATAATTATTTCTGCATTGTTTGCTATCCAGGAACACAGCGCATGCGTATGGGAGATCACGCGAGTGGAGGTTCCCGAAAACCTGGTGCAGTCCAAGAAATATCTCGACAGCAGAGTCAAGCCGTGAGGAAGAAGCGGTATTTTGGAGAACCACATAATCATCATTGGAGACATGTGACATGTTTCTGAGACTGGCTAATAGATTGACAGCTGATGCATTTACCGAGTGAATTATTTGTTTATAAACATTGGTTGACTGATATTTATATGTGAAGGCTATGTATTTATTCCTTTATAATAAAATTTAATAATTATTCTCATATCTTTTTTTATTAATTAATTTATATATTTAGTCATTCATGCATTCATCCTGCCATTCTTTCTTGCATTCATTTGTTTATAGACTGACTTTTGTAAAGGAGTAATCTGCAGTTCAAACAACACGAAAGCGGTCACTGAACCACTATTTTTTCATAATAGCTGAGAAATGGGGTTGGAGAAAAGTAACCACTGTCACAGAGCTATGGATGAAAGGAAGGTCCACCTATGAGATTAAAGTTGTAGTCTAGTTTTATGTACAGTTGGAAACAATATCCTGTGTTTTTCTACATTTACATGGTTTCAAACAATGTCAATTATTTTATTTGGGGTTCTGATGAGGTAAGACAGTAGTTGAACTAAACTCACGAGGATTGTAAAATGTATATATATTCTTCAGGAATCAATGGGTAGCTTGTGTATCAATTGTTTTAAAATGGATGTGGTAATCGCAGAAATGTCCCCTTCAGCGTAGTATGTCGGGGATGATGAAACGTTATAGTATTAGGAATTATGATTTAGGTAATTGTCTAATAAACCTACGATTACGTTATCACAACACATCGGCAAATTGGTTCATTCATATAGCCCTGCTTGCCTCTCCCAACGACGAACTATTCAAATGTTAATGTTAGCAGGATTATTCAGACACAAATGTCATAACATGATGGTTCATTTCTATTTAATCATCAGTTATTACCAACAGTTTAATTCAACTGTACAGGCATGAATTGGACGCAGAGGATGCAAACATAAAGCGATCATATTAAGTTTTGTGTGGCTCAGCTGGTAGAGCGTGGTGCTTCCAATGCCAATGCTGTGGGTTCAACTTCCATAGGGGACAGTAAAACTGTATGCACTCACCACTGTAAGTCGCTCTGGCTAAGAGCGTCTGCTAAATGACAAAAATGTCAATCATAATCTCACAGAGAGAGAGAGAGATACTGGTTGACTGATAATATTTTATTTATTCATAACATTGAATAAAAAATACATGAATCTATTCTCATCTTGTTTTCATATGCATATACAGTTGAAGTCGGAAGTGTACATACACCTTATCCAAATACATTTAAACTCAGCTTTTCACAATTCCTGACATTTAATCAGAGTAAAAAATCCCTGTTTTAGGTCAGTTAGGATCACCACTTTATTTTAAGAATGTGAAATGTCAGAATAATAGTAGAGAGAATGATTTATTTCAGCTTTTATTTCTTTCAACACATTCCAAGTGGGTCAGAATTTTACATACATTCAATTAGTATTTGGTAGCATTGCCTTTAAATTGTTTAACTTGGGTCAAACATTTCGGGTAGCCTTCATAAATAAGTATCCCACAATAAGTTGGGTAAATTTTGGACCATTCCTCTTGACAGCTGGTGGAGCTGGTGTAACTGAGTCAGGTTTGTAGGCCTCCTTGCTCGCACACGCTTTTTCGGTTCTGACCACACATTTTCTATAGGATTGAGGTCAGGGCTTTGTGATGGCCACTCCAATACCTTGACTTTGTTGTCCTTTATCCATTTTGCCACAACTTTGGAAGTAGGCTTGGGGTCATTGTCTATTTGGAAGATCCATTTATGACCAAGCTTTATCTTCATGACTGATGTCTTGAGATGTTTCTTCAATATACCCACATAATTTTCCTGCCTCATGATCCCATCTATTTTGTGAAGTACACCAGACCCTCCTGCAGTAATGCACTCCCACAACATGATGCTGCCACCCCGTGCTTCATGGTTGGGATGGCTTTCTTTGGCTTACAAGCCCCCCCCCCCTTTTTCCTCCAAACATAACGATGGTCATTATTGCCAAACAGTTCTATTTCTGTTTCATCAGACCAGAGGACATTTCTCCAAAAAGTACGATCTTTGTCCCCATGTGCAGTTGCAAACCGTAATCTGGATTTTTTTTATGGCGGTTTTGGAGCAGTGGCTTCTTCCTTGCTGAGCGGCCTTTCAGGTTCTGTCAGTATAGGACTCGTTTTACTTTGGATATAGATACTTTTGTACCTGTTTCCTCCAGCAAGGTCCTTTGCTGTTGTTCTGGGATTGATTTGCACTTTTCGCACCAAAGTACGTTCATCTCTATCTCCTTCCTGAGCGGTATGACGGCTGCGTGGTCCCATGGTGATCATACTTGCGTGCTATTGTTTGTACAGATGAGCGTGGTACCTTCAGGCGTTTGGAAATTGCTCCCAAGGATGAACCAGACTTGTGGAGGTATACCATTTTTTTCTGAGGTCTTGGCTGATTTCTTTTGATTTTCCCATGATGTTAAGCAAAGAGGCACTGAGTTTGAAGGTATTCCTTGAAATACATCCACAGGTACACCTCCAATTGACTCAAATTATGTCAATTAGTCTATCAGAAGCTTCTAAAGCCATGACATCATTTTCTGGATTTTTCCAAGCTGTTTAAAGGCACAGTCAACATAGTCTATGTAAACTTCTGACCCACTGGAATTGTGATACAGTGACTTATAAGTTCAATAATCTGTCTGTAAACAATTGTTGGAACAACTACTTGTGTCAGGCACACAGTAGATGTCCTAACCGACTTGCCAAAACTATAGTTTGTTAACAAGAAATTTGTGGAGTGGTTGAAAAACTAGTTTTAATGATTCCAACCTAAGTGTATGTAAACTTCAACTGTATTCATTGAGTCATACTTTCATGGATTCATTTGTTTATAGGCATACTTTTTGAAAAGGGGCAACCTGCAAAACAAACAACCACAAAGCCCCACCCCGCCACTGTTTTGGTAAACAGCAAAGGGATGGGGTTGGAAAAAAGTAGCAACTGTCAAATTCATAGCAAGATCAGGATGCAAGTGTCGGACCATCAATGAAATCAAAGTGAGACTATAGTTTTAACCACATTTTGAGGATGTAAAGTATTTGCTTACAATTTGCTAAATAATTTAAAAACAACAGAGTAAATAAAGCTTAGAATTTGGGTTCTGATGTGGTGCGACAGTTGAACTATGAGGCATTTAAAAGTTTTATATGTCTATTCTTCAAGAATCAATAGCTATATATAATTAATTAAAAAGTCTCAAATTGTAAGTACCAACCGCAGACTAGCCCTTTAACGTAGCATGTCCAGGAGGATCGCATGCTGTAGTATGCCTATTAGGTCGTTTTAAATATTTGACATCATTTTCTGATAAACCTACGATAAGGTTATCACAACGTATTGGCAAACTGGTTTAATCAGATTAGTAATGACAAGATATTCACATTTTTATGCTAACGGATTATTCAGATGATAAAAGACATATAGAGGTCTACAGCATTCATTGTACACTCTAAAAATGAAGGGTTCAACAAGGGTTCTTTGTCAGAACCTCAAAGTTCTCAGAATAACCTTGTGTTTCTTGGCACTGAAAATGACCCCCAAAAAGTTCTTCCAAGTACCCTATAGAAGGTGGGGTTCATCGAGGAACCTAACTGCCCAACGGAAACCTTTGGATTTGAATTTGAAAGGACAGCAGGTGTAGGCACTTAACTGAAACAATAAACAAGATCTCCTCAATTTAAGGCAAAGTTTGTCCCTTGTATGATCTAAATTGATTTTGTTTTATGATTGTCTTGTTTTGTACACTTTGTACAAAATAATAAAATGCAGTAATACAGGATATTTCTTAACGTAGCTCTTTATTAGCTAGCTATAACTGGCATGTTCACGTATCGCTTACCAGGATCAAAACTGACCATTGACTAACCATTTGGGTGGTCTTAACCAATCATAGCACAGTATGATATGGCGGTAAAATGCATCCAATTACAATTCAGTATGTTTACACATATGAATGTTACAATGATGGCACCATCTATCTTTCAATTTTTGTGCAAATCTTTTGTGCAAAATGGACACAATTCAATGGATATCAATCAACAAAGAAGTAACTATGTAGGCTATAAGAATATGTTGAAAGCTAGCTGTATTGGGTTCCGATGACTGAACTGCTCACTTTTGTGTTTATGTTTTCCGGTATACAAACGAGGAGGCATACAAGGTGATCACGTTGACCATCCTCCTCCCTTACCTCTTCAACTAATATCCCAAAGGTATGTTTATGAAAGCCATTATCAAAGTTTTTTTCCCCCATTCATAATCATCACAATAACCAAGGTATGAATTCTGTCGTGTGCACGTTCTGTTAATCATCTGTATATCTACTATTTGTGGATTCATAGACTTCACCCTCCCTATACCTCTGATGAATAAAACAGGAAACCTGTTCGATCACCATGCTCTGCAAAATCATTCTGGCTATGGATACGGAGAACATCAACACATTAACATCAACACGCCAGAGGATATACCTTTTGGACTCGGGGTCCTGCTGGGAGTTTACCTCATATTTAGATTTTTTTTATTCGTCTTTGCCTCTAAAATCATAATAAACAAAGAGAACTAAAATATTGTGTAATTGTTGTTATTGTTATGCATATTATTATTTTTATTATTATTAATAATAATAGGGGGGGGGGGGGGTAGTTAAAAAATTAACCCCAAAAGGTTGTTCGAAAGGTTCTTTGAGGATCCATTATAAGGGTTTCTTTGAAGAACCATTTTATGGGGGGTTCCACCACAGTTTCAATCTGAAGTACCCCTAAAGGATACTCAAGGAACCTTTTCTTTTTAGATTGTATAGTTAAAGGGTCGATATTCTCTCTCTCTCTCTCTATATGTTTTAGCAATGTTTGAGCCTTCGCAAGGCCAGATGACTTAGATTGTTTAGACCTAGCCTACTGAGGACACATTAGGCACATGATGAGAGAGAAGTGGAGGATACGAAAAGGGACATCCGGTAGTCCAAGTGCGTTTTTCACGGGGTCAAACTTTCTCAAATTCATTCAGTTTTTTACACCTAGTGAGACCACCTTTCACTTTCTGTACATCCTTTAAATTCTCACAATTTAAGTTAAGCCGCAGATATGGGATCAGAAAACAAATTCTGACTCTGGAGGAAATCTGTACTGTACTGGCAACAGGTGAGTCAATATATCATTTGATCATTGCTTCAGGTTTCAACGAATGAATCACTTTCAGGATTATATTCGACTAACAATGATACTCTGTTACAGGTCATCTGGCTACCCCAAGAATGACACTTCAGACTGTCACTTGGATGAGTGCCTTCCTCTGCCTCGCACAAGTTTGCTCCATGCCCATGCCTTGCCAGCTACAAGGACAGCTGGTGCGAATAACCCACAACCTACTGAGAGACATGGTACATTATTTAAATTACTTTTGAATTGAGATGAATTCTCCAACTATGTTTATTCACTGAATAGCTCAACCTGACTTCAGTGTTTTCTCATTCTTTCAGGGGGGTCATTTTCCTCTGGAGTGCATGCAGGATAATAATGTCTTCATAGCATTCCCAGCCACTGCTTTCACAACCTCCGGCGCGCCACAGGTAAGTGCATGGGCGCATATCCAAGTGTTCTTCACAGCATGAAATAGTATTTGCAACCGTTAGGATTAGAAAGTAGAAAACTTTAAACTGCCATTCATGTTTTTTTAAATGATTGTTGTTGTCCGTTTCAGTTGAGCAGCAGTGGTGCTATGGCTATTTATGAGACATTGAAGAACATCGACACATTGTTTGGAGCTGATGACCTGCCCACTAAGTGGGACCAACGGAAGTTGGAGAATTTTCTGAATATTGTATACCGTCAGATTGAAGAGAGCAAATGTGTGAGTTACTATGCCAACACACATTACTTAACTATTTAAAAGTTGGATTGTGACACTTATTATTTTCTTCTTGTGTCAGATGATGGGGAGCGTGAATACATGTGATTATCTAGTCAGGGCAAAGGTGCTGAAGACATATTTCAGGAACATCACAGCCGTCCTGAAAGAAAAAGTAGGGTACAAGCAAATACAGTATAATGTAAATCCCTGTTTTGATAATATCTCTATGAATATTAGCCTACATTGCCCTAACAGTTCATTTTTATTTTCACAGAATTTCAGTTACTGCGCCTGGGAAGTGGTTCGAAAAGAGCTCCTGTACAGCCTCCAGTTCATTCTGGAACACAACTCTGATAGCCTTCTGTGGGCCAACAGAACATGAATTTGAACTTGTTGAACTGATTTACATACTGTACCTGATTTTGATAACATAATTGTAGAATGGTAGGCTATGTGCAATGTCAAACTGCAATTTAAGGCATTAATGATGTTATCAAAGTTATATATTTATTTGAAAATTGTGCATACTGTTGCTGTCACGTAAATACACGTTTTATACTTTTAAATATTGCTATTCTGTGTGCTCATTCTGTAGCATCGTGATGCACTGTCTGTCGGTGTGTGAAAGTTCAGATTTGGGTTAAACATGCTCAGGACATTTGTTTACATTGATTTTTATTTAACCTTTATTTAACTAGGCAAGTCAGTTAAGAACAAATTCTTATTTACAATGACGGCTGACCCCGGCCAAACTCTAACCCGGACGACACTAGGCCAATTGTGCGCCACCCTATGGGACTCCCAATCAATGGCCAGTAGTAATACAGCCTGGAATCGAACCAGGGTCTGTATTGACGCCTCTAGCACTGAGATGCAGTTCCCTAGACCGCTGCGCTATTCGGGAGTGGACGGCTGGCCTATAGCCTAATAATCGCTAAAGGAAAGCCCTAAAAACAAGTCAGATGTAACTTCTCAATCTGTAGTTAAGCTATATTAAATGACTGTCTACAATGAGGATAAGTAAACAGGTTTCAGCAGGGCTCGCCTGTTTGAACACAGTACTTTGAGTTCTTACGAACTCTGTATCAACCCACGCCATGAAATTGCATTCCACAATAACACAATCAGAACAATATTCGCCGAATAGACGCATAGTGAATTCACAAGCGGTGAGGTAAAACAGTTCTCCCTACTGTTTCCTTTTCCACTTTTAATTTATTTCCTTAGTGCCTTCAAGAAGTGTTCACACCCCTTGACTTATTCCACTTTTGTTGTGTTACAACCTGACTTCAAAATGGATTACATAGTTTCCCTCACCTATCTACACAATACCCCATAATGACAAAGTAAAAACCTGTTTTTAGATTTTTGTGCAAATTTATTTAAAAATGAAATACATAGTCATGCAACTTATTATGTTAAGCATATTTTTACTCCTGAACTTATTTAGTCTTGCCACAACAAAGAGGTTGAATACTTTGTTTGTTGTCATCAAAGCACTTCATGATGACAGAAGTGAGTGCTACCGGGCAATAGTCATTTAGTTCAGTTACCTTTGCTTTCTTGAGTACAGGAACAATGGTGGGCATCTTGAAGCATGTGGGGACAACAAACTGGGATAGGGAGAGATTGAATATGTCTGTAAACACTCCAGCCGGCTGGTCTGCGCATGCTCTGTGGACGCGGCTAGGGATGTCGTCCTGGACGGCAGCCTTGCAAGGGTTAACATGCTTACATGTCTTACTCACGTCGGCCACGGAGAAGGAGAGCCCACAGTCATTGGTAGTGGCCATGTCGGTGGCACTGTGATATCCTCAAAGCAGGCAAAGATGTTTAGCTTGTCCAGAAGCAAGAAGTCAGTGTCCGCGACGTGGCTGATTTCCCCTTTGTAGTCTGTGATTGCCTGTAGACCCTGCCACATACATCTAGTGTCTGAGCCGTTGAATTGCAACTCCACTTTGTCTCTCTTCTGACATTTTGCCTGTTTGAATGGCTTATGGAGGGAATAACTACACTGTTTGTATTCGGCCATATTCCCAGTCACCTTGCCATGGTTAAATGCGATGGTTCGCGCTTTCAGTTTTGCGTGAATGCTGCCATCTAGCCACGGTTTCTGGTTAGAGTAGGTTTAATTAGTCACTGTGGTACAACATCTTTTATACACTTCCTGATGAACTCAGCCACCGTATCAGTGCATTCGTCTATATTGTTCTCGGAGGCTACCCGGAACATATCCCAGTCCTGTGAAAGAGTATTTTACAATCCCCGGTGTCTCTCTGGAAGGAAATCCTCGGCCTGAGCTAGTCAAATGTATTATCCAGAGACTGAACATTAGCGAGTAATATACTCTGAAGCAGTGGGTGGTGTGCTCACCTCCGGTGGTGTTTTGAAACAGCGTTCAATTGCCATGGGGGGGAGGGGGTGGGGGTACAAACAAAGGATCAGAAAGTCGTATTCCTGGTCGTAATGCTGGTGAGTTACCGTCGCCCTGATATGCAAAACTTCTTCCCGGCGGTATGTAATAACTCCCAAAATTTCCTGGGCTAATAACGTAAGAAATAACACATAAAAAAAATTAATACTGCAAAGTTTCCTAAGAGCTAAAAGCACGGCAGCCCTATTCGTTGGCGCGATTTTACCAGTATCAGACATTCTAGATTTTCATTTTTTATTAATTTGTAATTTTTTTACAAAAAAAATAGAAAAACATAATTCCACTTTGACATTATGGGGTATTGTGTGTAGGCCAGTGACAAAACATCTACATTTTATCAATTTGGGCTGTAACACAGCAAAATGTGGAAAAAGTAAAAGGGGTGTGAATACTTTCTGAAGGCACTGTACATGCATGTAGCCTATTGTTGTAGGGTTCATGTCAGGTTACAGCCAGGTGTAGTCTGATCATGTCTAAATGGTGAGAGTTGACTGAGGGCCAGTTGAGCTCAGTGAGAATCAGAGGATTTATGTATAATGGAGCCAGACGGGTAAACAGAATGACACACCCTGCACCTGAAATAGAAACATGGAGGTGAATCATATTTTATAGTATATGATTCACTGACTTGAGATTGAAACAGACCTATATCAAAACATCACGGTTAATGAACAGGTGTCAAGATTGTAAGTGTTATGATTCACCATATACACCTACATTATCATAGGTCTGATTTTTAAGCACCGCTGGCTAAAACAGAAATATATCATCTGATTCAGAGGGGATTACTAATACTGTGGAAGTTCATGAAGGGGCCATAAATGCTGTGGTAGATCTGTCTGAGAACTACATCCTAGAATATGACAAGTTGGACAGGTCTGACACTGAATTAGGGCAGAATGTCAACATTTGGCAGAATATTGATAATCACTAAAGAAAAGTCATGGTATTAAAATGTCAGTTTTTATTAACAATTAACTATTACATTTAAGGAAATAGTCTGACGCTATTGCAGGAGTAACATTTAAACTCATTTTTTAAGTCTAAGTTTGCGCAGCTCATTTGACTAATTAATTCCCATGCTAAAAGTTTGGGTTATGATTGAGGTTAAAAACTTTCACAAGGTCAGGAAATAGCATCTGGTTTTGTAAACCTCAGTCACTTATATGGGATTTATTCATCTTCTGAGGTCAAGTACTATTCATTATCCTTGGCCCAACAATGGTCTTTAAAATCCCGCCAGTCTGCCACTTCCACCGAATGTGTTATTAGTCGGTATTTACCAGAACTAGTGCTACAAAGGGAGGTGTGAGCTGTGAAGTGAGTCACTACTTCAGCCCACACCTGAGAAACCAAGGTAACACTGGAAGACACCACAGACCTGTGGCTTTAGGCCACTGACCATAAACCACTTATCTTCTAATCCTCAAATCAAAAATGTGTTGGCCAATACAGTCCATAACTATTGTCACCCTTGATAAAGATGAGCAAAAAAGACTGTATATAAAAAACAGTAAATAATCTAAATACTGAGCTACATTATGCTAAAACAAAAAGGGAAATTATGTTATTTTATACTCACACAATTGCTCAGAGAAAGAGATTTGAGAACACGTTGGGAGGGATGTTAGATCATTCCTCCATCCAGAATCTTCCCAGACCCTTGATCTCCTTTGTCTGCTCTTATGGACTGCACTCTTCAATTCAAAACACAGGTTTGAGGTGTAGCGTAGGTATGAGGTACTTTTCAGAATGTGCTTCCATTTTTGGGCACCAAAGAACTCTATTTTTATGTCATCTGACCATCTGGAGTTTCATACATGGCATTGACACATTAATTGGAACCCGGTGCTGGTCACACTACATGAAAATGAAA
This sequence comes from Oncorhynchus clarkii lewisi, assembly GCF_045791955.1. Lineage (NCBI taxonomy): Eukaryota > Metazoa > Chordata > Actinopteri > Salmoniformes > Salmonidae > Oncorhynchus > Oncorhynchus clarkii. The sequence goes on along the minus strand of NC_092158.1, from coordinate 66,350,646 downwards.
GCTATTTGCCCGTGAAAAAAAGAAGCTTATGCAGAAAATGACCTTATACCTACAGTAAAATAACGTGGTGGATCTTTGATGTTATGGGGATATTTTTCTTCCACTGGTTCCTGGGGCCCTTGTTAATTGACCACAAACACTTTGCAAAGTCCATCTCAGTCTCTGGACTTGACCCAATTGAAAACCCGTGGTTTGATTTGAAGAAGGCAGTCCATACGAGCAGAAGCATATCAACGATCTGGAAAGATTCTGTGTGGAGAAAGGGTCTAAGCTCCCTCCCAACATGCAATCTCATAAAAAGTGTTCAAAAAAGGCTCACTGTTGTTATCCTAAAGTATTGAAAACAGGGGGGCCAATCATTTTGAACATCCTCAACAAAAAACAATGTTGATACTTGGTAAACAAAATCTGTTTCTCTGAACAATTGTATTAGTATACAATTATAGAATTTACAAATTTTTCTGAGCACACATTGTTCAGTATTTCTACACATTAATTTTGCTCATCTCTATCAAGGGATTCAATATTTATGAACATAATTGTACGTCTCCTCCCAACCCATCCATGGTTGATTGGTTCTCTCTCTCTTCATTGGGATTATTCATCATACCAGAGTGTGGATAAGTTTGAAATCTGATGCTAACTAATATAGATTCCTGTAAACTTTAATTGGACAACCGATTTAAACTCCAACTTTTAACACATAACTCCCATATTGGGCTGCCAAACTTGGCGGATGGTTGCCTGGTTACGTCTCCTCATTCGGATTCCAGGACAAGGCATACTGCTCATCATACTGGAGTGTGGATAAGCTAGTAGACGAGTCTAATGCTGACTAATATACAGTTGAAGTCGGAAGTTTACATATACTTAGGTTGGAGTCATTAAAACTCGTTTTTCAACCACTTCACACATTTCTTGTTAACAAACTATAGTTTTGGCAAGTCGGTTACGACATCTACTTTGTCCATGACAAGTCATTTTTCCAACAATTGTTTACAAACAGATTATTTCACTTCTAATTCACTGTATCACAATTCCAGTGGGTCAAAAGTTCACATACACTAAGTTGACTGTGCCTTTAAACAGCTCGGAAAATTCCAGAAAATTATGTCATGGCTTTAGAAGCTTCTGATTTACTTAATTTGAGTCAATTGGAGGTATACCTGTGGATGTATTTCAAGGCCTACCTTCAAACTCAGTGCCTTTTTGCTTGACATCATAGGAAAATTAAAAGAAATCATCCAAGACCTCAGAAAATTTTTTGTTGACGTTCACAAGTCTGGTTCATCCTCCAAACGCCTGAAGGTACCACGTTCATCTGTACAAACAATAGTATGCAAGTATAAACACCATGAGACCACGCAGCCGTCATACCGCTCAGGAAGGAGACGCGTTCGGTCTCCTTGAGATTAACATACTTTGGTGCGAAAAGTGCAAATCAATCCCAGAACAACAGCAAACGACCTTGTGAAGATGCTGGAGGAAACGGGTACCAAAGTATCTATATCCACAGTAAAACGAGTCCTATATTGACAGAACCTGAAAGGCCGCTCAGCAAGGAAGAAGCCACTGCTCCAAAACCGCCATAAAAAAGCCAGACTATGGTTTGCAACTGCACATGGGGACAAAGATCGTACTTTTTGGAGAAATGTCCTCTGGTCTGATGAAACAGAAATAGAACTGTTTGGCCAAAATGACCATTGTTATGTTTGGAGGAAAAAGGGTGAGGCTTGCAAGCACAAGAACACCATCCCAACCGTGAAACACGGAGGTGGCAGCACTTCACAAAATAGACGGCATCATGAGGCGGAAAAATTATGTTGATATATTGAAGCAACATCTCAAGACATCAGTCATGAAGATAAAGCTTGTTTGCAAATGGGTCTTCCAAATGGACAATGACCCCAAGCATACTTCCAAAGTTGTGGCAAAATGGCTTAAGGACAAAAAATTCAAGGTATTGGAGTGGCCATCACAAAGCCCTGACCTCAATCCTATAGAAAATGTGTGGGCAGAACTGAAAAGGTGTGTGAGAGCGAGGAGGCCTACAAACCTGACTCAGTTACACGAGCTCTGTCAGGAGCAATGGGCCAAAATTCACCCAACTTATTGTGGAAAGCTTGTGGAAGGCTACCTGAAACATTTGACCCAAGTTAAACAATTTAAAGGCAATGCTACCTAATACTAATTGAGTGTATGTAAACTTCTGACCCACTGGGAACGTGATGAAAGAAATTAAACCTGAAATAAATAATTATCTCTACTATTATTCTGACATTTCACATTCTTAAAATAAAGTGGTGATCTTTTTACTATGATTAAATGTCAGGAATTGTGAAAAACTGAGTTGAAATGTATTTGGCTAAGGTGTATGTAAACTTCAGACATTGACTGTACATTACTGTACATTAAATAACAACAAATTGAAATGTTCTATACTTTAATGTGTTTGGCTGCCAATCACTAAATCTTGCTAATCTGGAGGGAAAACGCACTACTATTGAAGGTGGCACTGACTGCACTTAGTTGAAATTCAAGAAATAACATTACAACTTAAAATAAATCATCATACAATATCATAAAATGACTGACCCACCACAGTGACTCACATTAAAATAGTCTACCATGCACTCATACACTTCTAATTACGCAGAGGCAGACTAGAATAGGGAGTTCGGTATCCATGGCTGCAGATGTTTAGATTAGAAAACGAAAACAAAGAAAGGAAAAAAAACGAAGCGAGAGAAGAAACTCCCTTTGAGACGTGACACAATCTCTTGGCATGACAGAAATAGTGCGGGTGAGACTGGCAGCGGTTTGAGGAAGCTATGTGCCCTGGACACACACACAACTCTCAGTGCCTGTTGGCGGATTGTGAATAATTTACTGCCTCATTGCTTAATCATCTAATTGGACGATGTATGATACACTTTACCACAAAACATAAACACACTGACTGGCTATCAGTACCACTGTCTACTAAGAGTTTTCATTTGTATTTTTCGTGGCTGTCTACATACCCCCACAGAGCGATGCTGGCACTAAGACCGCACTCAATGAGCTGTATACCGCCATAAGCAAACGGGAAAAACGCTCATCCAGATGTGGTACTCCTAGTGGCCAGGGACTGTAACTCAGGAAACCTTAAATCAATTTTACCAAATTTCCACCAGCATGTTAAATGTGCAACCAGAGGGGGGGAAGAAATCTAGACCACCTTTACTCCACACACAGAGACATGTACAAAGCTCTCCTTTGCCCTCCATTTGGCAAATCTGACCATAATTCTATCCTCCTGATTCCTGCTTACAAGCAAAAATTAAAGCAGGAAGCACCAGTGATTCAGTCAATAAAAAAAGTGGTCAGATGAAGCAGATAGTAAGCTACAGGACTGTTTTGTTAGCACAGACTGGAATATGTTCCAGGATTCTTCTGATGGTATTGAGGAGTACACCACATCAGTCACTGGCTTCAAAAATAAGTGCATCGATGACGTCGTCCCCACAGTGACTGTACGTACATACCCCAACCAGAAGCCATGGATTACAGGCAACACCCGCGCTGAGCTAAAGGGAAGAAATGCCGCTATTCGAAGAGGGGGACTCAAACCCTGAAGAAATCCCGCTATGCCCTCCGACGAACCATCAAACAGGCAATGCGTCAATACAGGACTAAGATCGAATCGTACTTCACCGGCTCAGATGTGAGTCGGATGTGGCAGAGCATGCAGACTATTACAGACTACAAAGGGAAGCACAGCCAAGAGCTGCCCAGTGACACGAGCATAACAGACAAGCTAAATTACTTCTATGCTCGCTTCAAAGTAAGTAACACTGAAACATGCATGAGAGCATCAGCTGTTCTGGACGACTGTGTGATCACGCAGCCGATGTGAGTAAGACCTTTAAACAGGTCAACATTCACAAGGCCAGATGGATTACCAGGATGTGCACTCCGAGCATGCTCTGACCAACTGGCAAATGTCTTCACTGACATTTTCAACCTCTCTCTGTCAGAGTCTATAATACCAACATGTTTCAAGGAAACCACCATATTCCCTGTGCCCAAGAACACTAAGGTAACCTGTCTGTAGACATGAAGTGCTTTGAAAGGCTGGTCATGGCTCACACCAACATCATAATTTGCATACCGCCCTAACAGATTCACAGATGATGCAATCTCTATTTCACTCCACACTGCCCTTTCTCACCTGGACAAAAGGAACACCTATGTGAGAATGCTATTCATTGACTACAGCTCAGCATTCAACACCATAGTGCCCTCAAAGCTCATCACTAAGCTAAGGACCCTGGGACTAAACACCTCCCTCTGCAATTGGATCCTGGACTTCCTGATGGGCCACTCTCGGGTGGTAAGGGAAGGTAACAACACATCCGCCATGCTGATCCTCAACACGTGGGCCCCTCAGGGGTGCATGCTCAGTCCCCTCCTGTACTCCCTGTTCACTCATGACTGCATGGCCAGGCATGACTCCAACACCATCATTAAGTTTGCCGATGACACAACAATAGTAGGCCTGATCACCGACAACGGCGAGACAGCCTATAGGGTGGTCGTCAGATACCTGGCCGTGTGGTGCCATGACAACAACCTCTCCCTCAACGTGATCAAGACAAAGGAGATGATTGTGGACTACAGGAAAAGGAGGACCAAGCACGCCCCTATTCACGTCGACGGGGGTGTAGTGGAGCAGGTTGAGAGCGTCAAGTTCCTTGATGTCCACATCACCAACAAACTAACATGGTCCAAGGACACCAAGACAGTTGTGATGAGGGCACGACAAAACCAATTCCCCCTCATGAGACTGAAAAGATTTGGCATGGGTCCTCAGATCCTCAAAAGGTTCTACAGCTGTACCATCGAGAGCATCCTGACAGGTTGCATCACTGCCTGGTATGGAAACTGCTTGGCCTCCGACCGCAAGGCACTACAGAGGGTAGTGCGTATGGCCCAGTACATCACTGGGGCCAAGCTTCCTGCCATCCAGGAACTCTATACCAGGTGGTGTCAGAGGATGGCCCTTAAAAAAACGGTAAAAGTCTCCAGCCACCCTAGTCATAGACTGTTCTTTCTGCTACACATGGCAAGCGGTAACGGAGCGCCAAGTCTAGGTCCAAGAGGCTTCTAAACAGCTTCCAACCCCAAGCTATAAGATTCCTGAACATCTAATCAAATGGTTACCCAGACTACTTGCATGCCCCCCCTCTCCTCTTTTACACTGCAGCAACTCTGTTACTATCTATGCATAGTCACTTTTACAACTCTACCTACATGTACATATTACCTCAATTACCTCGACTAACCGGTGCCCCCGGACATTGATTCGGTACCGATACCCCCTGTATGTCGCCTCGCTATTTTTATTTTACTGCTGCTCTTAAATTTGTTTGTTTATTAGGTATTTTTTACACTGCATTGTTGGTTAGGGCTTGTAGGCAAGCATTTCACTTTAAGGTCTACTACACCTGTTGTATTCAGCGCATGTAACAAATGTAAAATGGCTGCCCTCGTTTTCTCTCTAAGAGACACAAACACCTAAACATAATTAGGAACGAACAACTTGTGCTTTTAATAAAATATTGAATTGTACAAAAAATTCCTAAACATTTACGGAATTTGAAAAGCACGTTATATGCAGTAGTGGTACATCAAGATATAGTTTACAAAAGGTATTTTCCACAAAACATGACATACTTTTTAAAAGAATGTACCTGAAAAATGTTTAACGGGAAATGCCAAGTTGTTCTATGGCACAGACTTAAACACAGTGAGTGCAGGTGAACACAGGTAAACTGTCTCCAGGTACATGTCACATGTTGACACTGAGGTCCCACGGTATATCCTCATTTTCCTCCTGGCCATCAGGGTCAAATTGGCTCCAGGGAATGTCATTCACCTGACAAAGACATTTTTAAAAAAGGACATTGATTGCAGAGATCAGATTTGATTTAGATTTCATTGCTTGTGGTCAACAACACTGAGTTATGCAGAATACACAATTACATATAATCAGTTACATTAAGTTATAAAGTATACTACTAAAGTTATTATTACATAAAGTTAACACGAGTGACTGTCCAGTAAAGTTGCCAATAATTTAAACTGCACTGGCAATTTTTATAAATACTACATTGCCCAAAATACATACAAATTAAGCATCCCATGTGGGTAAGAGAACAGTGTGGTACCTTTATGAGTCCTTTCAGATCCTCATCTTGTAGGACATCATCTCGCTCCACCCTGCATTCAACTACAACTTTCCCATTACCTGGAAGAAATGTTTTTTTTGTGATTACATTTTTATTCCCTTATGTCAGAGGATATTCCTGCCCATGCCTCTACACCTGGAAGACATTAAAATATGCAGAGCTGATATCTTCAAAATGATTCCAATGATTAGTTCACTTAAGTTCAGGGCCTCGTTTCCCAGAGCCTTCGTAGCGTTTAGATCATTGTTAGAACCATCTTACGATGTATATTTAGTGGCCAATCTGTTTCCCAGAGCCTTTATTAGTAACGATCTATAACAACCTTTGCACATCTACGAGTGATCCAGACCACTCGTAGAAGAATAGACAAAGTGCATCGTTAGATGTTTTTTTGCCCTTCCGCGTGTCACTTTATTCACAGAAGATCTCTGCTAAACATAGAATCAAGATGTTAAGGCTAGATATCTGTGTGACTGTGACCACCAATAACTTCAGAATGAAGTTAACTACAAATACAAAGCCGGCAAAATATTTGCAATTGTTACAAACAAGTAAAATAAAAAAACAACGCTTGAAATGAAAACCGAGATCACTGCATTAAAAGATAAATAGACTTCATGGGCCTATATATTGAAATCATAGAGTTTTAATTTTGCCACTAGGCTACGTATTGAAAATGTTGCCTCAATATGCATCATGAATGACAAGATGTGCGCAATGATGTGCCCAATCAGCCGTATGGGAATACACTCAAGTGGTGGCGGGAGCTTGGACTGTCGTTTCCACGTCTCCCAAATTTAAGTGAAGCTTTACTCACCCAGAACCAGCAGCAACACCTTCTCGAAAGCGTCAACCACTGCTTTGTCCCTGGCCCATCTCTGGAGCTTTCCTCTTTTTGGCAGGACAACGTCTGGACCTATGGCCCAAAACCGTAGAGAGGAGTTTTAGTGAAAGAAATGCAGACCGTTTTCTAGCATGTGTTGACAGACTAGAGCTTTCACTTTCGCTGCACAAGAAGAATGAGTTATTTCATTACAAAGACACAAATCGTATCTTTTGCCCTCAATGTGGACCAGGAATGTTCTGAGAATAACACAGACATTTTGGAAAGGCCATTAGAGATCAACACCTTTAAGTGAACAAGCCCAGAGTTGGGCAAAAGTATGTGTAGATTCTTGTCAATATTCTGTCAATATTTTCTGTTTATTTTAAGGCCCCGTCACCACCATTTCACTTGGTCAAAGTCCTGTACTTCGCAAATAAAAAAGGTGATTCTCATTCTGAAACAACTTTCTCATAGAAACTGTGGCTGTTCTGCGGAATCGCACCGGTGCCCTCTACGGTCTCTTCAGCCACTCCGACGCCTCGGCAGCTAAGGCCATGCTGTGGGAAGGTGACATCCATGATGCAGCCGTACTTCAGGGTAATCTCCTGAGGGTCACCAGTTGTGGTGGACAACCTGCCGGCATCGTCACAGTTGGAGATGTCCTTCAGCTGTCCAGAGAAAGGAAGGCTTCATTACATATTGTCGTTGTCTGACGAAAATCTTGTAACTACATTTTTGGCAATTGTTATTATTAAAAAAAAAAATATATATATATTTTTTTACATTTATTGAAAGCAGGAACTCCCCTCAATGTACTTTTGACTCAAGTTTCATAATTGTATGTTCTTTAATAGGAAAATATGTTAATTTCTTTAAATGTTCTGTTTTGGATATATGAGCTTTTCATCATACAATGACTGTAAACGACATGGTCAATATTCTATACAGCAGAAAGGGATTGACATACAAAGTTGGGACTGAAGAAGATGTGTTACTTTAAAGTCTAACAACCTATCATCTGCTTGTGTTGTCAATGTTTTAATGTCTTTATACATCCTTTAGGTCATTGGTCACACAAAGCTAACTAGCTAGCGATTTCACAATGGCTACACCCACCAAAACAAACAAATATTGTATCTGTTGTATCATACTGTAACATAGTACTGGAACATAAAACGAGACACATCTGGGGGCATTGCTACTCCTTACTGTAACAATGTGGGTGCTCCATCCATTAAAACCCAGGTAGTGATTGGCCAAGTCCTGACACTTGCTACGGCTCAGTGGCTTAGAGTAGTGAAGGAAGTTTGGGTACTGCTTTGTGCTCAGCTTTACCTGGAGAACAGACAGAGAATGTACAATCAGTTCTAAATGTCCATCATTACAATGGTTATGACTTCATGGTGAACAGTGTTTAGGGGAGAAAGTGAAGCAGAGCTGACTACCAGCAAGAGGCTGGTCTACAAGTCATCATGGAGTGGTAAGACACTGCCATCTACTGGTCAAGGTCTGGTTTTAGTTATTGGTCAAGTGTTACTGTGAAGGTTAACAGCAGCTGTGAGAAAAAGACGACTCTTGGGGCCTTGAAGTTGTTTTAACCCTCCTGCTGTGTTACGGTCGAATAGGACAGATTTACAAGTTCTCTCCGAAAAATGTAGTTCAATTAATGTGATTGTCATAAGGTACATTGTCCACACAGGGCATATGAACACACCAAATACATTTTTATGATTTTCATTACATTTTGGGTGTTTCATTTAACTTTGTACACCTGTGGTGTTTCTGGTGAAAAATGACCGGTCATTAGAAATTAATGGGTGAGACTACAATTAGTGTATAAAATTGGAGTTCGGGGACATGCCCATTCATCAGATGGACACACTTCCTCTCCCAGAACCCCACATGCATGTATGTATGTATGTATGTATGTATGTATGCATGTTTGCGCGTGCGCACACACACACACACACACACACACAAACCTTTTCCCAATAGAATATTTCCCCCACGAGAACTACAGCTGTTGGCATTCTCACAAACAATCGCAACATTGTTTCAATAATACATAGAACTTTTCTCGCAGTTCTGGTATATAAAGCTTTTTTGAGGCCTTGCTCACAATTCGTTCTGTGGCAGCACAATGGCCAAACGATATACTGTATGTGAGGCTCTTGATCATATCTTTGATCATGACACTGGTGAGGAGGAGAGAGTCCTTGTTAAACTTTGACAAAAAGTAGTCTGTGATAAATAGCACATGTTTCATCTGAGAACTTGTTATAGTCAAAATAATCCATACATTATACTTTTTTTTACTCAAAAACAAGTTATATGAGCTCAGGTCAATGAGGCCATAAATAGCAAATAGAAGTTCAAAACGTGTAATGTTCACAAGAGCTTAACCTGATAAAAAGATCTAACACAACATTAGGTGATAATATTTGTATTATTATGGATTTATAATCAGCTATAATGGGGCTGTCATTTTGGACCGGGAACACAGAATGAATTAACATGAACACAACTGGAGGGTTGAATGGGAAAAAGTGATTGATTAAAAATATATACATGTTACATAAGCAAGGATCTTATGAAATAATACAATTATAATTTGGAGAGAATTTTGATCTCTTTGGAATTGCCGATTGTAAATAGATGAGAACTTCAAGCACTAAATTATACAATAGAGTACCACCGTATGAGTCACAATACCCATAAAACCTAGCGGTCAACTAGGATCCAAATGTTTTTCCACTATTAATTTTTCACATAGGGGATTTTAGAAACACTTAAAATAAGGGCTGTGTTTCATGTAGGCTTACCCTGGCGAGACGATTTGATAACCATGTAAATCTCTCTAGGACAAGGTGACTTTTATCATTATATTCACCTGTATTTACCCCCCCCCCCAAAAAAAAATGAAACCCTAATTAGCAGCTAATGTGGCTATCATAAAGAACTACAAATGATCTGGATGAGACTGACGAATCAAGGCAAAGGTAAGAATCTCTGAATTAACTATCTAATGTTAGCTAAATGTAGTAATGAATAAAGTTTTTGTGCAAGTTTTAAATTGACACAATTCCTGTTAGCATAGGTGTCAGCTAGAGATGATGTGCAGGAGCTTGCAGGGATTTGTAGTTTTGCATGTCTTCTTTGACGCTAATTAGCATTTTCGAATCTGAGAGTAAATAGAGCCTAATAAGTCACCTTGTCCGAGAGAGATTTACATGGTTATCAAAACTTCACACCAGGGTAAGCCTACAAGAAACAAAGCTCTTATTTTAAGTGTTTCTAAAATCCCCTGTGGGAAAATTAATGGTAGAAAAACCATTGGAACAATTTTCCTGTTTGACCGCTAGGTTTTATGGATATTATGACACCTCCACCGTGGGGCTCTATAGTCAACAACATTTGAGTAAGTTTCTCTCTGAATGTTCCCTTACCTTCAAAGGAGAGCTCTGGAAAAAGCATCTTCCATGTGTGGCTTTCTGTGCTTTAGATGCCTGGGCTGCGGAGAAGTACTTGACTAGGGCATAGAACCCTGGCTCGACCCCGGCAGCATTGGGACACACCTTTACCAGATACAGCGGTCCAAAGTTGCAGAATATGTTCCAGATGGATTCCTTTAAAATAATACAGTACAAGCCGATGACGTGATGTCGATTAAGACACACCCGCACCTCTCTGATTCAGAGGGGTTGGGTTAAATACGGAAGACATTTTAGTTGTACAACTGACTAGGTATACCCCTTCCCCTTTCTACCTTGCTCTCCTATCAAATATTTCGTATCAAAGTTGCATTAGTGTTCTACAAGTAAAATGTAGATGTGTCAAAACAAAGTCTTATAAAAGGCCTATGCTATTAGATTGCTTTAATAAAAACTCACTATTTTTTCTGGCGATTCTCAAACGTCATTAACTATACTAGATAACTAGTGTATTAATCACATAGCTAACAACTGTATAATTAATCAACGAGACTTACGTAAATAAACGCGTCTGAAAATGTGGATAGAATATTCCAGACAAACAGTGTTTTGTTATTTTCAATGGGTACCCTGAACTCTATTACGTCCACCTCGACCTCCATTGCAGTAGTGAATTCTGGCTAGAGAAACATTATTACTGTAGGCTACTACTCTGCTCCGCCAACAGTGTTGCACGAAATGGTTTCAATGTTGTAGGTTGGTATTATTGTCCTCCTTGTAAAGTATTTTCTGGAGGATAGTATGAATCAATTTATCGCAGAAAATTTGATATGACGTTTACGTTGACTTCCGCACAAGAGCATCTGATTTCCCCGCGCTGAAAACGTCATTCGTTACGCAGAAGAGTTTCTTCTTCTTCTATGCTATTATGGAGGTCTACAAAACACACGTTAGAGATGCATGCCGCCACTTACTGTATGGGGTGAAAACTTGGGAACTTTAATGCAGTTAAGGAAAGGCTGAAAAAAACATACTCATATCATTCCCAAACGTTTTTACTCGAAAAAACATCAACATACTACTTCAGTCAGTTTTAAATGTCTACTCAGATACCCAAAAACAGGCTCTGGGGCCTGAGAGGGAGGAGTATCTTCCGACAGTATTCCCTACAATGTTTCTGCCTTGAAGTTCTGAAGGTCCAATAACCTTTTTGCCGCTTTCACAATGATATCCAGTTTCTTCTATGTTTTATTAGTTTGTCCTGTACAATGAATCACCTGCACAATGAATGCAAAAATATCCACCTTCTTCACCATTAGTATTTCAGCATCTTTTATTTGATGATTGACATCAACAGGCTGCTTGCTTGTCATCCATTGCCAAAGCTTCATCATCTCTACTCTCTCCTTCAACAATTTCACTGTCTCCACATAGGAGACCTGCTTGACAGCCCTGTGCATCGCTACTTTGACCTCATTCACCCTAACAGGGCACGCAGGGAACGCTGGAAAATGCTTCCCATCACAATTGCAGCATTGTGCATCCTCCGACTCTTCAACACTTATATTCCATCTGCAAACACTTGACACCTGGCCAAAGATTTTACATGCATGACATTGCAGTGGACTTTTGTACATACACTCGCACTGCATATCTCACATATCACAGCTTTGCGTGGGTCAGGAGAGACTCTTCATCGAACAGACAGGTTTTCCTCCTTCTTTCCATTCACAATAAAGGTAAAGCGACGTGCCCCAACCATTCCCGGAATATTGTCCCTATACCACGAAGCCTCGATATCCAGCGAGATGACACCTTTCTTCGGTGCCCTACTCTGAAAATCACAACTCTCCACTTCGTACATTGACAGTTTGTAGAGCCACAGAGCTTTCTCCTTCTGCTCTTTTGATGACCATGAAATCACCATCATACCGCTCCTGGTCACTCTGACTGACTCCACCTTCCTCAATTTGTCCTTTACCATCTTCGCAATCGCAAAGGTCTCTCAAATAAACATCCTTATTCATGAATGGTACACCAACCAGAAACTGCTGGAAATGAACAGCTTTAGCTCTTTTAGCTAAATTCTTCTTAATTACCATGGTTCAGTCATTCTTACCAACTTTACTCTCGCCAACAGAATCAAACACCGTGTCAGCTTCCGCCATTGCACGACCTGCCACCACCGGGCCAGATTCAAGTTTGTTCATCCACCTTCCATTTCCTCTTCTCCAGAAACCATCATCCTTCTCGTAATCTTGTTGTATCTATCTAGCGTCTCCATTCCATCAAATATTGTCCTCACTTGGAAAAACCAACAAGATAGTTCGACCACCGAACAGTTGAGGTAGCTGTAAATGTCAATGATAAACAACAGTTTACTAATTAAAGAATTTGAGAAAGCTCTGACTTTACTCCTACAGTAGATATTCTGTACGCAACACGACCAATGAGCTCGAGCATGGGGCAGTGCTTACAGTTCTGTAACCAATGAAATTGCAAGTGCTGGGACACACCTTCATCTGGTTAAAGTTGGTTGAGGCCACCAAAGGGTTTGGAGTCGCCCATGATCGAAGACCTGAGAAAAGTAAAATAATCAAATCGTTTTACCTCACCATTGAAGTCCCTTCACTAGAACCATTTTCAGAGAGGTTGATAGGATAATTGTCTTTTGGCAATCAAGGTCAAATGTTCCTCAGGTTAAAAATGGAATATTACCATCACATTCTATTTCCCGTCCCCTGGCTTTACAATTGGACTTGCTCGTGCCTTGCAGGGGAACCTCACAAATCTGTGGTACACCACTGGTCATGGCATTGACCTTACAGATGAATGATAAGTTATAACACAGCTACAAGTACTGAAGGTAAGTCCATAGATTGAGATATGGTGGGAGTTGATGTGGGGTGGCGTGGTGCTTTTGTAAATCTACGATTCTGGTATGTCTAAGTCTCTCAACTCACATTCGTCTAAAATGAAAATGTTCATTATACTTCATGGATGGAACTTGTTAGTCATGATGCACCGATGCTATCCCTCTGACATCATCAGCGCCGCAAAAATCCATTGCCAAAACCTGAAAGCGAGCTTCACGTCCACTGTGTGTCACGAATGTTGAATATATAATTACATTTGAACTTACTCTGACGATTGTCCATGGGGTTGGTTTATATATAGCGTGGAATTTGAGACAAAATATCTGAAGGAACATATCAATAAACAGGTCTCCTGCATACCCTCTTCCTCTCTGTCAAAATAAAAGTCTGGCACAAGTTATGGCTTGCTTGCCAACATATGGCGCACTTGCAGGACTTTTGTTTTGACATGAGGTGTTTGACATGTTACATGCTGACCACACTGCTCACATTGCGTGAGCGTTGCAAAATAAATGTACACATACATGTTATTCAAATATTGCACCCACACTGCTCACGCTCGTCAATGAGCATCGGCGTTGCCAAGCCCTAAAATAGAAGTCAGTTCTATTTGTGACAATGAACACGGTGCAAGGCATGCCTCTCACATCTCCTCATTGGTTAATAGAAGCAGATACCCATTGGTTATACCCACGTGGGTGATTGAAAGATGAACTGAGGTCAGTCGGTCATCGTGGCAATACTATGAATGTTACATGCCAATCGCCATATAAAGTCCAAAGATGAAAAGGCCTGGAAGGAGGAGAGATGACTGGAAACAATTCGGTTGACTGTTTTATGTGTGGATTAATTGTGAGAGTAGAGGACCTTGTGAATTTCAGGTAAAATAACAACTCAACATTTAAATCCCAAATTAGCTAGCAACAGCAAGCTAGCTAAATGGGACAGATTAGCTAGCAACTGCAAGCTAGCTAGCTAAATTGCCATAAATGTTTAATGCTTTTCGACCTATCCCCAAATTAATATAATTGGTTCAGAGTTTGTTTTGATATTTCAACCTGCGTGTTGTGATCGCGTTTGGTGTGGGGGGGACAAAATCAATTTGCGCACGCGCGCGTCCAGTCTGGGCATGGTGTTAGGCACCTGCAGCAGACCCATGTTTGGAAAGTCTGTTTATTAATATGTTCCATCGGATATCTTTTCTCAAATTCCGAGGTATATAACAACCAACCCTATGGACAATTGGCAGACAAAGTTCAAATGGAGTTTTATTCAACATTCGCAACAGACGGTGGACATTCATGTTTTTGCCAATACAAATGTATGTAACTATGGGCTGGATTCAATCCGTATCGCTGAAGAACCGTGTAACATTTTTCAGGTGATTTCCGATTGAGCCGACTTATGCAGCGGTTTGAAGTGAATGCAGTCTCCGCGAACGCAGGAACATTGCCTTTACATTTCAATGGAGCGTCTGCGATACGGATTGAATCCAGCCCTAAGTTGTCCGAGAGACACCATAGGAATGTTGGGGCTAGGAACTTGTAAAAAATGTTGATTTGAAAGATATTAAATAGAAGCCAAGAGATCATGTGCTGCAGAGAAGAACATCTTTATTGAAACATGAATCACTATTAGTTTCAAACAATAAGATTAAGGAATGAAAATACGTAAAGGAAATTACTCTAAAATATATTATCCAAAAGCTTGGAGCTCTACAAGTTCCCATTTCACCCCTAAATATTAACGTATGCATAAACAGTAGCACCGCCATGAACCATATATCTAAATAAGACATTTAATAACCTTTTCTATAAATGTACCAATCAATGGTAGCTCAGAGTGATAGAGTCAATATAGAAAGTGTTGTTGTTGATTTCAGAGAAAAAAAGGCAAATGCCTGAAAACCCCTGGAGTCAGGCTCTACTAGATCCAAAATAAAATTACTCTAGACTGAAAAGCATGTTTAATGGAGAATCTCAAATGAAAATGCACCTCAGTGCAGGGCAAGGCCTAATCTGTATCTGGGAAACCGAACCCTGGAGACAGGCTCTTGCTGACTGCCTCTCCAGCCCACGTCTACAGAGTGCAGTTGGCCTCCAGTGACTTCCTGCACTTGGCGACGGTCAGGTAGGTCTCGACCTCGGGGGTTGAAAAAAAGAAGAATGGGTTATAGTTGACACATTTTAATGTGTGTGTTCTAGGTCACCAGACCTTTCTCGAGAACAGTCTTGATCAATGAACAATAATAGTAATAATATATAGGTTAAAGACCCAAAGATACTGTTGGAATCGGCTAAACGTTGATCATTGAGATAGTAAATGAAAGAAACTGGGTCATGTCAGAACTTAATGGTTCTCCGAAAAAAAACAATGGACATCTGTGGATTAGATGAGGGGTTGAGGTCAGGAGGTGAGGACAGATTCTCTGAAGGCAGTAATAAATGTTTGTTGTCCTGTTATCCTCTTTATTAGCTTCCTGTGGAGCCATAAACTGTAAGGGTTGAAGAAGGAGGAGTGTTTTAAGTAGGATGTATATGACTGTGGAGTGAGAAATGTTTTGCTGTCTGATTACAGCGGTACAGAACCTTTGGGAAGAATTAAACTTGGTTAAAGCTTCTCTAGTGTCCGTGAGTTATTTACTAACAATACTTTGCAATAGAGAACACAAAAAAACAACGCACTGTAGAAAATACAGGAAGGCACATGACATTGAAGGCAACATGGTTGCGCACCTTGTGCATGTCCTTCTTGAAGCAAGCCAACAACTCGTAGTTCCTCCTGACGTTTCCGTCGGCCCCCAGGTTCTGGTAGTAGTTCCCGTAGGGGGGCAGCTGCTGAGAGTCATTGTCATCCAGGCTCAGTACGCCATCCTGGCTCCCCTGTGGGAGACAGAGAGAGATGCATGGTGGGGTGGATGTGTGCATATCAATATTTGTTTATTGGGCCTTTCTGAAAGCACACATAGCAAAAGACACATGCATAAATGTCCTTGAATGGGGCGATATTCAGTCATTGAATGGGGTGTCACTGATATAATCACGATGATAGATAAGGTCAGTTACCACATCACAATGTAAAGCCCTGAAAGATCTGCTGAGAAGAGGCATACGTGGTCCTACACTATGCTTTCTAACTAGGAAAGCATAAAGGTATTTCCCTTTCATTTCACTGTAAACCCCAATGTGCTGCCATTACTCAACACTTTTTAGGAAACCCGTTGCACTTAATATACAGAATCTGACTGCAGTTACTTAAAGTGATGTTATAGTCAGTCATTACTCAAACCTATAGAGTCACCCTGTGATGTGTCCAGATTTGAGTTGTATCAGCTTGACATTTTTTAGTAATGCCCCCACTAAGCCACGTCTCAAATATAATTTCCCAGTGTGCCTGGCCTTTTTGAGTGAAGTGTAGTTATCACCCATGACTGTACATGTTAGTGACAGAGACATGGCTATTGTCATTCATTTTCAGTCCTGTGGCCTTCAAGTGAATTCCTAGGCAAATATTATCATTAGAATTCAAGTCTTTACAACAATACATTACTTATCTCATAATACCATATTTTGAGGTGTAGCTTTACCCTAATACAGTGGCCTGAAACTCATGGTATACAGGCCACATCAGGCCTGCAAGTTGAGTTTGCAAAATTCTGGTAACTTGTTCATCTTTGTGAAAATGTTGAAACATGTATGTTATATATCTTTGTGTAGCATAAAATGAATCAATCACTCAATGTTCTGTACATTTTAAAAAATCTACCTGCAGTAGAGCATGCTTGGTAAAAGTGAATTTGTTATAACTTTAAAAAATTGCATTGATGTGACTTCTCATTTGGTTTTGAGCCAGTACCACATAAACATTTTAAGCAATAAGGATTTTTCATTGACTTTGAGTTCAACTTACTAGAAGTATGTGAGTTAAAAATGCCTTGGAGTTTACAGTGCACAAAGTGTGACACCACAAATGGTCATTGTTCTACCTCCTTTCTTTACCGTGATGAGCAGGTTGATGCCCACTTTGAGGTCGCTGAGCTTCTCAGAGATCTGGTTGGCATTTCTGACCATTAGGCTGTTGGAGATGATCAGGGTCTGGCTAGGGTACTCCCAGGATTCAATCAGACGGAAAGAGATATGGAGCAGCTTCAGGACCTGTGTGTGAAGATGTAGAGAAACCACAGATTATTGGAAAATGAAGTTGAGTTTTATTGTACAGCTTGAGATGCCCTATTTACATGATTGAGTGAAATACTTTTGGGGCTGGGTTTCCTGTACAGAAAAGCACATAACGGAGAATGTAGACGTAGAGAAACCACCGATTAGACAGTGATGGTTTTACTTGCAATGATTGTGATATGTGGTTGTTTTATCTACCTTAGTTGAAGACACTGAGGTATTGCAACCCCGGCCAAACCCTAACGACGCTGGGAGAATTGTGTGCCGCCCTATGGGACTCACAATCACAGCCGTTTGAAATACAGTCTGGAATCAAACCAGGGTCTGCAGTGACACCTCTGGCACTGAGATGTAGTGCCTTAGACTGCTGCATCACTCAAGAGCCATGCATGAGGCTGCCTCTGCTTGTCATTATAAATGAGAATTTGTTCTTAACTGACTTGCCTAGTTAAATAAAGGTTCAAATAAAATTTAAATTTAAAATTAGAAATTGGAGTTTACATAATTGGTGGTCTGCTTGCCCAATAACTAATGACTACCGTAAGTTCTATCGATTGTTCAAATTGAGATGACCTATTATATATTTTTGGAATCTTGCATCATGGAGGAGTTCATATTTAAGGTGAATAGCGATTTGACACTTTATATGGCTCTAAAGGGCATAACATGCGTAATTGTCTCGGCCAGGTTACTTACTGAACTCTTCTGAGTCTCGTGCTTGTCGACTGGGCTCACGATGGAGTCAGAGTTACAGAAGTCCAGCAGAAATATCTTGTTCAGCTGTCTGCGTTCATCAGGCAACAGGGTACCGTCCTGCACAAAATCACAAAGGGAGAGAGAGATTTTTTTAGCCACGAGGGTTGTGTGCTGAGGACACTGTCTACAAGAAGAAGAACAATCATTGATACACTATTTGATATGTCCAAAGAAGATTCAAAAGCTGTCTTACAAAGTCATTGAACATTTTCTGAGCCAATAGGTGGAGATGTTGCACCCGGCTGACCGCGATGTTGAAGAGCCGTTGGTTTTCTATCGCTGCCCCTTGACTCAGGAAACAACTGACCAGTAAGACTGGCATCAGCAGAAACACTAAAAGAGAGATTCAAATAAGAAATGTAGAAAATGAGTAAGTCGAATTATGGTGAGATACATTAGTAAGATTTTCTCAGCCATCGTACACCAATAGCCTAGTGGGTTAAGAGCGCTGGGTCGTTACTGGTTTTAACCCCAGAGCTGACTAGGTGAGAAATCTGATGTGCCCTTGAGCAAGGCACGTAACCCCAATTGCTCATGTAAGTCGCTCTGGATAAGAGTGTCTGCTAAATGACTCAAATGTAAATGTTATGGATCACATAGTTAGGTTGTTAAAGCAGGTGGTTCTGTGTCAATAGATTATAACCTCATAGCAGTAGTTAAATTGTACTAAATGGTACACTGACTTCCCACTGAAAAAAGAAATAGACAGAAAAAGCAGGCTTACCTTGTCCCATTTTTACTCTTAATTGCCAAGGATGGTTACTTAACTTGAAAGTGCGGTGGTCGGTTGAGTATGTTGTCGTTTGTTTGGGGCCACTGTTTTTATAGATGGGGAATCCATGTTTTAATGTATCAATAGGAGGAAACATGAGATTTTCATCCATTTACCACCTTTCATTGACAGGACCTGTTCTTGTATGTGATTGTGGAACAATCACCATAATACGTCAAATCAATCATTCATTTTTCCATGAGTTTGGGAAGAGGGGAGGTGTCCTAAAAAAACAACTTACTTGATGACTGAACGAATTAGGGTCAAAACACATACAACACAAACCTCTGTTGTCTAGGATGTAATGAATGGACACAAGTCACACACACACACACACACACACACACACACACACACACACACACACACACACACACACACACACACACACACACACACACACACACACACACAGGTTATTCTGCCATTCCGCTGTGGTACTGTGGATAACAGGCAGTATGACAAGACATTTATTACATTGCTTCTTTATTAACTCCAATATGTTATGGTTTAATGTCAAATTGAATGTCCTATGGCATTAACACTTAGTCAAAGTCCTCAAAGTAGACACACAGAGGAGGACTCGAGACGGCACATGTTAGAATGTATAGTTTTTTTGTTTAAATTCAGACAGGGTCTTGTTATCATCAACACACACAACATAAAGAGTCACTTGATCAATACCAGTCTGTGAAATACCCGATCCTTTTTATTTTTGTGTGAGAGCCTTTGTTATACCTGATGAAGATCCTTTCAGTAATCTAAG
Source organism: Oncorhynchus clarkii lewisi (assembly GCF_045791955.1). Classification (NCBI taxonomy): domain Eukaryota; kingdom Metazoa; phylum Chordata; class Actinopteri; order Salmoniformes; family Salmonidae; genus Oncorhynchus; species Oncorhynchus clarkii. Next base: position 66,330,808 of record NC_092158.1, on the reverse strand, counting down.
CATTGTCAAGAAAGCCTAATAAAGGTATCTATTGGAGCAAGTGTGTAGGCCCTACTTCATCCGTTGATTGACTGATTGATTTTGGGGGAAAAATGTATATGCTGTTAAAAAAAAGTACACATCTCAGAGGATAACACATGAATGCTTTCAGCCTAGCAGCATGTGTGCTTGACTACACAATGTTACCAGCCCAAAGCCTACACTCTGTTTGTGCCGCACCACCTTACTGTCTTGTACATGTACGTGTCGGTGTAAGGTGTCATGACACCTATGAAGGTTATCTGGTCAATAGTCATGACAGTAATGAGATCATGTCAGCGTGGCATACGGGGGAGTAGACTGTTCCGGTGTGAACATGTTCAACCTAAGTTGTGTGAACATATTCAACCTAGATCCATATTCAGCGTTCAGGACACGGAGACGTGCTGAATGTCAGGCCCAGCGCTGTCCTAATCCTTTCCTGGCGAAAACAGAAATTGATCTGTTTACCCACATCACTTTGGAAGGGCGGCAGCAAGTGCATTTACTGACCTCATTACCTTGTTGAATACAGTGGGTCAAGAAAGTATTTAGTCAGCCACCAATTGTGCAAGTTCTCCCACTTAAAAATATGAGAGAGGCCTGTAATTTTCATCATAGGTACACTTCAACTATGACAGACAAAATGAGAAAAGAAATCCAGAAAATCACATTGTAGGATTTTTTATGAATTTATTTGCAAATTATGGTGGAAAATAAGTATTTGGTCAACAACAAAAGTTTATCTCAATACTTTGTTATATACCCTTTGTTGGCAATGACAGAGGTCATAATTGCTCCCACAGTTGATTTCTTCAAACCAAGCTGCTTACCTATTGCAGATTCAGTCTTCCCAGCCTGGTGCAGGTCTACAATTTTGTTTCTGGTGTCCTTTGACAGCTCTTTGGTCTTGGCCATAGTGGAGTTTGGAGTGTGACTGTTTGAGGTTGTGGACAGGTGTCTTTTATACTGATAACAAGTTCAAACAGGTGCCATTAACACAGGTAACGAGTGGAGGACAGAGGAGCCTCTTAAAGAAGAAGTTACAGGTCTGTGAGAGCCAGAAATCTTGCTTGTTTGTAGGTGACCAAATACTTATTTTCCACCATAATTTGCAAATAAATTCATTAAAAATCCTACAATGTGATTTTCTGGATTTTTTCTTCTTATTTTGTCTGTCATAGTTGAAGTGTACCTATGATGAAAATGAAAATTACAGGCCTCTCTCATATTTTTAAGTGGGAGAACTTGCAAAATTGGTGGCTGACTAAATACTTTTTTTGCCCCACTGTATGTGGTAGCTGGCTTTCAAAAGAGCACTATACAATGGTTAGTTTCGGCCACACTATCTGATTGGATGTAGGGATGACTTGTTTTGAGAGTACAGCAAATCAAAAATACTGTATGTACAGCATATATCGATAAAGATTTTATTCCATCAACCAACCTCTTATCATCTTGCCCCATTGTAGGATACGTATTATCTGTAGCAAAATGTCAGAAATCACTTAAAAAGTTCAGTTGTTGTTTACGTTTAGTCACATACTGCATCAGTGGTTCCTAAAATTCTCTTTCCTTTTGACCCTTATTGACCCTTGTGGAAAATCCACATTAATTTCACATGTGAAGTGTTTCAAAAACACATGTTTTCATGTGATCACGTGATCTTATGTGAAGTTAATGTGACAACATGTAAAGCAACCTGTGATAATGGCAGGGTAGCCTAGTGGTTAGAGCGTTGGACTAGTAACCGGAAGGTTGCAAGTGCAAACCCCCGAGCTGACAAGGTACAGCTCGGGGGTTTGTCGTTCTGCCCCTGAACAGGCAGTTAACCCACTGTTCCTAGGCTGTCATTGAAAATAAGAATTTGTTCTTAACTGACTTGTCTAGTTAAAAAAAAATAACATGAAACTGCACATGTGAGAACATGTTCTCACATGTGAAGTGTTCCAAAAACATGTTATTTATTTTCCACATGTGAGATCAAGTGTTCTTTCTGTATGGGGAGTCTCACCAACACTCTCCGTATGTTATCTTACTCAATGTATGGCCTCATAACCATTTTTAATTTTAGCATGTTTCAACTGAACTGGATTAGCCAATTTACAAATTAACTGAAAATTATTCTTGAACATTATTATCACGCTACAGAAGAAAGATCCTCCACATTACAGAACATTTCCTGCATGGGTATTGGGTGACACTGTTTTGAGCAATACACACATTAATAATGTAAATCTATAACACAACATGTATGGGGGTATTACACTCTACAGCTGCATCGGGCCTCCCTTGGCTTAACCTGACAAATCCTTTGAACACGTGTGTCATGACTGAGTGTGTGAGGTTCATGTTAAATGAGTGTGTGCCCCTTTAAGAGCTCACACGATTTATGGGAGAGGTAACTGGAGGAAGAAAGAGAACATCACATGTAAGAGTATAGGACAGAATGTAAATAAACGAGCCCAGGGATTACTAAGAACAGCTACAGAGAGTGGAGTATGTCTACGTACAGCTGCATGTGCATATGGGGTTGCCACATATAACCGTTGTGATGTGGCTGTAACTCACTCCAACTCTGCCTGGGCCTCTGTGCCACATCACACTGACCTTATAGGTAGGAGGTGAAATGGCAAACTATAATACCTCTCCGTGAAATGAAATTACGTTGAACCAACGTAGACAAGACGTTGTTTTGGCTTCTGTGCTCAGTGGGTTGTCTTGTTACACTTACCTAGATATAGTGCTTGGATTTACATCAAGGGGATAGACGTGAGCTACCTCTACACTGTTATAAGGAATGAAACTGCAGCTAGGTGCCAGTGGGTGATTATATCACTCAGTTCAGCCTCAGCTGCTCAATTCCAATGAAATGGCAAATGGCATCTCCCCAGGCGAGGTACACGACCCTCCACCACTCTGTGTCAAACAAGCCTGTGAGACCCTGACGCAATCGAAGATGATATGCACATTCAAAACTTGAACCTGAAACCCTGACAAAGACTTGGAGCGGAAAAGTCCATGGCCCCCGTAGCAAACACCAACGCTCCCCCACCCTCCCATGCCCTGGCAAAGAGTGACCGTCCCTGGCCCCTGGAGTCTCGCAGTGTTTTTGTCTGTGCAGGCCAGTCAAGTTCTTCCACACCGATCTAAACAAACCATTTCTGTATGGATCTCGCTTTGCGCACAGGGGCATTGTCATGCTGAAACAGGAAAGGGCCTTCCACAAACTGTTGTCACTAAGTTGGAAGCACAGAATCATCTAGAATGTCATTGTAGTGTTGATTTCCCTTCATTGGAACTAAGGGGCCTAGCCCGAACCATGAAAAACAGCCCCAGACCATTATTCCTCCTCCACCAAACTTTACAGATGGCACTATGCATTGGGGCAGGTAGTATTCTCCAAACCCAGATTAGTCCGTTGGACTGCCAGATGGTGAAGCATGATTCATCATTCCATAGAACGCGTTTCCACCGCTCCAGAGTTCCAATGGCGGCTAGCTTTGCACCACTCCAGCTAACACTTGGCATTGCTCATGGTGATTTCAGGCTTGTGTGTGGCTGCCCGGCCATGGAAATCCATTTCATGAAGCTCCCGACGAACAGTTATTGTGCTGACGTTGCTTTCAGAGGCAGTTTGGAACTGGGAGATTGTATGGCTTTGTGCTCAATTTTATACACCTGCAACGGGTGGGGCTGTACTAGCCAAAGCCACTAATTTGAAGGGGTATCCATATACTTTTGGCCATGTAGTGTATTAGCCTAACTTTGTTTTCCATCCTGATCAAACGGAGCCTACTGAACATTCTACTCTAAAGAGTGAATGTCAAAGACAATGTCCAACCCGAATTTTGATTCTTCACAACCACCAGGACATCCATCACCACTGTCCGTCTTGAACTTTGATTAAGATCTTTCAGCAGAATAGAATATGAGGATGTGATACTATAGAATCTCCTATCGATATCCAGACACAGAGCTGAGGAGCAGCAAGACAAGCAGTGGGTCATTTAAAATGACAAGATCTATATAGACATTCAGAGAATGTGCTTACGCTGCTCTGTGCTCACTATCACCCTCGGCATCTTAAGAGAGGATACCGTTCAGGGGCGTATTTAAGTGTGGGAAGACTACCAGGCTTCGGTATTTAATGGCACATGTCCAATTTCTTCCAGAGTGTTCTGCAGGGTCCTGAAAACGTGCTGTGACACCCAGCGAGGTCTCCTGTCCCCATACTCTGTTATCCGATCAATCAACATGTTGTTTATGATTGGTTGGTTGATGGACAGGGACGTCATCACGACCGGGCTTGCGGGGCTTTAGCCCTGAATGATTTTGAGTCAACCCTGAATATTTTGCGCTGCTGCTGCTGAAAACAAATATATACGCTGAATGAGTCGCTTAGTTCATAGAACCATGGTTACATGAAACTCCCAAAGTCATCCAACCGTTATAATAAATGTAAAGCAATTGCCGTGTGTGGTCAACTAGATGGTCATTTGTTAGCTAAGTTTAGTTGCGAATGTTAGCTAAGTTTAGTTGAGTGCTCATGATCTTTCATCTAGCGAATTGAAAGCAATGCAGATCTTCTCTAGACACACAATTAGGCCTATATTGCCTACCCGATGAGCTTCCCTAATGTTTTCCTGAACTTTCCAATACTTTTCTGATGCATTTTAGTCACACAGCCTACTGACCACAATCCAGTGAATTAATACTAAGTGTTGATTATTTTGCCTTGGGTAGAGCACATTGCATGGAAGAAAAAAATACCAGTGGGAAGTGGTGCTGGAAGTGCTGCAGATACATTTAAATAAATGTGCCTAATTATATAATTACTCCTGTCTGTACAGAAATAAATTAAATCATTGAAAATACCACACCAGAGAGCATAATTTAGCCACAGATGATCAATAGCTTCTTTAATAAAAAATTGCTGTTGATTGTGCTTTGTCACATCATCAGCACATGTAAGCCTATTGTCGGGAAGCCCGGCAACTGGGCAGGCCACGGGAAATATCAAACAGCTGATTGTTGAGTCGTGGCTGGAAATGTGACTGTCAATGAACAGAAGGCAGCAGTTAAAAGGCCTTCCGCAATATTTCAAAACACAATTGCCGGGAAAAAACTGTGTGGATGAGTGAGTGCCACTGGAAAGTTGGTGGACCATAATTGTAAGATCTGTGTCTCTATTCTTTTCATTGGCCTATATGCTATTGGTTGCATTTAAGACATGGTCGTTCGTTTTGTTGATCTCAGTATGACAGTGTCAGAGTGGCCTGTCAGTTTGATCATTTGTGTGGTGTTTAAAACAATCTTGTAATGTCTCCAGTCATGTAGAATTATGTACAATAATTTAGAATTGCATGAAATTATTTTAGAAAATGCCATTTATCTCAAACCTGCAAATACAATGATATGCATGCAAGGGCTGCGCCCCGAATGTTATGAAACTCTGGTGACGCCCCTGTTAGTGGAGCGGGGAGTGAGTCAGTCACGCGGTAGAGTAGGTAGCTAGCGAGCTAATCACCCATGCATTTCCTTAGCAGCTAATGGGGATTGGGAAAGGGAAAGGACAAAGGGTGAACAGCAAAGCAGTTGGCGGAGTTCAGTGTCATTCCATGTTAATGAATGGTTATGTTTCCCTCACCAGGCCAAGGGGTGCATTTTTTTCTAAATGCATTCTATGAATAGGAAAGGGGGGCGTGAAGAGGGTTGAATGATCCCGATTCCAGATGTCTCTATTACATGCACCCTCACCCACCCATCTGCCCACATTCTCCTGAAAGTGCAGCGTGAATGTAGAGGGCTGTTTCGTGCCCCTTTTTAGATGTGACTCCAATAACAATTTTAGTCAACTTTCAAGTATCTCTCCTATTAACATTTGAGACTGCTACTTCCGCTCCTTCTGCTCCTGATGTCTAAAAAAATATACAACATGACAATTTGTGGTTGATGTTGGAACGAGGAAAACGGCGGCTGGTGTTGGTTGTCTATCAACAAACAAAACTTTTTTTTGCCATCCAATGTCACTTCTGGAAGGGTTTCATCTCCAGGACAAGCCCTGCCAGTGCATCTCACTACATTCTGCAAAATCCACGCCACTCCAAGGCCATGCTATTTCCCTCCAATCACATACAGGTACAAACAAGCATGTAGCACACACACACGCGTGCATACACTTACACCTCAGCGTATCGCTGTGTTCCCACCCATCCATATCTACTTAAAACAGTAGCATCATCAAGGAACCCACACACCCCAACCACAAGCTGTTCACTCCCTTATCCTCGGGCAGACAGTATCAGAGCATGAGGTCTGATACCAACAGGCTCAGAGACAGTTTTATCTTCAAGCCATCAGACTGCTGAACACTTGAACTGGACTGACCACCTGTACTCACTCTCCACACCTTAGCACACATGCAATCCCTCACACACTCACACACACATCACAATGGCTGCTACCAACCTCTTCTATTGCACAGACTCTGATTTAATACTGCCCAATTTAAACATTTGCCCCCAATCCCTTCTTTCTCTCACACATGTGTAAATATTGTACTTTAAATTGTGCATTCCTGTATTAAACTCATGCTAAAACATGTATTATATACTACTGAGCCATTTACTTTATATTCATATTCTTGTCTTTTGTAATTTCTTATTCATATCACATGCCCTTTTTATTCTGTACACACCACTAATATATCTTGAAACTAAACCTTGTCCTAAGTGAGCTTAAGGAAAAGTCTCACAGCTCAGTGACTATGAAGGTAAAACGTACAGGCTACACAAACAAAACAGTTACACTGAAATAGCTTTCTCTAACATGCCATGGACATAGCATGGCTTTTATGCAAGAGCCACTGCTGTGACACAGGAGCCGACTGTGTGTCGAATAAGAGTTACAACCAGTATGTGTGTGTGTGAAAAGAATAATAGTTGGAGTGAGTGAATAACAGTTGGAGTGAGTGAATAACCAATGGTGGAAACGTTGTCTGGCCAGCCGTGCTTCATTTAGAGTGCGTCTTAACTTGCACATAGTGAGCGTGCACCCTTTATTAGGTTTGAACTTTTTGTTTTACAGAGTACTGCATGGATGATGGATGAGTACATGCCACTTTGTGATTTGGGAACTTCCAGTATAGTATAGATCCTACAAACTCAACTCTGGACCTCGAAGCCAATTCCACTGCATTTTTTCGTTGTTCCCCTCAGAGAGAATAAAGTAGACGGCACGGGTCAAAATTTTGATTTATGGCCCTGTGTCCAGATGACGTGTACATGTCCAAATATGGGCCAACCTGTTGTCACGTGTTAGAGGGTGTGTTATTTTATATCTATATTGCATCTATTCCTTTGAAGTTGTCATGCTGATTGATGTCTAGGGACCTGGTTGAACTGGGGCGATGTGTTTGAAATTTTGAAAGAGTATGGCCCCACACCCCCAGTTTTATTGCCCTTATGGTTGCTATCTAATGAAGCAGGAATGTCCGGGGTATTGGCTGTGGCAGACGCATTATAAATAAAAGTCCAGAACAAGGCATGTGACCTCAGAACAGTAAACAAGATTTTTTTAATTAACATGGATTTTGTGATCAGTGGCAAAGCTGTGATGACTGTAACAACGGAAGCAGGACCGCGGCTGAAACATCGAGAAAGGGCCAAGTATAATGCCGCAATATACGATGCGCCAAAAAAGCGGTTTCTAAGTGTGTATAGAACACAGATACCGCCCGCAACTGCGCTGAAAGATCAAGTGCTGATGTCCAATGGGCAGCAATGGGGGTATCTGTTTGATTACCTGGCCTGTAGAGGGAACCTCTATATGGTAGCCGAAGGAGAATAATATACCGACCAGACATTAGGAGTGGTCTATGGGGTTGAAGACTTGACGGTTTTTCGCAAGGTTTTGTGTCCCGAACTGAGACTTATCACCAAGGGGTATAGCTTGTTCACAGGCTACGAGACCCGTTGGGAAGGTACCCCTGACTCCTCACGAAGAGTATTTCACAGGGTGAAAATACAAAGAAAGAATGGACTTCCATGTGGCTGCGTGGAGTTCTATATAAGCAACGAGGAAACCCGCAACCAAAACATTCGTGATGGAGGATTTTAGGTTGCGCATGCTTATTCCTTTTAAAAGTTGGGATTTAATGGAATTGAAAATGTTGGAGTTGTTGGACGCTCTGTTTGTACAGAGCCAACAGCGACAGAGCATGGTTCATGTAAGGAAGTGCATAATATATACGAATCCCGAGGATTATGATTCAAAGGAGCCCCAAGAAGGTACATCGTCAGAAGAAAACTAAGTACGCGGCTACGTTAACCACGCCCTGATACCCAGAGGACTGGTTCAACAATAAAAGGAGGGTCCTTAAAACCTACAGTTCTTCACTTACGCATATACCATGGATATTCCTACCACATACCAGGACTCCGAAACGTCATGGGGGCCCGACCCTAAGGATTTTATGCCTCGCAGCCCAACATTCTACTCCCCCTGGCAAGACCCACGACACCCCCTACATGTACACAGCCTGAGGACGTGTTCGATGGGGTGGTCAGTACTATTTTTGTGGACACCATCAAGGCCTCTGTAGCCAAGCTTTTAGACGTGGTGATTGGAGAGTGTATACGAGAAAAATGCATCGGTTGTGAGATCAATCACCCCAGCCAGCGCAGGCATCCATGCCTATACGAACCCCCAAGATACTACTTCTTCAACCATTTTGAGGCGCTGGTGAAAAGACTTTGGTCCTGCAGGTTTATACCATCGCTGGTCAGAGCCCTGGAGTCTATGGGTCTTGTGCCGTCTATTCCCAGAGTTTACGGGGTAACCGAGACTTTCCTACATGAACTGAAGGAGGCAATCTACATCCACGAGAAACTCAAAGAAATCCGACACACCCTGGTGGACGATAACAAATACAGGGAAGCTGTGGTGGCTGATGTGATGACTTTCTGGCTCAATAAACCCCAAGAGACCGAGTGACAATTTGTTATTTAGATGTAAAGCAATGGGTAACTATGTGTATACGATGTTAGAGAGAATAAATATTTTTTTTCTTTTGAGAGAACTTACAAATGTTATGCATCAAATTATTGAAAATAAAGTGAACAATGTATCGTTCTACACAACCAACAATTCCTGGACTAATGTAGAGCGTGTGCTGAAAATGGAACAAATCATGAATCATGTACGACATGCAGGCGAGAGTCTACAATGGACACAATTGGTATCCCGTCTTGGGGATGATTCTGAAGAACTAGAAACAACTTTGTCTAAGATTTTACTTTATTTGTTTGAAACACCATTTAATTGTAACATGTATCATATTTGTTGTTTATATACTTATATAGAGGATGAGTGTGTTTTAATAATTCTGCGACACAAGCCTGTTAATCTAAACCAAATATACAGGGTGTTGCATGCTGTGATCATTGAGAAAACGGGGACATGTATCCTGCAACGAATTCTGAATTGTCTGTATACGTAATACATAATGGTTTCTTGAAAATAAAAATCAAAAAAATGAAAATTAAATGTTGTCGTTATGTCAAAGTGGCTCATTAACGTTATTGTACCTCAGAGAGGCAAGAAGGATGGCGGAGCAAATGTTGAAAAACATTTATTATAATCCCTCTAACCCTGGGTCTTAAACGTTAAGGAACGTTTACAGAGAGCTATAGCCGAAGAAACAGGTAGCCGGTTAGCCGGTTAAGCGATGCTAAAGTGAATGAGTGGTTATCAGAGCAGGATGCGCACACTCTACATAAACCCGTAAGAAAACAATTTCCAAGAAATAAAGTTTTTTCTACACAACCCTTGTCCCAATTTCAGGCGGATCTATGTGACATGCAGGCCCTTGCAGATAAAAATGATGGAAATCGCTACATGCTAACGGTTATAGATATTTTCTCTAAAATAGCTTTTGTCAGGTTCTTAAAAAATAAGAGCGGGGCAGAGGTGACCCGGGCCTTTGACTATCTTGAAGGATGGAGGAGCACCCAAGAAAGTGCAGACTGATGGCGGAAAATAATTATTTAATAATTATTTTCAGAAACTCATGAAGAAGCATAATATAGTACATTTTGCTACAGCCTCGGATTTGAAAACTTCAGTTGTTGAACGCTTTAACAGAACTCTGAAGGAGCGGATGTGGCGCTATTTTACAGCTCACAACACGCATAGATATATCGATATAGTTCAAGATTTAGTAATGGGGTACAACAACAGCTACCATAAGAGTATACGTATGAAACCCTCCGATGTCTCTTCTGAAAACTCTTTTCAAGTCTTTAAAAATCTGTATGGTTTGTTCCCCTTTCGCCGTAAGAAAAAAATAAATGTTAAATTCATTGTGGGGGACTTGGTGCATATATCCAAGTTGAGGGGTGTTTTCAACAAAAAATATGAGCAAAGCTACAGCGATGAGTTGTTCACGGTTACCGAATGTCTGCCGCGCATACCCCAGGTCTACAAACTAAAAGATTATGACGGGGAATTTATAGAGGGATCTTTTTATGAGAAGGAATTACAGAAGGTACAGTTGGGTAAAGACAAAGTCTTTCACATGGAGGAGATTCTAGATCAAAAGAGAGAAAAGGATAAAAAAAATGGGTGCTGGTCCGCTGGAAAAACTGGCCCCAAAAGTTCAACAGTTGGGTATTAGAGTACGATGTGGTGGAGGCATCGGGGGTTAACTTAAACCCTCATGCATTATAAAATACAACATAATTTGCGTGTACACAGGAGTGCATCATGGAACACAGCGGCTTCTACCTGACTCTCCCCAGTAATGCGTCTGCACACATTATATATCGTAATAATCAGAGTTCGAATTATACAACCAATTTTCCAAAGCCTATAGAGTTATCAGAGGCCTGGGAAGTACAGTATGTGCAGACGCATTACTGGGGAGAGTCAGGTAGAAGCCACTGTGTTCCATGATGCACTCCTGTGTACACGCGAATGATGTTGTATTTTATAATGCATGAGGGTTTAAGTTAACCCCGATGCCTCCACCACATCGTGCTCTAATACCCAACTGTTTAACTTTTGGGGCCAGTTTTTTCCAGCGGACCAGCACCCATTTTTTACCCTTTTCTCTCTTTTGATCTAGAATCTCCTCCATGTGAAAGACTTTGTCTTTACCCAACTGTACCTTCTGTAATTCCTTCTCATAAAAAGATCCCTCTATAAATTCCCCGTCATAATCTTTTAGTTTGTAGACCTGGGGTATGCGCGGCAGACATTCGGTAACTGAACAACTCATAGCTGTAGCCTTGCTCATATTTTTTTGTCGAAAAACCCCCTCAACTTGGATATACGCACCAAGTCCCCCACAATGAATTTAAAATGTATTTTTTTCTTACGGCGAAGGGGGAACAAACCATACAGATTCTTAAAGACTTGAAAAGAGTTTTCAGAAGAGACCTCAGAGGGTTTCATACGTATACTCTTATGGTAGCTGTTGTTGTACCCCATTATCTTGAACTATATCCATATATCTATGCATGTTGTGAGCTGTAAAATAGCGCCACATCCGCTCCTTCAGAGTTCTGTTAAAGCGTTCAACAACTGAAGTTTTCAAATCCGAGCCTGTAGCAAAATGTACTATCTTGTGCTTCTTCATGAGTTTCAAGAAAGTATTATTAAATAATTATTTTCCGCCATCAGTCTGCACTTTCTTGGGGGCTCCTCCATCCTTCAAGATAGAGTCAAAGGCCCGGGTCACCTCTGCCCCGCTCTTATTTTTTAAGAACCTGACAAAAGCTATTTTAGAGAAAATATCTAGAACCGTTAGCATGTAGCGATTTCCATCATTTTTATCTGCAAGGGCCTGCATGTCACATAGATCCGCCTGAAATTGGGACAAGGGTTGTGTAGAAAAAAATGTTTTTATTGGAAATTGTTTTCTTACGGGTTTATGTAGAGTGTGCGCATCCTTCTCTGATAACCACTCATTCACTTTAGCATTGCTTAACCGGCTACCTGTTTCTTCGGCTATAGCTCTCTGAAAACGTTCCTTACCCCCATAAGACCCAGGGTTAGAGGGATTATAATAAATGTTTTTCAACATTTGCTCCGCCATCCTTCTTGCCTCTCTGAGGTACAATAACGTTAATGAGCCACTTTGACATAACGACAACATTTCATTTTCATTTTTTGGATTTTTATTTTCAAGAAACCATTATGTATTACGTATACAGACAATTCAGAATTCGTTGCAGGATACATGTCCCCGTTTTCTCAATGATCACAGCATGCAACACCCTGTATATTTGGTTTAGATTAACAGGCTTGTGTAGCTGAATTATTAAAACACACACATCCGCTATATAAGTATATAAACAACAAATATGATACATGTTACAATTAAATGGTGTTTCAAACCAATAAAGTAAAATCTTAGACAAAGTTGTTTCTAGTTCTTCAGAATCATCCCCAAGATGGGTAACCAATTGTGTCCATTGTAGACTCTCGCCCGCATGTCGTACATGATTCATGATTTGCTCCATTTTCAGCACACGCTCTACATTAGTCCAGGAATTGTTGGTTGTGTAGAACGATACATTGTTCACTTTATTTTCAATAATTTGATGCATAACATTTGTAAGTTCTCTCAAAAGAAAAAAATTATTTATTTTCTCTAACATTGTATACACATAGTTACCCATTGCTTTACATCTAAATAACAAATTGTCACTCGGTCTCTTGGGGTTTATTGAGCCAGAAAGTCATCACATCAGCCACCACAGCTTCCCTGTATTTGTTATCGTCGACCAGGGTGCGTCGGATTTCTTTGAGTTTCTCTTGGATGTAGATCGCCTCCTTCATTTCATGTAGGATATCCTCGGTTACCCCGTAAACTCTGGGAATAGACGGCACAAGACCCATAGACACCAGGGCTCTGACCAGCGATGGTATAAACCTGCAGGACCAAAGTATTTTCACTAGCGCCTCAAAATGGTTGAAGAAGTAGTATCTTGGGGGGTCGTATAGGCAAGGATGCCTGAGCTGGCTGGGGTGATTGATCTCACAACCGATGCATTTTTCTCCTATACACTCTCCAATCACCACGTCTAAAAGCGTGGCTACAGAGGCCTTGATGGTGTCCACAAATATAGTACTGACCACCCCATCAAACACGTCCTCAGGCTGTGTACATGTAGGGGGTGTCGTGGGTCTTGCCTGGGGGAGTAGAATGTTGGGCTGCGAGGCATAAAATCCTTAGGGTCGGGCCCCCATGACGTTTCGGAGTCCTGGTATGTGGTAGGAATATCCATGGTATATGCGTAAGTGAAGAACTGTAGGTTTTAAGGACCCTCCTTTTATTGTTGAACCAGTCCTCTGGGTATCAGGGCGTGGTTAACGTAGCCGCGTACTTAGTTTTCTTCTGACGATGTACCTTCTTGGGGCTCCTTTGAATCATAATCCTCGGAATTCATATATATTATGCACTTCCTTACATGAACCATGCTCTGTCGCTGTTGGCTCTGTACAAACAGAGGATCCAACAACTTGGATGACACCTGCACCTGTCTCCTCCAGCTTGGCTCCTGTCTCACCTGCCCCTCTAGACCCAGTTGTCTTATTTACAGAGATGATGGCTTCATTTCCAGCCACAAGGGGGGGTGGGGTTAAGAGATGCTGCATGCATGTGTTTAAGCTTGGACCGCTGCTCCGCAAGCCCTCTATACCAAACCATGCAAATCGGAACCGCTGGCATCCAATACAGGCGAAGGCATGTTTCCGGGGGCCTTGCGCCGCTCCCCGAGTGCCTTAATTAGACATGTAGATCACTTTTTCTCTGTGTTATTAACTGTCAGCACTATCCCCTCCGTTGAAGTCACATTGCTGGTGGAGAGGCCTTGGTCCTTGTCCTATGGCCTTGACTCCCATGTTGTGCCGTCCGCCTGTTCGCCTTCCCTCGAGGGGACGATGTTGGCAAAAACACGTTGTTTTGTCATTTGGCTGCTGTTTTATGGTGGTCACTGGCGGAGACAAGAGGATCCTTTGTGAATTTATGTAGTTTTTGGTCAATTTGTAAGGGAAAACTATTTGGCACTTGTAGAGTCGAGGAGAGCCATCACACAAATAGAAATGGACAATGTTCTCAGTGTTAGAAGGGGAACATTTTGATATCCGGTGAACGTGGGCCATGTGTAACATATTTTCTTTCATATCGTCCTTTCCAGCATGGTTCCAGCAATTATGGTAGATCTGTGACCAGGCTGGTGCAGTACAGCTCGGTTTGGCTTGGTCTGGCTCAGCTCAGTAGTGGGTACAGGATGTGTCCCCTGAGTGGAGGATGAGGGTCAGAGGGGGTCATGGGAGAGGCAGGCAGGCGCCATGCAGAGTGGCAGACAACCCCATGTACACTTAGACCCAGAGGGTGTGAGAGTTTGTTAGGGAATCAGTTTTCTCTTCTGGTCAGCTCCACAAAGAAAAAGGGGAAACTGAGAATTGTTTTACCAACTGAAGACGAGGTCTAAACCTCACATCTCCTGTACTGTGTACCTGTTTATGAATGGCTCTTCCTTCAATATCATCTGCACTCCACAAACATCATGGCGTTACCTTGCATACTCAACCACGTGCTATTCTCATTATTCTTTTTGAAATGTGTATGTTCTGTTTATGACTGTGATACCTGTTTGAGGTTTATGTTATTACACATTTTTACAGGATTTAGATTTGCTGGAACCAGAATGGAAAGGCAAATATGAAAATATAATATCTGAGCCAGCACAGAGCAGTTCAGGTCATACAATACAGTACAGTACAACATCGTTGAAGAGGCCAGACGGAACTTAAAATCTCTGGTGAGCAAGGGTTTGAGAACGGTAGGCAGCTTCTTTCATGTCCTCTGGAGCTGGTTGTTCAGCTACAGCTAGTCTATATGAACACATTCTGTTGGGTGAGGAGGCTGAGTGGGGTTGACTCAGAGACGGGCAGCCCTATACGCTCACTACGCAAGTTGCATAGGGCCACACAAATTATGCAAGGGCCCTGCCTCCCCCTCGTGTCAAAGTGTCAATGTTTTCAACTTCGATGAGAGGATGAAGTGGAACTGTCCTTCTGGTCACAAAAACAGAAAGAAAAACACCATGAGAGTGAATTGCGAGAACAGCAATCAGATAAACTTTTGTTCTGAGATAGTGAGATAGAAATACAACTATTTATTACATTTGATAAACTGCAGCTCGGAAAAGATAACCGCGTCTCGCGTGAACATACGTTTATATGCGCTTGCACGAAATGAAACTCGCACTTTCCAGCAACAACCTCTGTGGGGACCAGTCCAGACAATATATGGGCGTTTTTGGCACTCCTCATAGGCGTACATAATTTAAAACAAGACAATGATTATCTAGTCTCTCAGTCAAGGTTTAGTTACAACTCTGGACTAATACAAGATGGAAAGCAATGGATTGACATTGACTATTGATTTATATATTGAATTCAAAACATTGATTAGCTGGGCATACTGGGCAATATGGATGCACATCTCTCAGTAAATAATAACCATCAAGTGTTCAGTCAAGCCATAGTATAAATCATATTTTATATTTGGAAATGTATAAAAGGAAATCTGGGGGAGCCAGTTTGAATGGGCCTGATGCAGATGTTAAAATTAATAATAGTATTGTTATCTATAATTTACAGGTGCTATGCTTAAGTTTGTCAGTAGAGGAGATGCTGGATCATCAGCCAGTACAAGCACAGACTCAGTTGATCCACATCCAGCCTCATCCAGTACTAACACAGACCCAGTACAGCCGGCTTCAGCAAATACTAACACAGACCCAGTACTGGCAGCTTCAGCAAGTACTAACACAGACCCAGTTGAAGTACAGGCAGCCTCAGCACGTACTAGCTCAACAAGAGCAAGAGGTGTACAGCCAGCATCAGATACAAGTAGCTCAGACCCCAATAGAACAGTTGCTGCTCCACCAAATGACCCAGCAGATTGGCCCCCAGTCTTAAAATACTTCATGAGGACTAAGTTAGTGTGCAGAGGTTCATTCAAACCAGGACTGGATTTTTCTTAGCCTAAAGACAAGTCTAGAAGAGGTTTCCATTCAGGTTTATTACAGAGACAGCTGTCAAATGGGGAAAAGATTACCAGGACCTGGCTTTCCTACTCACAACACAGTTTATTGTTTTAGCTGTAAGCTCTTTTCTACAAAAGACTACAAAATAATAAATGAAGGCGTGAATGACTGGTCAAATATCAACGCCATTCTGAAACACCACGAGGGTAGTCCTGAACACACAAACAATATGAATAAGTGGAGCGAACTTGATCTGTGCCTAAGTAGGGGACAGACTCTTGACCAGATACAAAAGGCAATTTTGGAGGCTGAAAGAAAGAGATGGCGGGTTGTCCTTTCACGTTTAATAAGACTCTGGCTGAAAGAAACCTAGCATTCAGGGGTTGATCAGACAAACTCTTCCAACCAGATAATGGAAACTTCTTAAAAGAGGTTGAATTACTGGCAAAATATGACCCCGTTATGGAAAAACATCTCAGCAAAATGAAAGACGGAAAGACACATACAGTGGGGCAAAAAGTATTTAGTCAGCCACCAATTGTGCAAGTTCTCCCACTTAAAAAGATGAGAGAGGCCTGTAATTTTCACCATAGGTACACTTCAACTATGACAGACAAAATTAGGAAAAAAATCCCGAAAATCACATTGTAGGATTTTTAATGAATTTATTTGCAAATTATGGTGGAAAATAAGTATTTGGTCAATAACAAAAGTTTATCTCAATACTTTGTTATATATCCTTTGTTGGCAATGACAGAGGTCAAACGTTTTCTGTACGTCTTCACAAGGTTTTCACACACTGTTGCTGGTATTTTGGCCCATTCCTCCATGCAGATCTCCTCTAGAGCAGTGATGTTTTGGGGCTGTTGCTGGGCAACACGGACTTTCAACTCCCTCCAAAGATTTTCTATGGGGTTGAGATCTGGAGACTGGCTAGGCCACTCCAGGACCTTGAAATGCTTCTTACGAAGCCACTCCTTCGTTGCCCGGGTGGTGTGTTTGGGATCATTGTCATGCTGAAAGACCCAGCCACGTTTCATCTTCAATGCCCTTGCTGATGGAAGGAGGTTTTCACTCAACATCTCACGATACATGGCCCCATTCATACTTTCCTTTACACGGATCAGTTGTCCTGGTCCCTTTGCAGAAAAACAGCCCCAAAGCATGATGTTTCCACCCCCATGCTTCACAGTAGGTATGGTGTTCTTTGGATGCAACTCAGCATTCTTTGTCCTCCAAATATGACGAGTTGAGTTTTTACCAAAGGTTCTATTTTGGTTTCATCTGACCATATGACATTCTCCCAATCTTCTTCTGGATCATCCAAATGCTCTCTAGCAAACTTCAGACGGGCCCGGACATGTACTGGCTTAAGCAGGGGGACACGTCTGTCACTGCAGGATTTGAGTCCCTGGCGGCGTAGTGTGTTACTGATGGTAGGCTTTGTTACTTTGGTCCCAGCTTTCTGCAGGTCATTCACTAGAACCCGAGTGGTTCTGGGATTTTTGCTCACCGTTCTTGTGATCATTTTGAGTGGAGCCCCAGATCTTGCGTGGAGACCCAGATCGAGGGAGATTATCAGTGGTCTTGTATGTCTTCCATTTCCTAATAATTGCTCCCACAGTTGATTTCTTCAAACCAAGCTGCTTACCTATTGCAGATTCAGTCTTTCCAGCCTGGTGTAGGTCTACAATTTTGTTTCTGGTGTCCTTTGACAGCTCTTTGGTCTTGGCCATAGTGGAGTTTGGAGTGTGACTATTTGAGGTTGTGGATAGGTGTCTTTTATACTGATAACAAGTTCAAACAGGTGCAATTAATACAGGTAACGAGTGGAGGACAGAGGAGCCTCGTAAAGAAGAAGTTACAGGTCTGTGAGAGCCAGAAATCTTGTTTGTTTGTAGGTGACCAAATACTTATTTTCCACCATAATTTGCAAATAAATTCATTAAAAATCCTACAATGTGATTTTCTGGATTTTTTTTCTCATTTTGTCGGTCATAGTTGAAGTGTACCTATTATGAAAATTTCAGGCCTCTCTCATCTTTTTAAGTGGGAGAACTTGCACAATTGGTGGCTGACTAAATACTTTTTTGCCCCACTGTATGTCACTCTCCCAGGTTCACTCACAAGTTGGTACTATTCTTGTGTATCTGTCTTCAGCCTTATGTTAGTGTCGTGTTCTGGGTTTTGTGTTTTATTAAAACATTTCACCTACACCTGGTTCCAACCCTAATCTAGCATACCTGATGAATTAGCTGGTTGCTGTAATATATCCTAATCAGGTTTTTTCTTTCCGCATGTGTTATAGTTGACTGGGTTATCAATGACACAAAATCAGGTCCTCTATATGCCAAATGACACAGTTCAGAGGTTAGGATTTAGCCAAGCATTTCCAGCAATAGCCTGTTATTGCTGGTTATTGCATGAACTAACCATCTTTCTCTGTCAGTAGGTAATGCGTTATTTGAGATTCTGTTGCAGTTTCTCGCATTACCAGTAAGACAAAGCTCCTCTTGGATGTAAACATACAACAACACACACTCATGGGGACGTCTTAACTTGGATCAAAGTATAGATACCATAACACAAGTACTGTACTGGCTGCTGTGAGATGTGATCTGGAGAAATGGCACGTTCAGCAGGCTAACCTTTTATAGAGCAGTTATACATGACATATATTGTAATAGCGATGCCTTACATTAAATGATAACATGATAATTGCAACCTTTTTTGTATTTTGAAACACATTTATGACACTATCAGATAGTAAGTTATATTAGCTGACAATTGTCATGTGATACCATTTGAGTGAGCCTCTATTTTGCTTATTATGGTCACCACACCCAAGTCCCTTCTCTCTGTTCATCACAAGCATGTAGCTAACATCTGTAGCTAATCTCCTTGACTTCCTGGTCGGTCATAGGGCCAAGCTTGGCATGTGTAACAGGGATCGGTCAGTCAGTGTGAGAAGTGAATGGGTGTAACATTATAGTCGTGGTCCCACTCCTGGTCCTGCAAACTATAGGGAGACATGTAGAACACACAGATCCTCGCTGTCTTAAGGTCGTTACACACCGATGACCCCTGACTTGTGCCGTATGCTTGGAACTTGGAGAGGAATAGTCCGGCAGACACTTCCAGCCAGAGGCCCCATTCCCCCCCGCTCTCCTAAAGGAAGGGTCTGGTTAGAGAGAGAGAGACCAAAAGAGAGAGTGTGTGTGTGTGTGTGTGTGTGTACGCTCGTGAAGAGGGGAGGGATTGTGCTTGGTTATTGGAGGGAAACTGCTCCAAACCCAACGGGTTCTGATTACAGTACGGCTGCTGCGGCAGTCATATGCCTGCTGGGTGAGATGTCCTGAAGGCACAGCTTGTTTTTTTGTGTAAAGTGAACACAAAAAAAAGTGCAGCACCTGTAACACAGCACTCACTCTGTTTTGTTTCGGAAACGTAGTGCTGCATTGACGGCGTTGGCAGGAAACAATAAAATGTTTTCCCACTGTTTAATTACAAATCCTGTTTTCTCTTGAGTGTAATTATACATTCATCATTGAACAAAGAAATTGTTTAGCTATTTACCATACGGTATTCAGGTCTTACCGACAGCAGCACGAGGGAATTTTACGACATTTAGTGCATGATATCCTGTATACTGTAGTATTTTACATCACAGATAAAGCTATGGTATGGCTGTGAGAACTATCTAATCGGTATCTTTGAGGCACGATAATAAGGTGAGAGAGTATTTATGGACTGGGAACTAAGTCCTAACACCATAGAAGGTTTAAATAGATATCTGACTGCTGGTTCAGCACCGCCCACAAGAAATAGAAAGATTAACTAAATCTAAATCTCAGAATTCAGAAATGCGAAAGATATTGCGTATACTCTTGTACTCCAGGGGAAAAATGTCACATCTGTAAATTGTTATTGATCATAACTGGGAACAAAGGTGCCGTGGCTGGTAAAAGTGAGATACTTGAAAGCTACTCATGTTTGGCAGGAAAGTTGTGGCTTGTATAGTTGTCCAGCAGATGGCATATACAGCATGCTGGTGAACAAATACATCATAAAGATCAAATAGTTTTTGTGAAACAATACAACTGGCAGAGCATCCAAACACATCTATCTTTTTTTTATTAGAAATGTATTAGAATTGTTAGAAAGTAAAATTATAAAGCATAATATGTACTTCTGTGTATTTGCCTTTATAGTCTATCATTACATGAATTAAACACTATTCAGATCAATAATACAAAGTAATAATCTCCAAACTCCTCCACAGTTGAGCAGTGAATATACAATGTTTACAGGCCACGCTGACAGCACACATTCAGCCTCAGTAAAAAAAATGCAATATAACCGTCCTTCTCTATCACTTTCACACAGTATTCGTTTTTGTAAACAATGGTGCATGACATCTATGTTATTTCCATTTCACAATTCCAAGGTCCTCCGCTTGAATGTTCACACAGTGCGCAGAACATGATTTACAGGTAAACCAGTCTCCCTTTGGATGAACTGCTGTTGTAGGTAGCACTTACAAATAGGCACACTTGATTTAACAAACATGGAAGCTCTTGTACAAAAGTATGCCGTTGCTAGCTTAGTATTTGTCCTTAATTCAAATGAAGTAAAAACTGGTTAGAATTATTGAATCCCTGAAATAAATATAAAAATGTACTTATGTTATCTAAGTTGTCCTCCACACATTGTTTCAAGGTGGTTCCATGCATGTGTAATTAATCCATGTGTTTCTCACACAAGTTTCCAAAGAAGTTGCAGTGTGCTTGATTGTGCTTATCGGAGTGTATTAGTATCAATTGTAAAATGTGCCTCTCCAGACAGAGATTGTGTAAGATACTGTACACACATTTAGGTGAGATTGATATTAAAGTATAATTAAAAAGTAGTTAACATCACACTTTTTAATGAATAAACTGCGTTCCTAACAAGGCTTCAAAGTGCTTTCCTACTGTATTCCCATGATTAAGACATTTCTGTGTTAAGACTTGTATGGCCATTTTAGCTGAAGCTTTTATCCGAAGTGACTCAGTTAACACATGTGGTATGTGCCCCTTGTGAAAACCAAAAACAACAACTCTGGTGTTACAAGCCCCATGTTCCAATAAACTGACCAGTACATTTTCAGCATATTGTAAAAATATGTCATTATTCATTTCTATCATCATACTGCTTAATAGCACAAATAATTGCAGATTAAAAACCGAACACTGTTAGTAGTACTTGTATTACTACAGTACTTGTGTTACTACAGTAGGTTAGTTGTGTTACTACAATGAGAAAAACGCAAAAGGAAAGTTATTTTCCTTAAAAATATAATCAAAGGAAAATATACAGAAAATTAAGAAATTCGACAATAAAAGAAAACTGACAGTGTAAAAATTTGTCAAATTTGTTGTTATTCAGCAGAATACGGGATAGGTGTGTGTGTGTGTGTGTGTCGTGGAACGGTTGATTGAGCTAATGTAGGCTAATGTGATTAGCATGAGGGTGTAAGTAACAAAAACATTTTCAAAATCTAAAATGCGCCTGGGCTGGTAAAATACATCATGGCATTTCAAAGATGATAGTACAAAAAATACAAAAAAATACAAAAATACAAAAAAAACGCATGTTTTTTTCTTTGTTACATCTTTTACCAGATCTAATGTGTTATATTGTCCTACATTACTTTCACATTTACACAAACTTCAAAGTGTTTCCTTTCAAATGGTATCAAGAATATGCATATCCTTGCTTCAGGTCCTGAGCTAGAGGCAGTTAGATTTGGGTATGTAATTTTAGGCGAAAATTGAGAAAAAGGGTCCGATCCTAATTGCAAACGCAAATCCTTTCTCAATCTGTTTTCTAAACCTGTTTTTTCATTAAAGTGTTCTCATTTTCAGATGTTAAAGGCACAGGTCATATTTGTTACTAAATATTTTTGGGGTAAAAAAAATATAAAATACTTTGTATATACTCTAAATCCCAGTGTTAGTATTTGCTTTAATACCTTAAAAAATGAACACACAAGAGTGTTGGCCGAATACGTCAAACCAAACTCCAGACAAATAATAACTTCAAAATAGAATTGTATTCAATAAAAAATATTTTTAACATTTTTCTTTGACGTTCTTGTACTGGTATTTGGAAAATTGTAGGGAAGTCATACGAGTTTAGATTACAATGACATATGTACCAAAAGTCAGATTCCATATGAAAAATCTATAACATTCTTGAGAATCCTGTTTTTGAAGTCATATTTCAACTTTGAAGATACAGATGAGATTATTGCTTGCCTTTTTCATTGCAATTAATACTGCAAGTGCAGTAGAATATGTTATATTTATTTAACTAGGCAAGTCAGTTAAGAACAAATTAAGAACACATTCTTAATTACAATGACAGACTGGGAACAGTGGTTTAACTGCCTTGTTCAGGGGCAGAACAACAGATTTTTACCTTGTCAGCTCGGGGATTCAATCTAGCAACCTTTCAGTTACTGGTCCAACGCTCGACCCACTAGGCTTCCTGCTAACCCAACAAACAGTTGAATAAAAAAGGTATAAAAAATACGAAAAGGAACATATTTATTAAATTACTTTCAGGGGACTGAAAGTACGTTTTTGTGTTAAGAGTAAAACCATAGGAGTCAGGTCCCTACTCACTTGTGAGATGGAGTTTAATTCACTTATTATTATCTTATACATTGCTAACTAACTATCTCTTAGGTTATTTAATTCTCAAATGATCTCAACTATATATTACAAGGGGTCTGCTACCACAACTGGGCTTGCATCCATAAAATGGGCCAAAACTTTCAACTCAGGCTTTGGTGATTGTCTTGCCAACAATAGCTATGATTTCTCAGTCAATACATTCCAGGTTATCATCAACATCAATTAACATTGACTGCTATATTCGTTATAACCATCATCTCTATGCAATCGCTTAGATTCAGTGGGGTGGGCTCAACGTGTCCCTCAAAGACTTAGTTAGCAAGAAACTCAGACTCTGACCCAAGCCAAACATACCAAAGTTGGACTTTGGAGATGAAGAAGCGGTCTCATGGTCAAAGGCAGAAGACCATGATGATGAAGTGTTTATCCATTGGTTGCACTAGCTTTTCAAACATGGGACTCTTTCAGCTGTGAGTTATGGGTTGAGGCCGGGATGACAAAGGGGGCAGAGTGCGAGATGATCTCGTTCTGAAGCTCCACAGGCGGCGGCGTTTCAGTAGTCACCACAGGAGGTTGTGTCGCTGTCAGTTCTTTTCTCTCCCGTTTTACATAAGAATCCATATCTACAACGGTTTCATCCGTGAAGTGATTGTTGGCTTTCATACAGTTTGCTCATTCTGATGGCAATCATTCCTTCCTGCTCTGGCGGCGCTTCGTCCTCCTTGGTTAACTCTTTCTTCTCATGGTACTTGTAGGAAGCGAGTTTCATCGAACTTCTCAGCAGATGCTTACAATAGGCTCTCTGAATAACAACAGCTGCTACCTCCTCCTGCTTTCGCCTCAGGGTGGTGGTGATTGGCTTGAATGACACTTTAAAGGGGTTTTTGGCCATGAACTTCTCCTCCATGCTCTCCTTCATGGCATCCATCTCCCCTGATTCTCCCAGCACCTCTGTGGTCAGCGCCAGCAGGATGTCCAGACAGTGGATCTTATCCCCAGGGACAATGGGAAGGTCCATGGTGATCAGCTTGATTGCGTTGGGTTTGGGGATCCTGAGCGGGTCTTTAAGCGTGTCACAGAACTCCGACAAAATGTCGTAGGCGATGAATTGTGACGCGTCAGGGTCGAACTTCTCCCAGGTCTCATAGAACATCTCAAAGTCTTCCTCACACAGAGGGTTGCCGCTCTCCTCGATGACAACATTGAAGTTCTCGAGAATAACGGCAATGTACATGTTGACCACAAGAAAGAAACACATGATGATGTAGCTGCAGATAAAAAGAATTCCCCAACCAAGGCTGCTGCAGTTGCCTCTTACATCTGTGCCTGGATTTTCAATGTACGGGTCACAGTTCGGAGGTGTACTACTCATCATGGGTGAGAGGACACTGTCCCAACCGGCTAAGGTTGTGATCGTGAACAGACAAATGATACTGTTGCCAAAAGTTTCAAAATTGATCATATCGTCTATTCCGGCCTCCTTTTTGACATATGCAAAGTTGGACATTCCAAAAATGGAGAAGATAAACATGATGAGAAGGAGCAGGAGCCCAATGTTGAAGATAGCTGGAAGTGACATCCTCAGGGAAAACAACAGTGTCCGGATGCCTTTAGCTCCTCGGATAAGTCTCAGAACTCGACCAATCCTGGCCAGTCTTACGACACGGAAAAGGGTAGGTGAGACAAAATACTTCTCTATGAGGTCCGCCAGCAGTAAACCTGGAATGGAAAAAAAAAATTATAATTCAGTTTTCATTCTTATTACTATGTTCTTCAATCATGTTTCATTTCAGCAAAAATAAAGAATTCTGTAGCTACACGACTAATGTATACAGTCTTTTCTTCATATTCACCAAGGATGGAGAGAATGACGACGACAAAATCTAAAATATTCCATCCGACGGTAAAATAATATTGCCGCAATCCGATCAACTTGAGGATACACTCTGCGATGAAGATGAAGATAAACACCAGGTTGATGAAGAAGAGGATGCTATCCTTCTCCTCGCTCTGGTCATCCGTGTCCACCATCATCGTTACCATGCTGAGGCAGATCAGCACAATAATGAAGACCTCGAAGAATTGGTTGGTGATCAGGTCATAAACAATGCCTGTGAATTTGTTCTTCAACCGCCAATCAATAGAGACCAAGAGAAAGATAGGACAAAACAGAGTGAATTAGAGGTATGTTAGGTCAATGACATGCACATGAAAATAACAGTATGTCTCTATACTTTGGAGGGAAAGTTTTCTTCATAAGGGAGGAACAGAAGCGGGCAAGAGCAGATAGTGATAAAGCCTGGCCAATACCTTCTCATTGAGTGGTCCGTATTTAACTTAAAATGTTCTTCTTAAACGTTGGTGATGATACACTTCTATTTTAACTAAGAACACTGTCACTTAACTGATGTGTAAAGGGCTGGTATAGCATCTAGAGTAGATGGTATGGAATACACACTCTTTTGTTCTACATCTTTAGGCAATTTGCCAGTAACTCAAGCAGGTGCTTACCTTGGGTCTAGGAATGGGTTTCTGTAGCTTCTTGGAACCAAGCTTTTTCATGGCATTGTAGTATTTATTCTGTTCCTCTGTCATGAAAATATTTTTTCCTCCAAAGTATAGAGACATACAGTTATTTTCATGTGCATGTCATCTAAAATACTTGTAATTTATACGTGTATAGTATTGTTGTGATAATGTTTTAGAAAGGCTTGCATGCTGTGTTTGCTATTTCGTGATATTATGCTGTAGGAAGGCTACTTATCTTCTTTTTTTGCTGGTTGAAGTTGTCGATAATGACACCAATGAAGAGATTCAGCATGACGAAGGTCCCAAAGATGATGAACATGACAAAGTAGATGTACATGTAAACATTATCCTCATACATGGGTTGCTCTCCCACCTTGTAGACAGAGAAGATCAAATCATAAGAAATTAGGTTGTTATCATACTCATTTCAAAGTGTATAATTATTATTACAGTATTAAGGAATTGTCTTACAATACGCGAATCCACAGCGCCATACATTATACCCAGCCAGCCTTTAAATGTTGCCTGAGAGAAGAAAAAAAATGACAAAAATGTAATGCTGTAAGAAACAGTAGGCTGTTTCAGTAGGCATACATTACAGTAGGCATACATTACAGCTTTAAACAACTTCAACTATAAAACAGAGCTTCAACACCTGCATTTGTTGCTGTTTGGGGTTTTGGCTGGGTTTCTGTACAGCACTTTGTGACATCAGCTGATGTAAGAAGGGCTTTATAAATAAATTTGAATGATTCGATTGAGTAGTAGGCTATATGATTAGTAAGCAACCTGTTTCGAAACTCACTACTTGCAGGAGGGAAAGGTAGCCCATGGCCACGTTGTCAAAGTTGATCTTTGAGTTCATCCAGCGCACGTCGGCATTACCCTCTATTAGTTGGATGCATTCGGTCCTGTTGTTCACAATGTCAGCAGAGAACATCTCCTCAGATGTGGTATTGAAGCAGTAGTAGTACTTCCCAGCAAACAGGTTGACTCCAATGATGCTGAAGATGAGCCAGAAGGTGACACACACTAGAAGCACATTGACAATGGAAGGAATGGCCCCCACCAGAGCGTTCACCACCACCTGTGGAAAGGAAATGATGTGCCCAAATTTGAGAGAACCTGCCAATCAAATCTCTAGTAAAAGCAGAGCTTGTACAGGATGTAAAAAGGGATTCATATTGAACTGCTGAGACTAATTGGAGTGAAATACTCTTTGCATTGTTGATCAGATCTCGAAAATGTATCAACGAATGCATTTAATTTCTAAGGCCACAGATTTACATGTTCGGGACTCATCAAATACACCACTTCTCTTATTTCAGTTCTCGACTTGTAAAAGACTCACCTTCATTCCCTCAAATCTGGACAGGGCGCGGAGGGGCCGCAAAGCCCGTAACTTTCGAAGAGATTTGATTGACCCAAGTTCAGCGTAGCCCAGGATGTTAGCCGTTAAACTAATCATAGACACCTAGGAGATTTGGGATGTGATGACAACATGTGAAGATTAGCTTTCTCAAAGGAACTGACATTTTGATCATTTATATTGATGAAATATTACTTATAATTGTTGAAAATATAAAATATGACTAGGATGCACTACCCAGATGGGCACGGGCTATTACTTTGCCTTACATTCACAATGAGGAAGTCCAGCCAGCACCATGCATTTGTGAAGTAGGCCTGGAATCCGTAAGCCACCCACTTCAAGAGCATCTCAATAATGAACACGTAGGTGAAGACTTGATCAGCATATTCCAGGATGACTTTTATGGTCCTGCGCTGTTCAATGTGTATGTCTTCAAAAGCCTGTGAAGAATTGAGCAAAATATCACGGACAGCTGTTTCAAAACACCATATGTCGGTATCCGCATTGCACTGAAAGAAGGCATCTCACCAAAGCTCCACTACTCATCAGGATCATGAAGATGATAAAGGACTGAAAGTAGTTGTGCTCCACAATGAGGAAGCATGTCTTCCTGAAGTTCCACCAAGTTTTTCCTTTCCCTGTGGTGATGTCACAATCAAGGCAAGGGCATCGTCCAATACATGCTATCAGAGATTTGAGGAAGGAGAACATATGAGTAAGATTAGGCAAAACATCCCTCGCACCCTATCTACCAGTACGGTCCACATTTGTCAAGTCAGGCATTTCAGAAGTACAATCAATGCAGGTGAAAAAATAACGCTCATTCATGGAGATGAGGGGTGCTAATGAATTCATGTTCACTTAAAATGTATTCTACCATTTGAACCATGCAGGGAACCTCCACTTAAATAGGCAGTATAGTCATTGTCTTATCAGCCAGGGAAATGCAACATGACTCAATCAAAACTACACTATGTAAGCGAGCCCTGCTCTCTCTCCCGTTCTCCCCCTGAACAACTAAGTAAATCATTGGAGGCTGATGTAGGTTAACTACAGTATTCTGAACAAAAAAAATGCAACATGCAACAATTTCAAAGATTTTACTGAGTTATATTTGTGGGATCTATTATTTCAGCTCATGGAACATGGGACCAACACATTACATGTTGCATTTATATTTTTGTTTCGTGTATATTGACTCCCATGGAGTTACAGCATCAAGCCTGTAAGAGGGAGATCCTCTTACTCTCAGTCCAGCAGTTCTCAGGGCTGGTGGGGTTTGCCTCTTCTTTCTCCACTTCCACACTTGTCCTGCAGATCAAAGAGGCATTGTCCTGTGCAATAGGTTTCCTTCGCTGTAGTGAGAGAGACATCTGTATTAGATAATCTGGGATATCCCATTTGTAGCTAATTTTATAGGTAAAAAAAACACACAAAAAACAAAATGAGAACTATCCCGTTAATTAAATTGTATCTTGAACTCAGAGTTTAATCTGGGTTGGTTTGAGAGATATGAAATGTCATATCATCAATTTACTATGACCTTTATTTAGTCACTGTTTTGAGCAGATATTCCTGGGAAACAGCACAACATTATATAGGTTAGTAAGAGGAGGAATGATTTAAGTTACCTATGTGCCAATAACTCTTTGCCCAGTCACATATTCATATGGTATCTTTCACATACAGTGCCGCTTGTCACATTATATTAAATAGTAAACACACTGTGGGAAAGAAGTAGGACATAGCAACTGTTGCCCTACAGTCTCTTTAAAGTTTGTAAACATGTCAGCTCCAAAATATTATTCAACCCCTGCACAGAAGAACGTAAATATAAATTGTAATTCAATAATGTTATATGTTAACTGCGAGTGGCCTGAAGTGTTTCCTTTAGGAGTGTGTGCAGCCGTTGCAGAGCAAGAGGAACAACTACTTCAAGGTCTCAGAGCGAGTGATGTCACTGATTGAAACGCTATTAGCAGGCACCCTGCTAACTAGCTAGCCATTTCACATCGGTTACACCTACTAAAGCCTGGTGACGCTGGGCCAATTGTACACTGCCCTATGGGACTCCCGTTAACAGCCAGATGTGATACAGCCTGGATTTGAACCAGGGACTGTAGTGACACCACTTGCCCTGAGATGCAGTGCCTTAAACTGCTGCGCCACTCGAGAGCCCCAACTAAAGTCTGCAAAAACAATACATTGAATACTATAGTATTTACTGTAGTTATCTGTAGTATAATTAATATAGTTAAAGAGAACTGTAGTGTATAGTAATTAATGTAGTGTTTTTGCAGATTGTATTATACTGTAGTATTTACTGTAGTGTTTTAGTTGCACTATCTTTGACATAGAATTGAAGGCTTTCTCCTTGAGGAAACCTACTGGAGAAATACTAAAAGTGCAAATTTTCAATAACATGTAGGTAGGTCGGTAGGACTGGGGTCTGAACGGATAGTTCAGAGCTCCTCCTCTTTTCTATAACTTATAGGGAACACAATATATGATCTATACTTGGCATGTAGGTTTCTCACTTGGCACAAATTGGGATATGGGGGAGGGGAATGGGCCGGGTAATTGCAAATTAAATACTGTAGTATTTACAATAGTTAAAAAAATGTGTTTTTTTTGCGGACATTACTGTAGTATTTACTATAGTGCTTTTTGGTGGATAATATTGTAGTATTTACTATAGTATTCTACAGTATGCTAAACCATTCTATAGTAAGTACTACACATGATCAAGGGATACTACAGTGTGTAGTATAGTATTCCACAGTATAATATATATTACTACAGAATTCTATACTAAGTACTGTAGTATTATATATTTTATGTGGGTAGTCTACCCTGCATGTCAGCAGCAGACAGATTTATTTTGATTGTCACTGCGGAATTCAAATACTGTAGTTTGCTTAAGTTATTTGGCCATGACTATAAGAAATCCCATAAAACGTACCAAAAGAAAAAGGTTGTTTATCTTATCAGCATTACAATAACACTGATACCGAATAGAATAATACTAGTACTAATAATATTGCAAATGATAACAATATATGAAGTGCATGTATGTGCTTGTATATCGGTTATTTCTCTTGTCAGTATGAAGCCTTCGTCTTGATTACTCGATATTGTTTGTAATGAATGCTCAAAATATAACCCACTGGGCACGGACGTCAATTCAGAATCTATTCCACGTTGGTTCACCGTAATTTCATTGAACTGACATGGAAACCATGACGATTCAACCAGTGTGTGTCCAGTGGGAACAGATGTCTGTGTCAAGTTTAACTCATCAATAATGCCAAGGTCTTACCTTAGCATCCTCATTTGTGCCTTCTCCTTTCACTTCAGAACTGTCATCCTCATCATCATCAGACTCCATTTTGGCAATGGGTACATCCAGGGTCAAATTCGCATGTGCAAGAAATCCACTTGGGTTAACATGGTCCAGCATTTTGAGCTCCAAATCAGCCTTTGGGTTGTCACTGGAATTGATATTTTTCAAAGCCAAGCTGTCTTTTGGGAGGCCGTCCACATCCCCATTACTACCCCCATTACCGTCAGCCCCGTCTCCATCCTCCTTAGTCTGGTTGCCTATGATAATGCAGAACTGCTTGATGACGTATGCCTTGGCCCAGTTCATGCCCCTGGTGATCCTGCCGGTGGCGATCTGCAGGTTGTTCATCTCCCCGTCCTCCTCTGGAGCCGCCAGGTTGTAACGGCTGAACGAGCTCAGCAGAAAGGTGAAGAAGAGGTTCAACACCTGGATGGATAGTTAGAACAACTGGATTTGTTTTAGCACATCGTATTTGTTATTATTGTCCCCGATGTTCTTGAACCAGGGTAGTGAAATTATTATTTGTCAATTTCTTCTGGTTAATATTGTCAAAAGTATTCTAAAAGTCAGACAGTACGCGTGTAACTTTACCTCTCAATAGTATCTAACAGTGGTATTGGACTTGCGTGACCTCAAACGCCTGCTACATCATCAGTAGACTTAAGGCTGCCCCCTCCATGATTCCTGTAAGCCCCCTGCTATTTTATCTATGCCACCTGCCCCAGTGGATCCCCAAACACCCCAAGGTCAGAACTGCTGGCCCATATCATGGAACTAATAATAGCCTCTCCATTGAGTGAATGGTGTGTGTCCTATTCGATGCCACTACTAGTCAATGAGATTCTCCCGGGAGTTCAGACAGAAAGCCATGCTTGTCTTTGGCACATTGTTTGTTGTCAGGTTTTTGGTAAACTGGCATAGCTATTTCCTCTCTTCATCCTATGAATAACCAAAGAGGAAACACAACCAGTTTTGTTTACAGTGAAGGACCGCCTGGTATCCATCAAAAGAATGTGGAGCTGGCATAATCTACTCATTATCTAACAGCAACATAAGAGCTGCATCTGTGGTATGTGCACTGTATGCATGGAGTGCTCCACCGAACACGCTCCCTGATCTTTCATGTTATGTGTATTACACCTTTTGAATAATCCATTAACTAACTAAACACCCACCCTCCAGTGCCCATCACTCACCACTAGTTTACCGATGACCATGACCATCATGAAGAAGACGAGACAAATGCCCTGTCCGGCCACCTCCATGCATTCCCACATGGTCTCGATCCACTCTCCGCACAGCACTCGGAAGATGGTGAGAAAAGCGTGGAAGAAGTTATCCATGTGCCAGCGGGGCAGCTCGCAGTCCAAGGAGATCTTGCAGACACACTCTTTGTAGCTCTTGCCGAAGAGATGCATGCCCCCCGCGGCAAACATGAAGACGATGATGGCCAGAACCAGAGTGATGTTAACCAGGGTGCCCACTGAATTACCGATGATCTTGATTGTCATGTTGAGTGTGGGCCAGGATTTGGTCTGCTTGAAAACGCGCATCTGCCCCCAAAACAATCAGAGACCTTAGTTACATAGGGCTGATTTCCCAGAAACTGCTTTAAAAAATGTAATCAAAACTTGATTTTCCATTGAGCTGTGTCCAGGACACTGGCCCAATAAATAGGTTTGCAGAGTTAGTATCACTTTACTTGATATTATCTTGCATAGGGTTGCAAAAGGAGGGTATATTACTGGTAACTTTTAAAGTTTACCAGTAAACTACCAATATTTTTGTAACTTTCTAGTTTAAAAAAAAAAAATCTAATGATATCTAATTTATCTAAGATCTAATGATCTTTTGGGGTACTTGAGATTATCTCAGGTGTCTGGAATTGTATGTGGCCCTCTGTGTGGCTTCATCACATGTAAAAAATGATTTACTGAACAAAAGTATAAACGCAACAGGTAGTGCTAGTTCCATGTTTCATGAGATAAAATAAGATCCCAGAAATATTCCATAAGGTACAAAAAGCTAATTTCGCTCAGATTTTATGCCCAGACTTGTTTACATCCCTTTTAGAAAGCATTACTCCTTTGCCAAGATAATCCATTCACCTGGCAGGTGTGGCATATCAAGAAGCTGATTAAACAGCATGATAATTACACAGGTGACCCTGGGGCTGGGTAAAATAAAAGGCCACTCTAAAATGTGCACTTTTGTCACACAACGCCACAGATGTCTCAAGTTTTCAAGGAGCATGCAATTGGCTTGCTGACTGCAGGAATGTCCACCAGAGCTGTTGACAGAGAATTTAATGTTCATTTCTCTAGCATAAATCACTTCCAATGTCGTTTTAGAGAATTTGGCAGTATGTCCAACCAGCCTCACAACCGCAGACTATGTGTAACCACGCAAGCCCAGGACCTCCACATGCTGCTTCTTCACCTGCGAGATGGTCAGAGGCCACCCGGAGTGCTGATGAAACCGAGGAGGAATTTATGTCTGTAATAAAGCCCTTTTGGGCCTAATTTATTTATTTCAATTGACTGATTTCCTTATATAAACTGTCCCTCAGTAAAGTCGTTGAAATTGTTGCATGTTGCATTTATATATTTTTTGGCATTTATAATATAATCTAATAAGGTGTTTTTTTTAAACTTAGTGATGTTTAATATGAGGGTTTCAGCATGACATAGTTGAAGTTGGAAATGTACACACACTTAGCCAAATACATTTCAACTCAGTTTCTCACAATTCCTGGCATTTAATCAGAGTAAAAATTCCCTGTATTTTAAGAATGTGAAATGTCAGAATAATAGTAGAGAGAATTATTTATTTCAGCTTTTATTTCTTTCATTACATTCCCAGTGGGTCAGACGTTTACATACACTCAATTAGTATTTTGTAGCATTGCCTTTCAATTGTTTAACTTTGGTCAAACGTTTCAAGTAGCCTTCCACAAGCTTCCCCCAATAAGTTGGGTGAATTTTGGCCCATTGCTCCTGACAGAGCTGGTGAAACTGAGTCAGGTTTGTAGGCCTCCTTGCTCGCACACACACTTTTTCAGTTCTGACCACACATTTTCTATAGGATTGAGGTCAGGGCTTTGTGATGGCCACTCCAATACTTTGACTTTGTTGTCCTTAAGCCATTTTGCCACAACTTTGGAAGTATGCTTGGGGTCATTGTCCATTTGGAAGACCCATTTGCGACCAAGCTTTAACTTCCTGACTGATGTCTTGATTGTTTCAATATATCCACATAATTGTCCTGCCTCATGATGCCATCTATTTTGTGACGTGCACCAGTCCCTCCTGCAGCAAGCACCACTACAACATGATGCTGCCACCCCCGTGCTTCACGGTTGGGATGGTGTTCTTCGGCTAGCAAGCCTCCCCCTTTTTCCTCCAAACATAACGATGGTCATTATGGCCAAACAGTTATATTTTTGTTTCATCAGACCAGAGGACATTTCTACAAAAAGTAAGATCTTTGTCCCCATGTGCAGTTGCAAACCATAGTCTGGCTTTTTTATGGCGGTTTTGGAGCAGTAACTTCTTCCTTGCTGAGCGGCCTTTCAGGTTATGTCGATTATAGGACTCGTTTTACTGTGGATATAAATACTTTTGTACCTGTTTCCTCCAGCATCTTCACAAGGTCCTTTGCTCTTCTTCTGGGATTGATTTGCACTTTTCGCACCAAAGTACGTCCAAAGTCTTCTCTAGGAGCATGAATGCGCCTCCTTCCTGAGCGGTATGATGGCTGTGTGGTCCCGTGGTGTTTATACTTGCGTACTATTGTTGTACAGATGAACGTGGTACCTTCAGGCATTTTGGAGGTCTTGGCTGGTTTCTTTTGATTTTCCCATGATGTCAAGCAAAGAGGCACTGAGTTTGAAGGTAGGCCTTGAAAAACATCCAAAGGTACACCTCCAATTGACTCAAATTATGTCAATTAGCCTGTCCGAAGCTTCTAAAGCCATGACATAATTTTCTGGAATTTTTCAAGCGGTTTAAACGCACAGTCAACATAGTGTATGTAAACTTCTGACCCACTTGAATTGTGATACAGTGAATTATAAGTTAAATCATCTGTAAACAATTGTTGGAAAAATTACTTGTGTCATGCACAAAGTAGATGACCTAACTGACTTGCCAAAACTATAGTTTGTGTGAGTGGGTGAGTGGTTGAAAAACAAGTTAATGACTCCAACTCAAACTTCCGACTTCAAATGTATGTTTAAAAAAGATTTTCACATCTATTTATTTGACCATGTCAATACATAGTGTTTTACAATGTCTTTATCATAAATGTTGTAGAGTCAAACTGATGGCAGATGTGAAAAATTGTCAATAGTTGGAAGAGTTGATAAAAAAATAATGCCATTGTTGATTAGATGCTTCTTTCATTAGGCTATTTTCTAATAAACCATATAGTCTATCCACTAGAAATTCAAGGACAGTAT
The DNA here is from genome assembly GCF_045791955.1 of Oncorhynchus clarkii lewisi. Classification (NCBI taxonomy): domain Eukaryota; kingdom Metazoa; phylum Chordata; class Actinopteri; order Salmoniformes; family Salmonidae; genus Oncorhynchus; species Oncorhynchus clarkii. Next base: position 66,296,340 of record NC_092158.1, on the reverse strand, counting down.
GGACACAGATATACAAAATGAATAATATGAATACATAATATACAAGTTCTTCAAGTATAAATTACCGAAGTTACCACAGATTGCCATAGATGACCTGCTAATTACCCAAATTACAGAAGATTCCGGTAATTTTGGTAAATTACCCAGTAGTTTTCAACCCTACTCTTGTAACTAGTTTATGAACATGTATTGATCGATCGTGATTGATTCTCACTGCACAGTTACACAGAGAGTATGATCTAAATTGTGGGTGGAGGGACCCTCACCAGACGGAAGGAACGAAGCACGGAAAGACCCTCGACGTCGGCCAGCCACAGCTCCATCAGGCTGATTGCCACAATGATGCTGTCGAAGATGTTCCCCCCGACCTGGAAGTAGTAGTACGGATCCATGGCGATGAGCTTCAGCACCATCTCTGCTGTGAAGATTCCTATGAAGACCTGTACAAGAGATGAGAGAGGCGGGGCCTAGTGAATTCTATTGAAAACTGTGCCGTGTGTAGATATGTAGATTCTCATGGTTTCTGCTTGCACTGTAAACCTGCGTTTTTAACACGATCATTTTGAGAGAGAGATTTTTTAATCACAAACCTTGAATTATCTTCATCAGATGACACTCATAGGACGTCATGTTACACAATACATGCATGTTTTGTTTGATAAAGTTCATATTTATATAAAAAAAAATCTGATCTTACATTGGCGCGTTAGATTCACTAGTTCCAAAAACATCAAGTGATTTTGCATAGCCAAATCATTCAACAGAAATACTCAACATAAATATAGATGATAATATAGTTATACACATGAAATTATAGATATACCTCTCCTTAATGCAACCGCTGTGTCAGATTTTTAAAAAAACAGCAATGGAACGCAAGTGACTACCATGAGGACAAAGTGGGATCATAAAATGGCTGCTTGATGGACATCTGATATATTCTGCTCTCATTCACTCCCACAACAACATAGAAGCCTCATTATAATTTATATTGGTGGTTGACATCTAGTGGAACCCCTAGGCAGTGCAAAATCATTCATATCTCAAGTGGATTTCATTGGGGACTCATTTTGGTGAATAAATACAAGCTCAGATTTCTGACTTCCTGTTTTGATTTCAACTCAGGATTTTGCCTGCCAATGTGAGTTCTGTTATACTCACAGACATCATCCAAACAGTTTTAGAAACTTCAGAGTGTTTTCTATCCAGTACTAATAATAATATGCAAATATTAGCAACTATGACTGAGGAGCAGGCCGTTTGATATGGGCACCTTTTCATCCAAGCTTTTTAATACTGCCCCTGCAGCCATAAAAAGCTAAAGTACCCCTATCATGGCAAGAGAAGAGGTAAAGTGGAAGAGCATCATTAAGGAAGTTAACTCACCAAGTTCCCCACACTCAGCACTTCTTCAAACTCTATTGTCATGGGGTAGTGCTCCATGGCCAAGAACATGATGTTGAGTACAATGCAGATGGTTATGACCAAGTCCATGAATGGGTCCATCACTATGAAGTACACCCACTTCTTGAAAGTCACCCAGGGCACACAGCAGTTCCATTTCAGGAAGACGTCTGAACACTTGTACCAGCAAGGAGGACAAGGCCTCAGTTCCTCCTCCAAATCTGTTGAAATGAGGGTAAAGGAGAAAGGTGTTAACATCAGAGTACATTTTGTGAGTTTTTGTTATTTTGTACATGACCCTGATTTGTTTTCAACCTTTATTCATTGTTTGCAGCACCTAAAGTTCAAAAGTATTATTAAAGTCTATGTAGGTCTTGAAAAGTATTACTTGTCTTGAGCACCTAAAGTTCAAACGTGTAAGACTGTGGGTTGTTGGTCTTATTGCTGAAGCAGCTGAAACAGTACGTCATCAGTGCATTAGATGGGAAACTTTGATGATGAAACTGAAGATAACTCATAAAAGGATATAAAAGAAGCCCTTGCTCTAAAACAGGAGCCAATTAGAACACAGGTATGGGTGGATATCGCAATAACAGTCCTATACATCACATTCCAGTCCCACACATGGATTCCTTAGGACATTTCATTTATCGTATACAGATCCATTGTGATTTGTGACAGTTACCGTCCATGGCATCTTGGCTGTAGACACTGGGTGAACTGGGTGTCTTCTTCTGAAGGCCTGCTACTTCCAGCTGGTCCTTACTCCCCTTGGGTCTACTGGCCCTCTTGAACACAACAGCAGACAGTAGAACAAAGACAAACATCACCAGGGCCATAGCAACACACTTAAAAAAATGTTTTGTTTACCTCTCTAGGGTATGTGGCGTCCCACCTGGCCAACATCCAGTGAGATTGCAGAGCCCCAAATTCAAATACAGAAATTTTCATTATAATAATTCAGAAAAGGTACAACTATTTTACATAGGTTTAAAGATTACTTTCTTGTGTATCCAACAACGGTGTCAGATTTTAAAAATGCTTTACGGCGAAAGCATAACTTACGATTATTTGAGAACATAGCCCACCAGATAAATCATTACAAACAGTAACCAGCCAAGTAGAAGAGTTACACAAGTCAGAAATAGAGATAAAATTAATCACTTACCTTTGATGATCTTCATATGTTTGCACTCAGAAGACATTAATTTATTCAATAACTGTTCCTTTTGTTCGACAAAGTCTCTTTATATCCAAAAACCTCACTTTTGTTTGCGCGTTTTCTTCAGTAATCCACAGGCTCAAACGCAGTCACAACAGGCAGACCAAAAAATCCAAATAGTATCCGTAAAGTTCATAGAAACATTTCAAACGATGTTCACAATCAATCCTCAGGTTGTTTTTAGCCGAAATAATCGATAATATTTCAACCGGACAATAACGTCGTCAATATAAAAGGTAAACAAGAAAGGAACTCTCTCGGTCGCGCACATGAAAAAGCTCTGTGACACGGCAGGGTCCACTCATTCAGACTGCTCTTACTCCCTCATTTTCTGAAACAATTTCTAAAGACTGTTGACATCTAGTGGAAGGCATAGGAATTGCAATTTGAGTTCTAAGTCAATGGACACTGTAATGGCATTGAATAGAAAACTACAACAAAACAAAAAAATCCTACTTCCTGAATGGATTTTTCTCAGGTTTTCGTCTGCCAAATCAGTTCTGTCACTGACACTATTTTAACAGTGTTGGAAACTTTAGAGCATTTTCTATCTAAATCTACCAATTATATGCATATCCTATCTTCTGGGCCTGAGTAGAAGGCAGTTTAATTTGGGCATGCTTTTCATCCAAAATTCCAAATGCTGCCCCCTACCCTAGAGAAGATAACCCCCTTATTTTCTCCACAATTTCAATCTTTTCTCATCGCTGCAACTCCCTAACGTGCTCGGGAGGCAAAGGTCAAGTCATGCGTCCTCTGAAACATGACCCGCCAAACCGCGCTTCTTATCACTCGACCGCTTAACCTGGAAGCCAGCCACACCAATATGTCGGAGGAAAGACTGTTTACCTGATGACTGAGATCAGCCTGCAGTCGCCCAGCCTGCCACAAGGAGTCACTAGAGCGCAATGAGCCAAGTAAAGCCCCCCTGGCCAAACCCTCCCCTAACCCAGATGGAACTGGGCCGCCCTATGGGACACGGCCAGTTGTGATACAGCCCGGTATCGAACCCGGGTCTGTAGTGATGCCTCTAGCACTGCGATGCAGTGCCTTAGACCGCTGCACCACTCAGGAGGCCAGCAGCCCACTTTTTCAGAGACAAACCGAGCCTAACCAATCCAAGCTGTACTAAGTAGGTTATGCATTCATTCATTGGTTATGCATTCATCATAGTTGCTGAAACTATCCTGAAAATGAATAAACAATACGAATAAACAATATCCGAGCCAGCACAGTTTGTTTCAGGTCGGCACATTAGTGTGAAAAAGGTCATAACATCAAGAGCACAGCAACCCATCTGAGCCATGCGGCTCACCTCCTGGTCTGCCAGGACCTTATTGGCGTTGGCTCTGACCATGATGCCTCCATTGGAGTCCTTTAAAGACTTGCCTACTTATCAAGGCTGGAGGAAGTACATACCTCATCATCAGCAACCTCTTGATCTGCCTTTCACCTTTCTCTTTCTTATATGTTCTACTGGACGGTAACGTCTGACTGCCAGCAAAATAATCAGTCAATCACTGACCAGAATCAAGCAAACTAAGGACGAGAACGACCAACATGAGAAGTAATCTGCAAATTAACACTTAGAATGATTACTAGGACCTTTTTGTATTTATCCAGTTCGTCAGACATTTTAATCTAGAGTTGAATCGACTATCTAAATCTTACTCTTTCAATCATCATCTGATGAAAGAGAGCAATTAATTGTTTCAAAGCGCTTCACATACATAGTAAGTTGATCACACCTCTTTGACCTCCGCTTCTCTCCTTTCCTTCAGCTGCACCATGATCATGGCGTACTCCTCCTCCTTCTCCTTGGCCTCGGCCCTGGTGGCCTCGTTCTGCTCAGCATGCGCTATGGCCACCACAGCTAGGATCAGGTTGATCAGGTAGAACGAGCACAGGAAGATCACCACCACAAAGAAAATCATGTAGGTTTTCCCTGCTGAGCGAAGAGTCTATGGGTAGAGGGGAAAAAATGGCCAGTTAACTCACCAGTAAACCGAGTGAGTACTCTTTCTGTATCAATATCCCCGATGACACATAAGATTGCAATCTCTCAAATTCAAACCTGGTCTACCGGCTGATATTTCAGGAAATATCAGGAGCAAATAAATCTCTGTGTCATAGTCATCGGAGCACATGATGTATACGCACCAGCTGGAGTAGATTTTCCCAGAAGTCCTGTGTCATGAGCTGAATTAGGGCAAGGTAGGCCCATCCAAAATTGTCGTAGCTTGTGTATCCATAGTTGGGATTCCCTCCGGCCTTCATACACGTATATCCTTCAGGACATATTCTGTCAAAATGCCAATGAATAGGCACAACAAATGTAATATGACATATGGTCTTCAGCATTCAAAGACATGTTGAATTTGAACTATGTTGAAATTCTTTGCACCATGTATTGCATTATCAACAGAGAAAAGGTAAGATTATAAAGCTACCCACATGCTCAACTCTGATATCCCAAAAAACCTACCCAGCATCAGAAGCGTTTCCACAAAGAAGAGGGTCTAACATTCCAGGAAGGAAGTAATGGTTTGCTGGAGGAAAACAGAGAAGTGACCTCCATTAGAGAGTGCATCAAGTTGATATACAGTGCTTTCGAAAATATTCAGCCTCTTTCACTTTTTCCACATTTTCTTACTTTACAGCCTTATTCTAAAATGCATTAAATAGTGTTTTTCCCTCATCAATCTACACACACTACCCCATAATGACAAAGCAAAACAGGTTTTTAGATTTTTTTTGTGCTAATTTATTAAAAAATTTAAACATAAATATGACATTTACATAAGTATTCAGACACTTGACTTTATTGAAGCCCCTTTAGCAGCAATTACAGCCTTGAGTCTACTTGGGTATGACGCTACAAGCTTGGTACACCTGTATTTGGGGAGTTTCTCCCATTCTTCTCTACAGATCTGCATCACATCCGGCAGTGATTGGGAGTCCCATAGGGCGGCGCACAAATGTCCCTGTATCGTCCGGGTTTGGCCGTCATTGTAAATAAGAATTTGTTCTTAAACTGGCTTGCCTAGTTAAATAAAGGTTAAATAAATAAATACAATTAAAAAGAAAGATCCTCTCAAGCTCTGTCAGGTTGGATGGGGAGCTACACATCTATTTTCCTTGATGGCTGGGCCACTCAAGGACATTCAGAGACTTGTCCTAAACCCACTCCTGCGTTGCCTTACCTGTGTGCTTAGGGTCATTGTCCTGTTGGAAGGTGAACCTTCACCACAGTCTGGGGTTCTGAGTGCTCTGGAGCAGGTTTTCATCAAGGATCTCTCCATACTTTGCTCCGCTCATCTTTGCCTCAATCCTGACTAGTCTCCCAGTGCCTACCGCTGATAAACACCCCCACAACATAATGCTGCCACCACCATGCTTCATCGTAGGGACGGTGCCAGGTGTGACGCTTGGCATTCAGGCCAAAAAGTTTAATCTTGGTTTCATCAGACCAGAAAATCTTGTTTCTCATGGTCTGAGAGTCTTCAGGTGCCCTTTGGCAAACTCCAAGCGGGCTGTCATGTGCCTTCTACTGAGGAGTGGTTTCTATCTGGCCACTCTACCATAATAGCCTGATTGGTGGAGTGCTGCAGAGATGGTTTTGCTTCTCGTGAAGGTTATCCCATCTCCACAGTGGAACTCTGGAGCTCTGTGTGAGTGATCATCAAATTCTTGATCACCTCCTTGACCAGGGCCCTTCTCCCCTGATTGCTCAGTTTGGCCAGGCGGCCAGCTCTAGGAAGAGTCTTGGTGATTCTAAACTTCTTCCATTTAAGAATGATGAAGGCCACTGTTCTTGGGGACCTTCAATGCTGCAGAAATGTGTTGGTACACTTCCCCAGATCTGTGCCTCGATACAATCCTGTCTCGGAAATCTAAGGACAACTCCTTCAACCTCATTGCTTGTTTTTTTCTCTGACATCCACTGTCAATTGTGGAACCTTACATAGACAGATGAGTGCCTTTCCAAATCACGTTCAATCAGTTGAATTTACCACAGGTGGACTCCAATCAAGTTGTAAAAACATCTCAAGGATGATCAATGGAAACAGGATACACCTGAGCTCAATTTCAAGTCTCATAGCAAAGGGTCTGAATACTTATGTAAATAAGGTATTTCTGTTTTTTCCAAAAATTTTCAAGAAACCTGTTTTCGCTTTGTCATTATGTGTCACGACTTCCACCAAGATCGGTCCCTCTCTTTTATTCAGACGGTTTTCGGCGGTCGATGTCACCGGTCTTCTAGCCATCGCCGCTCCACCTTTCATTTTCCATTTGTTTTGTCTTGTTTTTCCGCACACCTGGTTCACATTCCCTCATCAGACTGAATGTATATTACCCTCTGTTTCCCCCCATGTCTGTGTGTGGAATTGTTTGTTGTTACGTGTATGTGCAGTTCAGACTGGTTTGCGCCTGGTTATGTAAACCCGTATTTGTTTACCTTTCTTAGTGCCGTGTGTTTGTTCGCCATATTAAAGGGCTCCGTTTGCTACCCAATTCTGCTCTCCTGCGCCTGACTTCCCTGCAGCCAGTTACTACATTATGGGGTATTGTGTGTTGATTTCTGAGGAATCTGTATTTATTTAATACATTTTAGAATAAGGCTGTAAGGTAACAAAATGTAGAAAAAGTCAAGGAGTCTGAATACTTTCCGAAGGCACTGTACTTATATAAATGTATGTTTTTTACATATTTATATAGTTATTATATACAGTAATATCATATAGTACTGTGACAAAATCTTAATTAATAAATGTAAACTTTCTGGCGTAGGCGATCCACCTCAACAACATCCGGTGAAAATGCAGAGCGCCAATTTCAAAATACCCGAAATAGTCATAATAAACATTCATAAAAATACAAGTGTTATACATCGGCTTAAATATTAATTTCTTGTTAATCCAGACACTTTGTCAGATTTCCAAAAGGCTTTACGGCGAAAGCATACCATGTGATTATCTGAGGACATGCTTACAAAAACATACAAACATTTTCCAACCAGGTCGAGGAGTCACGAAAGTCAGAAATAGCGATAGAATGAATCACTTACCTTTGAAGATCTTTACTGGTTGCAGTCACAAGAGTCCCAGCTACACAATACATGTTTGTTTTGTTCAATAAAGTCCCTCTTTATATCCCAAAAACTCAGTTTTGTTGCCGTGTTTTGTTCAGTAATCCACTGGCTCAAAGGCGGTCAAAACATGCAGACGAATACATCCTACTAGTACCGGTAAAGTTCGTCAAAACATGTCAAACGATGTTTATAATTAATCCTCAGGTTGTCAATTGTCTAAGTAATCAATAATATTTGAACTGGACAATAGCGTATTCAATAGAAAGGAAAAACAACGAAGGGTGCGCACTTGGTCACGCGCACAAACGAGCACTGCATGATTCTACAGTCCACTGATAGAAAGGTCTCATTCTTCTTCATTTTTCAGAAAACAAGCCTGAAACAATGTCTAAAGACTGTTGACATCTAGTGGAAGCCATAGGAACTGCAATCTGTGTCCTAACCCATTAGATACTCTATAGGCATTCAATTGAAAACTACCCACATCAAAAAAATCCCACTTCCTGGATGGATTTTCCTCAGGTTTTTTGCCTACCATATCAGTTCTGTTATACTCACAGACATTATTTTAACAATTTTGGAAACTTTAGATCGTTTTCTATCCCAATCTACCAATTATTTACATATCCTAGCTTCTGGGCCTGAGTAACAGGCTGTTTACTTTGGGCACGCTTCTCATCCAGACGTTGAAATACTGCCCCCAAGCCATAAGATATTGGTTCAGTAAGTCATTATCAATTCCCTGAATCAATGACCCATCAAAAGCCTGGCAGTACCTTAATCATTGATGTATGCATTGAAGTCCCACTTGCTGTTGCCACCTTATGTGTCATTGTAGCCAATAGCTTTACTGAAGCATGCATTTATAAAATGTCTTATTCAAATGTGTATACTTCTCATAGAAATGTATATACTTATTTAAAACTATCATACTGTAAGTGCCATGATAAATTCCCAATTAATATAATATAATGGTTCATTAGGCCACTATCAACTCCCCTTCCACAAGTCAATGTGCCATCAAAAGCCTGTCAATACCTTTATCGTTGATGTATGCCTTGAAGTCCCATGTGCTGTTGTCGGTGTTCGTGTCATTGTAGCCCATAACGTCATTAAAACCATTAGCCATAGTGATGTTGCCCATGTAGGTGGAGTTGAAATGCCATTCACCAGGGGGCCAGTGAACACACTTCTGCTTCAGGATTCCCATGAACATTTGCAGGCCGATCATAGCGAACACAGCCAGGCAGAACACTGTTATGATCATCACATCAGCCAGCTTCTTCACAGACATGATCAGAGTGCCCACAATGGTTTTCAGACCTTTCAAATAAATACAAATAAACATTAAAATAATATGTGACATGTAAACTATTTGTTGAAGAATGAATAACACAATGTTGAGAATTTTTGATGTGCTTGATATCCTTGTTCTCTGTATGTTGTAATTAACAACCCTTTTTTTATTGTGTACATTGCAGGGCATTGTGCTTATAATATAATAACAGATGCCATTTACCAGATGCTTTTATCCAAGGTGACTTACAGTAGAGAGCTGTAATACAAACTAAAACAACCCTAGGGTTGCTTGCACCGCACACTTACCATCTGAGCTACACAGGACCCAAAGCAGGTGTTCAAAAGCAGGTGGTGCAGTAAACAAACACACCCCAGTGGGATTTTGGACCTTCTTATGTGACACGTACCGGGAATTACAGTGATTATTTTAAGGGCTCGGAGTACACGGAACATCCTGAAGACAGACACGTTGCCCAGGTCAACAAACTCTGAGAGGTACCTGCCGAGCACAAAACATAACAACACAACCACACATTAGAATAGAGGAGTTGACAGTTGATGCGTCAGTTGAACAAAAATCTGTTCAGTTTCATGGACTTTTAATCTACACTTAATTCAATACCATTGGCTCAGTTGATATTCTAACATGGAGGATCAGAGGGTTGCTATGGTAAAATATATGGTTTAGCGGAGGATATATTTAGCTCAGGGCAACTAGCGACTTCTAGAGCCAAATGGCAGTGTTATTTGTAAACCGACTGCAGAAGGCAAGAGTGTGACTGGACCAGTAAGACACCATATATGGAGATGTAGTTATGAAGTGGCATACCTCATGATGTGACTCACACGCAAAAGTTTCAATGTTTGAAGAAGGATGACACTTAGAAAAATACATTTGAAAGAAACTAGATCACATTGGGTTCCACAGAAACAATCTGTTTCCTATTTTGGTAGTAGGATCCTTAACCCACTTATATCAACAGCCTACCAGGAACAGTGGGTTAACTGCCTTGTTCAGGGGCAGAACAACTGATTTTTACCTTTTCAGGATGGGGATTGAATCCAGAAGCCTTTCGGTTACTGGCCCAACACTCTAATCGCTAGGCTACCTGCCGTACATGACTGAAACTAGCCGGATGAGCTTTAAGGTGTTACTTTTCATCGGGGCTCCAAGGCCATATACAGTACAGTATCTGCCCCTCATATACAGTACTGTGTCTGCCCCTCAAAAATCATAGTGCAGCAATTTGGAGCACCACAGACTTTTAGTCACTTGGTACTGGGACAAAGAAAGACGGGGAAGGAGGTAAACACCTAGAAATAGACCCTGAGTGTGGTGTGTGACCTTCCTTTGCAAGTGGACAAATATTTTCATTCTGAGGCTCCATGATAAAACAAGGCAGGTAGTGTAGAAGGGCATTATGGAGAGAGAAAGGGTGAGAGAGAGGGATGGAGAGATATATTTTATATTTTAGTCATTTAGCAGATGCTCTTACCCAGAGCAATTTACAATTAGTACTCCTTAGCCAAACAAAATAAAAACATAGCTGCTTAAAAGAAAAGGAAATATACATGCAAGCTTTGCTATGTTTACTAAAGACTAGTCAATCTGAGTCACAGAGTTGACACTTTTAGTAAACTTCTGACATTGGACGAAACACAGGGCAGGGAACATGCCCACAATAATGACAGGGAAGTGTCATGGTTGCAGAGAGTTCCATTTCAATCCAGTCAATTCAGGAAATGGATTGACATTCCATTCATGAATTAAACTTTTCCCAATATTTTGACATTGGTGAATACTGAATTTCAACTCATTTCCTGAATTAACTGATTTGAAATAGGACTCAACCTAAGGTGAGTGTACAGGTGTGAGGATTGGAGGAAGAGGGGACAAGTTCTTTCTAGGTAGTTTTCACTGGGTAAAGTTGTATTCTAGGTGGATTTGACCAGGTCATGGACATGGATGAGGAAGTAATCATCGTATTTGATGTAGTAGACAGAGGGTTTAGAGCGAGAGTACATGGGGTGCTGGGGCCTGGGGGAAGGAGAGGTAAGGAGCAGACATGGCCAGGGTCAAACTCATTAAGCCATTGGAGATGTCCTTTGACCTTCCTAACCTTTGACCTTACTTCTTCACTCATGCACACAGACACACAAAGAAACACACGAATACACACACATTCTAATACCTGTCCCTGTGTCTAATGTTACTGGGCTGACAACTGACAGCAATCACTCTCCCAATACTCACGTCATGCTGATCAAAATGAAATCCAGCCAGTTCCATGGATCTCGAAAGTATGTGAAATCTCCAACACAGAAGCCACTGGACAACACTTTAATTGTTGCCTCAAAGGTATAGATACCAGTGAAAACATATCTGCAATACAAAAAGAGGAGGAAAGAGAGAAGCTGTATAAAATAGCTTTAGGTGAAACGTTGTAGTGGTCAAAATCACTCTCAATAATGTTATAGTTTTCACAAAGCATTAATAATCTCCTATGTAGGTTTGAAACTTACTCAACAGTTTTACTCGATGCCGGAGGGTCACTGATCGTCATAAACGCACAGTTGAACACGACTGTCAACATGATGAACATGCTAAACAATGTACCCACATTAAGGAAATAACATGGAGTTACAATGGTATTCAAATCTAATTCTATGGACCAATTTAATTAGTCCATTTTTTTAAAGAACATTTTCTTTGATTTATATCTTCTGATTCATATGAATCTAGTAATGAGTAGTGGCTAATGGGCGACATACTTGATACTAAAAATATTTAATAATAATTAAATCACGTTAAAAAAAATCATTACCATTTTCCATATGGATCGAACGGCGGCTTCTGATAAGAGTAGGGGGAGAGAGGTATGTTAATTGTAACTGTTGCCAAATAATTACATGACCATATATGGCTGAGGATGTGTGAGTAGGGTGACTCGCCTAGCGGGTCTCAAACCCACCAGCACCAATGATGAACACCCTAGCCACTGTCCCAATAAGGGACTACTCTAGGGAATGTCCAGAAGAAACCCAAAACCCTTCTCTCTAGGCACTTATGTAGATCAGAAAGAACTTAATATGCGGAAGCAATAGGGTGAATGCACTTTTAAGTAAATCTCAGCTGTTTATGTGTGCCATTCAGAGAGTGAATTGGCAAGACAAAATATTTTAATAGACTTTGAACAGGGTGCCAGGCACACCAGTTTGTGTGAAGAACTGCAACGCTGCTGGGTTTTTCACGCTCAACAGTTTCCTGTGTGTATCAAGGATGGTCCTCCACCCAATGGACATCCAGCCAACTTGACACTGGGACAACTGTGGGAAGCATTGGAGTTAACATGGGCCAGCATCCATGTTGAACGCTTTGGACACCTTGTAGAGTTCATGACCCAATGAATTGAGGCTATTCTGAGGGCATAGGGGGGGGGGGGGGGTGCATTCACATGAAACGTGTCTAGAACATGAATATTGTTTATACCATGGCATTGTTCAATTCTAATTTCTGATTGGCTTGAATGACATTCTATAGCATACATTATTTCCCTATAAAGCACTGTATATCTGCACGGTAGAATTCAATGGCTATATGACATTCTTACATGTTCTATATTTGAGCTGCATTTGAAAGAAAACGTTTAATTGAAAACAATATCGGTATTGTTGAATTGGATTTTCATAATAGCAAGCTAGGATTGATTGTTTGGTTAACTAAACGAGCAGGTCTGTTTGTTTGGTTATCAAGCAACAAATGTAATCTGGTAAACTTGCTAGCTACCTCAGTGAATGTTGAACCCATTTCTATCAGCAAATGAACACATTTCTCGTGGCAAATGTGTTCAATTATAGCCATGGTATAAAATTGATAATCAACTTGGGGCTCTATGTGTTCTCTGGAAAATAATGCAACTCTGTGGAAGGTATTTCCACGTCATTCTTTATTTTCCATAGAACACATAGCCCCTTGTTGATTATCCCTTACATGGCAACCATGTTCTGAGTATGTTTTGTCGGACATTGATGGAAAATTCTCCTAACCCTCAGAAAACTGGACATGAATGTTCTTGCAACATCCCATTGAAGACATCTAAAACATTAACGTTAAATATTCTGTAACCACGTTTGACATTAAGTGAATGTTCTCCTATCTTTACCACCAAAACTTGGTAAAAAGGTTCTCTGGAGGTTTCTGCTAACATAAATTAAATGTTCCCTTAACCAACGGAAAACTGGACACTCAAACATTAGGGGAACATTACGGGTAACATTACAAAAACTTTGTCTCTCCATAGAATTGTTAGCTGGGATGTATATAAAAACATCTGTGATGCTTATAAAGCCATCCCCCTTCCCCACTTCGGCCAATCAGATCACGTCTCTCTGTTCCTACTCCTTGACTACCAAGCAGCAACTCAAGAGGGAGACACCAACACAGAGAATAGTGAGGCGCTGGACAGAGGCAGATTCAATGCTGCAGGACTGTTTTGAGAATACTGATTGGAATATGTTCAAAGATACATCCACTCAGGACTCATCCAATGACATTGACGAATATACAACGTCAGTCACAGGCTTCATTAGGAAATGTGTTGATGATGTTGTACCCACAATAACAATCCGGAAATACCCAAACCAAAACCCTGGATGAATGGAGATATCCGTACCATGTTGAGTGCCTGTACTGCAGCATTCAATGTTAGCAGGACAAACCCAGATGACTCGGTGGCTTGCGACACGTACAAGGCAAGAAGGTACGAGCTCCGCAAATCCATTAGGGGAGAAAATAGACAATACAAAATGTAATTGATGTTCGACAACTCAGACTCGTCAAGCAGGTGTCAAGGACTAGACTATCACGGACTACAAAGGCAAATCCAGCTGTGTGGTGCCCACCGAAGCCTCCATCCCAGTTGAGCTTAACACATTCTATGCTCGCTTCGAGGCAGACACTACCGATCCATCCAGGAAGAGTCTAGCTGCTCCGGACAACCAGGTGCTTTCGCTCTCCGAGGCTGATGTGAGGAAAACTTTCAAAAGAGTGAATACTCTGGCCCAGATGGCATCCCTGGCCGCATCCTCAGAGTATGTACTGACCAGCTGGCGGGTATCTTCTCTGACATCTTCAACATGTCTCTGTCCCAGGCTGTAGTCCCCACCTGCTTCAAGGAGACTACCATACGTCCCAGTGCCCAAGAAAAAAGAGATGACATGTTCAAATGACTATCGCCCCATCACACTCAAGTGCTTCGAGAGGCTGGTCATGGCCCACATCAAGGCCAGCACACTGGACCCACTCCAATTTGCCTACCACTCCAGCAGATCCACAGAAGATGCCATTTCCATTGATATTCACACGGCCGTAACACATAGGAACAACAGGAACACCTATGTGAAGATGCTGTTCAACACCTATTGTTTCTTCCAAGCTTGACACCAAGCTCAGAGCTCTGGGTCTGGACACCACTCTCTGCAACTGGATGCTGGACTTCCCAACGGGCAGACCACAGGCTGTGAGGATTGGCAACAACCCCTCCTCCACACTGACTCTTAACACAGGGGCCCCCAGGGGTGTGTCCTCAGCCCTCTACAGTACTCCCTATTCACCCACTACTGTGTGGCTTTGCACAACACCAATTCACAATGCCACCCAGTTCCTCTTCAAATACTACTGCTGCACCATCGAGAGCATCCTGACCGGTTGCATCACAGCCTGATACAGGAATTGCACACTCCATGAGTGCAAGGCCCGACAGCGAATAGTGAAGATGGTCTAGTGCTCCCACCCATCCAGGACATCTACTTGAAACGGTAATGAGGAAGGCCAGCAGCATCATCAAGGACCCTGCACATCCCAGCCGCGAGCTGTTCACTCCCTTACTGTCGGGCACATGGTATCGGAGCATGAGGTCTGATACCAACACGCTCAGAGACCGTTTCTATCTACAGGCCATCAGACTGCTGAACACTTAAACTGGACTGACCACCTGCTCTGATTCTCTTTACCTTAGCACACATGCACACACACACACTATACTAGCACACTTCTTGGACTCTGAACATGCAGCAGGATGCTAAGTTATATTTATTTATCATGTTGATCAGTGAGATACTTGTATTGAAAAGATATGAATGCATGAGAATTTTGATGGATCCTCTCCTGAGAATACTGAAGGGAGTCAGAATGTAGCAGGCAGGCTCAGCATTGAATCTGAAGATTGTATTCCTTTTGGTGATGACAATAAAGGTCTGAAAAAAAAGAAGTAAAGATTAGTGAAGAAGTATTTGAAGTCCAATATTATCTTTACTTTAATTGAATGTATTCATGTTTGTCTCAAGGATATTAGCAAAATAGAGTTTGCATGAGTCATGTATCATGATACATCAGTTATTGTTGTAATCCGAGGGCATTTACCCTCTCAATAATAACCATATAATAATATTATTTGGAATGTGTAAGTCTGTCAAAATACACATCTAATTTGAGCTTATTGCAAAGGAAATGACTTTGTGATAATGTCTGGTTCTGTGGACACTCAGTCTTCAGGCTACTAAGGGACCGGGGCTGCAGTGCTCACTTTGTGTGATTTGTAGAAAGGATCCAGTTCCTCCAGGGGTGTGTTGAACAGCTCACATGGTGGGTCTCCGTAGATGAACGGCAGGATCTTGCCGGTCTCCAGGTCGACGGCTGGCTTTGGCAGGTCCTGCTCTGCCACCTCCGAAGAAGGTACAAAAAATATGATTACTAACACGTTACCATTTCTTACTAGCACTGAATTTGCGGATAGCAGCTATTTTAAAAGACCGTTTTACTTTAAATGGCTTGACTGTGATATGTGGTCATTTGAACTACCTTATTTGAATCCACTGATTGTAAAGTCACTCTGGAATCTGGATAAGTGTCTGCTAAATTACTGAAATGTTAAATGTACCTCAATGTTCAGGGTCTTTTGTCTCTCCTGCTCCTTTGCTTCCTCGGCCATCCGCCTATCAATCTCCACCAGCGACTCAAGGGTGAAGTGGCGGAACACTTCGGTGCCTGTGGGAGGGAGCAGGGTGACCATCTTGGCATTCTGCTGGGTGAGGGATGCAACCACACTGGGGTCTCTCAGCAGTGGGCTGTGAGTTGGAGGGATGGATAAGGAAGATGAAAAGATTTAGACACGAAAATAGAAGTTTCAAAAATACATCTTTAAAATGCATTATTTTAAACAACATGTTTTGGCATAAGGGAATTTTATGGAGAGGGACAATTACACAGAGAAACGATTGGGTGAGGACGCTGTGCAGCAGCTTCAGCTGAAATGTGAACTCATACATGTGGGTCCTTTTCTGTGTTTTGAGCAGCCATGCCTTCATCTGCACTTTGTACAACAATCCGTAGCCATGAAACCGCTTTACAGAATCCTCTTCCCCTTTTGTCAATAGAAACTCCTTTCCAATGACAATATGACTTCTAAATAATACCATTTTGACAAAAACCAAGGCACTGTGGCTGGGGATACTACGTCACCGCCAAAGTCTAAGGGTAGACCTAGAAAGTTCTAGCCCCTTGGGTGCTGCCATATAGTTACAATAGAAGTGCCCATCCAAGAATGCTCAAGCTCATTGGCCACGGATAAAATTACTTCAAATAACATTATATGTACAGTAGCTAGGGTTGCAAAGGGTCGGAAACTTTCCGGTAAATTTCCATGGGATGTTAAGCCCGGGAATTTGGGGAATCTTGCGTAAATTCATCAAAAAAGTTTGCATATAACAGTGAACCTTTTTTGTGGGATACACTTAAGGTAATTCTAGGTATTGTTGCTATCCCCAATTCAATGGAATTGCAACCCTCTGCATGCACTGTGCACTCTTCCATCACATGTACAGCTGATTCTCAAGATCTTAGATACTAAGGAGATGCTATTTAGCCCACGCTAGTACACTGTTTGAGCCAAGGACTCCATGCTTTCTGGTAAGTTTTGATTACAATACTGGGTGGGGTGAATATATTTTATATGACATACATGATTTTTTGTTAACTAGTAAATAGTAGCCTACAACAAAGTGTGTTTAAATAATTTCCAACTTGTTAGCAATTTCTTCTAGTTAGTTTTTGCTACCATGTGGGTTTTAGCTCGCTTGAGCCTGCTAACTGAGGAGTGTTAATTCAACTGTTTCCATACATGTTTCATTTTAAAGCATATCTTACAAAGAAGTTGTTTAATCTAGCTGCATAACTACTTATCTGGACATGGAATTCATCTTTACGGGAAATTGCCATATCGGATGTGTGGAGACATTTCACAGCAGCTACTGTAGAAAGGAAAAGCTGTGTACATGTCACGTTCTGACAGAAGTTCCTTTATTATGTCTTTAATTTAGTTTGGTCAGGGCATGAGTTGGGGTGGGTAGTGTAGTCTGTGTTCCTTTTTCTATGTTGTGTTTTTGTGTTTGGCCTGGTATGGTTCTCAATCAGAGGCAGGTGTCGTTCTTTGTCTCTGATTGAGAATCATACTTAGGTAGCCTTTTCCCACCTATGTTTTGTGGGTGATTATTTCCTGTTTAGTGTTTTTTCCATTCACCTTGCGGGACTGTTCGTTTGTCGTTTATTGTTTGGTTCAGTGTTCAGTTATTATGTTAAAAATATGAACACTTACCACGCTGCGCTTTGGTCCTCACCTTCTTCCACCACAGACGATCGTTACAGAATCACCCACCAACCAAGGACCAAGCAGCGTGGTATCGGGCAGCAGTGATCTCCGCACTCATGGACAGGGGAGGAGATTTTGGACGGAAAGGGACCCTGGTCACAGGCTGGGGAATATCGCCGCCCCAAGGCAGAGCTGTAGGCAGCGAAAGCTGAGCGGCGGCGATATGAGGAGGCAGCACGGCAGCGCGACAGGCACGAGAGGCAGCCCAAAAACATTTTTTTGGGGGGGGAAACACAGGGAGTGTGGCATAGTCAGGTTGGAGACCTGAGCCCACTCCTCGTGCTTACCGGAAGAAGCGCAGTACTGGTCAGGCACCGTGTTATGCGGTCAAGCGCACGGTGTCGCCAGTACGCGCTCATAGCCCGGTGGGCTATAGGCTAGCCCCCCGCAAGTGCCAAGCGAGAGTGGGCATCCAGCCAGGGCGTGTTGTGCCAGCCCAGCGTGTTTGGTCTCCGGTATGCCGTTTCGGCCCAGGGTATCCTGCGCCGGCTCTGCATGCTGTGTCTCCGAGGTGCTGGGAGGGTGCAGTGCGTTCTATGCCTGCGCTCCACCTGTGCCGGGCGAATGTGGGTATTGATTCCTAAGGGAGAGGTGCGAGTGGTATGCACCAGATCTCCAGTGCTCACCCACAGCCCGGTTCAACCTGTGCCTGCACTCTGGATGGTCCAGGCTAAAATGGTGATCCAGCCGGGAGGAGGGGTGCCAAGGCTGCGCACCAGGGCTCCAGTGCCCCCCACAGCCCGGTCCATCCGGTGTCTCCTCCAAGCACTATGCCTCCTGTAGGTCTCTCCAGCCTGGTGGGTCCTGTGGCAGCCCCATGCACAAGGCTGTCTCTCCGTCTCCTCCCTCCAGGTGCTCCCGCCTGTCCAGCGCTGCCAGAGTCTTCTACCTGTCCAGTGCTGCCAGAGTCTTCCTCCTGTCCAGTGCTGCCAGAGTCTCCCTCCTGTCCAGTGCTGCCAGAGTCTCCCTCCTGTCTAGCACTGCCAGAGTCTCCCTCCTGTCCAGAGCTGCCAGAGTCTCCCTCCTGTCCTGAGCTGCCAAAGCCACCTGTCAGTCAGAAGCTGCCAGAGCCACCTGTCAGTCAGGAGCTGCCAGAGCCACCCGTCAGTCAGGAGCTGCCAGAGCCGCACGTCAGTCAGGAGTCTTCCGCCTGTCCGGTTCTGCGGGAATCTCCCGTCCATCCGGTGCTGCCGGAATCTCCCGTCCATTCGGGGCCCGCTGCTAGGGTACCCAGTCCGAGGTCGGCGGCGAGGTTCGCCGCTCTAAAGGCGCCACGGAGGCGGGTAAAGAAGCGGGCAAAGACTATGGTGGAGTGCGGTCCACGTCCCGCGCCAGAGCCGCTACCGCGGACAGACACCCACCCAGACCCTCCCCTATAGGTTCAGGTTTTGCGGCTGGAGTCCGCACCTTTGGGGGGGGGGGGGGGGGGGGGGTACTGTCATGTTCTGAACTTAGTTCCTTTATTATGTCTTTGTTTTAGTTTGGTCAGGGTGTGAGTTTGGGTGGGTAGTCTATGTTCCTTTTTCTATTTTCTGTTTTTATGTTTGGCCTGGTATGGTTCTCAATCAGAGGTCATGCACAGGGGGTCCAAAAGGGTAACAGTACAGGCAGGGAAAAGGCTAGTAACGTAGTCCGGGAGATCAGGCAATAGGTAGATAACAGGAAATCCGGCTACAGTACAGGCAGGGAATAGGCAAAAGTTGTCGTTAGTAAGGCAGGCAAAAACTATCATATACGAGAGGAGTAAATCACAAGAAAAACAGAGCTCTGAAAGACGTGTGTCACAAAACAAATAATACCTCACAGTGATGGGGTGCAAAGAACTGAACTAAATAGTGTGTGGTCATGACATACAGGTGTGTTAGAATTCAGGTGATTGGGATCTGGGTAGTGAGCTGCGTTCAGGGGATCTAGGTGTTTGAGAGTGTGAGCTGGAAAGTGGGCTGGAAAGTGAGCTGCTTTCAGGGTATCTACGTGTTTGAGGGTGTGAGTTAGATGCAGACGTTACAATTTTCACATACAGTGCCAAATCATATGTGAAGAATGCAACAAAGATGCAGAATCATCTGGCCAAGTGCATAAAGTTCCCTCAGAGCTCACAACAAGCAACCTCTGACAAAAGTCAATCGAGGTGAAAATGATGAATCAGACACCTTATCGATAGCAACAGCTCATGGTCCTCCTGGAATCAGAAGTTATTTTGACTCAATGGAGGAACGTAGTCAGAGAAATGCTGATGAATGTCTTGCTTGAGCTGTATATGCAACTGGTTCACCTCTGATGCTTACAGGCAATGTGTATTAGAAGAGATTTCTTAATGTTCTTCGCCCAGCATACGCCCCTCATGAAGGCTGCTTGGTCTAAAGTGGAGGAGTCCTACCGTCACATCACACCCATTGGCTGTGCTGCTCATGCATTGAATCTGCTCCTCAAGGACATCATGGCACTAAAAACAATGGATACACTCTACAAGAGAGCCAAGGAAATAGTTAGGTGTGTCAAGGATCGTCAAGTAATAGCAGCAATCTACCTCACCAAGGAAAGTGAGAAGAATAAGAGCACCACATTGAAGCTGCCCAGCAACACCCATTGGGGTGGTCTTGTCATCATGTTTGACAGTCTCCTGGTGGGGAAGGAGTCTCTCCAATAAATGGCCATATCACAGTCTGCCGATATGGACGGCCCCATCAAGAGGATCCTCCTATGTGATGTATTTTGGGAGAGAGTGGTAAGCAGCCTGCAACTCCTGAAACCTACAGCAGTAGCCATTGCACGGATTGAGGGAGACAATGCCATCCATTCTGATGTTCAGACTCTGCTTGCAAATGTAAGAGAAGAAACCCGTACTGCCCTGCCCACTTCACTGTGACTCCAAGCAGAGGAAACTGCAGTTCTGAAATACATCAAAAAGTGTGAAGACTTCTGCCTGAAGCCCATACACGCCGCAGCGTACATGTTGGATTCTAAGTATGCTGGCAAGAGCATCCTATCTGATGCAGAGATCAACAAGGCCTATGGTCTCATCACTACCATGTCTCGCCACCTTGGCCTGGATGAGGGCAAGGTTCTTGACAGTCTGTCGAAGAACATTTCCAATCAAGTGCTTTGGGATGGAGATGCAATATGGCAGTCATGCCAACATATATCATCAGCCATCTGGTGGAAGGGACTTTGTGGATCTGAGGCTCTTTCCCCTGTTGCCTCCAACATCCTCCAAATCCCACCAACATCAGCCGCCTTAGAGCGCAACTGGTCCTTGTTTTATAACACACCCCAAAGCACCCAACAGGCTGACCAATACAGGGGTTGAACAATTGGTGGCCATCCTGGCAAATTTGAGGATATCTGAGGTTGACAACTAGCCATCCTCAACAGGGTTGGAAAGTGACAGTTGAGAGGCCTCAGATGTTCAAGAGGTGGACATCGAGGAGGTCCAGGGAGAAGACATGGAAATGTTTTTGGGAGATGCAATTGATCATTGGGGATCATTCCATTTCCCTTTCTTTTGTCGTTCAGTGAAATCATCCCATGTGAAGAGTCAACTCATTTAATTAAAGTTAAATTCGTAACTAAATTGTTTTCTAAAATTTATTTTGGGAGGATTTAATAATTTGCCATTATGTCTACTTATGATAAGGTAAAAGGTTTATGTTTCTGTCTCCATATGATATGGTAAATATATCCAATGTAAAACATGTACATTTAAATGGTATTAATATTAATCTGCATATATTTCTGTTAATTCCCATATATTACCGTTAATCCCCACATAAGTTTCCACCTCTGAATATTCCCCAAAATGTGCAACCCTAACAGTAGCTTTGACTGGACTGATCATGTCAACATCATACTTTCAAAATCTTAGCAAGCAGTCATCATCATGAATCAAGTCGACAATCTACTAGCAAATCCTTTTTAATCCTTGTCATATGAAGATAAATAATAAAGAGAAATTATAGATAAAATGTATCGGTGTTCATAGGCCATTGTCATAAACATTACACAACAAGTTGGAAATCGCAAATTCAACAGTGACTTGTTTGGAAGGAGTCAGTGACAGTAGCTAACTCTGCAAGTATTGCAAAGCAATCACTAGCCTGCTATTCAGTGAGTTCAAGACAAATAGAAAGTCAGGAATAAACAAGCTCCGACTGGGAAAATATGTTTTGAACGGTCATCCAACTCAGAATTGTAAAATCCGGTATCTTTCTAGTGTCACGGCGGTCGTCCGAAGGAGACCAAGGTGCAGCGTGGTGAGCGTACATTTTATTTTATTAGAATGTAAATGTCGTCAACAAAACAAGAAAACAAAGAAACAACCGTGACGATTAACAGGGCATTAGTGCCACTAACAAAGACAACTTCTCACATAGAAAGGATGGAAAAGGGCTACCTAAGTATGGTTCCCAATCAGAGACAACGATAGACAGCTGTCCCTGATTGAGAACCATACCCGGCCAAAACACACAAATACAAAATCATAGAAAACAAAAATATAAAATGCCCACCCAAATCACACCCTGACCAAACCAAAATAGAGACATAAAAAGCTCTTTAAGGTCAGGGCGTGTCATCTAGATTCAAGTGAGCACAGCACAAAAAGGTGAGTCCAAAAATGTATTGTATGCTGCTGCATAAATTATGTACTGTAATATGGCAGAGAGATGCTGCTGCATAAATTATGTAATATGCCAGGGAGATATGTATACTGTAGTTAAGAAAGTAATACTAAGTGTCAGTTGAGTAGTAAGATGTTAGTAGTCCATGTGCCTCACCCTAATAGTTTGATCTATTTACAATTCTTAATTTCTCCTAAAGTTCTGCCGTGGTGCACATATAGCCTATAACCTGTTTAAGATAAATGTAATCATCAAATATTGTAAGAGCTTTCATTGTCTGCTTATATGCCCCATTTATTTATCCTATCCTCTCAATTGTCATTAGAAGCTACAATTGGTTATTTAGCAAGTCAGCCATATCTGATTTGTTTTTTTTAAATGGCAGTAAATGAGGCTGAATGAACTGTTTCGCTGCCAGACAAGGCTCCGCTGATCGCCAAGTGTAGCAGTGGTAAGATGTTGGGACTGCTGTTAGGACAGCTTTATGTAGACCCTAACAGTTTTTGGGCACAGTTTGTTACTGTTATAGTGATGTGTTGTTTAGTGTTGTGTTGTGGCTTTGCTGGCATGCATCACAGTTTAGTTAATTATTTTTCCCCATTTACATGCACTGATGCACGCACACACACACAGATGTCACCCTGGGTTACTGAACAACAAATTTAAAAAACAATAACCTATGTTCCAGTTGATAATACCAGGAATACAAATTTGTATCATGTAATTTCTCAAAACTTCCAGTTGCAATAGCCTGCTATTCAGTGGAGTGGCTGTGTGGTCCTAAATCTGATATTAAGGGGCTCTTTTCCAATAGTTGTAAAATAACGTGTTAAAGATAAGTATTGACCAAATCCTGGATAAAATCATCACAATAGTATCTATGTAGATAATATTTTACTTAGCACAAGAAAACCTGGCGACTGGCTGAAACAATCAAACCCATTCCCTCTTGCATACAACCACCAATGTGGTCCATTCAATTTAGGATATTATGAGCAATTGAATTATGTTCCATTTTATTAAAGTTATTTTCTGAGCGTACCAACCGTGTTGATAATTGAGCACGGACTACCATCATCACATCTATAAGGACAAACAGAGAACTTCTAACTCACAACTTAACAGTGAGACTGTGAACCCCAATCACCACCCTCCTGAAATGTATATATCCACTTACAGTAGACGAGGACATATTTTCAGGTCTTTAGCTTTCTTCCTCCGAAAGGTCCTGTTTCTCTCCCAGGCTTCCAGCAGTGTTATCTTTCGGGTCGGCATGACAACAGAGTCCTCCGCTATCCTTTCACACTACGGTTGTGCCTCTCTTTACACATAGAGCAGTTCTGAAGGAACCCCTTTGCTGGCAGTCCCTTTTAAACTGCTGGATAAAGATGAAAGTTCCACCTCCAGCCTCAGTCGGGTCGAACAAAGTTCCCATTTTTCTTGTTGCACGTCCACCCCCATAGTCCAAGTTCTCTACCCGTTTTACCCATGGATGGGTCATAGCAGGGGCACAAGGACATTATTCTACTGAATGGAGGCACTTCATGATGGATTGTTCTTAGAGAAATGGATCACTGGGATACATTCGAGTCACTGAGCAGACACAGTCTAGAATGTAAATAGTGAATTGTTGCAGAAAGCTTCCTATGTTATGGCCAGTTGTCTTTAATGTTTATTACTACAATTACTATTAATTGCAGCTGCAAGACTTATTTGACATGGCAACAAAATGTGTATGGAATCTCAGTATTATCTAGTTCAAGGATAACTACATGTTCACGACCACAGCACTTCGAGATGTATGAAGCCTAAGTACAGAGCTGTCAGACTGTCCCATATTGTCCACAACTCGAGGACAGTGATTTTGTCCTGAGATGGACTGTCCCTAATACTCCCTATCGACTTCACAAGGATGTGATTTTATCCACACGAGGGCTGTGCTCAGTGTAAAAGCCTGCCCTGCGCCAGGCTCAGCTTTGGATCACAGGAGGATTAGAGATCGGAATTGCAACACTATTGGACATGAGGGATTGCCTCGATGAGTTAAGTCAGACAGCTAATTATTTTATGCAGTTTGCATAGCTATAATGGCTGAAGATGTACTTATTCTACAATATTTTTCTAATATTTGTTTTTATGTATAATTTTTGGACTACAGGCTGATCATTTGATTATCTCCCCAAATCTATTTACCAGTAAGCATGTTAGGAAGATAGCAATTGTGTGAGGTTATATCCAAAGCCCAGAGTCTTTGCAGAAAACCTCAATAATAAAATGATGTCCCTCTGCAACAGAACATCAATAGTGTCCTTTCTTTAGCGGCCTCTTTGTTGTGGCTTTCTGGGACAGATCCAAGCATTCCTTAATCCCCCAATGCCACCGGTCAAGTTCCTGACTCATTATGGATGCATGGACAGAGGGAAACAAATCAGAAAGCAGAAATATTGAGAGGCCTGATACTTCCCAGAATTGACTGGACATTGCCTAATCAGTAAACCATTCAGAACATTCTTTATTCTCCTCAGCATGCTACTGGAAAGGGGAAGACTTGTTATCGAACACATTGTTGTTAGTTAAACATGTAAGAATTAAAATGGGCTTCCTTTGCAGGAATAGGGCATGCCTTTAAATAGCAGAAAACAAATAATTCAGTCAACATTCATTCCGGCTTCAGACTGTGGTGACACCGTTTATATGAAATCATTAGACGCAGTTTATCATGGCTCACTAAGCTTTATTATGGGTTCAGTAAACATCACCTCATTCTGTATCAGAAAGTCTGGCCCTCTCTTAAGTCTTGTAGATAAATGCACTGTTCTATTTTTGTTTATAAAGCCCTCTTGTGCAAACTTCTGCCATACCTGACTTCATTGTTAAATTACAGACATACGAGTCACCAAACCCGATCACAGGGATGGTTAACTCTGGAGATTCCTTCGGTCGTCACTGAGTTAGGTACAGTAGATCTGTGTTTAGTTTTTTTGCATCTTACTTGTGTAATGCTCTCCAGAAGTCTCTAAAGTTTGATGTTCTGGTGCCTTTAGTGTCACGCCCCGATCTGTTTCACCTGTCCTTGTGATTGTCTCCACCCCATCCTCTTATTTTCCCTGGTGTATTTATCCCTGTGTTTCCTGTCTCTCTGTGCCAGTTTGTCTTGTCTTGTCAAGTCAACCAGCGTGTTTTTCCCGTGCGCCTGCTTTTTCTTATCTCTTATCTCTCTAGTCCTCCCGGTTTTGACCCTTGCCTGCCCTGACTCTGAACCTGGCTGCCTGATCATACTGCCTGCCCTGACCTCGAGCCTGCCTGCCACTCTGTACCTCCTGGACTCTGACCGCTTGATCTTTTTGCCTGTCCAAGACCATTCTCTTGCCTGCCCCTTGGATACTAATAAATATCAGGAGACTCAAACCATCTGACTCCCTTGTCTGCATCTGGGTCTCGCCCGGTGCCCTTATACTTTAGGTCAGTTCAGATGGCTGGTTGATAACTTTTTACTGAGGAAATGTCTTTTGTTTTTCATGATAATGTTTTTGTCACACCCTGATCTGTTTCACCTGTCTTTGTGATTGTCTCCACCCTGCGCTGTGTCGTTATAGTTTTGCTTGTAAATATTGTATGTTTTTATCGCATTGCAATTGTAAATATTGTGAATTTGTATGATTGTGTGCAGGTCTCCCTTGTAAAAGAGGCTTTTGTCTCAATGGGATTTCCCTGTTTAAATACATTTCAATATAATATTATTCCATCCATTGGTCAATGTACAATAAGAACCATTATTACAAAATACAATTGTTATTGTTATCTACAGCCTAATTCATGTTTTTGCTTTCTCTCTCTCTTTCTCTCTCTGGTGCCTTTTTTTTCACTCATCATGGCGAACATTTCATCTTAGAAGCTGTTTAATCAGATGTAGGCCATGTAACCTGTATCTTGGAGATATTCTGGCACGACAGTAGTAGTATCTCCAAGACACAGATTACATGGGCTATCTGACTAAACAGCTTCTAAGAGGAAATGTTTGCCATTTAATGTCCTGACGCTATAAATCTTGACAGCATATTGCAGGTGGTATTCATCTGAGATGAGTCATCTTCAGAGATGAGGGGGCTGGAGGCTGTGTGGATGGAAGACGTTGGCACTGCATCAGACAATGGTTCACACATGTTCACTGACCAAATGTTGTGAAACTCCAAGAAGGCCAGCATCACATCATGGACAGGATGGGTGTAATACAAATTTGGGCAAGATAGATCTCTTAAGGCCAAATCGTACCACAAGATCTGTGAATGTAACTTGAATTTTGGAGAAAGTCTATTTGACATCATTGCATGATTTACACAGAAGTCTGAGTTACACACGGACTTTGTGCTAATTGAACTGTTATTATACAATGAATTTACAAAACCTTAAGAACACCTGCTCTTTGCATGACATAGACTGAATCCAGGAGAAAGTTATGATGCCTTATTGATGTCACAAATCCATTTCAATCAGTGTAGCTGAAGGGGAGGAGACAGGTTAAAGAAGGATTTTTAAATCTCGAGACATGGATTGTGCCATTCAGTGGGTGAATGGGCAAGACAAAAGATTGAAGTGCCTTTGAAAGGGGTATGGTAGTAGGTGCCAGGCGCACCGGTTTGTGTCAAGAACTGCAATGCTGCTGGGTTTTCACAGTCAAAAGTGTCCCGTGTGCATTAAGAATGGTCCACCACCCAAAGGACATTCAGCCAACTTGACACTGTGGGAAGCATTGGAGTCAGCATGGGCCAGCATCCCTGTGGAACGCTTTCAACACCTTTTTGGAGTCCATGCCCTGACAAATTGAGGCTGTTCTGGTGGCAAAAGGGGAGGGGAGGGTGTGCAACTCAATATTATGAAGGTTTTTATTTTATTTTTTATTTCACCTTTATTTAACCAGGTAGGCAAGTTGAGATCAAGTTCTCATTTACAACTGTGACCTGGCCAAGATAAAGCAAAGCAGTTCAACACATACAACAACACAGAGTTACACATGGAGTAAACAAACATACAGTTAATAATACAGTAGAAAAACAAGTATATTTACAATGTGTGCAAATGAGGTAAGATAAGGGAGGTAATGCAATAAATAGGCCATGGTGGTGAAGTAAATACAATATAGCAATTAAACACTGGAATGGTAGGTGTGCAGTAGATGAATGTGCAAAGTAGAAATACAGGGGTGCAAAGGAGCAAGATAAATAAATGAATACAGTAGGGGATGAGGTAGTTGTTTGGGCTATTTACAGATGGGCTATGTACAGTTGCAGTGATTTGTGAGCTGCTCTGACAGCTGATGCTTAAAGCTAGTGAGGGAGATAAGTGTCTCCAGTTTCAGTGATTTTTGTAGTTCGTTCCAGTCATTGTCAGCAGAGAACTGGAAGGAGAGGCGGCCAAAGAGGAATTGGCTTTGGGGGTCACCAGTGAGATATACCTGCTGGAGCGCATGCTACTGGTGGGTGCTGCTATGGTGACCAGCGAACTGAGATAAGGCGAGACTTAACTTAGCAAGGTCTTGTAGATGACCTGGAGCCAGTGGGTTTGGCGACGAGTATGAAGCGAGGGCTTGCCAACGAGAGCGTACAGGTTGCAGTGGTGGGTAGTATATGGGGCTTTGGTGGCAAAACGGATGGCACTGTGTTAGACTGCATCCAATTTGTTGAGTAGAGTGTTGGTTTCTTTTTTGAAAATGACATCGCCGAAGTCGAGGATCGGTAGGATGGTCAGTTTTACGAGGTTATGTTAGGCAGCATGAGTGAAGGATGCTTTGTTGCGAAATAGGAAGCCAATTCTAGATTTTATTTTGGATTGGAGATGTTGATGCGAGTCTGGAAGGAGAGTTTACTGTCTAACCAGACACCTAGATATTTGTAGTTGTCCACATATTCCAAGTCAGAACCGTCCAGAGTAGTGATGCTGGACGGGCGGGCAGGTGCGGGCAGCGATCGGTTGAAGAGCATGCATTTAGTTTTACTTGTATTTAAGAGCAGTTGGAGGCCACAGAAGGAGAGTTGTATGGCATTGAAGCTCGTCTGGAGGGTAGTTAACACAGTGTCCAAAGAAGGGCCAGAAGTATACAGAATGGTGTCGTCTGCGTAGAGGTGGATCAGAGACTCACCTGTAGCAAGACCGACATCATGGATGTATACAGAGAAGAGAGTCGGCCCAAGAATTGAACCCTGTGGCACCCCCACAGAGACTGCCAGAGGTCCGGACAACAGGCCCTCCGATTTGACACACTGAACTGTGTCGGAGAAGTAGTTGGTGAACCAGGCGAGGCAATCATTTGAGAAACCAAGGCTTTTTAGTCTGCCGATGAGGATGTGGTGATTGACAGAGTCGAAAGACTTAGCCAGGTCGATGAAAACGGCTGCACAGTATTGTTTCTTATCGATGGCGGTTATGATATCATTTAGGACCTTGAGCGTGGCTGAGGTGCACCCATGACCAGCTCTGAAACCAGATTGCATAGCGGAGAAGGTACGGTGGGATTTGAAATGGTCGGTAATCTGTTTGGTAACTTGGATTTCGAATACCTTAGAAAGGCAGGGTAGGATAGATATAGGTCTGTAGCAGTTGGGGTCAAGAGTGTCCCCCCCTTTGAAGAGGGGGATGACCGCAGCTGCTTTCCAATCTTTGGGAATCTCAGACGACACAAAAGAGAGGTTGATCAGGCTAGTAATAGGGGTTGCAACAATTTCGGCAGATAATGTTAGAAAGAAAGGGTCCAGATTGTCTAGCCTGGCTGATATGTAGGGGTCCAGATTTGCAGCTCTTTCAGAACATCAGGTAACTGGATTTGGGAGAAAGAGAAATGGGGGAGGCTTAGGCGAGTTGCTGTGGGTGGTGCAGGGCTGTTGACCGGGGTAGGGGTAGCCAGGTGGAAAGCATGGCCAGCTGTAGAAAAATGCTAATTGAAGTTCTCAATTAAAGTGGATCTTTGGTGGTGACAGAGTTTCCTATCCTCAGTGCAGTGGGCAGCTGGGAGGAGGCGCTCTTATTTTCCATGGACTTTACAGTGTACCAGAATATTTTTTAGTTTGTGTTGCAGGAAGCAAATTTCTGCTTGAAAAAGCTAGCCTTGGCTTTCCTAACTGCCTGTGTAAATTGTTTCCTGACTTCCCTGAAAAATTGCATATCATGGGGGCTGTTCGATGCTAATGCATAACGCCACAGGATGTTTTTGTGCTGGTCAAGGGCAGTCAGGTCTGGAGAGAACCAAGGGCTATATCTGTTCCTGGTTCTAAATTGAAAGGGGCATGCTTATTTAAGATGGTGAAGAAGGCATTTTTAAAGAATAACCAGGCATCCTCTACTGACAGGATTAGGTCATAATCCTTCAAGGATACCCGGGCCAGGTCGATTAGTAAGGCCTGCTCGCTGAAGTGTTTCAGGGAGCGTTTGACAGTGATGACGGGAGGTTGTTTGACTGCAGACCCATTACGGATGCAAGCAATGAGGCAGTGATAGATGAGGTGTTTTTAGAGGGCAAGTTGGTTGAAATTATATCTATGAGGGTGCCCGTGTTTACGGCTTTGGGGTTGAACCTGGTAGGTTCATTGATCATTTCTGTGAGATTGAGGGCATCAAGCTTAGATTGTAGGATGGCCGGGGTGTTAAGCATGTCCAAGTTTAGGTCAGCTAGCAGCACGAGCTCTGAAGATATATGAGGGGCAATCAGTTCACATATGGTGTCCAGAGCACAGCTGGGGGCAGAGTGTGGTCTATAGCAAGCGGCAACGGTGAGAGACTTGTCTCTAGAAAGGTGGATTTTTTAAAGTAGAAGTTCAAACTGGATAGTAGGACAGAACTCTGCAGGCTATCTCTGCAGTAGACTGCAACATCGCCCCCTTTGGCCGTTCTATCTTGTCTGAAAATGTTGTAGTTAGGGATGGAGATTTCAGGGTTTTTGGTGGTCTTCCTAAAACAGGATTCAGACACGGCTAGGACAACCGGATTGGCAGAGTGTGGTAAAGCAGTGAATAAAACAAATTTAGGGAGGAGACTTCTAATGTTAACATGCATGAAACCAAGGCTTTTAACGGTTACAGAAGTTACCAGGCGCTCTGCCTGGGGAATAGGAGTGGAGCTAGGCACTGCAGGGCCTGGATTAACCTTTTACGGTTACAGAAGTTACCAGGCGCTCTGCCTGGGGAATAGGAGTGGAGCTAGGCACTGCAGGGCCTGGATTAACCTCTACATCGCCAGAGGAACAGAGGAGGAGTAGGATAATGGTACGGCTAAAAGCTATAAGGACTGGTTGTCTAGGACGTCCGGAACAGAGAGTTAAAGGAACAGGTTTCTGGGGGAGATAAAATAGATTCAAGGCATAATGTACAGACAAAGAAATGGTAGGATGTGAATACAGTGGAGGTAATCCTAGGCAATTGAGTGATGATGAGAGAGATATTGTCTCTAGAAACATAATTGAAACCAGGTGATGTCATCGCATGTGTGGATGGGGGAACTGAAGGGTTGGATAAGGTATATTGTGCAGGGCTAGAGGCTCTACAGTGAAATAAGACAAAAAACACTAACCAGAACAGCAGTGGACAAGGCATGTTGACATTAAGTAGAGGAATGCTTAGCCGAGTGATCATAAGGGTCCAGTGAGTAGTGAGGTTGGTTGGGGACACGGTGATTCAGACAGCTATTCGGACCAGGGGTAGCAAGCTAGCAGAAGACGGAGTAGGTCTATTTATAGCCTCCTCGTGCTTTTCCGTTGGTAGATTAGTGGGTTTCCGTGTGGTAGAGGGGACCAGTCCAATTGGCAAAATAGTTATAGTTATAGTGGCCCGAGAAAATTGTCCGATGGACCTATTCAGCTAGCAGCCGATATACTCTAGAGTCGCAGTTAGCAGATGGGCATTCAGGTTACGTCTCGATGGAGGGGAGAGTTGAATAACCCCCTCCGGCAGATAACGTCGGTAGTCCAGTCGTGAAGGCCCGGTGGGGCTCCGCACCGGCAGTAAAACGGGTCTGGATAGGTGATTGTAACCCAGGAGTGGCTGATGTAACTCTTCAGCTAGCCGGAAGATGGGCCTAGCATGGGCTGGCTCCGGGCTAACTGGTGCTAGCTTCAGGGCAGAGACGTTAGCCAGGAGTAGACACTCGGATTGCACGACAAGACGAGACTGCTACGCCATCTTGTATCTTTGAGGTGTTCCTAATGTTTGGTATACTCAGTCTAGTGTTTATCAAGAGGGTTGAAGATCCCAGCCCACAACTTTCTCCCAGCTTGTCTGGTCTGCTAACTCTACTATGTCCCTCATGTCATGTTCCATGACCTCTGCAACCAAGCCAACTGCATATTAAACACTGCATCTTAGTCATACTCTGTGTCTCCTACCATATCTTAGTATACCTATGTTCAGCAACTTAAGGTAAGCATATATAGGACATCTTGAGAATCCTCTCACCATGCTATGACATCTGGTAGAGGTTCAAAACACATGTATCGATGGCTACATCATTATAAATGTTGAACTCAGCTCTGCTCTTAACACTGAAAGTTAATACCGAACATAGAAATAGAAGGGTGGCCATGACGGTGCAGTCAAGTTGCCATGTTTTAGCAATTGTAGTTCTATGATTGCACACGCATCTAGTAGGGGAGGAGTCTGATCATAGGTGTGAGGGTATTTGGGTGTGGGTTGGGATCAGTGGAGGCTCCCCAGAGGAGGAAGGGGAGGACCATCCTGTCTAGTACTGAATGCATAAGATACAGCTAGCTAGCACTGCAGTGCATAAAAGGTGGTGAGTAGTTGACTCAAAGAGAGATAAAGACAATAGTTGAACAGTTTTGAACAAACTTATTTCTTCCTAAATTAAGGTGAAGCAAGAGAGAGAGAAAGAGATAGCTATATTTGGTAGTATGTATACACTTAGGTTGGAGTCATTAAAACTCGTTTTTCAACCACTCCACAAATTTCAAACTATAGTTTTGGCAAGTCGGTTAGGACCTCTACTTTGTGCATGACACAAGTAATTGTTCCAACAAGTAATTGTTCCAAAAGATTATTTCACTTATAATTCACTGTATCACAATTCCAGTGGGTCAGAGGTTCTCATACTCTAAATTGACTGTGCCTTTAAACAGCTTGGAAAAATCCAGAAAATGATTTCATGGCTTTAGAAGTTTCTGATGGGCTAATTGACATCATTTGAGTCAATTGGAGGTGTACCTGTGGATGTATTTCAAGGCCTACCTTCCAACTCAGTGCCTCTTTGCTTGACATCATGTGAAAATCAAAAGAAATCAGCCAAGACCTCAGAAAAAAATTGTAGACCTCCTCAAGTATGTTTCATCCTTGGGAGCAATTTACGAACTGACCTAAGACAGGGAATTTTTACTAGGATTAAATGTCAGGAATTGTGAAAAATTTAGTTTAAATATATTTGGCCAAGGTGTATGTAAACTTCCGACATCAACTGTATATATACACTACCATTCAAGGGTTTTTCATTATCTTTTACTGTTTTCTACATTGCGGAATAAAATTGAAGACATGAAATCTATGAAATAACACATATGGAATCATATAGTAACCAAAAAATGTGTTAAAAGGATCGTTTCGCCTAAGATAACATATCCAAATCTAACTGCCTGTAGCTCAGGACCTGAAGCAAGGATATGCATATTATTGATACCATTTGAAAGGAAACACTTTGAAGTTTGTGGAAATGTGAAATTAATATAGGAGAATACACACATTAGATCTGGTAAAAGACAATACAAACAAAAAACAGGCGTATGTTTTTTTCCCCCATCATCTTTGAAATGCAAGAGAAAGGCCATACAGTACTTTCAGATTGGAGTCTAGTTGTAATTTAGATGTCTTCCACCAGATGGCAGCAGTGTGTGTGCAAAGCTTCAGACTGATCCAGTGAAGAATTATTACATTACTGCACAATATTTTGTATCAAGTCTGCCAGGAGTTTGCCCAGATGTGCCGAATTTGTGAAATTATACATTTTCAAGTACAAAACTATAGAGAACATGCTATGGTAATGCTATGCTATAGTAATACATAATGTAAGTTTACACACCCCCAGGAATGTCATACATGATGGATCATTAGCTTATACACTAACTTTCACACATCTAGATGGCTGGGCGGGGTGTGTGTGGAGCCATAGACAGCAGTGGGGTAAAACTGTAGACCCCAGTTCCTACATTTGAACATAAAAATTGATTTTATCAAACAAAACTATGCTACATTTTATCTCTGGGACCTCCAGAATGACAAATCAGAGCAAGATTACTGAATGTAAGTACATTATTTACCTTCAGAGGTGAATATATCAAACCAGTTGCCGTGATAATTTTTTGTTGTTGTTGTGCACTCTCCTCATACAGTAGCATGGAATTATTCACTATAATAGCTACTGTTAATTGGACACTGCAGTTGGATTAACAAGAATTTAAGCTTTCTGCCCATATAGGACATGTCTATGTCCTGGAAAGTTGGCTGTTGTATACAACGTCATTGTAGTCACATTAGCGCATGTAAACAACAACCGTCCCATAGAGGTTAAACAAATCTAAATATATTTATATTTGAGATTCTTCAAATAGCCACCCTTTGCCTTGATGACAGCTTTGCACACTCTTGGCATTCTCTCAACCAGCTTCACCTGGAATGCTTTTCCAACAGTCTTGAAGGAGTTCCCACATATGCTGAGCACTTGTTGCTTGCTTTTCCTTCACTTTGCGGTCCAACTCATCCCAAGCCATCTCAATGTCGTTTAAGTCGGGGGATTGTGGAGGCCAGGTCATCGGATGCAGCACTCCATCACTCTCCTTCTTGGTAAAATAGCCTTTACACAGCCTGGAGGTGTTTCGGGCCATTGTCCTGTTGAAAAACAAATGATAGTCCCACTAAGCACAAACATGATGGGATGGCGGATCGCTGCAGAATGCTGTGGTAGCCATGCTGGTCACTCAGAAACATGCTCATCACTCAGAAACGTATTCCAGTGTCTGCCTACAAGCTGAACATCTTTGCCAGTGTGTGTGATTGTGTAGGCTACCTGCCCCTTCCCTCCGAAGCATAGGCTACTGCAATCTACTGATGTTCCAAGCGTGATTGAGAATTTTTTTATTAGAGAACTATGGATTAACTTCTTCCTGTAGCTCATTCAAGGTATTTGGAGAATCCAGTGGTTTCTGGTAGTCTTTAATAGTTGATTCTAAGATTTGTATTTGATCATATATATGTGTTTTGCTCTTTGTTCTTTGTTATAGAGCCAAAAAGATTGGAGAAGTGGTTTACCTATCTCCATTTTGAGCTACTGTAACTGGTAAGGTGACTGCAATTCTTAGGGCTATCCAAAGGTTAGGATAGAGTTCCTCCAGGTTTTTCTCACTCACAGAGAAAGGAACGCAGCTCAAAGGCAGTCATCTTATCTGATGGCAGATCAGGTCAATTCTGAATCTCGTATGCAAAATCCATTCCACTGATGTCACAGTCATCTCTGAAGGTTAAAGTGTTTTCAACTTCCATGCAGTGAGCCTTTAAAAATTCACTGGACATCTGAGAGGCAGCACTGACGTTCAGCAGCACTCCATATTTGGTTTTCACCTGGTTGAGTGTTTCAAACCTCTCATCCATGAATGTCACAGCAGAGTCGACCACAATGTTGAAGTAATTGACTTCAAGGTTTTTCAGTGCATCAGTCACTGGCTCATCAGGAGCCTCATAGCTGAAATGCCTCTTGCCTCAGTCTCTTCTCTTTCAGAACAGCCTCCACATTCATTTCTTCACAAATGCTTTTGGCTGTTGTCTGGGCCTCAGAGAATCCAGTTTCCCGGTATGTAGTGAGGGAGGCCTTTGCATTTGAGATTAAATTCACTGCGATATCCAACTGCATTGAGTCGGATTGAAGGAGCTTGTTCACCTTGTTTGTCATTGTCAGTATCTCACACCATACGACACAACAAGTCAAGAAGTGTTAGGATCCAACTTCCTCTGTAATGCTTGTGCCTCCACTTTGGCCACAGGATCGTTGATCGTCTGTCTGGCTTCCAGTAATGCCTCCCGAACTCAGAAGCCTCATTCCTGGTTCATGAACACTTTGGAGTCTACCCTCTCATCTTGTGTCACTCCATGACATGACATGACATTCACGGTTGTGTTCATGTGTTTCTTCAAAACACTCCATCTTTGTGTGCCAGCTGAAAGAAGGTGAAGAGCATTTGCACATGTACAAAAACCCAACTTCATCTTTTGAAGATTCGGCAGCATCTGCAATGACAAGATTTGAAGTATGTGCTCCACGTGGGATGAACACAGCTCTGGGATTTTATTGAGGAGTCTAGCTTGTACTCCTTGGTACTTGCCCTTCATGTTGGCCCCATTATCATAAGCTTGCCCTCTGCAATCTTCAAATGGAATCTTCAGCTCGTTTAGCTTATCTAAGATGACAGTCGACAGATTCAAGCCTGTTGTAACCTCAACATTCGCAAATCTGAGGAAGTTCTCGTTGATCTCTGGCTTTCCCTTTAAAGCCACGTTTCTCAGAATAATGGACATTTGCTCCTGGTGACTAATGTCAGGTGTACAGTCCAAGATAATGGAGAAGTACTTTGAGTCTCTTACTTGAGTCACTCTTGCTTCCAGAATCTTGTCATTC
The DNA here is from genome assembly GCF_045791955.1 of Oncorhynchus clarkii lewisi. Taxonomy (NCBI): domain Eukaryota; kingdom Metazoa; phylum Chordata; class Actinopteri; order Salmoniformes; family Salmonidae; genus Oncorhynchus; species Oncorhynchus clarkii. Next base: position 66,260,346 of record NC_092158.1, on the reverse strand, counting down.
ACAATCTGTATCAGCTCATTCTGAGTGCACTTCACAAGGTAATGAGCATGTACAGTGGGGCAAAAAAGTATTTAGTCAGCCACCAATTTTGCAAGTTCTCCCACTTAAAAAGTTGAGAGAGGCCTGTAATTTTCATCATAGGTACACATCAACTATGACAGACAAAATGAGAAAACAAATCCAGAAAATCACATTGTAGGATTTTTAATGAATTTATTTGCAAATTATGGTGGAAAATAAGTATTTGGTCAATAACAAAAGTTTATCTCAATACTTTGTTATATGCCCTTTGTTGGCAATGACAGAGGTCAAACGTTTTCTGTAAGTCTTCACAAGGTTTTCACACACTGTTGCTGGTATTTTGGCCCATTCCTCCATGCAGATCTCCTCTAGAGCAGTGATGTTTTGGGGCTTTTGCTGGGCCACACGGACTTTCAACTCCCTCCAAAGATTTTCTATGGGGTTGAGATCTGGAGACTGGCTAGGCCACTCCAGGACCTTGAAATGCTTCTTACAAAGCCACTCCTTCGTTGCCCGGGCGGTGTGTTTGGGATCATTGTCATGCTGAAAGACCCAGCCACGTTTCGTCTTCAATGCCCTTTCTGATGGAAGGAGGTTTTCACTCAAAATCTCACGATACATGGCCCCATTCATTCTTTCCTTTACACGGATCAGTCGTCCTGGCCCCTTTGCAGAAAAACAGCCCCAAAACATGATGTTTCCACCCCCATGCTTCACAGTAGGTATGGTGTTCTTTCGATGCAACTCAGCATTCTTTGTCCTCCAAACACGACGAGTTGAGTTTTTACCAAAAAGTTATATTTTGGTTTCATCTGACCATATGACATTCTCCCAATCTTCTTCTGGATCATCCAAATGCTCTCTAGCAAACTTCAGACGGGCCTGGACGTGTACTGGCTTAAGCAGGGGGACACATCTGTCACTGCAGGATTTGAGTCCCTGGCGGCGTAGTGTGTTACTGATGGTAGGCTTTGTTACTTTGGTCCCAGCTCTCTGCAGGTCATTCACTAGGTCCCCCCGTGTGGTTCTGTGATTTTTGCTCACCGTTCTTGTGATCATTTTGACCCCACGGGGTGAGATCTTGCGTGGAGCCCCAGATCGAGGGAGAATATCAGTGGTCTTGTATGTCTTCCATTTCCTAATAATTGCTCCCACAGTTGATTTCTTCAAACCAAGCTGCTTACCTATTGCAGATTCAGTCTTCTCAGCCTGGTGCAGGTCTACAATTTTGTTTCTGGTGACCTTTGACAGCTCTTTGGTCTTGGCCATAGTGGAGTTGGGAGTGTGACTGTTTGAGGTTGTGGACAGGTGTCTTTTATACTGATAACAAGTTCAAACAGGTGCCATTAATACAAGTAAAGAAGAAGTTACAGGTCTGTGAGAGACAGAAAACTTGCTTGTTTGTCGGTGACCAAATACTTATTTTCCACCATCATTTGCAAATAAATTCATTAAAAATCCTACAATGTGATTTTCTGGATTTTTTTTCTCATTTTGTCTGTCATAGTTGAAGTTTACCTATTATGAAAATTACAGGCCTCTCTCATCTTTTTAAGTGTGAGAACTTGCACAATTGGTGGCTGACTAAATACTTTTTTGCCCCACTGTATGTGTCTTTCCGTCTTTCATTTTGCTGAAATATTTTTCCATAACGGGGTCCAATTTTGCCAGTAATTAAACCTCTTTTAAGAAGTTTCCATTATCTGGTTGGAAGAGTTTGTCTGATGAACCCCTGAATGCTAGGTTTCTTTCAGCCAGAGACTGGGTGATACTTATTAAACGTGAAAGGACATGCCGCAATCTCTTTCTTTCAGCCTCCAAAATTGCCTTTTGTATCTGGTCAAGAGTCTGTCCCCTACTTAGGCCCAGATCAAGTTCTCTCCCCTTAATCATATTGTTTGTGTGTTCAGGACTACCCTCATGGTGTTTCAGAATGGCGTTGATATTTTGACCAGTCATTCACGCCTTCCTTTATTATTTTTCAACACATTGTGTTGTTTTTGATTGAGTATGAAAGCCAGGTCCTGGTCATCTTTTCCCCATTTGACAGCTGTCTCTGTAATAAGCCTGAATGGAAACCTCTTCTAGACTTGTCTTTAGGGTAAGAAAAATCCAGTCCTGGTTTGAATGGACCTCTGCGCACTAACTCAGTCCTTGTGAAGTCTGTTAAGACTGGGGGCCAATCTGCTGGGTCATTTGGTGGAGCAGCAACTGTTCTATTAGAGTCTTACCTGCTTGTATCTGATGCTGGCGGTACACCGCTTGTTGAGCTAGTATGTGCTGAGGCTGCCTGTACTTCAACTGGGTCTGTGTTAGTACTTGCTGAAGCTGCCAGTACTGGGTCTGTGTTAGTATTTGCTGAAGCCGGCTGTACTGGGTCTGTGTTAGTACTGTCTGAGGATCAACTGAGTCTGTGCTTGTACTGGCTGATGATCCAGCATCTCCTCTACTGACAAACTTAAGCATAGCACCTGTGAATTATAGATAACAATACTATTATTAATTTTAACAGCTGCATCAGGCCCATTCAAACTGGCTCCCCCAGATTTCCTTTTATACAATTCCAAATGTAAAATATTATTTATACTATGGCTTGGCTGAACACTTGATGGTTATTATTTACTGAGAGATGTGCATCCATATTGCCCAGTATGCCCAGCGAATCAACGTTTTAAATTCAATATGTAAATCAATAGTCAATGTCAATCCATTGCTTTCCATCTTGCATTAGTCCAGAGTTGTAACTAAACCTTGACTGAGAGACTAGATAATCATTGTTTTAAAATTATGTATGCCTATGAGGAGTGCCAAAAACGCCCATATATTGTCTGGGCTGGTCCCCACAGAGGTTGCTGCTGGAAAGCTCGAGTTCCATTTCGTGCAAGCGCAAATGAACGTATGTTCACGAGTTTATCAAACCTAATAAATAGTTGTATCTCAATCTCACTTTTGTCAGACACAAAGTCACAGAACACAGCCCTGGAAGTGGCTGTCAAGCAAGCAAAAGCAAGCAAGACACAGACAGACCAAGAGAGGCACTGCCCAGCTAGGTTAGCAAGACAGACAGACTGGAGAGAGATGCACTGCAAGCTAGCACATCAATTTAACGTTATTGTTATTTGCTGACATCAAACTTGTAGAGGAGAGAACAAAAGTTTATCTGATTGCTGTTCCCGCAATTCACTCTCATGGTGTTTTTCTTTCTGTTTTTGTGACCAGAAGGACAGTTCCGCTTCATCCTCTCATCAAAGTTGAAAACATTGACACTTTGACACGAGGGGGAGGCAGGGCCCTTGCGTAATTTGCGTGGCCCTACGCAACTTGCGTAGTGGGCGTATAGGGATGCCAGTCTCTGAGTCAACCCCACTCAGCCTCCTCACCCAACAGAATGTGTTAATCTAGACTAGCTGTAGCTGAACAACCAGCTCCAGAGGACACGAAGGCAGCTGCGTACTGTTCTCAAACCCTTGCTCACCAGGGATTTTAAGTTACTTCTGGCCTCTTCAACAATGTTGTACTGTACTGTATTGTATGACCTGAACTGCTCTGTGCTGGCTCAGATATTATATTTTCACATTTGCCTACCCAGCCTGGTTCCAGCAAATCTAAAGCCTGTAGAAATGTGTAATAACATAAACCTCAAACAGGTATCACAGTCATAAACAGAACATACACATTTCAAAAATAATAATGAGAATAGCACGTGGTTGAGTATGCAAGGTAACGCCATGATGTTTGTGGAGTGCAAATGATATTGAAGGAAGAGCCATTCATAAACAGGTACACAGTACAGGAGGTGTGAGATTTAGACCTCGTCTTCAGTTGGTAAAACAATTCTCAGATTCCTCTTTTTCTTTGTGGAGCTGACCAGAATAGAGAACTGATTCCCTAACAAACTCTCACACCCTCTGGGTCCAAGTGTACATGGGGTGTCTGCCACTCTGCATGGCGCCTGCCTGCATCTCCCATGACCCCATCTGACCCTCATCCTCCACCCAGGGAACACACCCTGTACCCACTACTGAGCTGGTCACGGATCTACCACAATTGCTGGAACCATGCTGGAAAGGACGATGTGAAAGAAGATAGAATCAATCCAGCACAGTATTGGTTTTTATTGGAATGAAAGCGTGAATTGCTTAAGTATCTTTTCTCCTTTACCCCACAACAGAGACCAACAGCTACAGGAACCTTAGAAACACACCAGGCTATCCCGAAAAAACCCAAATATCCCTTCATAGCACAGATGGCCTTAAATGTCACACACGGCCCACGATCACCAGAGAACAAAATGTCCCCCTTCTAACACTGAGAACATTGTCCATTTCTATTTGTGTGTTGGCTCTCCTCGACGCTACAAGTGCCAAATAGTTTTCCCTTACAAATTGACCAAAAACTACATAAATTCACAAAGGATCCTCTTGTCTCCGCCAGTGACCACCATACAACAGCAGCCAAATTACGAAACAACGTGTTTTTGCCAACATCGTTCCCTCGAGGGAAGATGAACAGGCTGATGGCACAACATGGGAGTCAAGGCCGTAGGACAAGGACCAAGGCCTCTCCACCAGCAATGTGACTTCAGCGGAGGGGATAGTGCTGACAGTTAATAACACAGAGAAAAAGTTACAACCTGATCTACATGTCTAATTAGGGCACTCGGGGAGCGGCGTACGGCCCTCGGAAACATGCCTTCGTCTGTATTGGATGCCAGCGGTTCTGATTTGCATGGTTTGGTATAGAGGGCTTGCGGAGCAGCGGTCCCAGGTGTCATCTAGGCCCCCCCCCCCCCCCCCCCCGCGACACCTCCTCCTCTCCATCGCATGTACCTGTTTGTGGGGGCATCCTGCCAAGCACCAGAGACTTCTGAGAAGATCTTACTCACCCATACCATCTACTGACACTGTCATACTCACTCATACCGCACGCAGACATCTTGTGTATTTTCATCTTTGAATAACTGTCAGACAGACATACACACGCTTGCTGAATCTAGGATTACAGGCACTCTCCGCAACTATATTGAATTTGCGGGACAAAATTGAGGCTATGATTAAGAAGTTGGAGCTCTAATCCGTCTGCATTAAAAAGGACAACACACAGGTCTTTCCATCATTGTATGATTTTTTTGTGTGCAAATGAACTCAAGCTCCGGACAATGTCAAACGTGATATAGCGAAGCACCTGAGTGAGTTGGATGCACAATTAAGCAGGAACTTTCCCGAAACGGATGACACAAACAACTGGATTCGTTTTCCCTTTCATGCCCTGCCTCCAGTCCACTTACCGACATCTGAACAAGAGAGCCTCATCGGAATTGCAACAAGCGGTTCTGTGAACATTTTATTTAATCAAAAGTCACTGCCAGATTTCTGGATTGGGCTGCGCTCAGAGTATCCTGCCTTGGCAAATCGCACTGTTAAGACACTGATGCCCATTGGGGGTGCCACAGGGTTCAATTCTCGGGCCGACTCTTTTCTCTGTATATATCAATGATGTTTCTCATGCTGCGGGCGATTCCCTGATCCACCTCTACGCAGACGACACCATTCTATATACTTCCGGCCCGTCCTTGGACACTGTGCTATCTAACCTCCAAACGAGCTTCAATGCCATACAGCACTCCTTCCGTGGCCTCCAACTGCTCTTAAACGCTAGTAAAACCAAATGCATGCTTTTCAATCGTTCGCTGCCTGCACCCGCACGCCTGACCAGCATCACCACCCTGGATGGTTCCGACCTTGAATATGTGGACATCTATAAGTACCTAGGTGTCTGGCTAGACTCTAAACTCTCCTTCCAGACCCATATCAAACATCTCCAATCGAAAATCAAATCAAGAGTCGGCTTTCTATTCCGCAACAAAGCCTCCTTCACTCACGCCGCCAAACTTACCCTAGTAAAACTGACTATCCTACCGATCCTCGACTTTGGCGATGTCATCTACAAAATTGCTTCCAACACTCTACTCAGCAAACTGGATGCAGTTTATCACAGTGCCATCCGTTTTGTCACTAAAGCACCTTATACCACCCACCACTGCGACTTGTATGCTCTAGTCGGCTGGCCCTCGCTACATATTCGTCGCCAGACCCACTGGCTCCAGGTCATCTACAAGTCCATGCTAGGTAAAGCTCCGCCTTATCTCAGTTCACTGGTTACGATGGCAACACCCATCCGTAGCACGCGCTCCAGCAGGTGTATCTCACTGATCATCCCTAAAGCCAACACCTCATTTGGCCGCCTTTCGTTCCAGTTCTCTGCTGCCTGTGACTGGAACGAATTGCAAAAATCGCTGAAGTTGGAGACTTTTATCTCCCTCACCAACTTCAAACATCTGCTATCTGAGCAGCTAACCGATCGCTGCAGCTGTACATAGTCTATTGGTAAATAGCCCACCCATTTTCACCTACCTCATCCCCATACTGTTTTTATTTATTTATTTTTCTGCTCTTTTGCACACCAATATCTCTACCTGTACATAACCATCTGATCATTTATCACTCCAGTGTTAATCTGCATAATTGTAATTATTTGCCTACCTTCTCATGCCTTTTGCACACAATGTATATATAGACTCCCCTTTTTTCTACTGTGTTATTGACTTGTTAATTGTTTACTCCATGTGTAACTCTGTGTTGTCTGTTCACACTGCTATGCTTTATCTTGGCCAGGTCACAGTTGCAAATGAGAACTTGTTCTCAACTAGCCTACCTGGTTAAATAAAGGTGAAATAAAAAAAAATAAAAAAAAATTGCAACCACATACCTATGTGAGAGTGGATTCTCGGCCCTCACTAGCATGAAAACTAAATACAGTGTGTCAACTGTACATTTTTCTTACATGATTCGTTATGACGTTATAATCACTTACATTTGCTTCCATCCTAGTATTTCTGGCAGCCATCTTTGCTGAAGAAAGTCTCCAGCCTTGGGTCTCATAGTGTCAAATTCGTCCTGGGAACCACTCGATATGATTGGTCATCGCCCAGCGGTCGCCGCTGGTGATTTGCATAAAGTTGGGAAAAGTTTATATTTTTCACCGTTTCCCACGCCACCTTCACACCGCCCAAATGTCCCCGCCCTCTCCGCTTCAACGCAAGGCGTTGTTAATTGCTTAATTGATTAAATTGCTTGGTTCGTTCTGACGGGAAGTGCCAAACTAGCTGCCAAACTAACCCTGATTCAGAAGACCACCCTACCCATGCTAGATTACTGAGGCATAATATATAGAAGGGTGCTCTCGAGCTGCTAGACGCTCTTCACCATTCAGTCTTCAAATTTGCCACCAATACTCCATAAAGGACACATCACTGCACTCTATACTCCTGTGTTAACTGGTCATCCCAGTAAACCCGTCGCAAAACCCACTGGTCGATGCTTACTTGTAAAACCTGTTATGCCTCACTCCCCCCTATCTGAGATATCTACTGCAGCCTTCATCCCCCACATACAACACCCGTTCTGCCAGTCACATTCTGTTAAAGATCCCCAAAGCACACACATGCCTGGGTTGCTCCTCTATTCAGGTCTCTGCCGCTAGCGACTGGAACGAGCTGCAACAAACACTCAAACTGGACAGTTTTATCCCCAATCTCATCATTCAAAGACTCAATCATGGATACTCCTACTGACAGTTGTGGCTGTTATATGTGATGTGTTGTTGTCTCTACATTCTTGACCTTTGTGCTGTTGACTGTGCCCAATAATGTTTGTACCATGTTTTGTGCTGCTACTATGTTGTGCTGCTACCATGTTGTTGTTCTGTTGTGTTGCTACCATGCTGTCACGTTCTGACCTGTATTTCCTTTGTTTTGTATTTATTTAGTATGGTCAGGGCGTGAGTTGGGTGGGCAGTCTATGTTTGTTTTTCTATGTTTTGGGTTATTTCTATGTTTCGGCCTAGTATGGTTCTCAATCAGAGGCAGGTGTCATTAGTTGTCTCTGATTGAGAATCATACTTAGGTAGCCTGGGTTTCACTGTGTGTTTGTGGGTGATTGTTCCTGTCTCTGTGTTTGCACCAGATAGGACTGTTTAGGTTTTCACTTTTCTTGTTTTGTTTAGTTATTTCATGTATAGTGTCTTTATAAATTAAAGAACATGAATAACCACCACGCTGCATTTTGGTCCGCTTCTCCTTCACAACAGGAAAACCGTTACACATGCTGTGTTGTCATGTGTTGCTGCCTTGCTATGTTGTTGTCTTATGTCTCTCTTTATGTAGTGGTGTGTTGTCTCTCATGTTGAGATGTGTGTTTGGTCCTGTATTTATATTGTATTTATTGATTTATTTTAATCCCAGGCCCCCGTCCCCGCAGGAGGCCTTTTGCCTTTTAGTGGGCTATCATTGTAAATAAGAATTTGTTCTTAACTGACTTGCCTAGTTAAATAAAGGTTAAAGAAAAACTTTTTTTATGCACAGAAGTACTTTTGCACAGAAGTACTTTTGCACAGAAGTACTTTTGCGGCTCCGCCATCGTTTATTTGATAGAGGCTAGGTTTTTCAGTTTAGACTTCTGGAATACTCTACGTGACAGTCATCAAAGTCTTGATTAATTAAATAGGTAATTCTTTTGAGTATTGCACAGGCATTGTTTTTCAATATAGCTACAGGTATCATGGTAAATGAGTAGTTTGAAGATGCAGTCTTTTTCTATCCAACCATAGTATTTAATCTCACAACAAGACAAAGTCAAATCAAATCAAATCAAATTTATTTGTCACATACACATGGTTAGCAGATGTTAATGCGAGTGTAGCGAAATGCTTGTGCTTCTAGTTCCGACAATGCAGTAATAACCAACAAGTAATCTAACTAACAATTCCAAAACTACTGTCTTGTACACAGTGTAAGGGGATAAAGAATATGTACATAAGGATATATGAATGAGTGATGGTACAGAGCAGCATAGGCAAGATACAGTAGATGGTATCGAGTACAGTATATACATATGAGATGAGTATGTAAACAAAGTGGCATAGTTAAAGTGGCTAGTGATACATGTATTACATAAGGATACAGTCGATGATATAGAGTACAGTATATACGTATGCATATGAGATGAATAATGTAGGGTAAGTAACATTATATAAGGTAGCATTGTTTAACGTGGCTAGTGATATATTTACATCATTTCCCATCAATTCCCATTATTAAAGTGGCTGGAGTTGAGTCAGTGTGTTGGCAGCAGCCACTCAATGTTAGTGGTGGCTGTTTAACAGTCTGATGGCCTTGAGATAGAAGCTGTTTTTCAGTCTCTCGGTCCCAGCTTTGATGCACCTGTACTGACCTCGCCTTCTGGATGATAGCGGGGTGAACAGGCAGTGGCTCGGGTGGTTGATGTCCTTGATGATCTTTATGGCCTTCCTGTGACATCGGGTGGTGTAGGTGTCCTGGAGGGCAGGTAGTTTGCCCCCGGTGATGCGTTGTGCAGACCTCACCACCCTCTGGAGAGCTTTACGGTTGAGGGCGGAGCAGTTGCCGTACCAGGCGGTGATACAGCCCGCCAGGATGCTCTCGATTGTGCATCTGTAGAAGTTTGTGAGTGCTTTTGGTGACAAGCCAAATTTCTTCAGCCTCCTGAGGTTGAAGAGGCGCTGCTGCGCCTTCTTCACAATGCTGTCTGTGTGAGTGGACCAATTCAGTTTGTCTGTGATGTGTATGCCGAGGAACTTAAAACTTGCTACCCTCTCCACTACTGTTCCATCGATGTGGATAGGGGGTGTTCCCTCTGCTGTTTCCTGAAGTCCACAATCATCTCCTTAGTTTTGTTGACGTTGAGTGTGAGGTTATTTTCCTGACACCACACTCCGAGGGCCCTCACCTCCTCCCTGTAGGCCGTCTCGTCGTTGTTGGTAATCAAGCCTACCACTGTTGTGTCGTCCGCAAACTTGATGATTGAGTTGGAGGCGTGCGTGGCCACACAGTCGTGGGTGAACAGGGAGTACAGGAGAGGGCTCAGAACGCACCCTTGTGGGGCCCCAGTGTTGACGATCAGCGGGGAGGAGATGTTGTTGCCTACCCTCACCACCTGGGGGCGGCCCGTCAGGAAGTCCAGTACCCAGTTGCACAGGGCGGGGTCGAAACCCAGGGTCTCGAGCTTGATGACGAGCTTGGAGGGTACTATGGTGTTGAATGCCGAGCTGTAGTCAATGAACAGCATTCTCACATAGGTATTCCTCTTGTCCAGATGGGTTAGGGCGGTGTGCAGTGTGGTTGAGATTGCATCGTCTGTGGACCTATTTGGGCGGTAAGCAAATTGGAGTGGGTCTAGGGTGTCAGGTAGGGTGGAGGTGATATGGTCCTTGACTAGTCTCTCAAAGCACTTCATGATGACGGAAGTGAGTGCTACGGGGCGGTAGTCGTTTAGCTCAGTTACCTTAGCTTTCTTGGGAACAGGAACAATGGTGGCCCTCTTGAAGCATGTGGGAACAGCAGACTGGTATAGGGATTGATTGAATATGTCCGTAAACACACCGGCCAGCTGGTCTGCGCATGCTCTGAGGGCGCGGCTGGGGATGCCGTCTGGGCCTGCAGCCTTGCGAGGGTTAACACGTTTAAATGTCTTACTCACCTCGGCTGCAGTGAAGGAGAGACCGCATGTTTTCGTTGCAGGCCGTGTCAGTGGCACTGTATTGTCCTCAAAGCGGGCAAAAAAGTTATTTAGTCTGCCTGGGAGCAGGACATCCTGGTCCGTGACTGGGCTGGATTTCTTCCTGTAGTCCGTGATTGACTGTAGACCCTGCCACATGCCTCTTGTGTCTGAGCCGTTGAATTGAGATTCTACTTTGTCACATTGTAACATAGCAGTGTTCACCAAGCGATCCAAAAATTAGGACATAATCATCTTAAACCAGAAATCTAAACACAATTTTTATTTGGAGTGAGTTGATTTATAAGGAGTCTATTTGGGGATCTGTTCTTTGGCATAAAAAAACACGATTCTAGAAAGTAGTCAACACACTTCAGTGTGTGTGACCATGGAACTGTAAGTCCATGGATCCTTCATAAATCCTTCTGGTTTGTGAATAACCAACAACTACTCCCTTGGTCAGTACAACTCCAGTAATATAATCTACCAACATTCGATGGAGAACATACCCAGTTTCTCACCAAAGATCAAGACAGAACAAAGGACCTTATGAAAGAAAGCAGCCCAAATATATAAACGGCAATTACACATTTTTATTCCATTTAGTAATGGGTCATGACCGTTCATATTTACCCTAATCTGTACTGTGTCAGTACTGTGCCAGTATTCATCCCATTATCATTCTTCTTGTGGTGGATAAAAACAGAAATGAGGAAATAAGAATGAGAGAATAGTGTGCATTGTAAATGGACTGAATTAATTCCTTCACATGGATAACATGTATAGCCCATTTATGACCCATGTATCATGCATATAATCAAAACAGGATGCCTCATCTTGTTTTTTCTTACAACTGAAAGTCTTAGAAGGTCAAATATTCTCTGCATCTCAGTGTCTTGTAATGTAATTCTCTGTTTCTCTCTCTATCTCAGTCTTTGTAACATATTGAGCATACATATTCTCAGAAGGCCTGGAACATTCCTGCATTGACACTTGCTCCTGAAAAGACAGACTGCGTGGGTGTGTGGGTGGGTGTGGGTGGATGTGGGTGGGTGTGTGGGTCTGCTGACTCTCTGCCTCTCTCTGGTTGCACAAAGCTGCTGCAGGCATCATGTTTCGAAGAGTAACGTCTGGCGTCATGTTGGATACAGACCCATGAAAACTCAACAAAAAATGAAACGTCCTCTCACTGTCAACTGCGTTTATTTTCAGCAAACTTAACATGCTTACATTTTTGTATGAACATAAGATTCAACAACTAAGACATAAACTGAACACTTTCCACAGACATGTTATTAACAGAAATTGAATAATGTGCCCCTGAACAAAGGGGGGGTCAAAAGTAACAGTCAGTATCTGGTGTGGCCACCAGCTGCATTAAGTACTGCAGTGCATCTCCTCCTCATGGACTGCACCAGATTTGCCCGTTCTTGCTGTGAGATGCTAACCCACTCTTCCACCAAGGCCCCTGTAAGTTCCCGGACATTTCGGGGGGGAAAGGCCCTATCCCTCACCCTCCGATCCAACAGGTCCCAGATGTGCTCAATGGGATTGAGATCCAGGCTCTTCACTGGCCATGGCAGAACACTGACCTTCCTGTCTTGCAGGAAATCATGCACAGAGTGAGCAGTATGGCTGGTGGCATTGTCATGCTGCAGGGTCATGTCAGGATGAGCCTGCAGGAAGGGTACCACATGAGGGAGGAGGATGTCTTCCCTGTAACGCACAGCACTGAGATTGCCTGAAATTTCAACAAGCTCACTCCGATAATGCTGTGACACACCGCTCCAGGCCATGACGGACCCTCCACCTCCAAATCGATCCCGCTCCAGAGTACAGGCCTCGGTGTAATGCTTATTCCTTCGACGATAAACACAAATCCAACCATAACCCCGGTGAGACAAAACCGCGACTCGTCAGTGAAGAGCACTTTTTGCCAGTCCTGTCTGGTCCAGCGAAGGTGGGTTTGTTCCCATAGGCGACGTTGTTGCCGGTGATTTCTGGTGAGGACCTGCCGTACAACAGGCCTACAGTCTGAGCACTGATGGAGGGATTGTGTGTTTCTGGTGTAACTCGGGCAGTTGTTGTTGCCATCCTGTACCTGTCCTGCAGGTGTGATGTTCGGATGTACCGATCCTGTGCAGGTGTTGTTACACATGGTCTGCCACTGCGAGGACGATCAGCTGTCCATCCTGTCTCCCTGTAGCGCTGTCTTAGGCGTCTCACAGTGCGGACATTGCAATTTATTGCCCTGGTCACATCTGCAGTCCTCATGCCTCCTTGCAGCATGCCTAAGGCACGATCACGCAGATGAGCAGGGACCCTGGACATCTTTCTTTTTGTGTATTTCAGAGTCAGTATAAAGGCCTCTTTAGTGTCCTAAGTTTTCATAACTGTGACCTTAATTACCTACCATCTGTAAGCTGTAAGTGTCTTAACAGACATTCCACAGGTGCAAGTTCATTAATTGTTTACGGTTCATTGAACAAGCATGGGAAACAGTGTTTAAACCCTTTACAATGAAGATCTGTGAAGTTATTTGGATTTTTACGAATTATCTTTGAAAGACAGGATCCTGAAAAAGGGACTTTTCTTTTTTTGCTGAGTTTTTTTAGATACAGGCAGACATGTCCACAGGAATTGTGAAGCTGTCACACTGCTATCTGATGAGTGCTGATAGCGGATATTTATAGAAAACAATTCTAAATGAATTACGCCTATTGCTTGAAGTTAGGAACATGACTAACAAGTCAATCTGGTTATGCTACATGTGTGTTGATCTCATTCAAAGTTGCATCACTGTAATAAGGAAACTCATTTGAGTAGCTTACTGCAGTGCACAGACAGAGCACACTCAAATAGCACAAATCACTGGTAACATTGTAAAGTGTCCTCAGAAAATATGCTAATCAAAGCAGAGAGAAGCTTTTTCTCCCTGTTTTGAGATCCAATCGCTTAATCATACCGTTATTTCTGATTATTTCTAACTCAGTATTACAAGTAATAGATTTAAACCATTACATTTAAACCTGATTTCATACCTCCTGTTCGTAGCATGTATTTCTTTCTTGTTTAGAAAGTCATTAAAGTCATTTAAAAGTCATCTTATACATCCCTTTCCTGCAGTCAATCGCCCTCTAGTGGTATCATGGGTGGAATGTTATTACTATTTTTCATAAACTATGTTGAACGGTTTTGTTATATTTCAGTCTTTTGTGATGTATATAGAGTGTAATATTGGGATGCAAACTCAAAATTAAATTTATGTCAACTTTATATCTGGCATGTTACAGGTCCATAACCATATGTGTGAGTTGTATACTTTTGTTTCAAAATAGATTTGTTTAAGACTACCATGAAACACTCTGTGGCCCTGACTTAGATCACTGCAGTAAAATGTTTAAACTTTAATCCATTAACTCTGATGGAACAAACGTGGGTTGAAGCATGGGGCTGGGCGCAATGGGAGGTTTTGGAAGTTTAAGGTGAATGACACTGCTTGGTGTCTTCTGGGATGGCCCAACACGCTCACCCCGTTACTGGACTGTTACCTGGAGCCGATCCCAGAACCAGCTGGAGGTCTAGATCTGGCAAAGAGTCCACATTCCAAGAACCCATGAGCCAAACGGAGGCTGAGTCTCAAATAGCACCCTATTCCCTAGATAGTGCACCAAAAGTAATGCACTATATAAGGAATAGGGTGCCATTTGGGACACACACAGAGAGCCTCAACTAGTGCACACACAGAGAGCCTCAACTGGTGCACCCCGATCCTGCAAGCCGGATAAACAGACGGATGGATCTCTCACAATTTCCATCCCTGCGGGTCAAGTAGACACGCACACAACCTTTAAAGAGAGCAGAGAGAGGAGATAGTTTGTGTCCCAGACATCATACATGGATAGGAATCCATTTAAGAGTATTGGCAGGATGGTAGTCATAGTTTGTAACGATTGTGTGAGATATTTAGGAGCCATGAATGGAACAAATTACATATTGAGTGTCGTATACCTTACAGAAAAACCACATGAATTTCACGTGATCACGTGACAACATGTAAAAGCACATGTGGAAACATTGCAATTTCACATGTGAAAGTGCAAATTAGATTTTCACATGTGAAAATGCAAATCCACGTGTGTCACGCCCTGGTCTTAGTATTTTGTGTTTTCTTTATTATTTTGGTTAGGCCAGGGTGTGACATGGGTTTGTTATGTGGTGTGTTTTGTCTTGGGGTTTTTGTAGGTATTGGGATTGTGGCTTATCTAGTATAGTCTATGGCTGTCTGGAGTGGTTCTCAATCAGAGGCAGGTGTTTATCGTTGTCTCTGATTGGGAACCATATTTAGGCAGCCATATTCTTTGAGTGTTTCGTGGGTGATTGTTCCTGTCTCTGTGTTAGTTTGCACCAGATAGGCTGTATAGGTTTTCACGTTCCGTTTATTGTTTTGTATTGTTCATGTTTATATTTTATTAAACATGTATCAAAATAACCACGCTGCATTTGTCCGCCTCTCCTTCACCGCAAGAAAACCGTAACAACGTGAGAGTTAGGTTTTCACATGTGAATGTTTTTTACGTGCGTTAAATGTAAATTTAATATTCACATACATTTTCACATGACACCGCAAATTCCACGTGAGTCTGCAATTCACGTGAGGTGAAAACTTCTAGAAGTAGTGGGTGGAGGAGTCAGGCGCAGAGAGCAGGGTAGTTAGATACATGGATATATTTATTCCCAAAGCAACAGAATATCAGTCAACGCCACACACACAGGCTCTAAAAGACCCAGTCCAAAACAAACAGAAAATCACACACACCAATAACAGAAAAGCCCGCACAAAAGCCGGCGGGCCTACCGGGTTTAAATAGCCCTAAACCTAAACAAGAAACAGGTGCAACTAATCAGACAATACTAAATGAAACAGAAAAGGGGATCGGTGGCAGCTAGTAGTAGGAAGAGGCACCATCTTCGGCGGGATTCGTGAGAGTACCCCCCCCCCGCACCGCACCCTGACGCGCGGCTCCCACCGACCCCGGCCTTGAGGGCGACCCGGAGGGCGAGACGCAGGGCAATCCGGGTGGAGGGGGTGGAAGTCCTTCAGGAGGGAAGGATCCAAAATGTCCCCCACAGGTACCCAGCACCTCTCCTCCGGACCGTACCCCTCCCAGTCCACGAGGTACTGCAGGCCCCTCAACCGGCGTCTCGAGTCCAGAATAGCTCGTACCGTGTATGCCGGGGACCCCTTGATATCCTCCGGCACCTTACCTTCTTGTAGGGGACCAGCTACCACCGTCCTGAGGAGAGACACATGAAACGAGGGGTTAATACGATAGTAAGAGGGAAGTTGTAATCTATAACACACCTCGTTTATCCTCCTCAGGACTTTAAATGGCCCCACACACTGCGGCCCCAGCTTCCGGCAGGGCAGGTGGATGGGCAGGTTTCGGGTCGAGAGCCAGACCCTGTCCCCTGGTGCGAACACAGGGGCCTCACTGCGGTGGCGGTCAGCGCTCTTCTTCTGCCGTCTACCGGCCTGCTTGAGAGCGTCCTGGACTGCCCTCCAGGTCTCCCTAGAGCGCTGTACCCACTCCTCCACCGCATGAGTTTCGGTCTGACTCTGATGCCACGGAGCCAGGACCGGCTGGTAGCCCAGCGCGCATTGGAATAGCGACATGTTCGTGGAGGAGTGACGGAGTGAGTTCTGGGCCAACTCCGCCCATGGGACGTACCTCACCCATTCTTCTGGCCGGTGCTGGCAATACGACCGCAGAAACCTACCCACTTCCTGGTTCACTCTCTCCACCTGCCCATTACTCTCAGGGTGATAACCAGAGGTCAGGATGACCGAGACCCCCAGACATTCCATAAACGCCCTCCAAACACGGGACGTGAACTGGGGGCCTCGATCAGATACGATGTCCTCCGGCACCCCGTAGTGCCGGAAGACGTGGGTAACTAGAGCCTCCGCAATCTGTAGGGCCGTAGGGAGACCAGGCAATGGGAGGAGACGGCAGGACTTAGAGAACCGATCAGAATGGTAGTGTTCCCCTGAGACGGGGGAAGATCAGTAAGAAAGTCCACCGACAGATGAGACCAGGGCCATTGTGGAACCGGGAGGGGCTGTAGAGTTTCCCTCTAGGCAGGTGCCTAGGAGCCTTACTCTGGAAGGAACCCAGGAAGGAAACGGCTCGTTTGGAGAACACACATTTCTCAGCCTTGACGTATAGGTAATGCTCCAGCAGTCGCCCAAGCACCTTGCGCACCAGGGAGACATGTGTGGCGCGTGTGGCAGAATAGATCAAGATGTCATCAGTGTATACCACCACACCCTGCCCGTGCAGGTCCCTGAGAATCTCATCTACAAAGGATTGAAAGACGGCTGGAGCATTCTTTAACCCATACGTCATGACGAGGTACTCATAGTGGCCTGATGTGGTACTAAACGCAGTTTTCCACTCGTCTCCATCCCGAATACGCACCAGATTATACGCGCTCCTGAGGTCCAGGAAAAAACACGCTGTACCCCTGTCTCAGAGATTACGTGACATATGTCTCCATAGCCAACGTCTCCTCCTGTGACAATGGGTACACATGACTCCTGGGAAGTGCAGCGTTCTCCTGGAGGTTTATCACGCAATCCCACCGTCGATGGGGTGGTAATTTGGTCGCCTTATTTTTACAAAAAGCGATAGCCAAATCGGCATGTTCTGGGGGAATGTGCACAGTGGAAACATGGTCTGGACTCTCCGACGTGCCACCGATGGAAACTCCTATACACCTACCTGAACACTCCTCTGACCACCTCCATCGGAGTTGGAGCGGGAGGGCTGAGAGGTGGAACTGACAGGACCCTCTCTGAACGCCCCCGGGCAGCTAGCAGGTTGTCCAGCCGGATCGACAAGTCTATGTTGTTGTATTCTGTTGTATTCGGCACGTGACAAATAAAGTTTGATTGAACTATTATGAAAATGTATGCGCTCACTACTGTAAGTTGCTCTGCTAAATGACTGAAATGTAAAAGAAACATGTATTACTTCATGACGTCATCTAGCGGATTCTAGCGATAACTGGAACAACCAACAGCTACTTTCCTTGAAAAATAATTGGCAAAACTGCTCCAAAACACTAGAAGATAGTAGTGTTTGGTAACTAGCTAGCTTCAAGTTACATATATGTAACTTGCTCACCAGTGTAAATAAATATGCTGAAAATGTAGTTGAGAATCCCTGATCACTGTAAGGACAGCGAGGGATTTGTTGCTTGTAAGTTACTTTCTTGGACTGAGAGGATCAGCCAAGTCTCAACTGCAAACTTTATAGTTACAACGGTTCTGGTAAAGATAGAGCAGTTAATTGTTCAAATGTATTTTTTAAATAGGGAAGTCAATTAAGAACAAATTCTTATTTACAATGACAGCCTAGGAACAGTTGGTTAACTGCCTTGTTCAGGAGCAGAATGACAGATTTTTACCTTGTTAGGTCAGCAATTCAATCTAGCAACCTTTCAGTTACTGGCCCAACGCTCTAACCACTAGGGTACCTGCCGGTATGGAGATAGATTTCAATCAAAATGTTTAAAATACATAAGAGGTAGGTTACAAATAAAAGGTGTCATCATTCTCTATATGGGATACTTTGAGCGGTTCTGGACCGGTTCTGACTAACATTTTGGCAAACAAAATGCTCTGTGAACGTCAAAGGGTGCCTTTTAGTGGAAGGAACCCTCATCTGTCTGCTCTCCGCTCTCTCAGCGAAGCTGACTTGAAGTGTCAGGTTTCAGACTCCACATTTGAATGGGAGTGACGTTTAAGATTTTCTGGCCTCGCCACCAAAGCCATGGCCTATTCACCCCACTACCATCTAGAAAGCAGAGACTGTACAGGTGCATCAAAGCTGGGACAGAGAGACTGAAAAACCACTTCTATCTCCAGGCCATCAGACTATTAAATAGTCACCACAAGCCGGCCTCCGCCCAGTAACCTGACCTGAACTTTAGTCACTGTTTTCTAGTCGGCTACCACCTGGTACTCAACCCTGCACCTTAGAGAGTGCTGCCCTATGCACATAGTCATTGAAAACGGGTCACTTTAATAATGTTTACATACTGTTTTACCAACTTCATATGTATATACTGTATGCTAGTCAAGGCTCATCCTATATACAGCTGAAGTTTACATACACTTAGGTTGGAGTAATTAAAACTTGTTTTTCCACCACTCCACAAATGTCTTGTTAGCAAACTATAGTTTTGGTAAGTCGGTTAGGACATCTACTTTGTGCATGACACAAGTAATTTTTCCAACAATGCAGACAGATTATTTCACTTATAATTCACTGTATCACAATTCCAGTGGGTCAGAAGATTACATACACTAAGTTGACTGTGCCTTTAAGCAGCTTGGAAAATTCCAGAAAATTATGTCATGGCTTTAGAAGCTTCTGATAGAATAATTGATATGATTTGAGTCAATTGGAGTAGTACCTGTATTTCAAGGCCTACCTTCAAACTCAGTGTCTCTTTGCTTGACAATATGGGAAAATCAAAATAAATCAGCCAAGACCACAGAAAAAAAATTGTAAACCTCCACAAGTCTGGTTCATCCTTGGGAGCAATTTCCAAACATCTGAAGCTACCACGTTCATCTGTACAAACAATAGTACGCAAGTATAAACACCATGGGACCACACAGCCGTCATACCGCTCAAGAGGAGACGCGTTCTGTCTCCTAGAGATTAACGTACTTTGGTGTGAAAAGTACAAATCAATCCCAGAACAACAGCAAAGGACCTTGTGAAGATGCTGGAGGAAACAGGTACAAAAGTATCTATATCCACAGTAAAACGAGTCCTATAGACATAACTTGAAAGGCCTCTCGGCAAGGAAGAAGCCACTGCTGTAATGATGCTCGTCCGAGGAAGAAGGAGTAGACCAAAGCGCAGCGTGGTACATGTTCATATTGCCTTTAATGAACTGAACACTATATAAATAAGAAGAGAATAAATTAAAACCGAAACATGATGCAAACACTGAAACAGAAAACACAGACCAACCCAAAACACAGGGTAGCAACAGTCCGGCGCACAATAACGCCTCCGAAACAAGACATGAACAAAATACAATCCCACACCCCATAGTGGGGAAACAGGCTGCCTAAGTATGGTTCTCAATCAGAGACAACGATTGACAGCTGCTTGATTGATTGGGAGCCATACCAGGACAAACACCTAGAAATATAACACACAGAACCAAAACATAGAATGCCCACCCCAACTCACGCCCTGACCAAACTAAAATAGAGACATAAAAAAGGAACTAAGGTCAGGGCGTGACAACTGCTCCAAAACTGCATTAAAATGCCAGACCACGATTTGCAACTGCTCATGGGGACAAAGATTGTACTTTTTGGAGAAATGTCCTCTGGTCTGATGAAACAAAATTAGAACTGTTTGGCCATAATGACCATCATTATGTTTGGAGGTAAAAGGTGGAGGCTTGCAAGCCAAAAAAAACACCATCCCAACCGTGAAGCACGGGGGTGGCAGCATCATGTTGTTGAGATGCTTTGCTGCAGGAGGGACTGGTGCAATTCACAAAATAGATGGCATCACGAGGTAGGAAAATTATGTGGATATATTGAAGCAACATCTAAAGACATCAGTCAGGAAGTTAAAGCTTGCTCGCAAATGTGTCTTCCAAATCGACAATGACCCCAAGCATACTTCCAAAGTTGTGGAAAAATGGCTTAAGGACAACAAAGTCAAAGAATTGGAGTGGCCATCACAAAGCCCTGACCTCAATTCTGTAGAACATTTCTGGGCAGAACTGAAAAGGTGTATGCGAGCAAAGAGGCCTACAAACCTGACTTAGTTACACCAGCTCTGTCAAGAGGAATGGGCCAAAATTCACCCAACTTATTGTGGGAAGCTTGTGGAAGGCTACCTGAAACGTTTGACCCAAGTTAAACAATTTAAAAGCAATGTTACCAAATACTAAATGAGTGTATGTAAACATCCGACCCACTGGGAATGTGATGAAAGAAATAAAAGCTGAAATAAATCATTCTCTCTACTATTATTCTGACCTTTCACATTCTTAAAATAAAGTGGTGATCCTAACTGACCTAAGACAGATAATTTTTATTAGGATTAAATGTCAGGTATTGTGAAAAACTGAGTTTAAATGTATTTGGCTAAGGTGTATGTAAACTTTCGACTTCAACTGTAACTGCTTCTATACACACCTTTTATATTCATACACTGTTCATACATACACATCATCATATACAGTGAATTCGGAAAGTATTCAAACCCCTTGACTTCTAAACATTTTCTTATATTACAGCCTTGTTCTAAAATGGATTAAATCGTTTTCTTCCCTCATCAACCTACACACAATACCCCATAGTGACAAAACAAAAAGCAAATTTACTACATGAAATATTACATTTACTCAGTACTTTGTTGAAGCACATTTGGCAGCTTGGCACACCTGTATTTGGGGAGTTTCTCCTATTATTTTCTTCAGATCCTCTCAAGCTCTGTCATGTTGGATGAGGAGCATCGCTGCACAGCTATTTTCAGGATTCTCCAGAGATGTTTGATCAGGTTCCAGTCCGGGCTCTGGCTGGGCCACTTAATGACATTCAGAGACTAGTCCCGAAGCTACTCCTGCTTTGTCTTGGCTGTGTGACTTGTGTCGTTGTCCTGTTGGAAGGTAAACCTTCGCCACTATCTGAGGTCCTGGGCACTCTGGAGCAGGTTTTCATCAATAATCTCTCTGTACTTTTCTCCGTTCATCTTTCCCTCGATCCTGACTAGTCTTCCAGTCACTGCATCATCAAAGGTGTTGATAATAATTGTTGATTTATAATATTTAGCTTTTAATTTGCTTTGTTTATTGAAACTGAATTGACACGCCTTGAGCTGAATAATAATGTATAACTTTACTTTAATCCATGCTTTTGTCACTTCTAGGTTAGGCTACTACAATGCTCTACTTTCCGGCTACCCGGATAAAGCAATAAATAAACTTCAGTTAGTGCTAAACACAGCTGCTAGAATTTTGACTAGAACCAAAACATTTGATCATATTACTCCAGTGCTAGCCTCTCTACACTGGCTTCCTGTTAAGGCAAGGGCTGACTTCAAGGTTTTACTGCTAACCTACAAAGCATTATATGGGCTTGCTATCGTTCCGATTTGGTCCTGCCATACAAACCTACACGTACGCTACGGTCACAAAATGCAGGCCTTCTTATTGTCCCTAGAATTTCTAAGCAAACAGCTGGAGCCAGGGCTTTCTCCTATAGAGCTCAATTTTTTTTGGAATGGTCTGCCTATCCATGTGGGCGACGCAGACTTGGTTTCAACCTTTAAGTCTTTATTGAAGACTCATCTCTTCAGTAGGTCCTATGATTGAGTGTAGTCTGGCCCAGGAGTGTGAAGGTGAATGGAAAGGCACTAGAGCAACGAACCGCCCTTGCTGTCTCTGCCTGGCAGGTTCCCCTCTCTCCACTGGGATTCTCTGCCTCAAACCCTATTACAGGGACTGAGTCACTGGCTTACTGGTGCTCTTCCATGCCATCCCTAGGAGGGTTACGTCACTTGAGTGGGTTGAGTCACTGACGTGATCTTCCTGTCTGGGTTGGCACCCCCGCTTGGGTTGTGCCGTGGGGGAGATCTTTGTGGGCTATACTTGGCCTTATCTCAGGATGGTAAGTTGGTGGTTAGAGATATCACTCTAGTGGTGTGTGGGCTGTGCTTTGGCAAAGTGTTTGGGATTATATCCTGCCTGTTTGGCTCTGTCCGAGAGTATCGTAGGACGGGGCCACAGTGTCTCTCGACCCCTCCTGTCTCAGCCTCCAGTATTTATGCTGCAGTAGTTTATGTGTCGGGGGGCTAGGGTCAGTCTGTTATATCTGGAGTATTTCTGTCTTATCCGGTGTCCTGTCTGCATTTAAGTATGCCCCTTCTAATTCTCTCTTTTTCTCTCTTTCTTTCTCTCTTTCATTCTTTCTTTCTCTCTCGGAGGACCTGAGCCCTAGGACCATGCCTCAGGACTACCTGGCTTGATGACTTCTTGCTGTCCCTTGTCCACCTGGTCGTGCTGCTGCTCCAGTTTCAACTGGAACCCTGACCTGTTCACCGGACATGCTACCTGTCCCAGACCTGCTTTTTTCAACTCTCTAGAAACAGAAGGAGCGGTAGAGATACTCTGAATGATCGGCTATAAAAAGCCAACTCACATTTAATCCTGAGGTGCTGACCTGTTGCACCCTCTATAACCACTGTGATTATTATTATTTGACCCTGCTGGTCGTCTATGAACATTTGAACATCTTGTCCATGTTCTGTTATAATCTCCACCCGGGACACAGCCAGAAGAGGACTTGGCCACCCCTCATAGCCTCGTTCCTCTCTAGGTTTCTTCCCAGGTTCTGGCATTTCTAGGGAGTTTTTCCTAGCCACCGTGCTGTTACACCTGCATTGCTTGCTGTTTGGGGTTTTAGGCTGGGTAAGAAGGAAATTCTAAATAAATTTGATTGATTGAACTTTACTTTGCGTTCGTACTTATTCTACAGTTAAAGGAACAGTTGGATGTTATATATATTTTCTTATATGTAGACCATATATTCATAAGGGTTATTTCCTACTAGGTGGAGCGTTGAGGCCCTGCACCATTTTATTTATGGTTAGGCCTACACAGTCCATACACAATTCCATAGGCTGCCTATTTACAGAACACCTCGTCTAATTGTACTGCCACACACCTAGATACTAGGTCCAAACTGAAATGAACTTAGGTCCTTCAGAAGAGAAGGCTAAATGAAAGACATGGTCACGAAAAGCCACGCAAAGCATGCCTGTTGGAATACAGAGTCCGTTTGTGTGGAGTAGGCTACTGCTGCATACATTAATTTTCAAAAGTGAGGGAGAGGTGTATGTGTATTTGTATTTATGATGGGTCCCCATTAGCCAAAGCAGCAGCTACTCTTCCTGGGGTCCTGCAAAAATGAAGGCAGTTTATCAAATGTTAAACATTCACAGACCATTAACATTCACAGACCATGTGCCCTCAGGCTCCTACTCCACCACTACCACATATATACAGTACAAAATCCATGTGTACGTGTGTGTAAGGTGCGTATGCTATCGTGTGTGTGTGTGTATGCATATGTCTGTGCCTATGTTTGTGTTGCTTCACAGTCCCCGCTGTTCTATGAGATGTTTTTTTAATCTGTTTTCCAAAACAGATTTTACTGCTTGCATGAGGTACTGGATGTGGAATAGAGTTACATGTAGTCATGGCTCTATTTAGTACTGTGCCCCTCCCATAGTCTGTTCTTGACTTGGGGACTGTGAAGAGACCTCTTGTGGCATGTCTTGTGGGGTATGGATGGGTGTCCGAGCTGTGCGCCAGTAGTTCAAACAGACATTCAACATCTCATAAATACAAGCAGTGAGGAAGTCCACTTTGAGCCAGGAGTGATTGACATGCATATTATTAATGTATTGCTCTCTGTGTACATCCAAGGGCCAGCCGTGCTGCCCTGTCCTGAACTAATTGCAAGTCCTTTTTTTGTGGCACCACAAGACTGAACAGTAGTCAAGGTGCGACAAAAATAGGGCCAGTAGGATCTGCCTTGTTGATAGTGTTGTTAAGAAGGCAGAGCAACGCTTTATTATGGACATACTTCTCCCCATCTTAGCTACTGTTGTATCAATATGCCTTGACCATGACAGTTTACAATCCAGGGTAACTCCAAGCAGTAGAGTCACCTCAACTTGCTCAATTTCCACATTATTATTACAATATTTAGTTGAGGTTTAGGGTTTAGTTAGTGTATTGTCTCAAATAGAATGCTTTTAGTTTAAAAAAATATTTAGGACTAACTTATTCCTTGCCACCCACTCTGAAACTATATGCAACTCTTTGTTAAGTGTTGCAGTCATTTCAGTCAATGTAGTAGCTGACATGTATAGTGTTGAATCATCCGCATATAGACACTCTGGCTTTCCTCAAAGCCAGTGGCAATTCAGTAAAGATTGAAAAAAGTAAAGAGCCTAGACAGCTGCCTTGGGGAATTCCTGATTCTACCTGGATTATGTTAGAGAGGCTTCCATTAAAGAACACCCTCTGTGTTCTGTTAGACAGGTAACTCTTTATCCACAATATAGCAGGAGGTGTAAAGCCATAACACATAAGATTTGCCAGCAGCAGACTATGATCGATAATGTCTAAGGCCGCACTGAAGACTAACGAAACAGCCTCCACAATATTTTTTATTATAAGGTGGACCAGCCCCCAAAGTGACTCTACACTGTATGCAAGCATTCTCTGTGTGGCTCTTGCCAACCTCCATTGTCACACCTCTGAGAAGCAGAGGTTATGTTGTATTTACAGGTCTGTAGGTCTGATATCAAACTGGAGGTTAACTTTACAGTAGTACTATTTCTTGCTCTACTCAGATTTTGAGTCCAAACAAGATGTATTAAAGGGTCTTAAGTTTATTGTCTCTTTCTCTTTTTTGTTCCTGGCCTGTGCTGGTGAGATACTTTCTCTCTTTCTTTCTCTCTCCACCCCAGGGACTATCAGGGCATGGCCAATCAGGCTATGATTTCTATCTATCCCTGTCTGATCATGCCTAGAATAATTTCTTGCAATGCTTTTTTTGGAACTTAAGCTTATCAATCAATGTATTTATAAAGCCCTTTTTACATCAGCAGATGTCACACAGTGCTATACAGAAACCCATCCCAAAACCCAAACAGCATGCAATGCAGATGTAGAAGCATGGTGGCTAGGAAAAACTCCCTAGAAATGCAGGAACCTAGGAAGGAACCTAGAGAGGAACTGGGATCTGAGGGGTGTCTTATAAGAGTACCTGGCCATTAAGGCCAGATTGTTCTTCAAGATGTTCAAACGTTCATAGATGACCAGCAGGGTCAAATAATAATCACAGTGGTTGTAGAGGGTGCAACAGATCAGTACCTCAGCAGTAAATGTCAGTTTGCTTTTCATATCCGAGCATTCAGAGCTTGAGACAGCAGGTGTGGTAGAGAGAGAGAGAGAGAGGGAGAGTTGAAATCAGCAGGTACGGGACAAGGTAGCACGTCCGGTGAACAGGTCAGGGTTCCATAGCCACAGGCAGTTGAAACTGGAGCAGCAGCATGACCAGGTGGGCTGGGGACAGTCATCAAGCCAGGTAGTCCTGAAGCATGATCCTAGGGCTCAGGTCCTCCAGAAGGGGAGGGAGATAGAGAGAATTAGAGGGAGCATACTTAAATTCACATAGGACACCAGATAAGACATGACAATTACACCAGATATAACAGACTGACCCTAGGGGGTTGGGGGATACTGTGTCCCCGTCCGACGATACACCCGGACAGGGCCAAACAGGCAGGATATAACCCCATCTACTTTTCCAAAGCACAGCTCCCACACCATTAGAGGCATGTCAACAGACCAGCAACTTACTACCCTGAGATAAGGCTGAGTATAGCACACGACGATCTTCTCTACCGCACAAGCCCGAGGGAGGGCAAAACCAGACAGGAAGATCATGTCACTGACTCAACCCACTCAAGTGATGCACCCCTCCTAGACATGGCATAGAAGAGCACTGGTAAGCCAGTGACTCAGCCCCCATAATAGGGTCAGAGGCAGAGAATCCCAGTGGAAAGAGGGGAGATGGCCAGGCAGACACAGCAAGGTTGGTTCGTCGCTCCAGTGCCTTGCCGTTCACCTTCACACAACCGGGGCCAGACTACACTCAATCATAGAACCTACTGAAGAGATGAGTCTTCAGTAAAGACTTAAAACTTCTTATGGCTAGCGGAACCCCTTGACAACATTCCGCTGAAAAGGCAGCGTGCGAAATTCAAACATATTTTTTTAGAAATATGTAACTTTTATACATTTACAAGTGCAATACACCAAATGAAAGCATAACTTCTTGTTAATCTACCCATCGTGTCCGATTTCAAAAAGGCTTTACAGCGAAAGCACAAGATATTATTATGTGAGGTCAGAGCCTAGTCACAAAAACACACACAGTCATTTTCCAGCCAAAGAGAGGAGTCACAAAAAGCAGAAATAGAGATAAAATTAATCAATAACCTTTGATGATCTTCATCAGATGACACTCATAGGACTTCATTTACACAATACATGTCTGTTTTGTTCGATAAAGTGCATATTTATATCCAAAAATCTCAGTTTACATTGGCGCTTTACGTTCAGTAACGTTTTGCTTCCATAACATCCGGTGATTTTGCAGAGAGCCACATCAATTTACAGAATATGTCATCATAAACTTTAATAAGATACAAGTGTTATGCACAGAATTAGAGATATACTTCTCCTGAATGCAACCGCTGTGCCAGATTTCAAAAAAACTTTACGGGATAGCAAACCATGCAATAATCTGAGTACAAATCAAGCAATACAGATATCCGCCATGTTGGAGTCAACTTAAGTCAGAAATAGCGTTGTAAATATTCACTTACCTTTGTGGACCTTCATCAGAATGCACTCCCAGGAATCCCAGTTCCACAATAAATGTTTGATTTGTTCGATAAAGCCCATCATTTATGTCCAAATACCTCCTTTTGTTAGCACGTTCAGTTCACAAATCCAAACTCGCGGGCAGGTCCAGGCGAAAATTGAGAAGAAAAATCATATTACAGTTCGTAGAAACATGTCAAACAATGTATAGAATCAATCTTTAGGATGTTTTTATCATAAATCTTCAATAATGTTCCAACCGGAGAATTCCTTCAGAATTGTCTTCAGAAATGCAATGGCATGCAAGCTAACTCTCACGTGAACGCGCGTGACCAGCTCATGCCACTCTGGCAGACCACTGAGTCATTCAGCTCCCATTCCCCCTTTCTTTACAGTAGAAGTATCAAACAAGGTTCTAAAGACTGTTGACATCTAGTGGAAGCCTTAGGAAGTGCAATTTGACCCCATAGACACTGTATATTTGATAGGAAAAGAGTTGAAAAACTACAAACCTCAAATTTCCCACTTCCTGGTTGGATTTTTCTCAGGTTTTCGCCTGCCATATGAGTTCTGTTATACTCACAGACATCATTCAAACACATCAGTGTTTTCCATCCAAATCTACTAATAATATGCATATTTTAGCAACTGGGCCTGAGTAGCAGGCAGTTTACTCTGGACACGCTTTTCATCCAAACGGGAAAATGCTGCCGCCTATCCCTAACAGGTTTAAGGTAGAGACCGAGTCTGCGTCTCTCACATAGATAGGCAGACTATTCAATACAAATGGAGCTATAGGAGAAAGCCCTGACTCCAGGTGTTTGCTTACAAATTCTAGGGACAATAAGGAGGCCTGCGTCTTGTGACCGTAGCGTACATGAAGTTATGTACGGCAGGACCAAATCGTAGCGATGAGTAGGAGCAAGCCAATGTAGTGCTTTTTAGGTTGACCTTGTAAGTGTAATCATTCATTTTTGCAAAGTAATTAAATATGCTTGTATTTAGAATTCCATTCTCAGACATTTCTTGAATGCCCATTACTGTAACTCAACTGTAGTCTTTTGCATATTTGAATTATCTTTATAGAGTCAGATAAACATGTTAATAGGCTAATTGCTTATTCTTATTATAGGTCTGATGTAAGGTATATATAATATCATATATGATAAATATTACCCCCCTACAGCGGAGTTACTCAAAGACTCTGTTTCGTTGCTCTAGTTTAGGGAATTAGATTGTAAGCATTCTCTATAACAGGGATAAACTGTAAGTAGCAGTTCACAGTTTCCCAAATGCGGATGCAAATTTGACTTACCCCATAATGCAGGGGTTCTTCAACTTTTTAGTGTATTGCTGCAGACTACTCCAAGGCAGTGAGTGCTGCCACCTCTTATTGGAGGCTTCTGGAAGGGATTAGTGGCCCTTTCAAGGGGAGGACCCAGACCCCCCACAGCCTGAGGAAGGAAGCTATGCTAGGGGCCACTGTAGCAGGTGGCCAGCCTGCTGCAGGCTCCTCTTGTTAAACTGTATTGGGTGTTTTAGGGTGTATTGGGTGTTTTAAACTGCAACACCTTGGGTGTTTTAGGGCTCCAGGCAGAGGTTAACAAAGCATCTGAGGGCAGTGGTTGGTTTTCATGGTATGTTTTGATAGCGTTCTCATAATCTTCACAGACCCCCATATAGGCCTACAGCGCATTTTATTATTCAAAGACATGACATAACACTGTGAAATACAGTACGTTTACAGGAGTCAAAATATTTACTGTGTATGTACAGTAACTAGAGTCTAGATCATTCACATTTTTATGCTTCAGTGGCTACCAGGCCAAGACCTCAGTAAGTTCATTCTAGTTCCATGAGCACACTAACGGCCAGACTACCCCTTCCCTCATCAGTGTCTCCCTCCTCCTTCCTTAGTCAGCTGTTCAGACACTGCATCTGCCCTCCCACATTTCTTCCCCCTCTCCAACCCCAAATATTCCCATCAGGACTCTCCCTCCCTGTCTCTCTCTCTCTCTCTTACTCTCTTGCTCTCTCTTTCTCTCCTTTGGGAGTTGTGGGCAACTAAGTTAAGAGAGGAAGATAGTTTAAACTCCCTTGAGTAATGTCCTGCTTCTCTAATTGTAGTTAAGCCACTGCCCCTCCATACCCACTAAGAGGAAATTATACTTATCACTGACCTTAACCCTTTACTGGCGACATGTCACAACTGATGTGCTAAATAGTTAAGCGTCGACTGGGACCTGAATACTGATCATATTTGCCATTATGAGAGAGAGAACCCTGATGAGGTATTTGTAGCTGTCTTTTATATAACTAGGCAAGTCAGTTAAGAACAAATTCTTATTTACAATGACGGCCTACCCCGGCCAAACCCTAACAACACTGGGCCAATTGTGCGTCATCCTATGGGACTCCCAATCACAGCCGGTTGTGATACAGCCCGGAATCAAACCAGGGTCTGTAGTGACACCTCTAGCACTGAGATGCCATGCCGTAGACCGCTGCGCCACTCAGGAGCCCGTGTAGGTGACCGCATAGATGAAGTCTTGTGAAGTTCTATCCTTAAGACTGTCTTTTTACCCTTATATAGAATGTGATCCTGGCTCCTGGGGGCTAAGCCAACCCCTCTGTCTCAGTGGGGACCCCCAAGCTGGGTATATAACTCTTCCAGAGATGGTCCTCTCTCAGCCTCCACCTCAACACACACGGTCTCACTCACACACTTTCCCATCCAGGACAATGGCCCCCAAGAAGCCCGAGCCGAAGAAGGAGGTGGCAAAATCGACCCCACCGGCTCCGGAGCCAGAGAAGCCCAAGGAGCCTGAATTCGACCCCAAAAGCATTGCGGTGAGTGTCCAACTCGTAGCTCTAGAATGTATGTTGTAATTCTACGGTCTATCCTCTCTGTGAGTCTTTGCTGTCATCTCCTCTCATCCACCTGTGCTAGTAGTAGAACTTATGACAGTAAATATGAGAGAAGAGGATGCTATCCTTAGTTGACGAGTTAGAGATGTGTTAGTTGTACAGGGAAGTCTGTCAAAAGTTGAGGAATTTTCCTAGTGAAAAAAAAACATTGTTGTATTAGTTGGCAAAGTTCTATTGGCAAAATGTCTTGGCGTGGCTGTCCTCTGCAAAGGATGTGACATTTTCAATAATGTAATAACCTTTCAGGTTAGTTATGTTCAGATCATTAAACCGTCTCTGCTTGGTACAGTAGTTGTTGAAGATAACATCTGAATGAGATTATGTTGGAGGTAAATCAAAGTATATTATAAGCGTTCCTAATCAATGACATTTTTTTTTCTTCATTTTCTGTTCCTTTGGCCTTGGCAAACTGGCATTCACCGTACGATCAAAGACTTGTTGGTGTAGTGGCACACATCTGACAAAACTTTCCAGCGACTGGATCAAGCAAACAGTTCATAGAACTCTTTTATGTTCCCAACATGCTCTTTCAATGGAAAAATAACATTTCAACCCATAACTGTTCCTCGTCAGGTTGTTTTTCTCGGGGATGATAAAAAAAACAAAATTGGGCTGGTATTTGGTGCCAGAGAGGTTCTACACCCGGATTCATCTGCATTCGTCTGTCTCTCTGGGGTTCTAGAACAGCCTTTCTAGCGGGTCCCCAGTCTGAACTTTGCATTCCTATTGTTCTTATATTAGTCTGTGTTGGCCACGGGGACAGTGGAGGAGAATTAGGTTTCACACAAAGCCCACCATCTTGAAACTAGGGGGCCCTGTTACTCTTAGAGACACAAACGGGGTGTCCACAGCTGACCTCGGGGGTTTTCAAATGAACTCCCCCCATGTCATATACATAGGATGCGCCTCGGATGCACCTCATCCTCCACAATACAATTGCTAAATGTGCTTACAATGATGAGCTGGGCAAAATCAGTAGCAATATTCCCACTATTGAAGTGTTCTTTTTTCTATTTCAGATGGAGTTCACTGCAGACCAAATTGACGGTAAACTGATCTTCCTTTAAAAAATCCAACATCTTTTGATGTCAATTTTACTATATGTTATGGGGAACGTTTATTGGATGACCTGACCTGTTGATGACTTACTAGTTTCCCCAGCTAACCCTGGTCATCTGTGTTCTTCCCCAGAGTTCAAAGAGGCCTTCATGCTTTTCGACAGGACCCCCAAAAGCGAGATTAAGATCTCTTACGCCCAGTGTGGTGATGTGATGAGGGCGCTGGGCCAGAACCCCTCCAACGAAGAGGTCATGAGAGTCCTAGGGACACCCAAGCCACAGGGTCAGTGGGCACACCAGTATTCTATAGACATTGTAAAGTAGGAGTGGTCACATGGTTACATGTTCACACAGACATAGACATCAATAATTTGCTCTGCAAGTGTATCCACCAGGAGCAACATTTTAACTGACGGCATCAGAGTTTGTAGACATATCTGCCTTTTGACAATGACTCCAGCCTTTGAACCTGTGCATGGCCACACCATTGCTTAAGTCGCCATATTTTTCCTACTTTCCGTTCTCTTTATTGGCCTTGAGCTCTGTAGAGACTTGTATGCTGATGGGTTGAGTTGGTTTCATCGAAAGTAAATCCTTCCCTTGCTCACCGTGCCACTATAGAAATGAACACTAAGCTGATCGGCTTCGAGACCTTCCTACCAATGTTCCAGCACATCTCCAAGTCCAAGAACCGGGGTACCTTTGAGGACTTTGTGGAAGGACTGCGTGTCTTTGACAAGGAGGGCAACGGCACCGTCATGGGCGCCGAGCTGCGTCTTGCACTCGCAACTCTTGGTTAGTGCCCGTGTTCTATGTAGCTATAATCTCATGTTTATGATGTGATTATAGATGTGTAATGTGTGCTCTATGAAGTGAATGTGAAAGCCCTAAGGGTATCTGAATAGAGGATTGGTTTGGGGTTTGGCTTCCGTTATGGAAAAACCACATGATTTCACATCTAGCATTTTATTTCACACGTGAAATTTCAAGTGATTTCCACGTGACCACGTAACCTCTCACATGTGGATAAAAAAAATAAAAAAAAAATGTGAGTATTCTTCACGTGAGATTTCACTGGTGATGCCTTGCAAACAAAAATCTGTCGGAAAGTCACGCAGTCTGAGTGTTTTCAACTTACATATTTGGCACACTTTTGCATACATTATTATAACGCGTATGTTTATTTATACAGTCATTTTTATTCAACGTGTTCTCACCTGGGATTTGGACACAAACTCTTGGTTCGCGGCATTCAGATCTTCTTGCTATGCCACCATGTCTGTGTCAATGACCGATTTCACCGGTATTCCTACACTTTGGACTTCAAAGTAAATCTCAGCTTTGTTAAAAACTACACTCAAGAAAAACTATTCTATTCATAATAGTGATTGAGGAGTAGCATTAAAACAGAATAATATGGTCCACCAATATTAGACTATACAGAAAAACATCAAATTGCTGCACTTCTGAGCATGTTACAGACTTTGTGGCACAGGAGAAAGATCAGTGTAACCTAAATCCAGAAGTTGTGATTTCAAATCCCAC
Source organism: Oncorhynchus clarkii lewisi (assembly GCF_045791955.1). Taxonomy (NCBI): domain Eukaryota; kingdom Metazoa; phylum Chordata; class Actinopteri; order Salmoniformes; family Salmonidae; genus Oncorhynchus; species Oncorhynchus clarkii. The sequence continues at coordinate 66,227,690 of NC_092158.1, read as the reverse complement.
GGTCATACTGAAAGGTCAGTACAAAGTAATCATGTGAAAGGCTTGTAATTGGTCAAAGACTTTTACACTACTTTTGCTGAACAGCATACCACTTACCTTAAGACCCCTACATTATTTAATTGCATCCCTTACAAAAAACATGTGAAATCTGCAGTTTCACATGTGAAAGTCGCATTTTCACATGTGAAATAGCTGTTTTCACATGTTGAGCTGAAATGTTCACAAGTGAAAGCAAAAGAGACACATCTGAGGTCAGATGTTCACATGTGAAACCATATGTTCACATGTATTAAATGTGGAGTTTACATGTTAACACCACATTTTCACATTAGAGATTTTCACATTTGAAAACATTCACATTTGAAAATCTAATTTGCAGTTTTACATGTAGTTCCATGGTACCACATGTTGAAAATGATACCACATGTTGAAGCCACATGTTGAACATGGTACCATTCTCATGTTGTCACATTTATTTCACATGAGATTATGTTTTCACGTGTAGTTTTATCTTCACATCATGTAATTACATGAGATCACATGTGACACACTTTAGGATCAAATGTGTTTTTTCCGTAAGGTTTGTGTCTATGGGGAGTCTTTAGCATCATTTGAAAATGTCTCACACTCCTCCGTTACACCGGCAGGAGAGAAGATGACAGAGAAAGAGATAGAGGTAGTGATGGAAGGACAAGAAGACAGCAATGGCTGCATTAACTATCAAGGTGACTACTTCATGCAGTGTGCTGAGGAAACGTACTGGTTCCCACCTATAGTTAATACATTCTCTGTTTCTATCTCTCTATTTCAGCCTTTGTGAAACACATCATGACTGGGTGAATGATCAAGTGAGTACAGCGTTTTAACTGTGGAGTACATTACCTTTTTGTCTGCACCCTGAGTCGCGCATCAAACTGATGCTGTATGTTCAAACTGATGATGTAATGAAAGTGAAATGACAGGTGTCTCTCTCTCTGTTGCAGAATTCAAGATGTCGCTGACCTGAATCTCTCTTTTATTCCTCCCCTCTTTTGTTCAAATCTTTGTCCTCAGTGTGTGTGACCGATTCTGTCTGTGTCAGTGCATGTGGGTGTGTGTCACAACGTTTCGATAATGGAAATAAAAGTTCAATGTCAAACATCTAGGTCCAAAGCAATGTTCCTCTTTATATCCATGGTGTGGTTGCGTGACTGTTTCAAAGTGACAATATTGAGGGATTGGTAACTATTTTCAAAATGGTGTGGACTTCATCTGAAATAGGAGCACTGTTGTAGCGCTCGTCATATGAAGTAGAAGGAGACCAAGGTGCAGCGTGGTAAGCGTTCATGATATTTAATCAAACTGAACACTGAAACAAAATAACAAAGTAGAACAAAACGAAACAGATCTGTCAGGTGCAATCACAAAACAGAAAACAACTACCCACAACAACCCTGTGGGGAAAAGCTACCTAAGTATGGTTCCCAATCAGACACAACGATAGAAGTTGTCCCTGATTGAGAACCATACCCGGCCGAAACAAAGAAATGCAAAAACATAGAAAAAAGAACATAGAATGCCCACCCAAATCACACCCTGACCAAACCAAAATAGAGACATAAAAAGCTCTAAGGTCAGGGCGTGACAACTGTGTATTCCCTAAAGTGGGGGAGATCCTCTCCTTCTTTGGTGGTCCCATTTAAATCCATTACGGCTCTCTGGTGCATTCTTAGGTTTCACATTTCAAAAGCCTGTGTCTGTCACGTATGCATATTTAGACTCGCTAATGGAGCAATGACATGTGATAACATTCCAAACAGGTGAGTGACAACTGTGCTTCTGTTTGTTAACTACATATCTGTGAGGGTTGAGGGTTTAGAGGGAGGTGGAGCAAGTTGTGAAATGTGTATATTCTTGCATGTACAGCATGTTATGTTGCTAAGTAGCTGTTTTCTACTGGTAGAACACTAAATAGAAATGGCCTTGTATCTGTATCAATTCAGTCACATCAGAATGCCCACGTATTAGCATCATATGTTCAGGGATCTAATTTAACCTAAGCACAATTCATAACACTGAAACCATAAACCAAAATGATTATTGCCTCAATGGTAATGCGAACTGGCACCAGAACAGTTGTATGCTGCAGCTACTGTAAGTCAATAATTGGAAAATCCCTAGCTTTGCTGGTGAGATGGACTGATTCGGAGGCTTGAGAGGATCTGACCCTATACACAGAGGATGAGACAACTGTTAAGAACTCTCCTATTTAGTGAGCGATGCCAGAGCCATTGGGTGCAGCTGCTGTTGACGTACGCTGGAGCTTATGGACTGTTGTACCAACCGACCTAACACTGAGGTTTGAAGACGCCCAGCCCTGCAGATGAGGAATCATAAAAGCTAACCCACCCGTCCTCTACCCCAATATGTACAAGTACACACACACACACACACACATACACACACACATTTTTCTTAAACAACAAATATGTTTGCATGATCTACTTCCTCATAAAACAACCCATATAGGCCTGTCTCTGTCTGTCTCCCTCCACCCACCTGTTGGTCGTGATGAGACACCATAAACGTTGGCATCCCTTCTTTGCCTTTTTCACACATGACTTCAGCTAATCCACGTCAGCTGTTGTTTTCTCTTTGTACTTGTAGGGTTGGATGATATGTTACAGTGTGTGAGTGTTTGTGAGTGAGATGTGCGTTCCAACAGCTCTAGTCTTTACCCAGTGTATAGAAGTATAGAAGAGGAGTCTAGAGAGGGAGTGGAGAGAAGGGGAGGGGTCTATGACAACACACAAGTCTGGAGGGAGGGTAGGAAGGTAACCTCCCTGTAAAAGTCTAACATCGGATGCCAGATAATCTACTGGACAATGGCCTTGGCCTAAACAGTCCAACAGCTGTACAATCCCCCCCCCCCCCCCCCCCCCCCCCCCTTGAAATACACCCTTGACCTCTCCCTGAAGACTGGGCTTGGGCCGGAGAGGAGAAGATGGACACCTTCCAGACATGGCTGGTCAGTTGGTGTAGCACTCTCCGATTTTTAGTTTTATAGCAGAAAAGACGGAATGATGTAAAGAGTTTGAGTCACTGACCAGTAGGACTTTAATGCAGTAATGTCAGTGCATTGTATTGAGTGTCACTAATAGACTATGGTAAGTATGCGTCAATGCATGTGGTAAACGCATGCACATGGTAAAGCACACAGAATACCGAATACAAATACTCTAGTACTGTATGTTGTTTAGTACATTAAACAGCATTGGTTACACTCATAAAGAAATTATACAGAATACATGCATGTGTATCGCAAAATGTAGACCGGTAAGGAAGTAGCCGACACTAGTGTATGACTGACAAAAAAAGTCTGACTACAGTACATTACGCCATGTTGTGCATAGTGCTGTGACCTCACAAAGACACAAGTTTTAGCGTGGGAGACATGAATACTTGTACCAACTCCTTAGAGCAGGGTCTATGATTGTACACTGAGTGTGCCAAACATTAGGAACACCTTCCTAATATTGAGTTGCACCCACTTTTGCCCTCAGAACAGCCTCAATTTGTAGGGGCATGGACTCTAGAAAGTGCCGAAAGCGTTCCACAGAGATGCTGGCCCATGTTGACTGTAATGCTTCCCACAGTTGTGTCAGGTTGGCTGGATGTCCTTTGGGTGATGGACCATTCTTGATACACACAGGAAACTGTTGAGTATGTGTAAACCGGTGCGCCTGGCACCTACTACCATATCCTGTTCAATGGCACTTAAATCTGTTGTCTTCCCATTCACCCTCTGAATGGCACACATACACAACCCATGTCTCAATTGTCTCAAGGCTTAAAAATCATTATTTAACCTGTCTCCTCCCCTTCATCTACACTGATTTAAGTGGATTTAACAAGTGACATCCATGAGGGATTATAGATTTCACCTGGATTAACCTGGTCAGTCTATGTCATGGAAAGAGCATAATGTTTGGTACACTCAGTGTAAGTCTGTGCTGGGGGACATTGTCCAGAGAAAGGATGCCACCTTGTGGCTAAGAAATCAAGGAGCTTTTTCTCAAATCAAATCTAATTGTATTGGTGCCATACACATAGTTATCAGATGTAAATGTGAGTGTAGTGAAATTCTTGTGCTTCTAGTTCTGACAGTGCAGTAATATCTAACAAGTAATCTTACAATTCCCCAACAACTACCTAATACACACAACTCTAAAGGGATGGAATAAGAATATGTACATATAAATATATGGATGAGTGAGGGCCGAGCGGCATAGGCAAGGTGCAATAAATGGCATAAGGTACAGTATATACAGTGGGGCAAAAAAGTATTTAGTCAGCCACCAATTGTGCAAGTTCTCCCACTTAACAAGACGGGAGAGGCCTGTAATTTTCTTCATAGGTACACTTCAACTATGACAGACAAAATGAGAAAATAAAATCCAGAAAATCACATTGTAGGATTTGTAATGAATTTATTTGCAAATTATGGTGGAAAAAGTGGGAGAACTTGCACAATTGGTGGCTGACTAAATACTTTTTTGCCCCACTGTACGTACATGTGAGATGAGTAAAGTAAGATATGTAACATTATTAAAGTGGCATTGTTTAAAGTGACTCATGATCCATGTATTAAAGTGGCCAGTGATATGAGTCTCTATGTAGGCAGCAGCCTCTCTGAGTTAGTGATTGGTGTTTAGCAGTCTGATGCCCTTAAGATAGAAGCTGTTTTTCAGTCTCTCGGTCCCAGCTTTGATGTACCTGTACTGACCTCTCCTTCTGGATGGTAGCAGGGTGAACAGGGAGTGGCTTGGGTGGTTGTTGTCCTTGATGATCTTTTTGGCTTTCCTGTGACATTGGGTGCTGTAGGTGTCCTGGGGGGCAAGTAGTTTGCCCCCGGTGATGTGTTGTGCAGACCGCACCACCCTCTGGAGAGCCTTGCGGTTGAGGGGGGTGCAGTTGCCGTACCAGGAAGTGATACAGCCCAACTGTAAAAGTTTGTCAGGGTTTTAGGTGACAAGCAACATTTCTTCAGCCTCTTGAGGTTGAAGAAGCGATGTTGCAACTTCCTGACCATACTGTTTGTGTGGTTGGACCATTTCAGTTTGTCTGGGATGTGTACACCGAAGAACTTAAAACTTTCCACCTTCTCCACTACTGTCCCTTCAATTTGGATCATGGGTGAACAGGGAGTACTGGAGGGGGCTGAGCACGCACCCTTGTGGAGCCCCAGTGTTGAGGGACAGCGAAGTGGAGATATTGTTTCCTACATTCACCACCTGGTGAGAATTGGGTCCTGCCCGTCAGAAGGTCCAGGACCCAATTGCACAGGGCGGGGTTGAGACACAGGGCCTCCAGCTTAATGATGAGCTTGGAGGGTAGAATGCTGAGCTGCAGTCAATGAACACCATTCTTACATAGGTATTCCTCTTGTCCAGATGGGATAGGGCACTGTGCAGTGTGATGGTGATTGCATCATCTGTAGACCTGTTGGGGCGGTATGCAAACTGAAGTGGGTCTAGGGTGTCATGTAAGGTGGAGGTGATATGATCCTTGACTAGTCTCTCAAAGCACTTAATGATGACAGAAGTGAGTGCTACGCGGCAGTAGTCATAAAGTTCAAAGAAGGTGTTTAGTTTGTCTGGCAGCGAGACGTCGGTGTTCGTGAAGTGGCTGGTTTTCTTTTTGTAGTCCGTGATTTCCTGTAGACCCTGTCACATACATCTCGTGTCTGAGCTGTTGAATTGCAACTCCACTTTGTCCCTATACCAACATTTCGCTTGTTTGATTGCCTTGCGGAAGGAATAACTACACTGTTTATATTCTGCCATGTTCCCAGTCCTCTTTCCATGGTTAAACGCAGTGGATTGCGTTTTCAGTTTTGGGCGAATGCCGCCATCCATCCACAGTTTCTGGTTAGGGTAGGTCTTAATAGTCACAGTGGGTACAACATCTCCAATGCACTTCCTTATAAACTCACTCACCGAGTCAGCATATAGATCAATGTTATTCTCTGAGGCTACCCGGGAACATTTCCCAGTCCGTGTGATCAAAACAATCTTGAAGCGTGGATTCCGATTGGTCAGAACCAGCTTTGAATGGTTCTAGTCACGGGTACATCCTGTTTGAGTTTCTGACTATAAGACGGTAGGAGCAAGATGGAGTCGTGGTTGGGTTTGTCGAATGGAGGGCCTTGTATGCATCGCGGAAGTTAGAGTTGCAGTGATCGAGTGTATTGCCTTCACGAGTGCTGCAATCCGTATGCTGATAGAATTTTGGTAGCCTTGTTCTCAAATTTGCTTTGTTAAAATCCCCAGCTACAATAAATGCATCCTCAGGATATATGGTTTCCAGTTTACATAGAGTCCAGTGAAGTTCCTTGAGGGCCGTCGTGGTGTCTGCTTGAGGGAGTATATACACAACTATAACGATAACTGATGAGAATTCTCTTGGGAGATAATATGGCTGGCATTTGATTGTAAGGAATTCTAGGTCGGGTGAGCAGAAGGACTTGAGTTCCTGTATGTTGTTATGATTACACCATGAGTGGTTAATCATGAAGAATACGCCCCCCGCACTTCTTCTTCCAAGAGAGGTGTTTATCTCTGTCGGGACGACGCATGAAGATGTCCAGTGGCTGAACTGACTCCGACTATGTATTCCGAGAGAGCCATGTTTCCGTGAAACAGGGAATGTTACAATCTCTGATGTCTCTCTGGTCTCTCTAATTTCATCTACCTTGTTGTCAAGAGACTGGGCATTGGCGAGTAGTATACTCGGAAGCGGTGGGCGGTGTGTACGCCTACAGAGCCTGACCAGGAGGCCGCTCCGTCTGCCTCTTCTGCGGCGATGTTGTTTTGGGTCGGCTTCTGGGATTAGATCCACTGTCCTGGGTGGTGGTCTGAACAAAGGATCCGCTTCGGGAAAGTTATATTCCTGGTCGTAATGTTGGTAAGTTGATGTCGCTCTTATATCCAATAGTTCTTCCCGACTGTATGTAATAACACTTAAGATTTTCTGGGCTGACAATGTAAGAAATAATACATAAAAAAATGAAATACTGCATAGTTTCCTAAAGACTCGAAGCGAGGCGACCATCTTTGTCGGCGCCATCTTGATTCCTGTCATCTTGATTCATGTTCGCATCTCTGTTCCTACTTGACTGCCTTTAGTTGAAATGTAACATAAATCGGCCTCACATGCCTAAAACCAGACTAGAACAGAAAGACATATTCTGTCTTCTTACACTTACAGTGTATTGGCCCTGTGATAGACTAGTGTCCTGTCCAAGGGGTGTACTTGTACATTAAGCTGCCTCATGCTATATAAACAGCCAAGGCTCATGCAAGGCTACTTACTTACTTACACTAATATGGCAATTAAATATTGCAATTAAATGAACAGTGCCATACCATAGCCCACACACTATTATGCAAAGCTGTAGTGAGTGTCAATATGGAATAGACAAAACCATTTCAAACCGCAGAACTGCAGGTGGGATTAATCTTATTTTATTTGGCTTTGAACGACCTTAATAATCAGTAGTGAAATATGAATATTTATTTAACGGTATGTTAAGACCAATTGTTAGATATGGTTTACAATTTAAGAGACGGATATTGTCAAATCACCTGAAATAAAATGCAGACCAAACACACCATAGTAATTTCAGACATGTACCATCTGCCTCTTTCTCCCCCTCTCCCTCCTTTGTCCCTAACTGGAGAAAAAAATGCATGCTTATTCTCAAGTGGTCTGGTTGCTAAGCAACTCCAGGAGCTAACCTCAACCCTGCCTTGTGGTTAAGACTTCCTTAACAAAATGTATGACACAATGCAATGCTTTCTGGCAACACTCTGTATGCAACATGTATTACACAAACCATTGCTTTGCAAAATATCAGTACGTGTTTCTAGGTGGATTGATCTCCTAATAAATATACCAGACCTAGGGTGAAATTTGTCAAGTACTTTTATATAACACACTTGAGGTGTGCTTGATTTAGCTTGGAATTTGCACTTTGGGGACTATTCCATTGGTTACATAAGGAAACAAATTATATCCCACTCACTGTAAGTGTATGTGTAGTCTAGTTACACGTAATTACACAATTGTAACCAATTACTGCCATCTATGGTTGGTTTAGTATGGAGGAGTGTTAGATCAGTCAGTCTGTCAGAGTAGAAGGCCAGACCTATCCAACATGTACAGGTCACTAACAGTGGCAAGCACAGTGCTTCCCTTGCTATACCCCACCCACAGGTTTTAGGGCAAGAAGGGTATTTCCACTCCAGATCCCTCTAAGCAGGTTTTCCAGTAATTCTTACATAATCATTGGCAAATTGACACTAAGCCAGGCCTAGAGGAATGGAAATTCAAATATATTAGATTAGATGAGACATTGTTTTAACGTGAGAAAATAACAAAAGGTCATTGGTAAAAATTGTGTCCTGTCACCTATTACATAGGGCAGAAGGCTACTTAACAAGGTAGGTCTCCCATTGTGCCATTCGTTTGGGTTAGCATTGTAGAAGCCCTGCAATTTGTTCATATCAGCTAAGCTATTTTTAATATCATCATCTAACACCATTTTATCAACAGAGGAGGCTGGTGGGAGGAGCTGTAGGAGGACGGGCTCGTTGTAATGGTTGGAATTGAATAAATGGAAAGGGGTCAAACACATCAAACATATGGAAACCACATGTTTGACTCCGTTCCATGAATTCCATTCGAGCCATTACAATGAGCCCGTCCTCCTATAGGTCCTCCTACCAGCCTCCGCTGAGATCAGAGTAGGCCTACACACAAACCCCTTTAACTTCATGCATTCTAGTGCAGAACGCTCAGGAAGAAATTTCAGAACAATCGCTGTCTGTACTCTGGCGCCCTCCTCCCCTTCAGGCCGCCTAGCGACAACTACTCTTCTCTGTCGTGTGGCCACTGAGTGACTGCAGCTGGAGAGACAATAACTGTCTGCCACACAGGTAAGAGAGAAAGACGCCTTATCTATTTATAGCAAACCCAGTACATTCTGCAAGACATTTCTCCTAGGTGTCTTCGGATTGATTAAGAATTCGAGCAGTTTTCGTTTTTTTTCCGGGGCAAAACAAAAGCGCCATTCATGCTTGTCATTTAGCTTTGAGGCACCGAGCGAATCTTTTTTTCCGTTGCCTAGGTCTGGGTGTGAGGAGAAGTTGGGCCTGGGTACTGTCTTGCTTTCGCTAGCTGCTTCATCACAACAGGCACGAGCCCCAAACAAGCCATGTGGACAATTGGATCGAAAGTAGCTCAATTGATTTGTCCATAAATATGCACTTTGTAGTTTGTTATATATTTAGACTTTTAACTTTAATTATTGAGATATGACAGCTGTCATGATGTGTGAACTGATGCTAAGCTAGCTAATGAATGTAGCCAAGGGGTGTAATTTAGTTAGCAAGCTACAAATGAGCTATCAAAGTAATTAGCTTAGCGTTAACTATCTATTTAGCCAATCATTATGGCCACAGATTTTAGCTACGATTTTTAAGATAGTAGTGCCCTTCTATTTCGCCTACTTGAGGCCTGTCTTTACTTTGGATAGCGTGTCTTGCTTGAGATCTGAAAGAAGAAATCACACAGTGTCCCTTACAGGATAGGTTTTTGCCTGATATAGTATTTCTGCTTTGATCCATGTACAGACCGTAGCAAACGTTTTATAGCTACATCAACACTTGTGTGTCAGTTCGATTTTTGTGCATCTGGATCCTATGAAATTGGATTTTCGCAGCGGTGCTTTCCGCGGACAATGGTGCTGATGTTGGCTGGTGACTACACCTTATCATCAGGCCACTTATTGTCAGTAGCTTGCCTGACTGTAGTTACTTGTTGTCCACTATAGACAACCAAAAGTAGACTGTCAAATGAATGTTATTTCACCTGCTTATTACCTAATTAGCTAACTGTTAATTATTCATATTTCAGGAATGCTTTGTAATGGTTTGGTCTGCCACACCTCCCTTTTCAGGGATGCATGCGATCCCAATTACTGCCATTTCAACTTTGTAATCAAGTAGTAGCCCGGGTATTTTTTTTAAAGCCATTTTGTTAGGAAATGTAGACTTCTTCATCTTGCCTCAAAGTCCAATCTAATTTGTGAGGAGAAGCATTCCGCGAGCCCTTGCCATGTGGTGCTTTGTCTGAAACAAATCGATTCACTGTAGAATCGATTAACTGTTGTTCATACTATTTCGATATTATTCAGCACCCTTGTAATTTTCATATTGAGGTCTATTCTTGTCAAATTGGGCCATAAGATGATGGCGTTTTTGTCGGTGCTTTTTCTGTTGCGGACACACCTCTTTCTCGCTCTGCCCTCCGCAATTTGTCATTGCTCTTGTGCTGTGAGTTGCAGTGAGAGATGAGCATGCATGGTTTCGCTACTTGCCGGTAGGTCTGTACAATTTGTTAGATGAATCAACACTCTCCATTATCCCTCGACTATTTTTGCTCGAGGTCAAAAATCATAGACAAAGTCTATTGCAAAGGAATATCGAAGGAGGGACAAAGGCTTTTCTCTCTCCTATCCAATTCCTCCTCCACGCCCATCTTGTTAAATGTATCCCGGAGAATGCTGTAAGAATTGTTCTTCCCTGATCTCATACATTGGAAATCTGTAGAAATGACTTATTGTCCTGTTTGAGGAGCTCTTCGAGAACTAGACCTAATTTCCATTATCATTGTATTGGGATATAGCCTAATTTAAGAAAATTAGGAAAATGGCTTATTCCTAGCCATACTTTAAAGGTTTTTGTTGGTACAAAAAAATGGTGACAAATGGCCCTCTGCTGTCTGACAAACGTTTAGTTTTCAAATATTCCATGCATAATTTGATTGGACTGCCCAATTAGGGAGCTCTGTAAAACATATCTAAAGCCTAATTGGATGAGCTGGTCTGAAGACTACATGCTACTGCAGTGTAGTATGATATTCATACGACATACTATGATTCAATTATGCCCCTAATTTATGGAAGTAATTTGTTGTTCTGTGTTCTCTGCAGGGAATTTACATCTGCACTCATCCGTTTTGACCTCACTGAATGGGATCAGAGGCAGGGACCATAATTCAGTTAAGACTAGTTCTACAACATAGCCCCAGTAACAGTGCTTTTAGGATTCATTTTCAAGTTAAGTTAAAGACTAAACTAAATTGGCAGTCACCTAACTCATTATAAACAAGATGCACAAAACTAGAGTGCCTCATTGTGATTGGATGACGAAAAAGAGATCCTAGCCAACACTAATTGCCATTAGTCCAATATTTAGCCAAAGCACTCCTTACTTTCTGCACTTCGGGGTTCACTATGAATCAAAGAGTTCTCTTGGAGACCCATGCTGAGTACATTAGCATAGCCTAGCGTACGCTGCTGCTGGAGCCCAGCTGTAGGGAATAGGGCGCCATTTGGGATCTCTGTCTGCCCTGCCACAAGCAGCTGTACACATGCCTCTGTGCGGTCATCAGCAGTCCATGCCAGCAGATGTCTCTCACACTCAACAGCTGGCCAGATGAACAGGACATGGCTTGTTAACGTAACATGAGCGTCCATTATTCTTAAAGGACATTGGATGACCAGTGTTACCAAGTATGTCATGGTTGACAACTCTTACTAGCGTAATCTCTGTTGCATTTGATTGCATGATAAAGTGGTCTGCGCCCTTGCGCTCTCTCTCTTGCACTCTGTTATATGATGTATAGGATTAGTATTCCACGTTGCTGCTATTTTTCCTCAGGGACATTCGCAGTACAGGATACAGGGTGAATGCCAGGCATTCTTTGAGGGCCACTCTCGCTGATTCTCTGCGCCGCGAGCCTCTGACAATTTGGCATATAAATACAGAATTACTTTAAGGTGCTAGCTATAAACAAACTGGAAAAGCAGGTCCGCCCTTATTTATGCAGTCATTGGATTCACCTAATGTTTGAGAAAGAATAGGCTACGTGCATTTTGGGCCCGCATTTAATGTGGAATATGAAAACCTATCAATGATATTGACTGGAATACTTGAGGATACCTTTTAGCCTAATTAATGAATTATTCCGTCCGGAATTCCCTTATACCTCATGCAGGTAGGAGATCTTCAGAACAAATGCTAAGTCTGGTCCTGGCTCTCTGTCAGATCTCAAGGACACTTATACTCTACTGTTGCACAGGAGGTTGGTGGCACCTTCATTTGGGAGGACAGGCTCATTGTAATGACCGCTGCGGAATAAGTGGAATGGTGTCAACCGCATTCCATTCGCTCCATTCCAGCCATTGTAATGAGCCGTCCTCCCCTCAGCAGCCTCCACTGTACTGTAGTGTGCTGTGGTGTAAGGGTGGTGCAGGTAAAAAGGTCACTGAGCCACAGCACTGCGGAGACGGACAGAGCCCAGATGAACTTCCTTTGGTTTGGCTGGCTCTGTACTAATCTGGGATTATCTTGGGCTCGTTGTCATGCTGATTCTTTGAGTGGTGGTTAGACTCTGCCTGTAGGGATGTTAGGCTGCCTATCCTATTTCCTCTTATTGTTTTGAGTGAAAAATACTGAACTAGGCCTAATGTTACTCGACGGTATTCATTCTCCACCACCACTCGTCATGTTTGTGTATTGAGGAGATTAACATCTTAACAGTAGGACCTAACACACCCATGGGTCCTGATTCAGCACTGGGCAGGAACACAGTCAATGTTTCTCATGTATTTTTTTAACCTTGAGACTGGCTGGTCCTCAAGAGGAGTGGTAGCCTAATGCTGCACGCATGAGCGGTTTGTAGGTCCATTTGCACTGGTCCTCGGAGAGTGTCTTTGACATCTGTTTCCAACAGATACTGAGGTTTCCAGAGGAAGCCGGCAGCACCAGCTCTCTTTCTCACTTCCCCCTCTCTCTCTCTCTTTCTCACTTCCCCCCTTCTCTCTCTCTCTCACACTCTCTCTCTCTCTCGCTCGCTCTTTCTCGCTCATCTCGCGTCATGCTGCACAGAGCACCGCGCTGTAGAGAGCTGCCTATAGATAGCTGCCTATAGATAGCCTGCTCTGCCCTGGCCAGGCCTCTGAGGCAACTGGTGCTTTCCCTGCTTCCACCGACACGCCTGCTGTATGAGACCAATGTTCATGGTCCACATGGATGCCTTTAGAGACCGAGAGGGGGAGAAAAGGGAGCGAGAGCGTGGTGAAGCCCTGCCTTTATCCCATCCATTCCTAATAGCGGGGACCGACTGTGGAAATTAGGTCATATCCACTGACCGAGGCAGCCAACTGTGAGTGGAGTGGGCGGGCAGGACTCATGGAGTGGGTGACCCTCTGTCAGTAAAGACGAACACCTACAGATCACACGCGCACACATCCCCATAACCCACTAGCCAAAGCCTCAACTATAAACATAAACAACTCTATGATCTTACTCGTACGAGCTAATTTGAGCCGGTTCATGGTTACTCTCAGCCTTAAGTCGGATGTATTAACAGCATCATGCAGCCCTGCTCTGTTTGCAGCACGGTAACAGTGTTTCTTACCAGCCCAAGACCCAGAGACATGTTGACTGTGTAACGGAGAGTCTGCTTGTTTTATAAGTGATCTATCTGTAGCAGACTCCACGCCTGTCGCAGACTGGCCAACTAATTATGATTTAGCCTGGGCTTAAACGTGCAGACATGTCACTGTGTGTTTATTGGTTAACATGCTGAGTAGAAGATTCAGACCCAGCGGGCAAAACTGGCTACAATGGTATCATTGCAGTGACGTTATAATGCCGCAGTTGCAACCAGCTTTGCCCGCTGGGGAGTGGTTAGAGACTCTTGCATTGTGAGGGTGTCCTAGACCTAACGGTAGTGTGTCCAGGGCATCTTGGCTGCTATATTTTGGTGACGGGGGTGATGACTACCTTGAAATAGACGGTTCACTTTGAGTCTATGAATATCAATGGACTCGCTGGAGCCATCCGTTTATTTACAGTTGAAGTTTATAGACACTTAGGTTGGTGTCACTAAGTGTAATTCACTGTATCACAATTCCAGTGGGAATTGAGTTGACTGTGCCTTTTTAAACAGCTTGGAAAATTCCTGAAAATGATGTCATGGCTTTAGAAGCTTCTGATAGGCTAATTGATATAATTTGAGTCAATTGGAGGTGTACCTTTGGATGTATTTCAAGGCCTACCTTCAAACTCAGTGCCTCTTTGCTTGACATCATGGGAAAATCAAAATAAATTAGCAATGACCACAGAAAAAAATTGTCAGCAAAGGACCTTGTGAAGATGCTGGAGGAAACAGGTATAAAAGTATCTATATCCACAGTAAAACGAGTCCTATATCGACATAACCGGAAAGGCTGCTCAGCAAGGAAGAAGTCACTGCTCCAAAACTGCCATAAAATAGCCTGACTATGGTTTGCAACTGCACATGGGGACAAAGATTGTACTTTTTGGAGAAATGTCCTCTGGTCTGATGAAACAAAAATATAACTGTTTGGCCATAATGACCATCGTTATGTTTGAAGGTAAAAGGGGAAAGCTTGCAAGCCGAAGAACACCATCCCAACTGTGGAGCACAGGGGTGGCAGCATTATGTTGTGGGGGTGCTTTGCTGCAGGAGGAACTGGTGCACTTCACAAAATAGATAGCATCACGAGGAAAGAAAATTGTGTGTATATATTGAAGAAACATCTCAAGACATCAGTCAGGCAGGAAGTTAAAGCTTGGCCGCAAATGTGTCTTCCAAATGGGCAATGACACCAAGCATACTTCCAAAGTTGTGGCAAAATGGCTTAAGGACAACAAAGTCAAGGTATTGGATGGCCATGCCAAATCCCTGACCTTAATTCTATAGACATTTTGTTGACAGAACTGAAAAAGCGTGTGCGAGCAAGGAGGCCTACAAACCTGACTCAGTTACACCAGCTCTGTCAGGAGGAATGGGCCAAAATTCACCCAATGTATTGTGGGAAGCTCGTGGAAGGCTACCCAAAACGTTTGACCCAAGTGAAATAATTTATAGGCAATGTTACTAAATACTAATTGAGTGTATGTAAACTTTTGACCCACTGGGAATGTGATGAAAGAAATAAAAGCTGAAAAAAATAATTCTCTCTACTATTAGTCTGACATTTCACATTCTTAAAATAAAGTGGTGATCCTAACTGACCTAAGACAGAGAATTTTTACTAGGATTAAATGTCAGGAATTGTGAAAAACGGAGTTTCAATGTATATGGCTAAGGTGTATGTAAACTTCCGACTTCAACTGTATATCCACAGTAAAAACGAGTCCTATATTGACAACCTGAAAGGCCGCTCAGCCACTGCTCCAAAACCGCCATAAAAAAAAGCCAGACTATGGTTTGCAACTGCACATTGGGACAAAGATCATACTCTTTGGAGAAATGTCCTCTGGTCTGATGAAACAAAAATAGAACTGTTTGGCCATAATGACCATCGTCAACCGTGAAGCACGGGGGTGGCAGTATCATGTTGTGGGGGTGCTTTGCTGCAAGAAGGACTGGTGCACTTCACTGACCTGAACACTGGGAAGAAGAGCACTGCTTTACCCTCAATGTGGCATCAGAGGATGGTGCGTCTTTTTAATCTTGCAATGAAATTGCCGAGCCGGAATGAACTACGCCATTTGTACTTTCAACACTTGAGTGCCTCGGAAGATATCTTTGGAAGCTTTCCCACTTCCGTTGTTCACACTACCAGGATCTACTTCGTTTAGCTTGTTCCTGGCATCCGAGAGTGTTTGTAGTGAAGTCAACGTTGGGGCCCCGCATGCCCTGACTGAACCGCTGGAGATCTGAAGGGGGGGGGGGGGGGGGTGAAGGTGTGTCCTAGAGGGCATGTAGTGATGACTGACAATGTCTTCTCCCTGACCCCCTGAGCTGAGGGAGTGTATAGAGCCAGGCCTAGTAGCAGGGATGATTGTTGAGAAACCATGTCAGTCAGTCAGCTGGTGGGGACGTGATCAGCATGACTGGAATGTCCTCTCCTCTCAGCACTGCTCATAAATAAATACCCTCTTTGGCTTCTGTCACCACAGTGGAGAACACGAGGGCTCACAGATTAAGACACTGTCCCTTGTTGAAGACGCAAGACCTAACCTACTTTTGGGTTTGCATGTCATCGTCCCCTCCTGAATCTTTGAAAATAATACTGTGACTAAATTAGTATTGTGATGGATGGTGGGCACTTTGTGTAGGGTCAGTAGCTCTGAGTTCATGGGGTATTTTTAGGCCTACCGACCCTACGTAGCAGGTCTGTTGCCTAGCCCTAAGTTAAAGGGGTAGTCCACCAAAAATTACACATTGGTTTCCTTACCCTGCAAGCAGTCTATGGACAAGGTATAACAGCAAATCCATGCTTTGGTTTAGTTTCCCGAGCACGGTTTCCAAATGCTAACGTTTTAGCATATGTGGCACAAATCCCATTCAAGTCATGGTACCGATATTAGCATTTTTCGCGCATCTACAGCATGTTCCATAGACTGCTTACAGGGTTGTAGTGGGGTAATATTTGATAAATGCATATTATATTTACCTCACATGCGACTCATAATAAGACCAAGCAATTAGCCTATTAGTAGTTAAACCATGTGCAGTCAAGTATTATGTGTTTAGCTGACTAAGATCAAGGACTGGTCATGAGGAGCGAATATCAAAGCAAGTATTTTTTTATAACTTTGTAAAATGAATGGCTTCACATCTAAGGCTTAAGGTACAAGGCAATACTGACGTTAACAAAGCATCATTCTAGGCATGTACACTGAGTGCACAAAACATTAAGGACAGCTGCTCTTTCCATGACAGACTGACCAGGTGAAAGCTATTATTCATGGCACTTGTTAAATCCACTTCAATCAGTGTAGATGAAGGGGAGGAGATGGATTAAAGGATTCTTAAGCCTTGACCATTGAGGCATGGATTGTGTATGTGTGCCATGCAGAGGGTAAATGGGCAAGACAAAATATTTAAGTGCCTTTGAACGGGTTAGGGTAGTAGGTGCCAGGCGCACTGGTTTGTGTCAAGAACTGCAACGCTGCTGGGTTTTTCATGCTCAACAGTTTCCATGGGGGGGGGGGGGGGTCAAGAATGGTCCACCACCCAAAGGACATTCAGCCAACTTGACACAACTGTGGGAAGCATTGGAGTCAACATGGGCCAGCATCCCCGTGGAAGGCTTTCAACACCTTGTAGAGTCCATGCCCTGAAGAATTGAGGCTGTTCTGAGGGCAAAATCCATGTCTCAATTGTCTCAAGGCTTAAAAATCCTTCTTTAACCTCTCTTCCCCTTCATCTACACTGATTTTGAAGTGGATTTAACAAGTGACATCAATAAGGGATCAAAGCTTTAACCATTACAGGCTGAAACGGATTGAGATTATGTCACTATGATGTCATTTCAACCAGTTTTGCCCAGTATTTCCCCGTTGGGTCTGGGTCCACCGTCCTCATTATCCCCAAACGATACCGGCTTCTCGTCGAGTCAGGATAATGCCTGCCAGAGTTGCACAAATGGCATCAACATTTTCAAATGGGCATCTGAAAATAGAGCCACGGTTGGGGGATTTTGGTCCGATCACCAGAAACCTTGTTTGAACTTGTCCTTCTTTCTTGTAATTACAGAGAAGATTAGGCTATGGTTTCCTCTTTGGGGAGAAATCAATGCAAGGCTTTTGTGAACTAAACTGTGTAGCGCTGTGGGGTAATTTCAGAACAGTCCTGTTTTACATGTAACCGGTTCGTTTCAACCTTAGCCTAGCAGCTTCACCCTCTCGACGATCCCAGGAGGGCAGCCTTCCAGTGCTGAGTCACGTCACAGCTACAGTACAAGATAGCCCTGGCTGGAGCCACAACAGTGACAATGTTAAGAGCGGGACACTCCGAAGGAGGACCCCGGGAGAAGGCCAGGTGGATGCGTTGGGCTGTAGCCTTTCTGGGATCTTGTTTCTGGTCTTTTCTGGGACAGTGAAAGCAGGAAACCCCCAGTTCACCACATCCGAAAGAAACACTCCACTGTTCCATATTGTAGCAGCTTGTCTTCCTGTTTCTTTCTGGAAGTCCGTCCCTGTCCCCACACGAGGCTCCACCCATTCTTCTGACTCTCCTGTCTTTCTCATAGGGATTAGACTGAACCGGCTGTTTTTGTCAAACGTTCCTTGTCATACGGTGCGTCCCAAATGGCACCATATTCCCAACAGGCACGACTTTGGGCCCTGGTCAAGAATAGTGCACTGTATAATGAATAGGGTCCCATTTGAGACATTATGTGGATCTGCATGGATGGGCAGCGAACACTCCGGGCCGCAGACTACAACCGTTTTCCCTCTCTCCCGTTTCCTCTTTAAAATTCTGTCTGACTGTGTCCTGTGGTCCGGCTGCAGACATCGGATGACACCTCGGCCTACAGTTACACAACAGTCAGGTGGACTTCTCTTAGTCGACACGTTCTGCTTCACTCTGTTGTCACACAGAGGAGAAAGGGACTGTTGAGGAAGTGGAAAGGACTCTACTTTCAACGCAGTCCGGCCTGGAGCCGCTTATTTCAAGCGCTGTCTGTGGCAACAGTTCATGCAGTATTCGCTAATCGGGTTCAACAATAGTCTTGCAAGAGTGTAGTGGGTTGGGGTTACGTGAAGGGAGAAAACGGTTTGTTTTGAAAGGGCTTAGCTTAATGAAACCCCAATCGGATCATTAAGATCATCTCATATGGACCCCCCCCCCCCCCCCCCCCAGAAACAGCTAAATATTCTCATATGTGTTATGCTCAAAACACCCACCCAACTGAAGACTGCGTCTAGCCTAATCTGAGAGGAAAAGGTCTAGGCTATTGAGATTTAAAAAAATATATATATATTGGAAACGACAGCAGAGGAGAAATGTCTCTATTTAATCTTTAAGATGTCTCTATTTTACCATTGTATCTGCCATCTGACATTGGGGATGTAGGCTAGAATGAGGCTGAGTATTAGAAGACTGAGGATGGTTCCTCCATTTCTTCAGTCTCCTTTGGATTCTGCTGTATCATGCCGCTGCACTGGGCTGGGCGTGTGTCCCCCTGTATGAGCATGCGCCAGCTTTCTTTCCGCAAGGACCAGAGGCTTTGCAGGCGCGCCTGCCTTATCCTTCCCTCCCTTTCGCCTCTCCCCCCTCTCTCTTTCGCTCTCCTCTCTCTTTCGCCTCTCCCCCCCTCTCTCTCTTTCGCTCTCGCTCTCCTCTCTCTTTCCCTCTCTCCTTCAACCTCTCCTCTCTCTTTCCCTCTCCTTCAACCTCTCCTCTCTCGTTCCCTCTCTCCTTTAACCTCTCCTCTCTCTTTCCCTCTCTCCTTTAACCTCTCCTCTCTCTTTTCCCTTCTCCCAACAACAGTCTCCTTCCCTGTGTCCCTTCCCTCTCCAGCAGTCTCTCTCTCTCTCCTCCGTCAGTGTCGACCTCTGTGTCGTCTTTTCTGTCACTCCCATTCCCACGCCATCTTTTTTTTCTTTTTTTCTCCCCTCGCTCTTTACCGCCCCCTCCACCTCCCTCAGACGCTTTCCTTCTCTCCCAGTTCTCTTCTCTCCATCGTTGAGCTATGCTAAATCCCACGCTGCGTACTTTGTCCTCGCTGTGTTCTATCTGCTGCTCTAATACTTTCTCCCTCTAGCCTTCTCATTCCTTTCTTTACGGCAAGGCAGTGGGGTAAGGGCTGGCATCGTCTCTGATGCCTCCCTCTTCTCTCTCTCTCTCCCTTCTCTTCCTCTCCCTCAGACTTCCCCCCCTCTCTCTCATTCTCTCTGCTTGCTGCAGCGACTGCTGATGAATATTAAAGAGGAGAGAAAGAGAGAGAGGCTTCCTTTGGACGCTGCCTTGCTTTCTCTGAGTGCAGCGCTGCTCTAGCTCCACCCACCACCCCTTCCCTGGCTGTCGGCTGATATATAGTGGTGTGTGTTTTGTTAGAGAGAAGTCCTATTCAGCGAGTAGCTCTCCAGGCTGACAGAGCTCCAAATCAACTCAGCCCCTTCTGACATTTTATTCCTCCCACTACCGCCTTTTAAAACTGCAATATGTAACTTTTTGGGCAACCTGACCAAATTCACAAAGAAATATATCAGGAATTCTCATTGAAAACAAGTCTAAGAGGCATAGATCCGTTCAATATGCACTATTTCTATGCTTCTCGTTCCTAAGTTTCATTTTTGCGTCTTTTACTTTTGATTTTGTACACCAGCTGAAAACACAATATTTTAGATTGTACAATAAATCAGATTTTTTTTGGGTCACATAAACAGAGAAAAAACAGTGATACTATCAAGAGTGGTATGCGGGTTTCTTCTATTTTCTTGTTTTATTCAACTGTTACCGTGCACATGCAAAAAAAGAGCTCAGATGTGCGAGTGCCTTTTGAATTTTGTTACATAAAATGAAATTGGGCAAATTTTTAGATTTTTTTTTTGAATTTTGAATTTTAGCAAACAGGCTATTTCTGCATATTGCACCTTTTAAGTGTTACACAAAGACGATCCACAGAGGCGATGACAGGGAGGGAGAAGACATGGGATGGGGTACTGGGGAGTTTTTAGGTGATAGTCGAGATTTAACCATTTTTAAGCTATGTCCTAGACAAATAGAGACATTGGTTAACATGCTCGGGTGGGAAAAAATGATCCGGACTAACAAATCAACAGTACATAAACAGGGTGTAGGCTAATCGTGGAGAAAATTGATGACATGTTCCTTAAATGAAAATGGGGATGAATCGTTTCCCCCCCCACAAATTTAAATCACAGTGCAGCTAATGATGTGAGACAAGCGTGTGTTCATTCTGTTGCGCGTAGAAAATCCTAGCCATTGATGATTGGCCCTGCTTTACACAGTGTGTGTGTTGGCCTGGCATTATTTTATTTATTTTATTTAACTAGGCATGTCAGTTACGAACAAATTCTTATTTACAATGACGGCCTAGGAACAGTGGGTTAACTGCCTTGTTCAGGGACAGAACAACTGATTTTTACCTTGTCAGCTCGGGGATTCGATCTAGCAACCTTTCGGGTTACTGGCCCAACGCTCTAACCACTAGTCTACCTGCCGCCCTGTTAGAGGGTGAGTACGGGACAAAGATTTGGTGTAAACGCCTGTGAGACGCTCAACAGAGGATTAACATCTGGCATTTCAGATCAAAAATAATATCACCAATTTGGTCTCCTCTCTCCCTCCCCTCTGCTTTTTGGATAATTGCCTCCTTTCTGAGTACCTCTCCAACAAGCCGATAAGTGGGGCCCTGGGCCCTCCTCTTTAGTAGCTGAGTGAGCCTATTCGCATTTAGCATGTCTTTCCCTGTACCTCTTTGTTAGAGCCCTAAGGTAGACCAACTGCAGTGGATTGACGGCGCATAAGGAGGTCTGTGGTTCTGGTGCACGTCGGGCTGTGATGCTCTTTGTAAGTCTTCTTTGTCTCTCTCTCTCTCACACACGCGCTCTCTCTTTCTCTCTCTCCCCCTCCCTCCCTCCAGCAATCAGCCCACAAAGAGAATCAGAACACAGCTGCCAGACCAGTCGCAGACCAATACAAATTACAGGGTGGGCTTTGCCAGAACATGGTTTCAGCCCTTCTCCCTCGCCCAGTACGCCCATCCCCCGACCTCTGTCGCTGGGAGAAATGAAATGATGTCTAAAGATCACTGCAGTCCGGTCATTGATTGTTAAATGCTGTGTGTTCAGAGGACTAGACCCTCCTGATTTGTATGTTTTTCCTACTAGGCATTGAGACTAACTTTGCCAATACTTATATCTTAAACTATTTATCCAGGACATAGGCTAGCTAACAGTTGCCAAGTGCTCAGATCTCACAGTGGCCAGATCTCAACCTGTCTATGTCTATTTAGAGTGAGGTCCTATAAAAAATATATTTTTTTTTTTTGTCAGAACAGTGGTGTTTCACTGCTGTAAATGAGTCTGTAGAGACGGCCAAATATAGAAAGCTATGCCCTTGACTGGTTGGCACGCCTTAGGAAGAACTGTTAGGCACCGAGTCCAAAGCAGGTGCTGATTTGTGTTGTCAGCAAACTGAAAAACGGTCATCTGTGCAGTATCGCTAAATGACGCAGTTCTACAGTCTTGTAAGTTAGTCCAGAAAATATACACACGCAAGATGACCCCAAGCACAACAGTATGCCACCACCCGCTTAATAAGAAACACAACAACTCGTCCACAATAACACCAGCCAAACCGCTGGATGTAAGGAAACAGAAACAGGATATGCCTGGCAGGTTGTCACGTACTGAGCTGCTGCCGTGTGTATTTTGAGAGGAACTCTCTCTTCCCCTTTGACAAGACAGGAGGAAATCCCCCAACCCCCCCCCCCCCCCCCCCCCCCCCCCGCATTAATATGACCCTATGATTGGCGCATCTGATCTTGTCGTCTCTATGAGCTGCAGTGCACAGCTTGTTTCTGCAGGAGGAGGAGAGGGAGTGCTCATGGTTGGCCAGTGTTTAACTTGGCCACTTCATCATCTCGCTTCATAACAAATAGAAGCATGCTCACATTACAGCACACCGTCCCTGACATGATGACATCCGTTACAGGGAAGTAGCTCATACTTGTAGCTCAATATCATGACGAATTGCGATTATCTAAGCTTAGTTGAGGAAGAGGAGGATTGCCTTGAGTCTGTAGAGTAGCTCAAAAGGTTTGAATAGCCTAGATGTTGTCTCTCTACATTCACCATTGAGGTGACCGCTTTGCTTGGGGCCTCGAAGCGGGGGAAGAACAGGCTAGGTCAAGCTGCATTGAGACGTTAGGCCTACATTGCGTTGACATGTCCTTTGGTACCACGTTAGAAATGATGGCTCTTTAGGGCCTACCTAGCAAAAGCCTCAAGAAACAAAGAAACCTAGCCTGTCCTTTCAAATCATGATCACTGAGAAAGGGCGTCAGAGTGTAGGCAAATGTTTCTGGAGTTTCATCTTCCCCTAGCCCGCCAGTCTGTTGTTGCACCACGTCCGTCTGCGTTAGCAAAGTCCTTTTGATTACATAAAGCTTCTATAAGACAAAGAAAAAGTCCTGATCGTCCCTATCGGTCCCTATGAGGGAGCGACTTGGAAATCGCAGCGTTGCAGCCCGTTGGTGTGACAATGGCCATAGGAGTTGGCAAGACTGCAGCACAAACAGATCCGGGATCAGGCTCGGGCTGCCTGGGATGAGTGGACAAATCCGTTGCTGTTCTTGTAGGAAGGGTCTGGGTTGGTGACTAAGACCTTTGGGGTGAAAAAACACTGCACAATAAAACTGGGGGAGATTTCAACAGTGTGCTGGTATCGGTCTTTCTTTAGCTCAGCAGCCATATCCCTGTCTGTGGGGAAGAAGCATGTGTGCTGGGTGTCGATTTGGATTTGTCGTCAATTACTTCTTTGTCACCTTCACCCTTTTCCATTGTAGCCCGTTACTGAGATCCCACCAACTGTGGTTGGTTCTTGCACACCTCTGCTCCTCTGACCCCCTTTTAAGTAAGCCAACAACAAAGCAATGCTTAGAATCCTCTCAGTTCAGTCCGGGTTCCATGCGGTCTGAAAAATGTGACACGGCACCATCTCATATCTCAAGGCATTATTCAAATTCAGTCCGTTATCTATTTCCACCTGCCAAAGTAGTCTCATGTGGATAGCATCAAAACGAAGTAGAGCATTAACTCCATGTGTTTTCTTCTTCTGTCTGTCTGTCTCTCCTCCCAGCCTGAACTCGTTTCACCATGGATCAGCATCAGGACTTCAACTCGAGCCTGGACGGCCACGCCACCGTGCAATTCAACTCCGGGGAGACCATGGCCTCGGCTGCCCTGGCCAACATGACACTGAAAGAACCCCAGAACCAGCAGGAGGTCAAGAAGCCTAACGGGATGCCAGATGCACACATGGGACCTGGGGGCATGGAAGGTCAGTGATGGACTAGGTCACCAGGACTTTAGATTCCGACAGCAAGAGGGTGGTTATGGAAAAGAGGGCATCAGATACACGTTCTTGGGGAAACAGTGTCACAGTTTCTTAGAATCTGGTCAATCTGTTTCTTGTAGGCCTTAATAGTAAAAAGCAGACCGTGGCAATCTGTTGCATCCAGACGGAAGTAAAGGATGTTATTGTTCTCTGCATTACCCTTCCTTAGATTGCATGGTTAAATAACCCTACAGACATCAGTGTGTGCGTGTGTTTACGGTAATCCAGGCGTTTTGGGTCGGTCCCCTCAGACAGACACTCTATAGTGTGTTATACAGACCCAACTCTCTCTTCCAGAGAACAGGACTGACATTGAGACTGATAATCTTGACAGGCCACAAGAGCAGGGAGACGGACGCATACACTGGTAATGTAAACACGCTTTGGTATTGAGTGTCGTCTACAGAGGCTCTTCAAGGGACACGACGAGAGTCTGGCAATTGTTCTACGTCCCCAGAGTCCGATGAACTCGTGGATGCCATTTTGCGTGTCTCTGCGTGCAGTATGAAGGAAGTTAGAGGTAGCCAATGCTAGCTATTGTTAGCGCAATGACTGGAAGCCTGCAGGTACAGTAGAGTACACCTGAATCTCCCAATATCCCTATAACGTACAGAGCTTTGCCCAGTTCTATCGGATGACATGCCCCAGCTGTCCCAGCTTTTTAGGTTGTGATTACTGTACTGTAGGCGACAGCCTGCCAGTGACCATATGAGGCCTAAATATTACATGATATAGCCAGAGTGTATCTAGAAAAGAATGGAAGAGATATTCCATCAAGGATGTTGCTTTAAGTTCTCAAATCTGGTATTTTTCTCCTTTAGTATTTTGTATTCATGTAGAATACTTCCTCTTTAGGGAGCAGAAGAGCATTACTACCGCTCTTATTGTACAGCTTAAACTACACTACTGAAGAACAAAATGAACAGCTTCTAAAGCAAGGCAGCTTGTGTTTTGAGTTGGACCTGTAGGCCACACTGGGACTGGGGGCTGTTCTTTTTTCCCAAAAGTATTTTCCACTCTACCTCTTAAACTGCCTCGCTGCGTCCTCAATATGTTCACCAACCACCTACCTCCAAAATATAGGCTAGCCCGCTCTTTTGTTCCCGAGAACCTGAGGTGATGCCCGTTTTTTATTCATTTTTTTAATTCATTTTTTTCCCTCTCTCACAAACAAATAATCTTGCCTCTGTCTGTCGTAGAAGATTTGCTGGAGCTGGCATCGGAACTGAAATCACAGCCTCCAGCACCAGTGTCAGAGGTCTCTGTGTCTAAGAGCGCCCTCTCGGGTATGGCCTCTCCTGACCTCCAACCCCTTTATTTCTGATAGGGGGCTGTGTGAGCTGCAGGGTTGGGCTCAATTCCATTTTGATGAGTGTTCATTCAGGAAATGTTTCAGGAATTGATTCATGAATCTTGAGAGACTTCATAAACGAATCATAAATTGATCATGAATAGATTATTAGGACATGGAATTGAGTCCACCTCTGGTTGTGATTGTGCCTCTTGTTTGTGGCTTCAAAAGCAATTTGCTCATTGGTTCTTTTGGCCTCTGCCTCTTCGCGAATCATCATCCAGCTTCTTGTCACAACTACCTCAACATGCATTTGTTTTCGCTTCTTGCTTCACAGCTGCCTGCTTCACTTTTCATATATACCCCTGAGTGCCTTTAAATCCCCCTAAATGATGTGCTTTTCCTCCGTTTTCCTCTCTTCTCTTCATCCAGTTTTCAGTTTCCGTAATCACCATCTACAACCAATGCTTCTTTTAAAATAGTCTCTCTCTCGCTCTCTCTCGCTCTCTCTCGCTCTCTCTCGCTCTCTCTCTCATTTCTACAGACAAAGGTCAGTTCTTCTGAGGGCGTCTGCCTTTCCTTCCTAATGCATTTTTAATGAAATCTCTTGTCAGGATTTAAGGATGATTCTGCTGCTCCCCTGCTGCTGGACTCTCAACAATCCATGATATTTCCTGCTTCTGTTCAGAAATTGCATGTTTTTATTATGAATTATTATACCAGAACAGAACTCAGAAGCATGGCATAATCATTCATAGTAAAAACATGCAATTTCTGAACAGAAGCAGGAAATATCATGGATTGCAGACGCCTTTCTTGTTGTTGAGGCTTTTCAGAACACTTTTTATTCAGGTCACACAGCCACCCCCCCCCCCCCCCCCCCCCCCCCCCCCCCCCCCCCACAGATCGTAGCATTAGGTATCGGGCCTAGAGTTGTGGCTCTTGTGTTCATGAAGTTTTAGGCTGTTGTCATGACAAAGACCGTGGACGTAAGCTTCCTGTATTTAGATTGCCCCGGCCGGCGGTCAGTAAGTTAAGAACCCTTGTGGTTTTGTATCCGATAACGCTGTTGTATAAGTGGCACTCTGCAGTAACATGCTCTCTCCCAGTCACGGCCAACGGGCCAACCTCAGAATAAGTGAAAGGGGGGGGGGGGGGGGGGGGGGGGTTCTGGGCTAATGGGTCAATATGGTCACCACTTAACTGGTGCTGTGGCCTTGGTCAGCACGGTGGCGCCATGGCAACAGAAGGCTGAACCCCCAAGTCCCTATAGAGCCATAGCTAGTCACCCCGGAGCATTTTAAACATGGCTCGTAGGATTGATGTCATGGACTTCATTCATCTTCACACTCGGTTCATTTACCATAGGGACGTGATGATCATGGGGTTCATAATGCTTTGTATAATTGCGTCCGTGGTGTTATAGCCCGTTTTTAGCTACTTACTCACTCAGTGACTCCAGGTCTCTCAACTGTCAGTGGGCCTTTATTCAACAATGATTTATGGTATTGCCAGAAGGACAAAAGGCACTTTGGTGGTTGTGTTCTCAACGGTAGCCCACAGCTATAGATACCACAGTGTCTACTCTGCTGTGCACTACAGACGAGCTTTGGCTCTAACCTCTGTCCACGAAAACATGAAAGATTGAGCAATTTCCATGAATAGAACTACGTGCGTAATGTAATTAGTTCACTTCCTCCAAACCTTCCTTGAACCACATGGCATGAGCAATATACCGCAGGACAAGAGAACAAGGCTAGATATCTAGATTTAGGCCTACATTGTAGGGCCTCATGTTCCTTTCACTGAGTCTATTGTATGTCTGCTACCAGCAATAGTCCGTAAGTTACACTTGTCAATACAGGATAGCCAACTGCAATACAAGGACCATGGTGCATGTGTCTGGTGCTTTAGTCCCTAACTGGGGTTCAGTGACTCTGACTGCCCTATTAGCTGTAGGCAAAATCATTTATAGCCACTTAGATGATGCTGAGCTTGCAGACTGAGAACTGTCAATGGTTGACATGGAGGAATCATCAAGCTTTCCTGAAATCGGAATTTGCGGATAAGCATTTCTTATTAACGTATATGCTAACCCCCCCCACCCTCACCCCAGAAAATGTTAGGTACAATGCCTTCAGAAAGTATTCTTACCCCTTGACTTATTCCACGTTATGTTACAGCCTGCATTCACCCATCTCCACACACTAGCTCATAATGACAGTGAATATTTTTTGTTGATGACATTTTTGCAAATTGATTGAGAATAAAATCCCCAAATATCTTATTTACACAAGTATTCACACCCCTGAGTCAATACTTTGTAGAAGTACCTTTGGCAGTGATTACAGCTGTGTGTCTTTCTGGGTACGTCTCTAAGAGCTTTCCACACCTGGATTGTGCAATATTTGCCCATTCTTCTTTTCAAAATTCTTCAAGCACTGTCAAATTGGTTGTTGATCATTGCTAGACAACCATTTTCAGGTCTTGCAATATATTTTCATGTAGATTTTAAGTCAAAACTGTAACTCGGCCACACATTCACTGTCTTCTTGGTAAGCAACTCCAGTGTAGATTTGGCCTTGTGTTTTAGGTTATTGTCCTTCTGAAAGGTGAATTCATCTCCCAATGTCTGTTGGAAAGTAGACTGAACCAGGTTTTCCTTTAGGATTTTGCCTGTGCTTAGCTCCATTACATTTTCTTTTTTTTTATCCTGAAAAACTCCCCAGTCCTTAATGATTACAAGCATAACCATAACATGATGCAGCCACCACTATGCTTGAAAATATTGAAAGTGGTACTCAGTAATGTGTTTGGGGCAAATCCAATACAACACAAGACTTTGTATTCAGGATACTTTTTTGTTTGTTTGTTGCAGTATTTGGCTTACTTTAGTGCCTTGTTGCAAACAGGATGCATGTTTTGGAATAGTTTTATTCTGTTCAGGCTTCCTTCTTTTCACTCTGAGTTAGGTTAGTATTGTGGAGTAAATGCAATGTTGTTGATCCATCCTCAGTTTTTTTAAACTCTGTAACCGTTTTAAAGTCACCATTCTTCCTCTTCAGCAACTGATTTAGGAAGAACGAACATCTTTGTGGTGACTGGGTGTACTGATACATCATCCAAAGTATAATGAACCTTACCTTACGTGTGGGGCACTGAGATACGAGGTAGTCATTCAAAAATCATGTTATACACCATTATTGCACAAAGAGTGAGTCCATGCAAAAAATGTGACTTGTTAAGCACATTATTCCTCCTGAACTTATTTAGGCGTGCCATTACAAAATGGTTAAATACTTATTGACTCAAGACCATTCAGCTTTATTTTGATTGAATTTGTAAACATTTCGAAAAACAGAATTCCACTTTGAGATTATGGGGTGTTGTGTGTAGGCTAGTGAGAGAATAAAAACCTCAAAGGAATCCATTTTAAATTCAGGCTGTAACACAACAAAATGTGAAATAAGTCAAGGGGTGTGAATTCTCTCTGAAGACACTGTAGATCGACAGATAGGTGGTGTAGGGCAGCCGTGACTGTCCCCGAAACTACACTTGCACATGACCGAGAGTAACTTAGCGCTTTTAGCGAGCTTTAGACGAGAGGATTTATTTTGGCAGGTGGCTTGTGTGTGTGTGTGTGTGTGTGTGTGTGTGTGCGTGCGTGCTGTTCAGTTTGATCATACTTGTGTGAGTGTTCGCTGTATGTTGGAGATCAGCTGACCGGTGCCTGTAGAAAGTCTAATGAAGACCCCCTTTTTCCCCCCTTTGTCTTCTTCCTCTTCCTCTTCTTCTTCCTCTTCCATCGAACCCTGGGCCACGCAGCTACCAGAGGGATGACTGCTACAGGTCAAGGTATAACCGCAATGCCCATCTGACCATCTCTCTTCCTCAGACCACATGTAGCCATGAGGAAGTGGAGTTTTTGAGACCGACTACCATCCATGCATATTCTGTATCAAATCATCGTCAACGTCTTTTACATTTTTTTTATTTTTTATTACATTTTCAAATAATCATCCCAATAGCTCTCATACCAATTTGAAAACCGAGATCGGGTTTAGCATGGAGATGTAATGGACAATCTCCAGTATTGATTTGAACCGCAACTCATCTCAATCACCATTATAGTAGTACCACGGCGTGTGCATTGTAGAACAGAGGACACTGTCTCATTGGAATGTTTCACGCTTTAGATTCCCAATTTTTATATTGATCCTTGAAATGTATTCATCTTAAGTGGGTGATGGAGTTTGATTTCAAGTGCAAGGTCGATCATTTAAGGATTTCAGAATGGTTCTTACGCTGAGTGATACCACACCATAGCTATAGTTTTTAACCATGCTTTGTTTACATTTGAATTTGTTTAACGTTACAAACAATTGGAGTTAAACAAGCTTATTTCGGGTTCTGATGGGATAATGACGCTTGAACTAAGATCGAGGCAAAAGTTATATTCTTCAAGAATCAATGGGTAGATATCATTTATAAGTCCAGAAAAAGATGGAGCAATTGCAGTTTCCCCCCTTTTTTTAAAGGAGGAAACCATGATGTATTGTATGTGGGGCTAGCAGCCAGAAAACCCTCCCCCGCCGCAAGGCCCATTTGCAAAGGAAACAATCTGGCAGCCAGACTAGCGTTGATTCATCGCCATTGCAATTTCATATATCACAACGATCCAAGAGCGAGAGAAATTCAGAGCTGTTGGGTCATTGTGAGTACTGTGTTGAATGAGACTTTAAAAAAAAAAAATTTATCTTGTATTGATATGGTACAGCTTTGCTTTGACTTCTGTTGTGCATTTTGGTTGATTTCTTTTTTTTTTTTTTTCAGGCAGAAGTTGAGGGCTTAGTGTCTGAGCTGTTAGGTGCTTTTTATGAACCCACAGCTACATACATAGTTCATAGCGCTCATTGTGTAGTCTACCCATCCTTTCTGCTAGAAACATGGAAGCAAAACGTTTGCAACTGCATTGAATGTGATTTGCAAACGGAGCTTCTTATAAAAACACCTACAGCTCTCAAGATTTAGGTACCAAAACGATCCAGATAATTGCAGTTGATATATTTGATGTTTCATTGTTGTTCCTGTTGATGCCAGCAAAAAAAAAAAAAAAGGTTCCTTTGCCCTTTGTTTTGTGTTCCTGCTCCTTCAGTGGTTGTTTTCTTTCCTTTCGATTCTTTCTTTCCCTTTATTTCTGTTATTTTTGTTGGGTGTTGAATGTGTGTCTCTGAGGAGGAGGTAAGTGTCTCTAACACCACAGTCCTGCTGTGGATCTATCCCCTCTGTCCCTTATCGTTCTGCTTCCCGGTTCCCACCACACCAGAGGAGCTCACTGCATCGCTCAGCCCCACACCAGAAGGCGTCAGTCCTGCCACAGAGAGCGGCCGCAGTAGCAGGTCCGGCTTTGCCGACGGCGGGAACGAAGACGGGGAGCGGGCTGGGTCGGTGAGCCCCTGGGCGTCTCCTTCAGCCCCTGAAGCCCCAATCGAGAGGGACACTCCAAGGCTCTTCTCCCCAGACTCGCTGGGGTCTGAGATGAAGAGGAGCTCGTCAGACAAGGTCTCTGTGGGCCACAGCCTGAGCGACTCTGGGTCTGAGGACGAGGATGAGGAGGACGTATGTGAGAGCAAGGAGGCTCCTACCTCGGCCTATGAAGACGGGATCAGTCCTGGGAAGCCTCAGAGCCCTCTCTTCATGGAAAAGGAGGGGACGAAAGAGCAGGTGGATGAAGAAAAAGAGGAGGATAGCGACGAGGATGAAGAGGAGGAGAGAACAGAGGTGTCAACGATCCGCAGGAGGCCACGGCGTGAGGTCAGCTCAGAAGAGGAAGAGCAGCAGAAAGATGAAGGTTGCACCCCTGTCATTCCCGTTGCCATGACCCCGGAGGAAGCCAAGCAGCGCGTCCTATCCTTTGACTACACGGAGCCTGAGGGACACCCCCCTGGTCAGGGCATCCCTGCAGGGTTGCAGAACGGAGCAGACAAGACCCCCCCAGAGAGCAAGAGCCCTGACTCCAACAGGGCCGACCATGAATCTCCCTTCTCCCCTAGCACCGCAGCCAACCGGACCAAGGACCAGTCTCCTCTCATCGAGTACCAGCCAGATGCCCGTGATGCGGTGGAGCAGGAGACTGAGGAGAAGGTGCAGGAGGAAGAAGAGGTGCAGGAGAAGGTAGCTAGTCCCCTGCCCATGATTGCTGTGCCCCAGATGGAGGTTGAGCCTGTCCAGAAGGATGATGTGAAGACCTCAAAGGACATTCAAGGCCAATACCTGCAGTCGGCAAACGAGGACGTCATCGAAGTGGTGACGGCAGCTCAGTCGGTGACCAAAGCCAAACCTGCAGAAGCCAAACCTGCAGAAACTAAGCCTGGCAAGCCTGCTAGTGGCCCCAAAGGTGATGCCAAAGGAGGTGCTCCTACAGCAGCCAAAGGCCCGGTCAGAAAAGTGACCGCTAACGCTGTTGCCCCTCCCCCCAAGACCACCGCAGCTAAATCTCTGAAAGCACCCTCAAAAGATGCCGCCCCACCTGGCGGAAAAGCAAATGCTCCAGGTGCCCAGCTGAAAGGTCTGTTTTCTGTTCTAGTTTATCAATCCCACCTCTCCACCTCCTCCTCCTTTCTTTTCTCTCAGATATTCTCTTCTTCTTACTAGAGCAACACAATAAAGCAGCACCCTTTCTGAAAAACATGCACAAAACGCAAAATGTGAACGTGTTCGGTTGATGAAACGGACTGCTTGTCGCCGCCACCACCACCGCCGGTTTCTTTCTAGTCTCTTCTTTGTTCACTTCGTTCTCTTTTGAGCTTTCTCTTTTCTCTGTGTTTGGTCTGTGTTCTGTCTGTGTTTCCAGCCCCTGTTTTAGGTCACTAACCCTCCTGTGCCCAAATTATTTTTGCTGGCAATGTTTTCCACCCGTCAGCCCCTTTTGCATGTCACTTGCATGTCTGTTGGGTGTGCAACATCACATCATCGTGACTGTGTATTTATGGGTCACCTTTCCTTCCACCTCCCGTCTTCTGAAACACACACACACACACACACACACACACACACATATGGTATGGTTCACACGTGTATGCACACACACACACACATGGTATGGTTCACACGTGTATGCACACACACATGGTATGGTTCACACGTGTATGCACACACACACACCACACTCTGGCTACTGTTTCCTGTCTATTAAATGAGCAGAAAAGTGTAAGTCAGCACTGTTTGTCAGGTTTAATGTAAGCATCCATGCATACTATCTTCCCCTGCAGTGCAGGTGGTCTCTCACAGAGTGTATTTGCTACACACTACTTATCATTAGATGGATCACTGGTTCTCTTTATGCTAATCATCTTTAAGGTTGCCTACATTGCTAATTGTCAGTAATGATCAGATAATGGCTGATAAGCACTTGCACATTGCATGATAAGGAAATGATTCCCGTTTCAAAGGTACATTTTCTGTAAAAGCTTTTCTAAATGATTACTGGAGTGTAAATAGTGAATCAGTTTAATGGGAACCACCCACTCTTTCAATACAGCCATTGATAGGCAGGCAATAATGTTTATCTCCTAACTAACCATTTGCAAGCATCACGGTCATCACGGAGACTCAATTTCCTGCTTATCCAATAACATGCAGGCCTGACGTTAAATAAAAAGGACGGTTTCTAAGCAGTTGTCTGTACCACATTCATTGGCCCTAAAACTAATTTAGTCCCCCCCCCCCCCCTCAAATGATTAGCCTAGTCCCAGACAGTGTATTATCTCTGATTCTCTGAGTGGACTGATTCGGGGGATCAGGCCAAGAGGCTTCATTTTTGAAACTCTTACTTATTTTTGAAACTCTTAAGACTTACTGTGCTTAAACCTCCCCACGCAGTGTAATGTCAATACGCAGATCATTTCGAATCTGGGGCAAGTTTCAAATTAAAGTTCAATAAAAGTTTATGGCAAATGTACTTTCTGGCAATTCATTTCAGTGTGCTGACAATTACTATGAAATCCAAAAGCTACTTTAAAGCATCCGGATACAGCAACTAGAGTAGTTAACACGCATCGTCCGTTAGCATTTTCATGCCTGGGATGAATAGGCAATTTAGCTTCAGAGAGTTAGCCTAGCCTAGTGCAGCGAGGTCTCAAAGTTGCTGATTAGACCGGACTATGATATTAGCACTGACTCTCAGTCCCCTTCTTTGACCCTCTCTTGCAGCCAAGGCCAGTGCAGGGGCTGGGAAAGAAGCAGCTGAGAAAAAGGTAGGTGATAATTGATGTGTGGACCAGAGGTCTGACCTCTGGAGTGATCTTGAGATATATCGATGCCTGCTGCGTCTCAGTGCTTCACTTTACAGCTGCAAAGGAGGTTCCAAACATGTTGGCTCAAATTTGACAGAAACTTTTGCATCAACCATCTGCCTTCAACTGAATGCCCTAAAAAACGAACGGTTTTGCTCTGCAATTGAAGTACAGCATATCTGCATGTAAAGCCATTCACCAATCACACACACTTTTTGACATATTGAATTTAAGATTTTTACTGTTTACATTTTTAAAAATGGCTTATATTGGTTTTAATTGTTTGTCTATATCGCTTATAGGTTTTTGTTAAGTTCCACCATCGTAATGCATTTCTTTAAATGTTGTTTGCTTTCACTTTGGTCTTTTCCTTTGTGTTTCATAACACTTTTTTTACCACCTTTGGTCACAAGACACCCAACGCCACCACACCTGTCAAAGCATCCACCCCCAAACGACCCTCCTCGGTCCAAACCACCCCCAACAAAAAGCCTTGGTCCTCTTCCTCTGCCCCAGCCTGCAACACTAGCAGGCCCAGCTCAATATTTAAACCCAGTCCAGGCAGTGCAAGAGCCAGAGAACCCAGGCCAAGGGTAAGTAACACACATGGACAGGTCTCAACTTTGACCACGATCCCAGGCTCAGGCCAGCCTATCCATAGGCTCATAATGCTCAATGGCATTATGACATGAATACCTCAAAGTTCCATGGTGTTGAATGATCTTATGCAATGCCTCTCCCTAAACCCCAAACACTCAGTCAGTTCTTTCCCAAATTAGTCCGGAGTCTTTTGTTTCAACACCGGTTCATCGCTTGTTGTGTAGTTTCTAGTTTTTCCATTCTAGAAGTAACTGTGCTGTTTGGTTTCCAGACTGGAGATGGGAAGACCGCCAGCACCAGGACTCCAGGTGCCAAACCCCAGGGTGCTGGGACCAGGATGCAGACCAAGACCACTGCTGGAGGTCAGTCAGTACTCAGGACATGTTCAACAGATGGTCAACTCTCAATGTGTTCCTTTAAACTCGTACAGCAGTGCCTACAATGGGAGCACATGAAGCGCAATCACCATTAATCCATTGAGAGTCCCCCAATTCGAGAGAGGTTAACACATGGAGTGTGAGCAGAGATGAGGGGGCATGATAAGGATATGG
Source organism: Oncorhynchus clarkii lewisi (assembly GCF_045791955.1). NCBI lineage: Eukaryota > Metazoa > Chordata > Actinopteri > Salmoniformes > Salmonidae > Oncorhynchus > Oncorhynchus clarkii. The sequence continues at coordinate 66,192,993 of NC_092158.1, read as the reverse complement.
TCAGACTCCATATCCCCATTGAAAAAGGTTCTAACTCTAACAACAGCTTGATACCTTTGCCATCTCTAACATGTGACAGCTTGACAATTACATTTGCATCCCCAGCACGTTAGATGGTGTCACCACCATTTCCTTTGCTCTCTTTGGAATGGCGTGATGGAGAGAGAAAAATGTACCTAGAAGTGTCTGGGCATTTTGGCTTTAACTACAGGCTGAGCAAAACATCACCGGAGCCTAGTTTCAAATAATTGAACTTTTGCAGGTCTTGTTCCAGAAAACAGGAGCACAAACATAGATTGAAATAACCTAATCCTAGATTATGTTTCTCCTATCCTTGTAGTTGATTCCCCCAAGACGCCCCAAGACCGTAGTGGCTACAGCAGCCCCAGCACACCCAAGTCCCCCGCCAGCCGGGAGGTGAAGAAGGTGGCGGTGGTGCGGACCCCTCCTAAATCCCCTGGGTCCATGAGGGGGCGCAGTCCGGTGCCCCTGGCCGCCCCCATGCCCGACCTGAAGAACGTCCGGTCAAAGATTGGCTCCACGGAAAACATCAAGCACTCGCCTGGTGGAGGACGGGTAGGGCTTGAAACCGTTTTCTTTCATTTTTTTAATGATATGGTAAGGGTTGAAGAATTTCAGAAACCTTCCCAAAGTTTGCAGGTTTTTCAGAAACCCATGGTAAGAGGAAGAGGGGGTGATGGGAATCTGCCAACAGGAAGTCCTCCAACTGGGATTTCTGAAAAACCCAGGAACTTCTGAAAAGTGGCCTGAAATGTACAACCTGGGTGCTGTTTTTCTTAGGTATCTTTCTTCCAAGCTTGAGTTGTTTATCACAGGCCGGAATCCACGTACCACTCCAGTAATTGGCATTTCAAAGCTTATGTTGGAGTTGTGATCACAAATGGCTTTACAGTATTTGTTGAATATGTCCAGAACAATAAAAAAAAAGGTTTGTTCCGTATTAGTTCCTTGGATGTTTGTAAGAACACTTTCTCCCTCCTGACTCTTTCAGGTGCAAATAGTTGAGAAGAAGATGGATTTAAGTAACGTTCAGTCAAAGTGTGGCTCCAAAGCCAATCTCAAGTATACCCCAGGAGGTGGCAATGTGAGTAACACAGACGGCATGGCGGTCAAGAGACTGCAGACAGGGACATTACCCATTTTCGAACTCCTACAGTACAGAACCCACACACTTCCATAAAGACTGGTCACTTGATCATTGATCTGTAACTATTTTGAGATCAGTGCATGTCAGATATCCCTGACCTGTGAAATAAGGACATTGCCTCATGCCTGTAACTTCTGAAGGTGATACATCTAGCTATTGAATTGGTATCTGCGGTGCAGACACCGACCTTGAACTTTGAGGCCATCTTGTAGATAATCTGGTTTAAGTAAATGTCTAAATAGCAGTCAGCAGCAAGATCCACATCGCAGCCTTGCAGCTGCTGCAGCAACCTGCCAGAAAGGTGATATTTTCGCCTCTCCTCTACCTCTTCCAGGTGCAAATTTTACATAAGAAGATCGACTTGTCTAGTGTTCAGTCTAGGTGTGGCTCCAAAGACAATCTCAAGCATGTCCCCCGAGGTGGTAACGTGAGTAACTTGAGGATGAACTCATGGTTTGGTCTTGAGTCTTCCCGCAGTTAGAACCAGATCATGGCCTTGGCCAGAACATAAAGGCTATTCCTTCTCCACTCTCTGCTCCTCCTAGACTTAAATTAAATGAGGACTTCACTAGTTTATAGCTAGATAGTTACTTAAGTTTGAGGAGTTTACAGGCTTTCTTCATTTTTGTTAAATTTACTCTCTGATATTCTCTTATTATGGTAGCACAAGCTATGTAAGTTTGTAAACAATATTTCAACTCGATTCCTTTTAAATCAGTTAGGCTATCGCTTGATTTGATACAGGAACATTAAATAAATCAACAAAGTGAATGGAACAACATTTCAAATCAGATGAATGTGCCGAGGTAATTATAGTCTTGAAGTATATGATGCATGTGACCATATTCAACATAACAAATGAGAGCCCGCTCTACATAATGTTTTCAAGTAGGAACACTTCTCTGAAGTCTTAACATCTTACAGTTGCAGCACGTTATGAAACGTCCTTTTATTTTTCCAAATGCGAAAACATTCAAAATCACATGTAAAACTATACATGAACAGGTCTTATAGTTTTATGACCTGTTCATGTGGAGGTTCAAGCTGGGATCAAGCCTAAATATCTTTGAGATACTGCATTAACTTCTGGTCACCGCCATTTGTCCCCTTAAAGCTTAATGTTTTCATAGTTTTCAAAGACACAACTTTCAAAACAGATTCCTCATACAGTTGCCCTTTACAGATTCATTCCACACTGGCCTAGTGTAAAGGCAAGCATTGTGATTTGATCTGCATTTCTACCCTATACAAATCAATTCCAACACAATACACTAAGTTTCCAACGTCTGTTTAAAACCTAGACTTTTCTAGAAAATTAGAATTGCTGACCTTATCGTATCACAAGCAACCCAGTCCCCCTCACAAATAAAGCCATTGTTTCTCTCAATGAGTCACGATTACAGACCACTCAGACCAGAGTGGATGGTGCAGCGCAGTGTACTTGCTGTCAGCAGCACAGGTCTGTCAGCCAGTGTCCTCTCATTGAGCTGACTAAATGCCTTACAGTAATGGAATGTGCACGTCAGACGTCATTAAATCTGGCTTTGGATTGATACAGTACAGCCTTAGTATACAGACCTGAAATGAGATGACCCAGAACGATGAGGGACTTACCATAATTAAATGTGCGCTCAATAGAGCTCTCCACAAAACGATTTGACAAAAGTATGAGGAAAGATCCAGCGAAGTAAAATTTATGAATCTATTTGATTTCTATGGGCTGATGGGTATTTTCACCAGGTTCATCTACCAGGTTTATCTCTCGGGACTATTGTGTGCTTTGGCATTCCCTAAAAAGAGAATGATCTGTTAGATAAATTATGTGAGTTTATGTTGTGTACTGTATGTACAGTGGGCCCCAGGCACAGTTGGGATACAATAAGCCCAATTAGACCAATAGAAAAGAGTAGCAGACTAGAGTAGCATCTGAGACTAAATCTTACTGGCTTCAACTTTCTTTAGAGGGCAACACAACCACCCAGAAAGCCAAGATAAAGGCCTAATCTCTTTAAAAACTTTGATTTCATTAAACTGCAATGGGACACTGGTTTAAGGTTAGGGCTTGTCAGGGACAGTTGTATAGCACCTTGGCCCCTTTTGAGTCCCTGAAAACAGCTGCATGGGTAAGGCATTACAGGGGGCAGGGCATCCTTGCCTGGAGATGCTGTTGCCAAGTTTGTGTTTTTGGTCTGTCTGCCCTAGATCTGTCTCCTCAAATGTGTCTCCAATAACCTGTATGATGCACCCCAATGGCTCTTGTAGTCTCAAACTCTCCAAGTCCAATACGCGGTTCAGTGTCTTGAACTGAACACCTCGACATCCGTGCTGGTCGTTACCTTGCATGACATGGATGACGTGAATGCAGTAGTGATGAGACAAAGCAGAACATCATTGACTTATAATGGTGGCACGGTTCTCCTGGTTGGTGTATGACCGTGAGCATGCAGTCCCAGCGGGCAAACTTTGGGGTGGTAAATCCATAATGACGCCATTTTCTGGTTCTAAAAATGTCAGATTACAACCAGTTAAAATCCTCATCTCGTTTATGACAATACCAAGATGTCTGGGAAAGAGGTCATATTCTGGTCCGATAATTAGTTAAAGGCATCTTTTAGCTGACCAAGACATTGACAAACATTTATTATAATCAGAATACAACCTATGACGTCACAAAAGACAGAATTACAACCAGTTTTGTCCGCTGGACTCAACCTGAATCCTGTCAATTGTGATATTTACTTCCAACTCATTGTCCCCTCCGCCACCACCCATCAACCTCCTGTAAATCAATAGTGTCTAAGTAGAGATGTAAGATTCAACGCTTACAACAGAAATGAGGAGGCCAGTTTATTTATACTGGTACTGGTAAATGGATAGTGATTGGGCTGCACTGAGTTGGATGTGGCTGCAGCGTTGCAGTCTTGCTGTAGTTGTGTCTTATCTGCTCGGAGAAACAAGGGCTGGGCTTCTTTGCTGTGTGTCGAGAGTAATGTGATGAAAGCCTGTATCTCTATGCAGCACTGACACCACCATGTGTCTGTACTGCGTAAATACACGTTCAAACTGCATACCAGCAAATCGCTGCATGTTTGGATGTGTATATGTTTGTGTGTATGTAATGTTTTTTTCCCCCAGCAATATTCATTTAAACACATAGGCCTATTGTTTTATTTTTTTCATTTTATTCAAGAGAGTAAACCTATTTCGCTTAGGTTGCTTTGGGGATTTGGTTTTGTCTAGATTGTAGTGGAGACTTGTTTTAAATCATGGATTGGAGTGATTTTATGAGAGCTCTGGTCATTTGAATTTCATATTCATAAACTCAGCAAAAAAAAGAAACGTCCTCTCACTGTCGACTGCGTTTATTTTCAGCAAACTTAACATGTAAATATTTGAATGAACATAAGATTCAACAACTGAGACATAAACTGAACAAGTTCCACAGATATGTGACTAACAGTAATGTAATAATGTGTCCCTGAACAAAGGGGGTGGGGGGAGGGGGTCAAAAGTAACAGTCAGTATCTGGTGTGGCCACCAGGTGCATTAAGTACTGCAGTGCATCTCCTCCTCATGGACTGCACCAGATATGCCAGATCTGGCTGTGAGATGTTACCCCACTCTTCCACCAAGGCACTTGCAAGTTCCCCGACATTTCTGGGGGGAATGGCCCTAGCCCTCACCCTCCGATCCAACACTGACATTCCTGTCTTGAAAGAAATCATGCACAGAATGAGCAGTATGGCTGGTGGCATTGTCATGCTGGAGGGTCATGTCAGGATGAACCTGCAGGAAGGGTACCACATGAGGGAGGAGAATGTCTTCCCTGTAACGCATAGTATTGAGATTGCCTGCTATGACAACAAGCTCAGTCCGATGATACTGTGACACACCGCCCCAGACCATGACGGACCCTCCACCTCCAAATCGATCCCGCTCCAGAGTACAGGCCTCGGTGTAACGCTCATTCCTTCGACGATAAACGCGAATCCGACCATCACCCGAGGTGAGGCAAAACCGCGACTCGTCAGTGAAGAGCACTTTTTGTCAGTCCTATCTGGTCCAGCGACGGTGGGTTTGTGCCCATAGGCGACGTTGTTGCCGGTGATATCTGGTGAGGACCTGCCTTACAACAGGCCTACAAAGCCCTCAGTCCAGCCTCTCTCAGGCTATTGCGGACAGTCTGAGCACTGATGGAGGGATTGTGCATTCCTGGTGTAACTCAGGCAGTTGTTGTTGCCATCCTGTACCTGTCCTGCAGGTGTGATGTTCGGATGTACCGATCCTGTGCAGGTGTTGTTACACGTGGTCTGCCACTGCGAGGATGATCAGTTGTCTGTCCTGTCTCCCTGTAGCGCTGTCTTAGGCATCTCACAGTACAGACATTGCAATTTATTGCCCTGGCCACATCTGCAGTCCTCATACCTCCTTGCAGCATGCCTGAGGCACAATCACGCAGATGAGCAGGGACCCTGGGCTTCTTTCTTTTGGTGTTTTTCAGAGTCAGTAGAAAGGCCTCTTTAGTGTCCTAAGTTTTCATAACTGTGACCTTAATTGTAAGCTTTTAGTGTCTTAATGACCGTTCCACAGGTGCATGTTCATTAATAGTTTATGATTCATTGAACAAGCAACAGTGTTTATATCCTTTACAATGAAGATCTGTGAAGTTATATGGATTTTTACGAATTATCTTTAAAAGACAGGGTCCTGAAAAAGGGACATTTCTTTTTTTTTGTTGAGTTTATATATATTTTTGTATTATTTAGCAATTTACTTCGATAAACATTTGATCAGATACATCGATTATAAAAGTGCTGTTTTCATGAATGTCAGTCATTTTATGATTACTTTCATCCTCCTGATCATCGGGTATCTTGTCTCGCTTCTCAGGAAAACAGACGTGGGGGAATGTGTAGTAGAGAATATTCCTGTAAAAATTTGAAGGAAAAGGTGAAAGGCTGGTAATCCAATCCATCTAATCACATATGTGTCCTTACATACTTGGCGCGGGTTAAACTGGGTTAGAAAACAGCATTGTATCGTCATAGTTCCTAGAGATGTAATGAAACATCTTTGCATTGTACCCAAGAGGGCCTTTGCATCCAAATTTGAGACCTAGTTGTCTCATTTAGATTCAAATTTCATCAATATGGCCTGATTTTTTTTGATAACGATGACTGAATTCCCTGAAATATTCTAGCTATCTTTTCATTTTTAAGGAAATTCTCATGTGTGGGTGCAATAGGATAACCCCTTTCCCTTTTTCCAACCAATATCTATTAAGGACAATGCTAAAAGCAAGTCTATTCAGGAAGCCATTCATGGTGGTGTCCTTGTCCTTGCATGTGACTGATGCTGACTCATTCTAGATTGTCTCTCTGTATTCTGCCTCCTCGCATCGCCCAACAAGGACCACCCCTCTGGTCTGATTCTATCTATGCTCTGATGATCTCCTTTGTTTCTCCCCATTTGCCATATCCAGGTTCAAATTACTCACAAAAAGATTGACCTCAGCAACGTACAGTCAAAGTGTGGATCGAAGGCCAACATTCACCACAAACCAGGTAATTTATGTACAGAATAAAACCTTATGGTGACTGAAAGGAAACAACATGCAACAGAGAGACCCTGCTCTAACATGGACTACGGTTGAGGCTATTGGTGGTCGATACTCAGCCATATCAACAAATAGTTTTATGCTCCCTGACGAATAGGAAAATGTGTTGAATAACCTTTGCAGTGCTAAAGAATGCCGCTTGTCTTCATTAGGTGGAGGCAATGTGGAGATCAAATCGGAGAAGTTGGACTTCAAGGTTCAGTCTAAGATTGGGTCCATGGACAACGTTGGTCATGTGGCTGGAGGTGGCGGGAGGAAGGTAAACGGACTCACTATCACTAATGTCCGAATTGACTCGCACGTCTTTCAAAAACAATACTTTCATGTTTCAATCTTTCAAAAAAAAAATAACCTATTACAATCAATTACTAATTTCTATTCTGAAACATTGAATTATTCTGCCCGAATTCTGGAGTCAACAGTCTGCACACAATTCATTGCTAATATTCTCTCTGGCTTCAAATCTCTGAAATCTAAACTAAATTATCACTCTTCTTGCTTGGCAAACTCTTCCTTAGCAAACTGAGCATGCCATGAAACTTGCTTGTAAACATTTCTAAAATGTCACGCAAAAGAGCGATTAACACAGGGTCACATTGATTACTAAGTAGGCCTCTCTCTCTGCATTGCCAATAGGCATACGCCTGAGTGTCATGTACTTACAAACACATTTTTAAATCAATATTTCATATAAAGCCTAACAATAGATCATAAATACATTTTATTGCAAATACAAACTTCCCTAAAGGTAACTGATCGCTGTTTAAAAAAAACTCTTACCACACGGAGGCCAATTTTAAACTCAATACAGTAAGAAACTGAGGCAGTATTTTCCCTCATCTCGACACCCAGAACCAAATCAGATACTCAATATTTTAATTCTTAAGCCTATATCAAGAGATTACATTTTCCCTTGCAATGGCAACTCTGGCGACCCATTCCCCTGCTCTCCTTCCTCTTCTCTTTGCCCAGCATGTTTGGGTGGCAGCAGCTCCTCTCATTTAGCCCGTGTACCCGTCTCTTTAGCTAATCCACTCCATGTCATGTGCCAAAGAGAGTGGCCTTTCTGTCAACTTCAAATATGATCATTCTATCATTAATGAGCTTGAGGAGAACGGAAGATTTGATCCTGATTCGATCACCCTTAGAGCTATCCTCCAATCACAACTATTATGCAAATATTGGAACTTTTTAGTCTCCACAGAACACGTGAGTAGGGTCTATCTGCAGACCGCGTACTACATGCCGCGCCCACAACGCCCCACTTACTACATGCCGCGCCCACTGCCATTAAGGCTAGGACACCGGCAGTTGAGAGGAACGCACTTGTTTGAAAAGGAAAAGCTCCTCAATAGCTACTGACAAAGAAGAACATCAAGACGAAGCAGCTGCTTTACAAGTGGGGTGCACTGTTGAGCGTTACATCCCGAGGGGTTCGTGCTGATTGTATGGAGATGGGGACAGCCGGTTAACAAGGAAAGAACAAGATGTTTGTCAGGAGAAGTGCAGTATTATCATAAGGAGAGAGTTATACTTGGAACATGGAGAGGAAAAGAGAGGCTGAGGAGGTCTAAGAGAGAGGGGGAGGAATGAAGAGGGTGAGCTTGAGTTGGTTAAAAATAGCTGGGGGAAAAGGGGATGGTTTGTTAACGGAAAATGGTAGAAAGTGTAGGCAGAGTGAGCTGAAGGGCGAAGTATCGGAGGTGGTAGGTGTGGTGACGTTCTTGGAGCCTGAGGCTTGCACCGAGGGTCAGGATAAAGAGTCTGTGACCGTAGGAGTGAAGTTTGTTTTGAAAAATTGGACCCTTTTTTTTTCTTTTTTGCTGATTCCTTTGAGGTTTCAGGGTGGGTGAAAACAGAGTTGGGTGCTGTGGAATCGGGTAACCAGAAAGTGGTCTTGTGATAAGTGTATGTGCTTCTGCTGGTCAGAGGGAGCCGGCGCTCTGTGTTAAACGAATGGGGGGCAAGAGTTGAGAATTGAGAGAATTGTTTTGTTCTCAAGAAAAGGGTGCCGTTGAGGAGTGAATACTGGGGTAGCGGTCAATGTGAACGCTGAGCAACTGGAGGGGAAGAATCCCGGTGTTTGATGCTCGTCGTTTGGTGCGACGCAGACAGGGCGGCGCGAGAGGAGAAACAGAAGAGTCATTGTCTGTTCTTTTGAGTTTTGATGTTGAGTCTTTACCCGACAAAGTGATGTTAGGATGTATAACTTGTCCTGTACGAGCTTTGTGCCGACTACATTACATTATTACAGGTGTCAAGCTTATGGGCATGTGGCAGCAGTGTGTAGGAGGAAGGTCCTAAGTGTGAGAAGTGTGCAGAAAGGCATGAGACGTGTAGTATTGGGGAAAGTAGTGGTATGCGTTAATTGTAGGGGTGACAATGGGGCGGGGGGGATCAGAAATGTCCTGTGCGAGAGAGACATGTTGAGGTTTCCAGGGTTAGAGTAGTGCAGAGGCAGTGAAGAAAGTAGAGGAAGATGGGTCAAGGGGGAGGGATCCTGAGAGTAGTGGCGTGATTAGTAGATCAGTACAGAAGGATAAACCAACAAGTGATATATGTTTCAGTAAGGTTAGATTATGGGATGGAATGTAAATTGCAGAAAATAGAGGTGGCAGCAGCTGTAGAGAGGTATTTGGGTGTGCGAGACTTGACATCAGAAGTTACAGGATGTGTTAAGTGGTGGTGTCCCGTCCTTTCAGCCTGAAGTAGGACTAAATAGATTTAAATAGTGGAGTATGGTATTTATTATTATTTGTGAGTGTAGTGTTAGATGGTCAGGTATTTGTAATTTAAAAAAAAAAAATGTAGAAAGGAAAAAATAATTAAGCTAAGTATAAGGGAGTCTAGTAGGTGGTGGTAATCCAACATTTATTGGATGCCATCCCCCGTTAAACCTCATCAAAGAGAACTCTGGCAGTTATTTTAACTTTACGGCAATGGTAATCACTACTCGGTAGTGCCACGCAAGAGTTGGGTTGGCTATACAAGCCGTAATGCTGTAACATTAACAGAACTGTGGGAAAGCAGTGCTCGGCAAGCGGGGGAGAATGACACTGTACCGGTGTTCTAGTTAGCTAGCTACTTCCCTCACCATATTGTTAACAAAACTGCAGGTAAACAGTACTCGACAGGCAGAGTTGAAGGACACTGTGTACCGGCCCCCTTCTTATGTGGGGGTTTTCGGCAGTTGGCATCCAACTCTGGTGCATTACTGCCACCTACTGTGCTGGAGTGTGTGCCAGAGACAGTGCTAGCAGCTGCAATGGCAGTGGGCGTGGCATGTAGTAACTGCAGTCTGCAGATAGACGTTATTGTAACACATTGGTATCCGGTTGCTGAGCAACCGTTTTTGTTTGTCCAGAAGAAACTAGTCTGTCAAAATGTGCTAGCTCGTGTCTAAATTCTCAAACTAAATACTGCAATTCCAACCACAAAATTATTTTAAGCCTCAAAATACAACAACTTGCCTAGCTAACAGCTAAATATTTGTTTTTGACTTTGTTATTCATTATATTTTCGAGGATCCACATGTTCTCATGGAAAATGCTATTTCCAACAACCAATGAGCAACTCCAGATTGCTGAAAGGCCAGTCTCGTTGGCAATGACAAGGAGTGGAATATTAGCTCAAGACTGGTAACGTTATTCAGACTACCTTTCATTTTCACTCTGATTCCAAGCTGGCACTGCAGACCAATCTATTGCTTATTTTTGTTCTTTCTTTCAGTTTTTAAACAACTTTCATGTATTTCGTTTTTTTTGTACAGACTCTTTCTTTCATTCATTTATTTTATTTTTTATAATTTTTTCATTTGATTTATCTTGTTTGATTTGTTTGTTACGTTTCATTTGTTTTGTTTAACACCAACGCATGTTTTCCGTCCATACTGGGTGTGGTATCCATCCATAGAGAGAGAAGGGGAAGGAAGCCAAGGGGGTTTCTGGAAAAGGAGACACCTCCCTAAATAGGGAAGCTCCTATCCCCAGCCCTACTGGCCCCTCCACTGATCCCCCTCAGTCGCCCCGTTCTGAACACAGCCCAATCGAGGGGGCGTCCTGGTAAAGCTAGAAGTCTCCAGTAAGTACACAGTGTCTTACTTCAGACCAAAACCCCAAAGTCGCCAAAATTGTCCAGTCAATTGGACGGATCAAGCCACAACAGAGATACTCAACCTTGAAATGAAGGCCTATATTCCCCCTTAAAAAACATGCACGCACCCACACATGCATGCACATGTGCAGCCAAACACACACCCACCCACACAGCATGTCCATAGGACTCCGCACACTATCGAGGGAAATTGTGTACATGTAACCACAAGAGGGCATTAACACAAAGTCAAGAGCCTTTCAAACTGCAGCATCACTGGTCTTTTGTGATATGCACAACCTCTGTTCACCATTCTACATTCTGATGTCATCACATAGAAAGTATAATACTGGATTTGCTCTGATTTGACTTCCACTCATCCCATGTCCAGATTAAGCCTAGTCCTGGACTAGAATACACGTATATTGGAAATTCTCCATTTATAATTAATTTTAGTCCAGGACTAAGCATAACGGGAAACCTGGTCCCGAAGGTTTACACAGACACAATCCATGAATGATGCATAATTACACATGAAAGATTTGTCTCATCACTGTAGGTGCCCTTGCTCGCCATTCACTAAATGTATCAATCTCCACTCCTGCAGATTGAAAGCCACAAACTGAGTTTCCGTGAGACGGCGAAAGCCCGCACCGACCACGGAGCGGAGATTGTCCCCGTGGAGATCATCGCAGGCGGCTCACCCGCCCGTCTTCTCAGCAACGTGTCGTCCCCTGGCAGCCAGAACATGACAGAGACGCCGCCGCTATCCATGCTTGCCGACCAGGTCTCCGCCTCCCTCGCCAAGCAAGGCCTGTGATTCGACCACGTCCCTCCCTGAAAAAGCATTGTAGGTTACCAAGGGAACCAACCATGTGATAAAAAAAAGAGAAACGAAGAGAAAAAAGAAGCGCCTCACTCACTCTCCCTTCCTCCTTGAAATTCAAAGTCGCTCGCAGGATTTTCCGACCGGGGATATCAGTCAGGGCAAAGTGGTCCGTTAATGGACAGCCGTTTATGGTCTTGATAGTTAGATAGACACAGGTAATGAAAACATATACGTGAAAGAAACGCAGCATTATTCTATACCCATAAAAACACAGACAGGCCTTGTTATAAAGACATTTACCATACTTTCCATTTACAGTGCAATTAATTGGGCTGCTCAATTTGAACGCAACTTGCTCCACATGAAAATATTGCACATTTCTTTGCTTATTGCCATGCAGTGGATGTTTGAATTTGCCCATTTTAAGCCTTAAAATGTGAAGTAGCCAAAGCCTCAAATCCTTTCTCCACTAGAACAGATCAGCTAAATTAAAGTGACACTGTACTATACCATTCAAATGATACTAAGTGCCAAATAGACTGTTGCCCTTTCGTGCTTAAAAAACTATTCCCCAGTTGAGAAATCCGCAAAGATTTATTTACGGTATAATGAAATTCTAACGTTGTCGTAAACAGTTGCTGTGATGTAATTAATAGCGTGTAAGTAAGGCAAATTGACTCTGCCTTTGAGATGATTAAAATAGACATTGTTTGTGAAATTATAAAATAAACAATTTTCATGAGAAGGACAATTACAAGTCTATTACCCAGAATATTTAACTTAAGAGTTAAAGCCCATGGCCTGTTCAAAACATTTCAAGGAGGATCCCATTGCTGAGCAATTAAAATCAATTAAGTAAACAATGAATTATGGAGTAATGGAGCCACATTGTGCATATGTCAATCAATTGGATAAGATTGCTCATTTGAAGTTGAGAGGGGTTTTTGTGTGTATGGTATAGTCTACGTGCAGATATTTTGGTGGTATATCACCAATCCTCACCAAGTTTCTTCTCAGCAGTGAGTCTGGATCTGAGTAGCTCCCCTTGATTTCTAGAACGGATATCCATTCTAGGCCATCTGATTGGTCCAGAGCCAGAACACACGTGGGTATAGGGGCGTTATGAAATTTCATCATTGGCTTTGATACTCTGATTGGTTAGAGATTATCCAATCGCTGATTACTTTGTTTTGTACAACACCCCTTATTTTGAAGTCAACAACAAACGACTTGAATGATGGCTGTCTCAGACTGCAGTATGTAGGAATGATTGCGCTGCGGAATAATTCAGTTTGAGTGGTCAGGCAATAGAAATGCCACTGCATACCCACAACACACATGCCTAGAAAAGTCTCAATTTTACCTGCATGAAATTCAAAGCCTGATATAGGATGTGCTCCAAATCTCTACCCTACTCCCGAAGTGTGCACTTGCACACTCTCTTTGTCAAAGATGATCAAATGACCACCCCCTACCTACCCACAGCGCACTACTTACGACGCGAATTTTAACTAAAGTAAATATTTCTTCGCAACGATAGAGCACTCTTTTTTTTTTACGCTGTAGATCTATCCTTATGTTGCGCACTTTCTTTCCTACTAGTAGCCCTATTCTGTGGATGTAAGACATATTCAACTGCTATTTACGAATGCTTGTAGATGTACCTGCTGACACCCTGCTATTATCTTTTTTATACTCCCGACCCTCACGATGTATTCTTGTTTTTGAAGGTAGTTTTTACACACTGAAGTTCTCAAGTTGACCACCACTACATGTGTGTGAATGATAATTGTCTGGCTTTCCTCCTCATTCCTCATGGTCAACATGAACATTATGTAATGTGCTGAAAATATATGAAAAGGGGGTTAAGCGGATATTAATTGTTACGATTGAAGAAATCTATTCAAGGTAAGACATGTAACTACCGAAAGCCCCCAAAAATACTCAAATCAAATGCTATGTCACAGGTGTAGACTAACAGTGAAATGCTTACTTATGAGCCCTTCCCAACCATGCAGAGAAAAATAAAGAATAAATACACAATGATTAAAGGTACCAGTACAGAGTCGACGTGCAGGGGTACATATAGGTAGGCATACTAAGACTGATATTCACGTTAGACCGTTTGAGAAAAGGTACCATAAAACAACCTTATGCACCTTGGGGTGGTGAATGATGTTCCGCAAAAGTGTAAGGCTGTTTTTTTCCAAGTTAGTATTTTATTTCGAAGCTGAAAATTGAAATGTCATGTCACTCTTCTAGTTTTTCCCATGTAACCACATACAGTAAATTAATCTGAGGGAGTGGTTTACTGTTCTGAAAGGACAGCATAACCGCATTGTATTCATTAAACCTTTTCTTAACTGACATTTTAAGCAAACTGGTAATTGTATTGTAATTAAATCTGTTGCGACAAGAAGGGAAGAAAGTTGGTGCAAATGATGTTTAGGATTTAATGTCATTAATTTAAGGGAAGGAAAAGGGTAATTTTGGGCTTTTCAGTGTGGTAAATATCTTTTCCCTTTTGCCTCAAAGGGAACAATGATACAAGTCAACTAGCTTCTATCCAACCCATGTCCCGTTTTTTCTCCTTTGCTGAGTTTTTATTTTGACAGTCGTGATTGTCCTTGTGATGTGCATTTTATTAATATTTGGTTTACACTGATACTTGTTGCTGTAAACGTGGATTAGGAAATAAAGTCAGTATTGGAACAGCAATGTTAAAGGTTTCTTCTTTCCATTACATTTGTGATGAGTGTTTCAAAGAATGACAGGGGTATTTCCTGTCACACTGACCTTGTTTATGAAATATGCAAGGGCTTTACACATGGAGAACTTACAAGCTCATAGGGAACACAAGGACACAGTTGATACAATATATTTCACTTTTATTTTGAGAAGAACACGCTGCCTGCCCGTCGGATTTGTCAATCCATAAACGTTTCTTTTTTTTTGCCTCTGCATAAAGAAAGTGTTCAATATAGTGTGTTTGTCGTGGCTTCTCCCTATACAATCAGGACAGCTACAGCCTGAACATCAAACACTTAAATTATTTACAAAATATACTCTTTTTGTACAAACTATTACATGCTAAAGGATATACCACTCACCCACCCCCATTCATCACGTTGGAAATTCTAAGTACGAAAATAGCCCAGACAATATATCGGCTTTTCAACGCTAGTCAAACCCTATTGTACATCGAAACAGTTTCTGCCTGGTGGGTCCTCCCACCCACAGACAGAAAATCGTAGTGGATAGGCGGGACTTCTGTGAGGAGAAAGGGATAGGCATCGATGGTCCCTAGAAATAGTCCGGTTTGTCTTTCGGTCGGTCTGGACAGACAGACTCCTGTGGGAGAATTATTCACCAGGGAAGGCCTCACATTACCTCCTCGAAATGAGACAGCAGAATCAAGGAAGGTAGAGACAAAAAGGCTCAACTGAACAGTGATGTGAATGATTTTTTTCGTGTGAGGCTCAAACAACTCATGACATGATTCCATACTAGCGGTTATTGGAACAAGAGCAGGGCATTGGTTGGGGCAATCGTAGGTTTAGCTAACTAACATGTGGGTTTGACTGCTGGGGCAGAGCATGAACAAAGTAACCAAGTAGAAACGGCCAGGCTCAAATTGACTCCAACTGAAAGCCCTACATAGCAGGTGGGTGGGTGATAGCCACAGCCTTCTGACGTAGTGACTCAAACATAAGCCTCTTTCGAGGCTTTCTGTACAATACTCCACTTCATCTGCAGGGAGGGACAAAGCAGGGGGTGCTGGGAACTAGGGCAGCTGATGGCAGAGTTCAGTAGGTACCAAAGGAATATAACGGGTAGGATTTACCTGGACTTGTCCACCATTTCAGAACATTTTGTTTGCTCTAATGAACACAACCCATACTTAGTTTTGTTTTGCATTGTTACATAAATCATTTGACTTAACCAACATGACATTTGAACCCTCAATAAGACTCAAGAGCTTGAGTGATTTTAATCCAATTGTGGAACTGCATTGACAATCCAACAGGTACATTGACATCTGCCTTGTGCAATTCCAAAAACAGATAGGGACACAGGACCGAGACAAATTAGGTACATTTACATATTTTTGTCTCATGTTTTCTTTTACTATACTGAGTGACATGAAATTGCATGGCAATTATGCATTACAAGCTGGAAACATTGCATCGGATGTGAACAACAGCAACCCATGTCAATAGCTAGGGTACAGACATGTAAAGTGGAGCAAATAATGAAGGGCCTTGATCCAAGATGAAGTCAAAATACTACATTCAAAAACAGAGGAGCTTTCTTTGTAATTGGAACCCGACTGCACGCTTTTAAGTGATTTCTTGCACATTATCCAAACCAAAATCAGAAAAGCGTGAACAGCACGCACACCACATCGAAAATAAAGAGAAATTCAATTTGCACAGTTGAACAAAGACACCGAAATCCACTCCATTTCTATGAGGTGATGCGTCTTTTTCGGCCGTTATATTAGTGAACATATCCACATGATTATTTATTTGCTTCACTTTGGCTTGGCTGATTGAAGGATCTATTCAAACTAGTGTATGTGTAATCTCATATTGAGGGTGGTGTTACTTGCTGTGCTAATTTCATACACCGCCCCAACAACCACGTGTGCCATCAGTCTATGTGACGGGGTTGAGAGGAAATATATTATTAAACCTATATGTAGAAAACAACTATACCAATGCAGACAGGGAGGAAAGAAAAGCAGACAAGACATCAAGGAAAATGGCAAACTGATTACTACTACAGCTCTGTGAAACAAGTGCATAAAGGAACATTTCCGATTCTCTGGGGCTCTTTATTAAGTTGATTCAAGGGGACAACATAACAAGCTATGACAACAAGGCATTGCTGTTTTGTGTTGTACTCACTCCATTTTACACTGACATAGGGTGGTGGGGAATAGAACGCTACAAAGGTACACACACTGCCTGAGTGGCTGCTTAGCGCTCAGCCCATTGGCCCAGAAACAGGAAGCGACTCTACGTCCTGCTCATCACAAATTCAGCTTTCAGTCTAATTTCTCTCCCCATTCACTTTTATATATTTGTTCATTTCGGTGACCAAGAAAAGAAAGAACAAAACTGATTTCTGATGGGGGTCTCTGTCTGTGTTCACTAAAAACTGTGAAAGAATTTGACTGATGTTTGAATATCAAACAACAGGAGTTCATTATTCCATTGTTGATGTGGTTCTTGTTTAGAGTCTTGTGAAAGAAAAAAAGTGACGAGTCCTTTATGCGGGGAGAGCCTTCATTCATCGGTGGGAGGGTCTGGTGAGAGTGGTGGAGGCGGAGGGGGCTTTCTGCTTGCTGCTGTCGTCAGGGGGAAGCGGCGAGGGGGGACCCCCGGTGTCAGACTCCGATCTGGACGAGCCCGTCTTGCAGCCGGAGATGTGGCGCATGGTTCTGTAGGGGCGCTCCTCGGTGTTCCCTGGCTGCTCCTCGGGCTCTGGCGGCGGGTCGTTCTCCAGGGGGAAGCTCCTCCGGTCCCATGGGTGTACTGGGATGGGAACCTGGAGAGGGAGAGAGGAAACTCACGTCAGAGACTGGACACTATCACTCACTTATCAAAGATTATCGGTCTGTGTATATTTATACCCAAAGAGCTGGTGCCTACTCATATGTCCTCTACAATCTGCCAAAGTATTCACAAAGACGGCATGCACACTGATTAAACACCTGACGTGTGTGAACGTGTGTATAGTACGAAAGTGTATGTGCTGATGAGCCTACCAGTTCTTCGTAGGTTCCGTCAGGCGTGGAGCAGCGCGTGTCTTCGTTGGAGAGCAGGCGGTAGGAGTCCCTGGATCCTATAGGGGTGTAGGAGTACCCTCCTGCTGTGTAACACCCTGGGGCGTAAGGGTAGGACTGCAGGTCGGGGCTGGCCGGGGAGCAGGGGGAGGCAGCGCTGCCGTAGTCCGGCAGGGCGTGGAAGTGGGCTGTGTCCGGGGAGGAGGGGTTGTTGCTGCCCAGCAGGGGAGTGGTGCGACCGTCCGACCGGCCACTGACATATGAACTGGAAGGGGGGGGAAGAGGGGAGTTAACTTGACATGAAGAACATAAATGAAGTCTTCAGCTAGACTTCAATTGAACAGAAAGGAGAACAATAGCCTTAGGTACAGAAACGTCATCATCTAGATTCTAGAAGACCAAATGTGAAATAGGAGCTGCTTATATTTTTCCTGTTTCACTGCATGTATAAGTGGGGAAACCTGTATGAGTGTGTGAATTGGATTTTAATTTTTTTTATGCAAATCCCAACTCCCCGAGACACCCTCGGAGTGTGGGGTCAAGGCCAGCGATCACGGCGACGCTGGAGCAATTAGGGTTAACCTCTCTAGGGTAGGTGAGACGCTAACGTCCCACCAGGCCAACATCCGGTGAAACTGCAGAGGTAACATCCTAAATACACCATTTGTTATTGTAAACATTATTGTACATAGATGTATCTTACATCATTTAAAAGATGAACGTCTTATTAATCCAGCCGCTGTGTCAGATTTCAAAAAGCCGTTACTGCGAAAGCAAACATGCTATTTTCTGAGGACGGCGCCACGCACACACAAGTATTACTAGCATTTTCCAACCAAGCATTAGCGTCATGAAAGTCAGAAATAACAATAAAATAAATTGCTTACCATTGAAGATCTTCCTCTGGTGGCAATGCCAAGTGTCCTAACTACACAGTGAATGTTTGTTTGTGTTACGCATAGCAGTGCATTTTCAACGAGTTTATATATTAAAATTATGCCGAATAAATCAGGAAAAGCTAAAACAAAGTCTGGGTATACAGATTTAACCGAAATCATAGAAGAAATAGATAGATAGAGACAGCGAGACCGAGTTGCTTCAGGAAGATGAATCTTTCAGCGAAGCTAGTTTTGACTCCCAGGTGGAAGACATGTTTCTGCATGGCGAGGATGCCATGATGGATTGGTAAGTTCTAATGCTAATGTCATTGTTTGAAATTAATAATATCAAATATTATTCATTTGAGACTTTGTTGTTGTTGATTTTCTTATTTTATTTGCAATATATAAAAAACATCTCATCTGTAATGAAATGTGTAAAGTACACATTGGCTATACTGTGTGTGTGTGTGTGATATATCTTTTTCATTTATTTTACATAAACATGGAATGGAACAGCCCACCACTTCACCATAGTGATTATGTTCCCTGTACTCTATATATATATATAGATGGACACCTAGATGGACACCTAGACATTGTCGGCTCATAATCAGAATCACTGCCACTGTGAAATATTTTTTTAAAGAATCAGTAACAATACTTTCACATATGAGTCCTGTATCAACACATAAAATAAACAGATATATATATATCTGTTTATTTTATGTGTTGATACAGGACTCATATGTGAAAGTATTGTTACTGATTCTTTAAAAAAATCTTTCACAGTGGCAGTGATTCTGATTATGAGCCGACAATGTCTAGGTGTCCATCTCCCTCTGAAGCTGGTTCATCCAGCCGAACCCCCGCTGTCTCCGGCTCCACACCTACCTGGCCATCTAGAGATGTGAAGTCAGTGACAAAGAAGCGGAGGTGGGGAAGAGAGAAACCTGCAGACAGAGGGTCAGAGGGTCGTTGGCACTCTGTGTTAGAAGATGATGTGGAACCAAATCCACCAGCTTTTAGACCAAAAAGGCAGCCAGGACCTCAACTAGACATGACTGCAAAGTACAGCCCCCTTCAACTTTTTCAACCGTTTTTCACCTCGTCAGTTGTTGATTCCCTGGTGTCGAACACCAATAAGTACGGGGCTAAGAAGCAGGCAGGAAAGACCATTTCCATGTCAGACCTTTTCTGCTACTTTTCAATGGTCATTTACACGGGGCTGGTTGAAGTTGAAAACTAAGGGACTACTGGAAACCGTCAGCTCTCTATCAACTGCCTTTCCCCATGACTGTCATGTCTTGTAAAAGGTTTCTGACTATCTCACGGGCGCTTCACATCAGTGACCCAGAAGTTGATGGGGAGAATGACAAGAAGAGAGGCACACCAAGGTTTGATAGGCTGTGCAAAATCAAACCTCTCTACCCCAGCATTGTTGAGGCCTGCAAGACCTATTTTCAGCCCGCCCAGAACCTGTCCATCGATGAGAGGATGGTAGCCTCAAACAATACATGCGTCACAAACCAACGAAATGGGGTTACAAACTGTTTGTGTTGGCTGATTCTGTGTGTGTCTACACTTGCAATTTTTTTTATTATGAGGGGGAAAACAGTTTTGCTATCGGTAATGGACTGAGTTGGATGGATACCAGAGAGGTGGTCATGTGCTCCAGTATTCACAAGTCCTTCAGTGGAGATCACGTCGACAGGCGTGTGCCGGGGCATGGACCACAAAAATTTCCTCATTCCAGCTGCTGTAAAAGACTACAACAAGAGCATGGGAGGTGTGGACCTGTCCGATGCGCTGATAGGATACTACAATGTTCTCCACCATGAAATGGTACAATAAATTTTTCGATAATTTCATTGACATTGCTGTGGTGAATTCCTTCATCCTCCAGAAGGAAATGGCCAAGAGCTGTGGACAGCCCCCCATCTCACAGCTAGCCTTCAGGGAGCTGCTCATCCAGGAGCTTGCTAGCTACAGCAAGTCCACTGCAGCACCTTCTGTCCCTTCTGCTCCAACCAGTGGTGTTCACCTGCCCAGATTCATCTCTGCAGGCATGAATGTGCCTCAGGGCAAAAAGGGCAGAGTAGGGAGATGTCGTTGTGCCCTTTGTCACAGGAAATGTCCCATCACCTGTTCAGTAAGCCTCTGCTTTAGAGCAGAAAGAGACTGCTATTGGCCATGGCACCAGCAGCACAATATTGTGTAGAGGACTGAGGGTCTTCACAATATTGTAAATAGAAAATATGTAAATAGTTACCCTTATTTGTTTTTATATATATATATATATATATATTTTTTTTGGGGGGGGGGGGGGGGTTTAGAATAGCATTTATGTATTTTGTATATAGTTATTTCCTTCAAAATGTATCACTGTACCAATTTGGCCACTTGGGTACATTTGTGTGGGACACCTGAGTGACTTCATGCTCAATGTCATCTGTCCAAAACTTTGCTCAGCTATTGTTGTCATCTTATGTTCTTCATTCAAATCATCCACAGCATCCTATCTGTATGTTTGGCTGTTCCTGGTGATGATGCAGCAACAATAACAACAGAAAACGTATGTTTATTTCCTTGTATTTTCTTCTACCAGCTCTATTGTGTTATATTCACCTACATTCAATTCACATTTCCACAAAATTCAGAGTATTTCCTATGCATATCCTTGCCTCTGGGCCTGAGCAACAGGCAGTTAGATTCGGGTATGTCTTTAGGTGGAAATTGAGAAGGGGGGGGTACCCCGAAGAAGTTAAGTGCCTTGCTCAAGGGCACGGTTGGCAGATGTTTCACCTAATCCGCTCGTGGGATCTGAGAACCAGCGACCTGGCCCAACACTCTTAACCGCTAGGCTATTTGCCAAGATGTTCCCTGTGCTGCACTGCAGTACAACATACTGGACCAGGCTATTTTAGGGAGAAACAGTGCAAAAAATGTCAAGGTTCTGAGATAAGAGAATCACAATCAATATGCAGCTTAGAACCTCATCTCTGCTACAGACCACACAAAAAAGACAGATTTCTGGATAAATAAATAAATTAGAAAAACCCTCCACATACACTGCTTCTTGGAAAAACTATGGGGAGTGGGTGGATTAGGGCAGACCATGTGTGTGTGTGTGTGTGTGGGGGGGGGGGGGTCTTGAATTGGGACAGCTCATGTTGCGGGTACGGGGTGTTTCGGCGTGTGTTACTGACCGGCTGCCTCTCCTCTTGGCGATGGCGCTGGCCGTCCAGCTCCAGCGGGAACGCTCCTGGTCCTCGCAGGATTGGTGCAGCTGGGAGAATGCAGTGTCTGTCAGGTCCTCAACCTGGGAGGGAGAGAGAGAGAGAGAGGGAAAGAAAGATCAGCCATCCAAGTTGGTGCTGTAACACTTGATGAACACAGCTTGCTGTCAAACATTGGTTTGGTTATTACCATTAAATGTATTACATTAGAGCAATACGGTGAAAACAAAGCAGTTATTTGGAGGTTGGTGGCGGCTCTATCTAGATGTTTGACATCTTTGGACAACTAAATCATACTCCTGGTCTGCATCAGTAAACTACACCAACTGAGATTCTGAAAAGGTCATACCAAAAAAAAATCATTTTTACCTCCTCAATGTCAGCCTCCTCAGCGATTGGCTTAGCACAAATGTCAACCTCCTTCCAACTGCAAAATGTAAGCCAGATAATTAATACATCAGTAATTCACCACCCAAGTGTGTGTGTGTGAGTATGCGTGTTCAAGTGAGTGAATGTACAGCTGATGTGCATAGCTCTGGGCAGTCTCTCTTAGGCACAGATTTAGGATCAGCTTACAGTCTCCCAAATCATATCCTAACAATTGCTATTTGCCCTTCTGGACATATCTAGGGATCAGCATCACAGTCCCATATCCTAACCGTTATTAATCTATTAGATGGGGGAAATTCCAAAAACTGACTCTGGATCTGTAATTAGTTTCCTGACTCTAGGCAACTTCCCCATGCCGAGGTAGACATGGCGGCCATTTTGTGTCTTGCGTACCTGGGGGTGAGGATCTCTTTGTACTGCAGTTTCTCCACGCGGGTGGTGGCAGCCACAGACATGGGGATGACGATGTTGTTGATGTCAAAGGAGCTCTCTCCCCTCCTCCTGCGGATGGGCTGATGCTGTACGGGGTAGAAGGGGAGCAGGGTCAGTCACCGTCAATCCAACTGCTAAAGTACTTCTACAAATGGTTTCAATCACATAGGACATGCATGCGCACAAGGCTGTACAGGCCGGCTGTGTGTGCGTGTCGTACCGGGGTGCTGTTGTCCCTCAGGCTGCTGTTGAAGGGGGTGAAGGGCATGGAGCAGGTCTCTGAGGAGGCTGACAGCTGTCGGAGCAGGGAGCTGTGGGCGGGGGTGTGGAGCCCAGCAGATAGAGACGGGCACAGACTGCCCCCATCCAGGTACAGCTTAGGGGTGTCTGAGGAGAGGTCGAGAGAGAGCGAGTATAGGGGAAGAATAAGAGTAGAGAAAAAAAATCTCATGAAATACACTGGAATCCTCCCGATTAATTGATATAAATCCATCTCTCAAATACTCAAGCCTTAAAAATTCAGTAACCGACACGGGATAAAATGGATACTGAATAAAGAATAAAAAGTTTAAATGATATGGAAAGGGTCAAACGTCCAGTGAAAAGCGGTGGAGGTGCCTGAGCGGTGCGACAACTACCCTTCAGAACTCATTTGAGCTGCTCAAGCTATGAGACAGGTGCTTAGGGAGAGGGAGGGAAAGATAAAGAGAGAAAGAGAGGAAAATAAACTGACTGTAGGCAACTTACTGTCCATCCTGTCTAGTGACAGTGAGTGTTCTCGGGGCCTCTTGCGTGCGTGGCTCTTGTCGTAGGGCCCGTGGCCCCGCTCACCTCGGTAGTGGGGGCGGCCCTCCAGCTTGGTGGACCCCAGCAGGCTGTCCAGCTGCTGCCTGTGTAGCTTCTCTGAACGCACCTTGTGGTGGGACAGGCCTGGTGAGGATGGAGCAACGGAGGGTTAGGCAGTGTGTATGTTTTGTACACACACACACACTGTATATTATATGAATACATTTTTCTACTTTAGCCACGACCAGTCAATATATATTTCAGATTTTGTCTAACAGTGTTAGTTGACTGTAAAAACATCCTGATGAAGTAGACTCCACCACAACACTAAAGCGGTCATATTTTCAGCCAGGTCTGTGAGTGGGTCTGCGTGAGCGTACAAATGCAACCAAAACTGGCTTAGAAACGTACATTTTAACCTTGTGCTGCAGAGCTCTGGATTATGTAACATTGTGATGAAATGATTATCAGGGTATCGTGCTCCATCCATCTGTGCTCTCTGAATAGGGCCCATGCATTTGAAGCAGAAAACTACCAAAGCTTCTTCAATCAATCACACAGAGGAAAGCGCTTTGTCATTTAGGCAGCCGAGTCACACCTGAATACTACAGAGTAACAAACAAAAGAAACGCTTGTTATGTAGGACTGTGAATTGTCAGGCTGGTGGGGCCTCGTACGTTTGGTGCTGTTACACAGGTATATGAACAGCCAATACCGATCATATTAAGAGCTTTGCAAAACTAAGAGATCCTTCCTATAAGTCGCCTTTCAGTATACATTTGGGTCTGCTGCGTTACAGAACGTTTAAGGTGTAGAAGATTAACATGCTTAGGGACAAATGGCTATACGAGCCTTCCACGCTGGGAGCCAATACCCCTGTGCTTGGCTTAAAGTCTCAGCCTTGTTTTTAGGTTTTTTTTGGGGGGGGGGTGATGATGATGCTTTACTTACGGACTGTGGAGAGGAGGGAGTTGGTCATCTTGTGTTTGTCTTTGGGGGTGAAGGAGGCGGAGGGGTCGTGGGGACGTCCCACGGAAAGCTTGTGTTTCAGGGAGAGCTTCTTCAGGGGTTTGATCTTCTCCAGCGGCCGGCTGTTCCAGTGGGACTTGAGGACGCGCTGCAGGTGCAGACTCATCGCCACGTCTGCACAAACACACAGAGGGAGACGGGGGTTTGTGGTTAGCAGCAGATGAATGTAAAAAAATAAATAATAATTCTATACAAGCTCTTGGCAAGAGCTCTTAAACTAGGTTGTTTATGACCTACTATGTATCGATAATTCACTGTCCATATAGTTCAGTTGATCATTACCTTTTACTTGTGTTATACATCAAATGGTACGTTTGTTTCTGCATATGTACCAAGATGTTCAAATAAACCTACCTACACCTAAACAGGGCACATTGGCCCGACAAAATAGAAACAAACCACCAACCGGTATCGACAACTGCATAGGCATAGATTCTAGGGGAACTACAGATCAAACCTGTAAAAACTACAAACCCCATCAACTGTGCACTATTAAAAAAGACCAACACCATTGTGTGTGCCAGCTACAGCAGCCATATTGGACCCCTCGCTACCACCTACAGACAGACAGTAGCACTGCATGGTCATAGACTGCATTGCCTTTTCAACCACCAACCATCCCCTCTTTCACCAGTTGACCTAGTTCTGACTGCACCATCCGTCTCCAGCCAGTCCTTTATACCTCATTACACTGCAGACTTTTGACGCTTTCACATCTCTCAGGCCTAGCTAGCTAGCTAGCTCCTCTCATGTGGAAAAGGAACATCTGGGACTGAGAGGGCGAGGGTGGATGCAGTGAGCAGCAGTGAGCAGCAGCGCTTTGACAGAGCGTCAGAGTGGATTTCTCCCTCAATCCACCAGGGGGAGGACTTCAGCAGGTTCAGACTGGAAGCTCTAGAAGCCCCTCCACCCCCGCCAACCCCCTGAGGATTTGGCCTGCTTTCATCCTGCACTCTACTTCCCCCTGCCTTTAATCTAAGCACTGGCAGGCCCATATTACAGGCGCGGGCCACAGGCCTTTACTACAGCAGTAGAAAAGTGTGGGAGGGAGCTCACTAGTGGAAATCAGAATCAGAATGAAATACACACCACATGACATGGGTGGAACAAAGCCCCTTGATTGGATTGAAGCTGGTGGTGCTGCAAGTTCTCGATACATCAAAGCTCCAGCTCAAATTCTGCCTAGAATATAGCCTATATAATGCGGTGCGACTAAGTAGTCAATACTGGATCGTTATCACATATAAACCAACTATGCTGCTCCACTACCCAGCAAACACAAGATGGAACAGCAACCTCTGTCCCTTGTTAGCCAACCTCTGTCCCTTGTTAGCCAACCTCTGTCCCTTGTTAGCCAACCCCTGGCCCTTGTTAGCCAACCCCTGGCCCTTGTTAGCCAACCCCTGGCCCTTGTTAGCCAACCCCTGGCCCTTGTTAGCCAACTCCTGGCCCTTGACCCAGGGCATGACGAGGGCAGGGCTACTTACAACAGTGAGAGAGAAGATGTGGTGCACGTAGCTACAAGGCGTACATTGTCCCCGGCTGGAGCGGGTTTGGATGTATTTTTATGATCAAACAAATTCAATCAATCCGTCAACCAACCGATCAATCTTACCGTCTGTGAGGGAGAGGATGGGGTGCACGCAGGGGTCGAACTGGGACAGCCTCTCCAGTAGAGGGCGCTCATACTGGACGTCAGAGGAGGAGAGGGTGCGGCCACCACACGTCATACACTGGGGGTTGACCTCGCAGCCGCAGCGAGGACCCGGTACGCTCAGCCTCTGGCCCTGGAGAAGAGAGAGGGATGATTCTTTAAACCTATTTAACCAGGTAGGTCTAAAGAATCGAGTGAGAGCAAATTCTCAATGCAACAACAAGGACAAACAGGTAAGATCCAGACACACGGGAACATGCAAACAGAGGGAAACCATCTCTGAAGTAGTCATGATATTCCTGTTCCAGCAACAACATACTGTTGCACATCAACACTGCGTCTAAAGTCTCTAAAAAAATTAAACATGGGTACTTTCTACAACGCTGCCTTCTTGTAAGGCAATCAAAATCGGACCAGATTCATATGTTTAAGAAATAAAAACATAGATACATAGCACCACAAGCTTAGCTTTTCCTGCCATTTACGTATAGGGTAAGCCTTTGAAACTGCGGCGGTGCTGGTTTAACAAGATAAGCCAGAGTTCCTGTTAAGTTTAACGCTTTAACAACGATCTGAAGCGCAAGGGGCTGAGAGGAGAGCTTGTTCACAGTCCGCTCCCGTTATGGCAGTGTTTCCTTTTACTAAACAGAGTATGAGTGTTGATCTGGGATAAGCTCCCCCTGTCCAGTCAAACCTCTTTGAATTGTGTGCGTCTTGTCAGGCAGCTCCTCCTAGTCTGAGATATAACGCCGCTGCTTTAAACAGAACACGAGTCAGCGGCGTTCAGCCCTACCTGTGTCGTTGGAGACTAGCCACCTGTTCCAAGGCCACTTCACGTGAAGGAATAGACGTCTTCGGAGAATGCAGAGGTAGAAGACATCTAGCCTATACACACACACACACACACACCAAGGGTGTGTTCTCTCACTATGAGAGTTCGAATGCAGATCCTTAAAATGTACTGGCGTGGAGGGCTGGTCATTCACCATTAATCCATACGCTGTAGTCAGTACATTGACAAACACGTACACTCCCCACGTGTAATCACACTTAATGCTAGTACAAACACAGACGCTCGCATGTCCTTTCACACTTGTAACTCAAGACACACACAGACTGGCATACATTCACCTTTTTTAGCCACTTGCCCTTTGGACAAGTAGGACTGACTTTGTACTCGTCCGAAAGCTCAAGTCACTTGTCCCCCGAATAATTATGGTCTGTAACACCATGGGCCAAAAGGGAGACTTAAAATCACTTTACAAAATACAATTATCATTATTACTACCATTCAGAGAACCGCAAAAATGTAAGCTACCCTCTGCCAATAGGCTACTTTGCATATGCAAGCCTGTCTGAAAATACAACACTGCCCCTTTAAGGCTCTCCTGGAGGATGGTTGGCTGACAAAATATTGCAACATTACACTTACAACTAAACACCGTCTTTATAACATACTTTCCTAATTTAATGAATCAGGGATCAAATGGCTACGGTTGGCTACCTCAAGCAAGGTAACTAACAAACACATGTTAATCGGCCTTGTAAGGCTAAAATATTGAGGTTTCAGTGGAGATTTACTGACAGCGTTGGGAATCATTTCTCATTTGGGCTAGGTCAAATCACACACATATTTCAACGTTGTCAGAATGACATGGCCAATGCCTAATAGAACTTTCCAAATGAGTCAGATTTATTTCTCAACTCTTTCGAGTGCTTGAGAGGCCGTTTTAAAAAACAGCAGTAATTAGCTTTGGTTTATTAACACAGCCGTTCATCATTCACGACGAGTGCTGCTGGAACGTTTTTTTTTCTCTTTAGGACATCGGACACGACAATGACATTAATATGATGCTTTAAGCTAAACAGTCAACTAGCCAGGCAACACCATATGGTTTTGAATTGGCTCTTTAGTTCATCCGTTGCCCATCGTTATTTTATAGGCCTACCTGCTGTAATGTCCCCCTCGCTCTCCTCGGACCCAATCACACGGGAACACACCAGGTGATGCCCGCGCCATGACTTTTCAAGGACTTTCATGACCATACGAACCCTGTTTGCTGACCAAAAATATGCTATACCTGGGCAAATAACTCACTAACCAGCAAGGAATATGAACAAACGTGGCTACGTGTGGTTCTGCGCTTTGATCTCAAAAGTGATTGACATACCCCGCCTGTCAACGCAATGTAATTCTATCCTGATGCGCTCTGCATACATTGGGAGAAGAGAGCACAACAACGCATGTGGAGGATACTCTGGTCCAATTCTGACCGGAGTATTTGTTTGGTGATTTGTTTTACTTGTCCATCCGGACAACAGTATTCTATATTCTGCTGGTCTGATATTTATTTTTTACGTGCTCCGGACAAGAGGTAATGTCGAACCGTGAACAAATGTACACACACCAATGCGTAAAAGGACACACATTGCAGATGGCATATCCTTATAAACACACACATAATATATAGGCTATACACAGACAAAATATCAGCCAACCACTCTGTAGTTCAAGAACACTGACAGTCATACTAGCAAACAATACACCCATTCGCTACCCAGAAAAACAACAACAACTGAAAACACAATATGACAATGTAGCAGTGAAAGCACACCAACAGAAAAACAACATTACACACACAGTAAAGCGCGCACACACCAACCTTGCGGTTGAGGTTGGTGACGGTGCTGGGCCTGACGAGGCGTCGTCTCTTGCAGCTGAGGAGGGGCCGTGTTCGGGCCGACACACACGTGTCATCTTGAGGGGAGTACAGTAGCTGGGGCAAGGGCTGGTTCTGCTGCTGCTTCCTCAGCTGCCCCTCTGGGTCAGAACCCTCGGGAGAGCCAGGCCGCAGGCTGGAGGGGGGGAGGGAGGAGGGACAGTCACTCATCAATACTACGCACCACAAAAGAAGACAGAGAAACCCTGTGAATCTACATCCACGAGCTGCTGATAAATATTAGAGCTGAGTGATTAGTGCTTTTTGAGGTCGGTTCACTTTCGATTATTTGGACTGAATGCTGTAACACAGAAAATAAAACAACTCATAAGTCCCATGATGGTAGTGACTGCCCATCATTACTGCTTATCACTTATTAAGCATAATTTATTCACATCACTTTAATAAAATATTTCAGTTGTGCATATTATTTATTTTTCATTTTATGAATGTATTCTTTCATTCCAGGTCATCTCATCTACACAGAGCTGCTGCCAATGCTTTCTGACAAAAATCACTATTTTGTAGTTCCTCAAGGTAAACAAGGCATAATTTTATGACTGCTGAATACCAACTAATAAATCACATAGATCATGTATTTTCAGGTAGAGATACCTCGAAGCGACAGCTGCTCTCTATATCCCCTCACAATCACGCATTCTTCTGCCTCTTCTGCAGCAGGCATAAAAGAAACAGAGACCGAACAAGTAGATGTGCAATGGATTATGCTCTTTGTAGTTTACTACAATATTGGCCAATTTGGAAACTACAACTCCCTACTGCATCGCATAGTTCAGGCTGGATCTAATTTATTTCTAAAGAAACTGTGCAATGTGCACATTGAGCTCACAGAAAAACAGAAAATAGATTTCAAATAATTGAACTATCGATCAACTAGTTGTTTAAAAAACAAAAAATAACCGAAATGTTGGTTATTCGCTCAGCACTAATACATATGGACATTGTAGATCTATAGACCAATGACATAAGCTGGAGGGAAGGGAGGGACAGTCACTCATCAACATTGCAATACATGAGTCCATATATTACTACTACTGATTATGTTCACTATGGATTTATGTTTTGATTGTCCACTGAGTAGCTTATTTGGTAGGTCTCGAGGAAACGCCCATCCCATTTAGCACTATAATGAGTGTGAATACGTATTACTTGGTGACAGAATGATTATTTAAGTGTAACACAAAGAACTTCCATTCACAGTTAAGCATTCCACTAGAGGGAAAACAACAGGCTGCAGCATGAACACATGTGCTGTGTGTCCAAACCCTGTAGTATGTTTGGGAAGGACAGCGAGCAGCTGCAATTCCCACATGGACCATGTCCCCATCCACCCACCCCCTTTGTTCAGACACAGTGGTTGGCATAGAATGGTTGGGATTCCTGCAAGACACACACCAACTGGACGGGTAAGAGGGCTCATTCGGTTGTGTCGTACCTGTTGATGATCCCGTTGACCTGTCTCCCGGACGCGCACCCTTTCCTCGGGCTCGTTTCCACGGATCCCGGACCCTCCGCCCCACCGTCTGAGCCGCACTCCTGGAACCAAAGACAAGGTTGGCACGGCTACCATGGAACTCCCCTTCTAAAAACTCTTCCAAACCCATCCTCAACTCCATTCCACTACAGCCTAGCCCAGAACAGTTGAACGACCTCCTAGTGAATTCCTCGGGCCACAACTGAATGGATAGAAAGGTCAACGCTACTTGGCATGACAAAACAAAGACCACCACTGTTTTGGGACCTCCCCCTCCTCACCCCTTCTCTTCCTGAGATAGTAGTCCCTCCTCCCTCCCAAGTCCCGGAGGCTGGTTAGGGTTCTGTGGGCGAGTCTTGTTCCCGTCTCTCTATTTTGGGCACAGTGCCAGGGTGCCATCTTGGGTGCTGTCCTCTCTCCCCCTCTCTCCCTTCTTTCTCCTCTGAACTGGTAGGGAGGGACCACGCTAAGTGGAAAAGTCGCATTTGCGCTCCCTTTCTCTTTGATACAGTACATCATACTACAATTACTTAAGAGGATGTAGTACTAACTGAACTGTGGACATATTCACCTAAAATTAGGGCATGAATAGGATACGCGAATTGATGTCTAAGAAATTAAGACACAGGCTTGTTGAGGATCTGATTGGACAGTTACATCGTCAGACTCATTTACCTGCATTACAGGGCAACCAACAGGCTCCGCCTTCACCTCCCCGTCCTCGGGTGACACGTCAAAGAGGGAGGTCTCTGCCAGCATTATGGAACCCTACGAGAGCGCAGATAGGCCAGGGTGAGCTCTTCAGTCCTTCTGATTCATAACACCAGAGGTAACAGTGGCTTTGCACCAAAGTAACTGGTTTCGGTGTAGCCACAGACAAGGGGCACCATGAACAAGCTGTTGAAGCAATTTGCTAGAAATGTAACCAGGAAGGCTAAGATATTCCACTGGGAAATCACTGATGGATGGATGAAGTGAGAGAAAGAAAAAGAGGGAGGAGCAGAGGATAGGAGTGGGGATGAGAGTGAGGGATAAAAGCAGACAGACATGTCAGAGGTATCGAGGAGTGCAACATACTCTTGATACGAACAGAATAGAAACGCGTTCTCACTTTTCTCATCTGTCGATGAGGTGTGAGCTGAGTTACTTTGAGCGGGGGGTGCGAGAGACATGTTAGGTCACGTGACATGCTTCTACAACCCCCCACTCCCCCCTCCCATGACATCATGACTTTCACCAGGTCCGCCCCCTCCACTCTTGGGCTTGTTGCCAGGGCAACCCAGGTGGCTGAGACTGAGGGTGCTGACCATAGAGAAACATTGAATCACTTAAAAAAGAATAAGAATCGTAATCAGAGTTAAGACCCGAGGATGTGTTCATTGACGTGGTGCTGACCTTGTTGGAGCGGAGCTGGCGGTAGATGTCTGTCTGCTGGCGGATGCGGTACTCCAGGTCAGACACGTGGGCCTGCAGCCAGTTCCAGTGGCTGACTATGGAGGCCCTATCCACCGCGTAGCGCCCCTCCGCACGTCTCCATCTGTCGGGCAGAGAGAGGAGGAGGACAGGGTCAGAGCAAAGGCGGGAGAGAAGGGGGTGTCCATGTCAGTGTGACAGCGAGTGAGAGAGAGAGATTGTGTGTGTGTGGGAAGTGTGATTGCTTGTATGGAGGAAGGTCAGTGAGGGTTCCGAGGTCAGTGACCAGGCCTTTCGGAATGAAGCAAAGGGGCGTCACACAAATAACACTAAATGGGGGAAAAAATGCCTCAAAAACATCCATCTACCTCCATTCACAACGCTAGCCACAGACTTTCCTTAAAGTCTAAGCCATCACACACATACGGGATGGGCACGATTATTTGTTAGAATGGGTTAGTATTCGGTTACTTACAAGTTGATAAAATATTTTTTTACATTTGTTTAAAATTGTATTTAATTATCTATGTGACATTGCTACATTCCAGGGCAGACCATGCCATTTGACATTATAATAGAACAACAGCTATGAATGCGCCCCATTAAAAGCACTGGTAGCCTATAGGCACTTCACACGTCCAGCTTGCTATTGGTAGTTCAATCAAAGCAGCTTTACAGTCAGAGGCTCCATGTGAAGCAAGTGAAGTGGGAGATTTCTAAATCCCCCCCCCCACAACAAGCAAAGTGCACCACCTTTCATGAGTCACGCAAACAAGTCCCCATTGAAGTAAAACATTGTGGATATTATTTGAACAGTGAAATCAAATGCCCATGCCTAACACACATACTTCCAGTCCCCCAGTGACTGATGACATTTAGTCTAATTAAAATCGTCACTTTCTCTTGGCTCCCGAGCTGCTCGACTTAGTTTGTGTTTCTTACGTTTCAATAGCAGCAGCAGCACGCCATGTACCTAGTTACAAAACTTTAGCTGGCACCTTTCCACTGAACCCCTTCCCATGTGTTCTACACCAGGGCCTGCGCGCCTAGTAGTAGCCTCCCCTACCCTGAATGTGCTGTGTTCAAGCCAAGAGTTCCACATGATGGAGCTGTGCGCAAAGGACATTTTGGGAAGGAAGAGGTCTCTGAAATGAATCAAGATTACCCTCGATCACACTCTGTCCCAGGAGGGAGAGACAGAGAAACTAAGGTGGGAGGGGGCGACGGGGACAATGAGGGCAAGAAATCAGTGCAATAGGGGTAAGAGAGAGGGTAGGGAAAACAGATGAACAGAAATGGAAAAAGTGAAGGGGCATGTAGAGAGAGCGAGAGACAAAAAGAGAGGGCTGCTATGTTCTTTCTATAGAGCCAACGTTACATAACCCACTTTCCTATCAGTCTGGTGAGATGGCTAGAGACCAGTGAGGCCTCTGCTGCTACAGGCCCTCCTCCTCCACCCCCATTTTTCTCCCTCCTCCTTCTCCTCATCCACACTGACTGGAATTTAGAGGACAACCTCTCAACACACACTATGTGTACATCCCAAATGGCACCCTATTCCCCATTTAGTGCACTCATTTTGACCATGGCCCATAGGGCTCTGGTGAAAAGCAGTGAACTACATAGGGGACAGGATGCAATTTGGGACACCGCTGGTTCAATACTCTCTCAAACACCCAAACCCCTGCGGCTTTCATTCTCACCCTCTTTACAGCTATCAATAATCAATACAGACCAACCGAACAAGGTCACTTTTTGTTTAGAAGGGGCTGTGTTCGGGCGCCCAGAATCTCTTATACAGACACAAAGAGGCTTAAGCCTAGGAGGAAGACGTGGGCCTGTTTTCAGAATGTGGCAATGTAAAATGTATTTCCAAGACTCAAATTTCGTGTCATACATTCAGATGAACGCTCCAAAGCGTCACCTGTCTACACTTGCACACACACCTTTTCATGACGCCTGGATATAAATACACCCTTCTCTCTTCACAGTTCCTCCAGAAAAAAAAATACACAATAAAATGATGTGAGAACATGTATGTATACTCCCTCTCTTCATTAGCACACATACAGACTAAATTAGCACCACACACACACACACACACACACACACACACACACACACACACACACCTGTAAGAAAGGGAAAGTAAGGCAGCCTCCCATTTCCAAGGTTAGTGTGATATAGGAAAATAAGCCTGGAGTGTGACGTGGCCAAGTACCCCAAAGGTAGCCAGTGAGCAAAAACATATGGGTGGATTTCAGAAGACCGAATAATCAGCTACTCAGAGATGCTGTATTTTATATTCTGATTAGCAATAAAGCACACATGGACCTATAAACAAGGCCATTGCGGGGGAGGGAGGTGATGGGGAACCAAAGAAAAGTTATAAGAGAGAAACAATTAACTCTTCCCTGTAAAACCAAACAAACACAAATCTGAACCAGGACCCGAGTCCACAGTTTTCCTGTTCATTTTAAAGGAAGAGTGCTTTTTTTCTACCCCAAGCCTCTTCTTTTCAATTAAAAAAATTCCACATGGGGCTGTGGTGAGAGTGGGGGAGGGGCAGTACGCAATGTACTGCAGTACTACAGTCAACCACTAGGGGCAGTGAAGGGGCGAGAGAATTAACCATGTGTTGTAGGGCTATGGAGAGAGAGAGGGACAGAGGGAGAATGCTGGGTGTAGTAGGGCTGTGGAGAGGGAGGGACAGAGGGACAGAGGGAGAATACTGTGTGCAGTAGGGCTGTGGAGAGAGAGAGAGAGGAAGGGACAGAGGGAGGAGTTTTGGCTGCTGCAGCGACACAATGAGTCCCCCGCTCCTGTCTGTGATCCACACAGGAACAGGAAGCAGGCATACAGGAAGTAGCCACAATCACATTCTCTCTCTCCATCACACAAGACACACAGAGAGAGAGAGAGTGAGAACAAGAGCAAGTAAGCGGGGGGGAGGGAGAGAGACCGTCTTGAATGATGCAGAGGTTGCTGGTTCCTCTCGCCCCAAGTCTTAGTGTCGCATTCCTGATGGAAACAATTACACGAGTTCACATGAACATAAAACACTGGCGATTTACTGGTGTAGGGGTTAGTCTCAGTGGAAAAGCACCAGTACAGGGACAACCAATAATACTGGCGTTCACAGAAACACCCACACAGGAAAACATACAAGTACAATCTGAAAAACAAACGCCAGGACAGGAGCTCCAACAAGAAGCCTCTCCCACATAAAACACGATGTGTGTGTAATAGCAACACTCTCGCCGAGGGCATGTGAAGTGCCCCTGCAGACTTCCAGAAAACCCGCCGAGGTTCTTAAGAAATAACAAGCCATTTAAATACATTTTACATTTGTCCCCGACTCGTTCCAATAAGCGCTCAGAGCCGGCGAGGGCGTCTGGCAAAACAGGCCTCTTCCTTGGACTTTCTGACAATACTGTAATACAATTCTCTGTGTGATGGCCATCAGGAAAACAAGTGCCAATCTCCATCTCTGATATTCACTAAACACACACCATGGATTAGTAGCTACCAAACATACCCCTGAGTCACTGGCTTTTCTCTTTCGACTTTTAGCGGACACTCGGTTGCGTGCACGCGGTCTGGGACTCGTCTCCCCCAGCCAGAGAGGAGAGATTAAGTGGCCATGTGCCATCCTCTCTGGTGAGGCTCCCTCTTATAGATCCATCCATCACACGCTCTGCTGCTCATTATCTATCCTGTTGCCTGGTCACTTTATTCTTAGTTATTTGTCCATATCTACCTCAACTGCATCGTACGCCTACACATCGACTCGCTACTGGCACCCTGGGTATATAGCAAAGTCATGGTGTATTTATTATTACGTGTTATTCATTTTCTATCATTATTTTGCATTGTTGGGAGAAGTAAGCATTTTCCTGTTAGTCTAGACCTGTTGTTTATGACGCATGTGACAAAAAAAATATGGATTTGATTTGACACGCTTCCTGTGTCTCTGTGAGAGGCCTGACTTCAGAGACACATACAGAGGGGTCACAGAGCTCTGGGAGGCCGTGTCTGCGTGAAACAAGAAAAGGAATACACTGCCTGGCATTGAGAGGAAATCCAGAGTAATGTCAGTAAGGAGTATGGCTGGCTTTGTGGTAGGAAAGTGTGTGTGACCTTGAAGCGTGGGGTCCTGTCCTCTCACCTGGGGTGAGTCATTCACACCTGTCTCTACTCTGCTCTCACCTAGGAATGGGAGCTGTTTTGCAAGGCCGAGATGATACCAGTATCACAATACTCTTTTTTATTTTCCAATATTTTTACATACAGCAGGTTTTTAAAGGACCAAAGAGTTTGATTTGCGTCGCATTTGAATTTTTGGCATGGGCAAAATATTGCGATAATGGTAACACCACAGCTCTACTGTTTCGTAGTGTGTGTGCACGTGCGCGTGGCTAGACAGTAGTAATGTCCAAAGTAAAGGAATGCCAGACCATCAGATGATAGCTAGCTGGTAAACCACAGAGAAATAAAACGGAATCTCATGCTCAATATAGCACTCATAAACAAACCTAGCCCACCACTCCAACATTAAACCAAATGCCTTATGATTTATGTGAAAATCTAACACTTTGATGAATATTTCAGATATCTTCAGAAGTCAGCCAGAAGCTTACATCTGTCAGTCAGTAGTACACACACACACACACACACACACACACACACACAAAACCCGCCGAACCAGGAAATGAATGCAGCGAGCAGTGAGGCAAAACAAAAACACAGGATATAAAAGGCGGGTGGTAATCGTCATGGTCGCTGAGGAAACAGGGACCGAACCGTCAAAGGAAATAACATCAGACTATTAAAGGGAACGGAGGGAGCTCATGGGGAGAAAAATCACCCACCCTTCTTTAAAATACATGAGCATATCTAAATGCCATTAGCAGTGTAGGATGAGCCAGGATCCACATGCTGCTTTTAGCAGCGACAAAAGAGCGAGAGGGAGGGTGGAGAGAGGAAGAGAAAGCACTTCTTCCAGTCAGCCTGTGTGTGTGTGTGTGTGTCTACGGGCAGGGTTTAGTGGAGAACAAAGGGTTTGATGTGCTGGGAGAGAGAGAGAGCGAGAGAGAAAAAAAAAGATCCCGCCCACCTCCCCTGTCACATGACTAGCTTTCATGGCGCAGCATGAAGGCGGGAGTGAAAGAGCAAGGCGAGAGGCGGAGGGAGGGAGTGAAGAGGCGGAAAAAAATTGAGGGAGAGGGGAGTAGTGGAGTGAGGAGCCGAGAGAAGAGAAGCTGGTGAAAGAGAACAGGGCAAGGAATGAAGAAGTCGGGGAAGGGCATTTACAAACCCATTCCATTCCTGCTGGAAAAATACAGGGAGCTAACCGGGGCTCTTCTGAATGGTCCGACTCCAACACCATCATTGAGTTTGCAGATGACGGCGGTGGTAGGCCTGATCGCCGATGAGGATGAGGTCAGAGACCTGGCAGTGTTGTGCCAGGACAAGAACCTCTCCCTCAATGTCAGCAAGACAAAAAGAGCTGATCATGGACTACAGGAAATTAAGGGTAAGAGCACGCCCCCATCCACAGGGCTGTAGTGGAACAGGTCCAGAGCTTCCAAGTTCCTCGCTGTCCACATCACTAAGGAATTAATTATCGTGGTCCACACACACACACCTATACAGTCGTGAAGAGGGCATTACAACGTTTCTCCCGCTCAGGAGGCTGAATAAATGTGGCATGGGCCTTCAGATCCTCAAAAAGTAATACAGCTGCAATATTGAGAGTATCTTGACTGGCTGCATCACCGCTTGGTATGGCAACTGCTTGGCATCCGGCCACAAGGCGCTACATAGGGTAGTGTGTACGGCCCAGAATATCACTGGGGCCGAGCTTCCTGTCACCCAGGACCTCTATACTAGGCGGTGTCAGAGGAAGACCAACATGCTAAAAGCACCGACAGGGAAACATGGCTTAAAAAAGGGCAATACAGTGCCTTGCGAAAGTATTCGGCCCCCTTGAACTTTGCGACTTTTTGCCACATTTCAGGCTTCAAACATAAATATATAAAACTGTATTTTTTTGTGAAGAATCAACAACAAGTGGGACACAATCATGAAGTGGAACGACATTTATTGGATATTTCAAACTTTTTTAACAAATCAAAAACTGAAAAATTGGGCGTGCAAAATTATTCAGCCCCCTTAAGTTAATACTTTGTAGCGCCACCTTTTGCTGCGATTACAGCTGTAAGTCGCTTGGGGTATGTCTCTATCAGTTTTGCACATCGAGAGACTGACATTTTTTCCCATTCCTCCTTGCAAAACAGCTCGAGCTTAGTGAGGTTGGATGGAGAGCATTTGTGAACAGCAGTTTTCAGTTCTTTCCACAGATTCTCGATTGGATTCAGGTCTGGACTTTGACTTGGCCATTCTAACACCTGGATATGTTTATTTTTGAACCATTCCATTGTAGATTTTGCTTTATGTTTTGGATCATTGTCTTGTTGGAAGACAAATCTCCGTCCCAGTCTCAGGTCTTTTGCAGACTCCATCAGGTTTTCTTCCAGAATGGTCCCGTATTTGGCTCCATCCATCTTCCCATCAATTTTAACCATCTTCCCTGTCCCTGCTGAAGAAAAGCAGGCCCAAACCATGATGCTGCCACCACCATGTTTGACAGTGGGGATGGTGTGTTCAGCTGTGTTGCTTTTACGCCAAACATAACGTTTTGCATTGTTGCCAAAAAGTTCAATTTTGGTTTCATCTGACCAGAGCACCTTCTTCCACATGTTTGGTGTGTCTCCCAGGCTTGTGGCAAACTTTAAACGACACTTTTTATGGATATCTTTAAGAAATGGCTTTCTTCTTGCCACTCTTTCATAAAGGCCAGATTTGTGCAATATACGACTGATTGTTGTCCTATGGACAGAGTCTCCCACCTCAGCTGTAGATCTCTGCAGTTCATCCAGAGTGATCATGGGCCTCTTGGCTGCATCTCTGATCAGTCTTCTCCTTGTATGAGCTGAAAGTTTAGAGGTCTTGGTAGATTTTCAGTGGTCTGATACTCCTTCCATTTCAATATTATCGCTTGCACAGTGCTCCTTGGGATGTTTAAAGCTTGGGAAATCTTTTTGTATCCAAATCCGGCTTTAAACTTCTTCACAACAGTATCTCGGACCTGCCTGGTGTGTTCCTTGTTCTTCATGATGCTCTCTGCGCTTTTAACGGACCTCTGAGACTATCACAGTGCAGGTGCATTTATATGGAGACTTGATTACACACAGGTGGATTGTATTTATCATTATTAGTCATTTAGGTCAACATTGGATCATTCAGAGATCCTCACTGGACTTCTGGAGAGAGTTTGCTGCACTGAAAGTAAAGGGGCTGAATAATTTTGCACACCCAATTTTTCAGTTTTTGATTTGTTAAAAAAGTTTGAAATATCCAATGAACGTCGTTCCACTTCATGATTGTGTCCCACTTGTTGTTGATTCTTCACAAAAAAATACAGTTTTATATCTTTATGTTTGAAGCCTGAAATGTGGCAAAAGGTCGCAAAGTTCAAGGGGAATACTTTCGCAAGGCACTGTATGTGTGTTTTAAATGAATGATATAGGCCTACAGCCATTGAAACAGCGGTGTGGTGACCTGCTTTGCCGTTTGAATCCCAGATTGCCCCTTCAAAACATGTTTTATAATGAGGTCAGATCAAGGGTGGGCCAATCCTCTACAATGACTTACAAGCCTCAGGCCCACATTTTCCTCTACTATATAAACGTATGTTTGGACCAACGTGATGGAGGGTAGTGAGAGCCTTTGATAAAAAACTATTATTAAAAATAAGATATTTAATAATACCCCATAGTATCAAAAGTGGAATTATGTATTTGGGTAATTTTACAAATTCTTTCAAATTGAAAAGCTGAAATGTCAGTGAGCATTCAACCTTTTTGTTTTGGTATGCCTAAGTAAGTTCAGGCGTAAAAATGTGAAACAAGTCACAAAGTTGCAGTTGGAGTCAATGTGTGTGCAATAAGTGTTTAATTACCATGATTTGAGTGAATACCTCATCTCAGTACACCACACATACAATTATTTGTAAGGTCCCTCAGACAAGCAGTGAATTTCAAACACAGATTCAACCAAAGACCAGGGAAGTTTTCCAAAGCCTCGCAAAAGGCCACATATTGGTAGATAAGATCATCTTGATCGTAGGTCATCGATTTTATTTTCCAATGATTGTACGTTGGCCAATAGAACGGATGGCAGTGGGGGTTTACTCGCTTGCCTACAAATTCTCAGAAGGCGGCCTGACCTCCGCACCCCCTTTTCACCGTCTTTTCTTCAAGCAAATGGTGGGGATTTGGGCCTGTTCCCAAGAAAGCGGTATATCATTTGCTTCTAACTCGTTAAAAGGAAAATGCTTCTTTTAGTTCGAGTTATCGCGGTTCTGATGTCCACAAGTTATTTTCCGTCAGACAGTAGCAGCAACATTATGTACAAAATAAGTTACAAACAACGCAAAAAACGAACAAATAGCACATTTGGTTAGGAGCACGTAAAACATCAGCCATCTTCTCCGGCGCCATTCTACAGTTCATGCAGAGTAGGAGAATGGATGATCTCGGCATGTGTGGTTCCCACGGTGAAGCATGGAGGTGGTGTGATGGTGCTTTGCTGGTGACACAGTCAGTGATTTATTTAGAATTCAAGACACACTTAGTTGCCCACACAGCATTCTGCAGCGATATGCCATCCCATCTGGTGTGCACTTAGTGGGACTCTCATTAGTTTTTCAACAGGATAATGACCCAAAACACACCTCCAGGCTGTGTAAGGGCTATTTGACCAAGGAGAGTGATGGTGCTGCATCTGATAATCTGGCCTCCAAAAAGTCTAAATACATTTCTCAGAAATATAAGAAAGATCCCTTATTTTGGGGAGTAAACACTACCATTCATTTTTTCATTTTTTCAACCGGTAGCGGGGGACCTTCAGATGTCTCGTGAGGCCTGTGGACATCCTAGA
The DNA here is from genome assembly GCF_045791955.1 of Oncorhynchus clarkii lewisi. Classification (NCBI taxonomy): domain Eukaryota; kingdom Metazoa; phylum Chordata; class Actinopteri; order Salmoniformes; family Salmonidae; genus Oncorhynchus; species Oncorhynchus clarkii. The sequence goes on along the minus strand of NC_092158.1, from coordinate 66,152,457 downwards.
GCAAAACAACCTTCATGTTCGTGTCACCTTTGCACAGTGTGGACATTTGTTTGATTGGGCTACACACTAACTGTTCGGACGCTACAGACAGAAGTTGGCAGCTCGGCTGTACCGACTTCAGACAAGTCCCAAGACGCTTGTGGGGGGACACACCACCATGTTTGTGAGAGTCTATCTTTCCATAGAGGGGTCATAATATACTGAACAAATATATTAAAGCAACATGCAACAATTTCAAAGATTTTGTAGTTCATAAGGAAATTAGCCAATAAAAAAAAAAATCATTAGGCCCTAATCTATGAATTTCACATACTGGGAATAGATGGATACCGTAATAAAAAAGGTAGGGGCGTGGCTCGGAAAACCAGTCACTATCTGGTGTGGCCACCATTTGCCTCATGCAGCGCAACACATCTCCTTCGCATAGAGTTGATCAGGCCATTGATTTGTGGCCTGTGGAATGTTGTCCCACTCCTCTTCAATGGCTGTGCGAAGTTGCTGGATATTGGAAGGAACTGGAACACGCTGTTGTACACGTCAGTCCAGAGCATGCCAAGCATACTCAACGGGTGACATGTCTGGTGAATATGCAGGCCATGGAAGAGCTGGGACATTTCCAACGTTTAGGAATTGCGTACAGAACCTTGCAACATTATCATGCTGAAACCTGATGTGATGGCGGTTGATGAACGAACGGCACGGCAATGGGCCCCAGGACCTCGTCACGGTATCTCTGTGCATTCAAATTGCCATCAAATTAATGCAATTGTTGTTTGTTGTCCGTAGCTTATGCCTGCCCATACCATAACCTCACCAGCACCATGGGGCACTCTGTTCACAACGTTGACATCAGCACACCGCTTGCCCACACAACGCCATATACGTGGTCTGGACGTACTACAAAATCCTCTAAAATGACGGGGGAGGCGACATATGGTAGAGAAATTAACATTAAATTCTCTGGCAACAGCTCTGGTGGACATTCCTGCAGCCAGCATGCCAATTGAACACTCCCTAAAAACTTGAGACATCTGTGGCATTGTGCTGTGTGACAAAATTGCACATTTTAGAGTGGCCTTATATTGTCCCCAGCACAAAGTACACCTGTGTAATGATCACACTGTTTAATCAGCTTCTTGATATGTCACACCTGGATGGATTATTTTGGCAAAGGAGAAATGCTCACTAACAGGGATGTAACCAAATTTATACACAAAATCTGAGAAAAATCAACTCGGTCATCTTTCACTGCAGATGCGGTGGATTGAGACACATCCTATGCAAACAAACGTCTCTCTAGCTTACACTGAGAATTTTAATGGACTTTTAGTTATTTATTATGCCAATTCGATTTCCACAGGGCGCGGACATCGACCGTAGGGGGTTAATTTCACTTTGTAACAAAACGTGGAAAAAGTCAAGGTGAGTGATCACTTTCTGAAGGCACTGTATATTGTGTGATTAAGACCATCTGTGAATCAGAAGGGGTTTATGTGAGAATGGTAAGCTTTCATGTCCTGCATACCGCAGCTTCTTGCCATTTCAGCTTAGTCTTCTCTACAAGGACAACAATGTCCACAATCGAAATGCAATCCAACAGTGGCATTGTCTACATTTCAACAGAAAATTGTCTACATTTCAAAGCGAACAGTGACCATAGTACTAAATTATTTTGACTGGATGTTGATCCACCATGTATATAGTATATTAACTCTGCTACACAGCCAGACAGAAGGAACTTTAAAGTAGGCTGGCTTCACGTTCGGCTGGCTTGCCAATCTGACAGCACGCTCGATTTCTGAACTGGGCCCTACACACACAAAAGTACCCTATCCATACACCTCTGCACTCACACACCCCCAGCCCCCACCATCCCCCTCCACATTTCTGCCTGTAGGCACATTTCCACAGTGTTGCTCCTTTTCATTGGGGAACACATGGTCGGATGCGCGCCGGAACAAGTGACCACTTCACCCTCTCCCCCATACTCAACACCCCCCCCATACTCTCTATCCCCTCCCACAAAACTTCTCTCCCTTACCCCAGCCTCCAGTGTCTCTTCCCCCCACTATTAGCCCACTGGTGTGGGAGATAAGGCAGTAGAACCCAGTAAATAACTCCGGTTGTATGACGATTGCGTATGGACCAGGCCGGCCAGGCTGATAGGCTCCTCTCTGGGTTCTCCGATAACAGACCTGACTCTATAGAAACAGTGAGAGACAAAACCACCAGCCAACCAAAAACCAGATCTGCGTCCCAAATGACACCCTTTTCTCTACATAGTGCACTACTTTTGACATTAATAGTAGTGCACTATATGGGGATAGGGTGGCATTTGGGACACAACCCTGGACCAGCATATTCCACAGGTTCTAAACTGGGCCGGATGGGAGAGGAGGAGAGAGTGGTATCATTCTTGACCTCGCTGCAATGGGGGATTAATGTCTTGCAGAGAGGAGATAAGACGGGAAGAATAGCAGAGTACTGCGTTTGGAAGTCCTGTAAACAATTGTGGATGTTTTAACTGGGGCACAGACCCAGACAAAACAACAAGGCTTGTTTTTGCAACCCTACCAAAAGGTAGGGCACATCTGGTTTACATATTTGCTAGGTTCATAACATTACATTTCTTGATTATTCAGACAATGGTTTTTGCATATGAATTCCTTTTTCTGCACACTGTTTTGAGGGCTAAAATAAAATATTTGTTATAGAACAAGGTTGAGGATTCCTGCCTATCTGGGGAAGGAGACAGATCTAACCCCCAAAAGTCACATGGCTCCCTGTCTCATCTGCTGTAACCAGGCAGCTGAGGAATGCTGGAACACAGATTTAAAACGGTCATGGTTCGGGAATATGTTGTCAGGATTCTGTAATAAACTCAGCAAAAAAAGAAAACGCCCTCCCACTGTCAACTGCGTTTATTTTCAGCAAACTTAACACATGTAAATATTTGTATGAACATAACAGGATTCAACAACAGACATAAACTGAACAAGTTCCACAGACATGTGACTAACAGAAATTGAATAATGTGTCCCTGAACAAAGGGGGAGTCAAAATCAAAAGTAACAGTCAGTATCTGGTGTGGCCACCAGCTGCATTAAGTACTGCAGTGCATCTCCTCCTCATGGACTGCACCACATTTGCCAGTTTTTACTGTGAGATGTTACCCCACTCTTCCTTCCACCAAGGCACCTGCAAGTTCCCGGGCATTTCTGGGGGGCAATGGCCCTAGGCCTCACCCTCCGATCCAACAGGTTCCAGACATGCTCAATGGGATTGAGATCCGGGGCTCTTCGCTGGCCATGGCAGAACACCGACATTCCTGTCTTACAGGAAATAAGCCATACTGCTCGTTCTGTGCGTGGTGGAATTGTCATGCTGGAGAGTCATGTCAGGATAAGCCTGCAGGAAGGGTACTACACGAGGGAGGAGGATGTCTTCCCTGTAACGCACAGCATTGAGATTGCTTGCAATGACAACAAGCTCAGTCCGATGACCCTGTGACACACCGTGATGTCTGGTGAGGACTAGCATCACTACTCTGGACGGTTCTGACTTAGAATGTGGACAACTACAAATACCTAGGTGTCTGGCTAGAATGTAAACTCTCCTTCCAGACAGATATTAAACATCTCCAATCCAAAATTAAATCTAGAATTGGCTTCCTATTTCGCAACAAAGCCTCCTTCACTCACGCCGCCAAACATACCATCGTAAAACTGACTATCCTACCGATCCTCGACTTTGGCGATGTAATTTACAAAATTGCCTCCAACACTCTACTCAACAAACGGGATGCAGTCTATCACAGTGCCACCCGTTTCGTCACCAAAGCCCCATATTCCACCCACCACTGCGACCTGCATGCTCTCGCCCGGTGTCCCTCGCTACATATTTGTCGCCAGACTCACTGGCTCCAGGTCCACCTTATCTCAGCTCAATGTTACGATAACACCCACACGTAGCACGCACTCCAGCAGGTATATCCAACTAGTCATCCCCAAAGCCAACACCTGCTTTGGCCACCTTTCCTTCCAGTTCTGTTGCCAATGACTGGAACGAATTTCAAAAATAAATTAAGCTGAAGACATATCTCCCTCACTAAAACATCAGCTATCGGAGCAGCTAACCGATCGCTGCAGCTGTACACAGCCCATCTGTAAATAGCCCATCCAATCTACCTACCTTATCCCCATATTGTTTTTATGTACTGTTTTGCTCTTTTGCACACCAGTATCTCTACTTGCATCTGTACATCTAATTACAATTGTTAAATTGTAATTACTTCACTACTATTGCCTAACCTCCTCACGCCATTTGCACACACTTTATATAGACTTTTTCCTCTATTTTGTTATTGACAATACGTTTGTTTATTCCATGTGTAACTGTGTTGCTGTTTGTGTTGCACTGCTTTGCTTTATCTTGGCCAGGTCTCAGTTGTAAATGAGAACTTGTTCTCAACTGGTCTACCTGGTTAAATAAAGGTGAAAAATAAATTCCTGTTGTTGCCATCCTGTACCTGTCCCGCAGGTGTGATATTCGGATTTACCGATCCTGTGTTGTTAAACGTGGTCTGCCACTAGGATGACGATCAGCTGTCCACCCTGTCTCCATGTAGCGCCGTCTTAGGCGTCTCACAGTACGGACATTGAATGCCTAAGGCACCTTCACGCAGATGAGCAGGGACCCTGGGCATCTTTCTTTTGGTGTTTTTCCAGAGTCAGTAGAAAGGCCTCTTTAGTGTCCTAAGTTTTCATAACTGTGAGCTTAATTACCTACCGTCTGTAAGCTGTTAGTGTCTTAACGACCGTTCCACAGGTGCAGGTTCATTAATTGTTTATGGTTCATTGAACAAGCATGGGAAACAGTGTTTAAACCCTTTACAATGAAGATCTGAAGTTATTTGGATTATTACAAATTATCTTCGAAAGACAGGGTCCTGAAAAAGGGACTTTTATTTTTTTGCTGAGTTCATGTGTTCCCAGCGAGAGAAAGGAACAGGAAACTAAGATTCTGCATCAAGTCTTGTCAAACCCAATTTTTCATGTTTGTGTTTGTTTTTTGCGCCTGGCTTCCTGGAAAGGACTTACCCATTTTCTCTGCTAATAAAAACACACATGGAAGCTTCGATCCATACAAGGAGAAGCACAGTTGCTTTCCAGGGAAAAAAGGGGGGACGACACTAAATACAGAACTCGATGCAATACCCGGGCAACACCCACAGCTTTCTTCGAAAGAGGTAGGACTAAACTGCAATACATTTGGGCCGCAGGTGATTGATTCAAAGCAAATGATTCAATGAGTGCAGACCAGACGGGGAACGAAGACCTGTATTCCCGGGCCCTTCTCTGTGCTCTGACTTCCCCGGCCGGCGTTGTGTTTCTTGGTGAATGGAGAGACAGAATGTGTGCTGCTGGGACGCCAGGGCCAGAGGGGGGGGGGGGGGGGGCACTAAAGTCTCACTGCTATGACTTAAAAGGGTTAAGTGGGGATGGAATGTTGGAGTCATTACATAAAGAACAAATAATGAGCTAGAGAGTAGGGAAAGTAGAAGAGCGAGGGAGAAGTGGAGAGCGAGTAGAGATATGAATTAGGGTGAGAGTTGAAGAGAGGGAGGAGAGAGTGAATAAAGAGAGTGAGTGTCTTATGAAATTGTTGTGGGGTGGTATTGGAAAGGAGACATACTGTTGGTTAACCCATCCCAGATGTGAGAATGAGAAAATTACGTGTTAAAAATATTGCGTGTGATTGCATAACCCACAGGGGTTAGGCAGGAACTCCAATACCGGTTCGAGGCTCCACTCCATGTTCCAATTCCACATGTCCCTATTGGCCCAGGCTTGTCCATAGACATCACCATGCTGTCCAGAGATGGCCAGATAAGAGAGGTCAGGGGCATTTAAATTAAGTCTGGATGAAAATATTGCCCTAAATAATATATTATTTTTTTACAAAAAAGACCAGAATAATCAGGATCCATTTTTTATTTTTACACTGGGCGTTACAGTCGTCATACAATAACTTCAGTCGCCTATAAATAAAAGATTAGGCTAGGGATGTTAGCCGCAGATGCACCAGAGTTGAGGCAAATTCCAGTCAATTTGGAAAGTAAACCAAATTCCATTTGATATATATATAGTTCATATTGCGATCACATATTAATAATACGTCCGGTTGCCAAGTAACCAAGAGCATTTGGCCTTCGGTGGCAGTTGTATTGAGTTCATTAATCTAGCTTTCAATTTGAATATTCAAATGATCCTTTTTGTATTTTGCTTTCGTTGACACACACACACACACACACACACACACACGGCATTGGAGTTTTAGTGCACTTCCCAAATTGACCAGATTTTAAATGGAATTGCACCCAACTTTGTTGGGTACCGCTATTTTGTTGTCCTAACCCACAGCATATGCCGTCATAGGTTCCCAGGGGGAGGCAGGGCTGCTGCATGTTATGGTGAATCTTGCCTAGCAATGCCACACCTTAGTAAAGTGGTGCCAGCCAGCAATAGAGGAAGACATGTTGCCTTTGGCTGGTGATAGGAGGGGGAGGAAGGGAGTTTCAGGTTCGCAACCATGTAAACGTATTTCAGTATTTCAGTGCCAATGGCTTCAAACTACTTGTCCTGACAGCACACCGCTCTCTCTCTCTCTCTGCATGGGCTTCGATAGGGCTGACAGCCTGGCAACTATAATTAGGCTGTTTTACATTTAGTTAATCTTCAACCTATCACATGTTGGAGCTACCGTCGGTGTTTGCCTGTCATCTCTTGTCAACAGACGTATTATCTCATTAATCAATTGTAACGTTTCAGTTTTGTTGAATGCTGTAACATTTACAATCAAATGAAGAGAGACAATTGATATACTGATGTGTACTACCGTTGATGGGTGGTAAATCAAGTAGGCTTTTACTATGATAGGACGACAAGGCTGTCAATCTAAGTTGTGATGGGTGGAAAGGTGACCCTCTAGATTGCCGCACAGGGGAGGCGCCAAGCTAGTGTTGCATGCTCTCCCATTCACCTCGGGCCCATTTAGGTCAACGAAAGCAAAATACAAAAAAGAATCATTTGAATATTCAAATTGAAAAGCTAGATTAATGAACTCAATACAACTACCACCGAAGGCCAAATGCTCTCGGTTACTTGGCAACAGGACATATTATTAATACTTGATCGCAATAACTTGCTTGACAAAAAAAAATCCCTCCTCCGAGACACTGTTCATAGCAAGGCACTGGACAACTGACAGCAGGGTCGTATTCAAACTAGGTTACATGCTGCTTCATAAAAACATTAGGTGTAATTGGGGGGTGTTTACAGGCGGGAAAGGCTTAGTATAGCCCATCTACCTGCATAGAATACAACCCAGACATTACCTTGAAAACTAGCCTAGGGCTACCTACAGTGTACGATACTCTTCACTGTTCACCTCCTGCCCGTATGCATGTCAGAGAATATAACAAAAACATGACAAAGTCCGGCACTCCGGTGAGTGGTATTTGTGTGCTACTAGCTCAATCAGCCCAGTGACGCTGGTGACAAGACATGGCCAGCGACAGGGAGACAGCAGAGCAGAACGGTGACTGTTGAACGGGGGGGGGGGGGGGGGGGGGGCTGTGCATATTACAACAACAGATGGGAACAGCGATCAAAGCTAGCCACATCAAAGTAAGCCAAGCTCCTAGTCTACGCTTTGACAACAAACGCAGTACACAACAGTCTACACTGGCCTACAAGCAGGCAGAAGCAGGAACGTAGGCACTGAAAACATACAACCTTGAAATATAGATGTTAACACCAGGAAATACACATGCCTAGATTGGTCAAAAAGAGGTGTACAAATAAATCCTATCAGCCATCCTTTATTTGTTGTATGATAAGGATGACAGCGCTTACAGAACTGAATCTGTTATGGACATTAAAATGGCGGCTCACACAATAATCCATTATAGATTTTCAAAAGGACAAAACAACCTCGCGGCGGCGTTAATATCAGAAATCAGTAATACAAATTGCCTCCATAGGTCGTGAGCTATGACTCGGCTAGCCAACCCTTTGAACATCTTTTGCCATGGAAACCAAGCACCCTTTCCAGTTCGTGGAAGGCCTACACATTACATAAATGCATTAAATAAAAGTGGGAGGGCTGGGCTGCTGTGTCACAGCCAGGCGCTAGGCTCCACTCCTCTCCTCCTCCAGACTACCGCACCATCTGACCGGCAGCAGCTCTCCTCTGTGTATTATTGAGCAGGCCAGGCAGGCAGGCTGCTGGGCTGCAGCTAGCCCACTGCAAGGCATGGGCTGGGCCCTCCCTCACTCTAGGCTTAGCACCAGGCCTGGAGGAGACCGTCTCAATGTAGTATCCTAGCCTGGCTTCCTCTTTGTGTCGTCTGGTTTTGTGTCCGATTTTGGTACGGGAGGAGACGTCCAATTGTTTGTTGCCTGGGCTTGTATCAGTTGCCAATGTGAAAGTGTGGACAAAGACTAGCACATTACAATCACATAAAGGGAAAGAGTTGTGTACCGATGGAATAGAATGATCCAGATACACACACACACACACACACACACACACACACACACACACACACACATATATATTTAACTGCAATTCATCTGCTGAAAGGACTGTGGTTGAAATAAGGATTGGGGATTAAATGTAAATGAAACTGAGCCTGTTTGAAGCTACATGGGCAGCGTTTCAAATGGCACCCTAGTTCCTATATAGTGCACTACTGTAGCTGTGGACTTGCCATCGGTCCAACGAGGGAGGGAGTCTTAGTGTCCCTTATGACATCCTATTCTCTGCCACATACTCGGGTAAAAAGTAGTGCACTACATAGGGAATAGGGTGCCATTTGGTGAGAAGTCTTGGGGCTGTTGCCTGGATATAACATCAGTCTGACTGCCGGAGAGTCTCAATTAGCTGATGGGGTCAGTTAGCCTAATGGACCATGTGACCTGCCAGTATTCTACTGGGCCAATATGGTTGGCTGTTGGTGCTGAAACAGGAAGAGGAAACATATGTCTGTGTGTGTGTGTGTGTGTGTGCCTGGTGAATGAGTCACAGGCCTTGGTAGAAGACTAGGAGTGGGCGTTGTGAATGAACAAATGAGTCTAACAATTAGAGAAAGTGTATGGGTGTTGATGTTCTCATATCTTGTTTTATGTGTGTGGGCAAGACTGGTGTGTGTCCATGCATTTTCATTTTGGCCTATCCATGCACCATGTCCAGTGCCCACGCTGACTAATATACTCATAATAAGTTGTCAGCAGTTCCAGTTGATTAGCATGAGTAGGCCTAGCCAATACCCCAATGAGGATCTAGTCCACTTTCTAGGCTGTTGAAGGAGAAGGGCCAAGGGGGCTGAGAAGGGAGGCGGAAGGCTGAGGAGCCCGAGTGTCCGAGCTTCTGGCAGGGCCATATCTCTACCACGCCAGCGTCAGGGCAGGAATCCTCTTTGCAAACAAACCCTGAGCGGAGCCCAGTAGACTGCTCTCTCTGTCCCCATTCCCAGCGTCTGCCCTGCCTGCCAGAAAAGAAAAACTCACCAAGAACCCAGTGGCTTCCTCCATGGCCCAGTCCACCGGTCCAGGAATTTGTATTGTTGTCAGAAAACAACAAGATTATCTCCAACGCATTGGTGCCTCCTCTGAATTAACACATACTCGGTGGAAAGTTTTAGGTACACCACCCCGTTCACGAAAATAGTTTGCTCCTACAGTGAGTCATGTGGCCATGGATTGCTATATAAACGCAGGCAGACAGGCATCGAGGCATTCAGCTACTGTTCGATTGAATTTTAGAAAGGGCAAAACGAGTGACCTAATTAACTTTTAGCGGGGTATTATCTCAGAAAGGGCGGCATCCTGGGCTTTTCACGCACGACAGTGTCTAGGGTTTACCAAGAACAGTGCGACAAACAAAGAACATCCAGTCATCGGGAGTCCTGTGGATGAAAACAGCTTATGATGAGATGGATCGAAGGAGAATGGCAAGAATCGTGCTAGCTAAAAGGCAGGCCACAAATAACGGCGCAGTACAACACTGGCGGGTAGAACGGTGTCTCCGAAAGCACAATTTGTCACAGATGGGCTGTTGCAGCAGACGACCTCCTCCCGGGTTCCACTTCTATCAGCTAAAAACAAGAGGTAGCTCCAGTAGGCATGCAATCAACACTGGAAAATTGAGGAATGGAAAAACATTGCCTGGTCCGACAAATCCCGGTTCCTTTTGCGTCATGCTGATGGCAGAGTCAGAACTTGATGTAAGCAGCATGAGTCCACGACCCCATCCTGCCTGGTGTCAACGGTACAGGCTGATGGCAGGGTTATGGGCAATGTTTTCCTGGAACACATTAGTTCCCTTGATACCAACTGAGCAACGTTTCCACTCCCCAATGAATTCGGGCTGTTCTGGAGGCAAAGGGGGGTCCGACCCAGTACTAGATGGCGTACCTAATAAACTGGCCGCTGTGTGTACATCTAGGCCTATGCACACGGCAGGGGAAGGAGGCTCACGCAGGGAGCGACGGGGCATGTAGTCTTAAAGCGCGTTCAAAAGGTTTAGGATTACATGAGTAATTTAAGTAAAGCCTGACTCACAGACAGATTGATATACCCCCCACCACTGGGAAAATGTGCAAATATTGAGTTATGTGCAGCCCCATGACTGCTGATGTCATGCTAATATGCAACCCGGTTTCTGTTGACTGTTTCTCCATAAAATGACCTGCTATTTCAAATTTAGTCACAAGTTGTTGTTAAACATATAATGGTCTAAGAGAAACCATGTGAGGGTGTCAACTTGAGGAAAACATAATGAGACATCTTGAAGTCTGATGCCAAAATCCTGTACAATTACACCCTTTGCTTTCACATGTTCCCCTTTCTCGCGTGTAACCTTTGAATTACACCACTTATAATTACATTTTAATAGTTATATTGTGTAGCAGTGGTTAGACCTTTAGTTTAGTGTGTTTATTTTAGTGCGTCAAATCTGCCAACCTCCAAGTTTGGAGGGCACCAGAAGTTGTTCTGTCCCAACAGATGTCTAGTGTGCAAAAATCAATTTGTTTACAGCCTGGTCTTTAAAAAAAGGACTCAATAGCATCGTAATTCTTCAGTCACAGTGCCTGCCTGCCTCCATTTTGTAATAACCCCACTCCCAGCTTTGAGGGACAATTACGGGGGTAGTAGTCTATAGCAAATGAAAATCCAACGGAATATAAGGATGTTGTGTTTGTAGAGGATTCAGGCCTGGGGTGGTACAGTATAGTGAACCACTGCGGTGCGGTCCCCAGTGATCTTGAGGCAGCAGACAGCCTGAGCCCCAACCAGCCTCTCTTCTCCTCTCTCTCTGTCCTGTAATCTCATTATCCATCTAGCAGACCTTTCTCCCACAAAGCGGCAGACACAGGACTCGTTTGGCCCAGGGATGAAGCATGCTCCTGGGGGACTGAGGACGCCACCCCCTCCCCCCTTTACTATAAATATACTGGAGACTAAGCGATATGGAGACCAAATGAATAGCAGTACCATCTCTTTATTTTTAGATCCTTGTAATAGTCAGGCCCTCAAACCCCACCATTTCCAACTGAAACTGAGTAAGTTATTGAAAGTCAGTGTTTACTGAAAAAAGAAAAAAAATCAAAAGGAACAAACAAGTACATTAGACATTAAAATGACATGACATAGGTCATGACCACCATGCACAGCAGAATAAAATGCACACACAAACCTTGCAAACTAAACCAACTCACAAGCAATCAGAAAAGTGCCGTATAGGCATGCAAGCAAACACTAGGCACATTAGCCATTCACACTGCCACACACACAGGTGCCCTTTCATTATGGGCCCGGCACTGCCAGATATAAGAGAGCGAGAGAGAGCACGAGAGAGAGAGAGAGAGAGAGAGAGCGCGCGAGAGGAGGGTGGGCTAGACAGGACTAGAGGAGGTGGGAGGGACTCTGCTGCAGGTACCGAGGTAGCAGAGACGGGCGAGAAGAGCTCTTCACACACACCAGAGCTCGGGCTAGGCCTATTGGGATAGGGGGGAAGGAGGTGGGGCAGCAGCATTCTCCAAATCAGGAACTGATGAGCATACTAGTTTACACTGCCGCTGTGCCACCAAGCTATTCACTACGGTAGGCAACTGTAGCCGCCGAAATGTTGACCACATCCAAGACATCCAGACAAACAAGCATGTGCTCCACTGGACATCTGTAGGCGGTCTCGAATAGGCCTCGCTTTTCAACGTCTGGAATAAAATTGTGGTATAGCTTGTTGAGCAGAAGCTCACTTTGAGGAACGCCATGCATAGGGTAGGAAGACAAAGCCCAAGGCTGCTAGGTTCCGAATGAATGACAAACGGCAACCTTGATAGAGCATCCAAATGTCATATTCCATCAACCCTTTGTCTCGCAAAAAGGTCAGAGGAGCTCTCGCCGATTAAGCATCATCAGACTGATGTCCCAAAGTAATTCGGCCATTCGGAGGAGGAAGGACCTGAAGAATCTGACAAACAGAGCAAGAGGGGATATGCTGCTTGGCCTGAAATAGAAAAGCCACACCCATAAAAATACACTGGTTGACTAATAAAAGGCTCCATTTTGTATTAGTTGGGAGCACTGTCCCTGGGTCGCATTTCTAAGATTTTTTTTTACCAGGGTGCATTGGGTATTCCAATAGATATACGCTGTGAGTCACATAGGCCTGTATTCGCCTGGGGTGAACAAATATCATAGATGATCATGTTACTTGTTATAAAATGCTTCCACTGGACTAGTAAGGCCTAATAAAAACAGAATATCCAAACACAGAAAGAACCCAAGCGAGCGTAGAACATCTAACCATATGGGTAATGACACACCACAGTTCACAATGGTGGCACGCGTTCCTTCACTCTGCTCTCCAGACACACAAACTGGTCTGGCAGCCACCTTAGCTTGACTGGAGGGTGATGCACAACAGGAAACACACTGCCACACACACACACGCCACACAAACGCATGCATAACCACTTCCTGTATCTGTTAAAGAGCGGGAGGAGAAACTGAAAGGAGGGTGATGTGACATCTGGTTTCTTGAACAAACAAAGTTTGCTCGCTCGGTCTCTGCGCATCAGACTCAAAACACACAACCCACATGTGCGCACAAACGCATACACGCGGAGGCACAAACAAAGACGGAGCAGTGCACAGAGGGAGCTGCCCTTTAAAACGAGTCAATATCCTCTCTCTGCTGCAGGCAACAGGATACCTGAGCAGCCAATCTATTCTATTTACACTGACTACCACAGCGACTTCACACACAGGCTCTTCGATATTATGTAGCGTGAATGAGGGAGGCTCTACCTCACTAGGTTAGCACTTCTTAGCGCTCCCCATAACATGGTACTACAGCACCACACGTCACCAGTTCATTCAAACCCGACAAGAAAACGCCTAACTTTACATACACACAAAGAGAACATGAGCTGTGGTATTCGTGTTACAATAGCGCTGAGACCAGCTATGCTGTTTGTTATCTTGTTCTTGATACTCAAACTGTGACAGATGTTTTACATGTGCGACCTGCTCCCCTCTACCCGACTCCTCCTCTTCAGCAAGCACACACACCACAGCAAAGGGTTCTTCAATTCCTTCTCGAGCAGCAGAGGAACTCATTTCACAGCGACATGACCGGGTTTCATTGCCACTGCAGCCCCCCAGTAATCCTAACTGTAGAGCTAGGGGTTCCACTCATAAAAATGGAGGTAGTGTAGTAACCACAGGTTAATATAAGTAGGTGCGGGTGGGGAAACCATCCACAGTCCACACTTCCCTTTAAATTGTCCAGTAGAGGGACATTTGGCCAATCAAATGGCTTAGGAGGGCATTTAAATGCAGAACGCAGATTCAGCCAAGGTGTTCTGTTGCAGCCGCAATGAATAAAGAGCTCAACCATGAAGGCACACACACCAGTTTATCTTTAAAGGAAACACTGTCCACTAGAAATGTAATCCAGGTTATCACCTCTAAAGGAGAAAGGACCTGGTCAGGTTAGGATGACATTTCCAACACATGCATGTGTGGATGAGACACTGGCACACACACACACACACACACACAGTTCAGCTCTTTTTACAGACTGATCTTCAACTTGTTCAATCAAAATAACTAATCTTTCAATTCATTTAGTTCATTTGAGTCAGTAATACCCAGAACACGCAGGACCCCCTACCAGTGAACAGAAAACTCAAAACAGTCATGCTTCTACAAACCTCTTGTTCACCGTAAGGGGATTATTGGAGCTGTAATTTGTAACAGACTTGTAAAAGCGTGCACTTTAACAAATGAACATGTGTTGATTGCTAGGCACACAAATACGATTATTTGTAGGTACATAGGAAACCAGGTCTCATTGTGGCCGCAACCGGACTAGATTGTGAACTGTTGGCGGATTGCAGTGCTTGACTGAAAGGTGATAAGCACAATGGCGTTCGCAAACTGCAGCACCTCAAACAATCCATTCGAGTTTGTTGAGCTGAGGTGGTGTATGTTTAGTTTCGACAAAGCTGTGTCCATCATAACATTTAAGAACTAATTCATTGTATTAATTCTTACGCCATGCAACCAACCATCAGCTCTAAACATGAATTTTCCATCGTCTATGCTGCCTGCAGCGTTAGACATTGCCTGTGCCCATATGGGTCTTTCTAGAAACTAGGGCACCATGAAGATTTCATACGATGGACAACATGTTACAGCAGTTGATAAGTCATTGATAATAAAAAAAATCAGCCTATTATTTTATATTAGAGGAACATAGCTATATTCAATACAATTCACAAGCTGATTTGAAACCCGTGTAACCCTTCCTCGTGGTTGGTGTCTTGACGGAGTTGTCCAAAATCGTGTGACATTAAACATTACTTCTCTATCCTTCCATTTCTTGCAGTGTAAGTTGTCGTTATATATATTTATTAAGTTGTTAAATTAGACATTGAACGTGAACCCCGTACGAATCCTGGATATAGCTGTCAGACAGTTTTTTTTATATAGAGTTCCCAGAAATGCAGTGTAACCACGAAACATTTCATGTCTCCATATGTTACGGTATGAAAACAGTTTATGGGCATACAAATCCAAAACAATTGATACGATTGAGAGAAGAAAATAAAAAGGCACATTAGCCAGAGTCCCCTTGAAAGACATACTTGAAACCTAAATAGATACGGTCATCAATGTGTTTCTTCAATATTTATGGACAACACTGTGTTGATGTGCATTTTCAGACTGATAGTCTAGTGACAAAGAGCTGTTGAGATAGCGCATGCGATGCAAACGCCCAAGTGATGAAAAAAAGAAAGAAAAGGTGTTCGAGTAATGTCTAGAATATGTGTCTCTCATCCATTATGCAGGTGAAAACCGTTGTGCCTGGATCTAATATCTCTAGCGAATTGATGTTGATCGTCTGTTTTCTGCTTGATTTACAGCAGGGTCTCGTTAGATTTAACAGAGAAAGCATCAAGTTAACGAGTTCATGTTTTCGTGCCTCGGATTGGACACGGGGGTCTACTAGACTCAATTGTGTAGGATGGGCTTTTGCGCAACATCCAACACCATTCCTATAAATTATTCTGGATATAATGACAACATATTACATAGCCTAGTGGGCCTCTTCACAATATGATCGGGTAATGAAATAACGTGCCAAATAGATTTTGGTAACCATGTCACACCTGCAATTTTAAACAATACAAGGGGCTTGAAATAGCCTTCTTGGAAGTTCAATTTGGAGCTCAGAAATTCAAGTGGTCTACTGGAATAGGCCTACCTTGAAAAATCTGACATTTCCTAAATTTGGTCCTTGAACTGTCCTTGTAACTATTGTAGCCAATGTATACGTTCTCCTGCTTCGCTTATAATTAACCGTGATTTCATTTTTGATTTGTTTTTGTGAGAGGTGGCCACTTTCATTTGTTTACCGCAGCTTCAATTGAAGAGGTGTTGTGCTACACTGTTGCAGTAAAACCAGGTGGTTATTATGAGGAAGACAACATATAAATGCTGGCTTATTTTGTAATGGAATGATTTTGTCTGGAAAGCCAAGTTGACTTGGCTTTCCAGACAAAATCATTCCATTACAAAATAAGTAGTTATTGGTCACTTTCTCATTATAAAAACTGTGTGTCAGTGGTGAAAAAGTACCCAATTGCAAACATAGATTATTATTATTTGTATTTATTTTTTAAACGCTGGCCATACCATGGATCATTTAACTATTTGATTTTGAATTTTAGGACCCTTTACATATATATAAAAAAAGATTCAACAAAATTAATTATACACACTTTTTTTTTTTAAAGAAAATATTGAACTTGGCATTCACTATACTAAACATAAATAAACGCAACATGCAATAATTTCAACAATTTTACTGAGGTAGACTTAATACAACGAGATAATGTGCACATATCTATAGATTTCATGACTGAGCAGGGATGCAGCCATGGGTGGACCTGGGAGGGCATAGGCCCACCCACTGGGGCGCCAGGCCCAACCAATCAGAATGAGTTTCTCCCCCACAAAAGGGCTTTATTACGGAGAAATTCTTCTCGGTTTCATCAGCTGTCTGGTTTCTGACAATCCCGCAGGTGAAGAAGTCAGATGTGGAGGTCCTGGGCTGGCGTGGTTACACGTGGTCTGTGGTTGTGAGGCCGGCCGACGTACTGCTTATTGTAGAGAAATTAACATTGAATTATTTAGCAACAGCTCTGGTGGAAAATCCTGCAGTCAGCATGCCAATTGCATATCTAATAGATAACAAAACTAAGCAAATGTTTTTTTGGACACACACTAAGTATAAAAAAAATGAAGAACACATGCTCTTTCCATGATATAGACTGACCAGGTGAAATCTATGATCCCTTATTGAGGTCAATTGCTAAATCCACTTCAATCAGTTTAGATGAAGGGAAGGAGACAGGTTAAAGAAGGATTTTTAAGCCTTGGGACAATTGAGACATTGATTGCGTATGTGTACCATTCAGAGGGTGAATGGGCAAGACAAAAAATGTAAGTGCCTTTGAACGGGGTATGGTAGAAGATGCCAGGCGCACCAGTTTGTGTCAAAACTGCAACGCAGCTGGGTTTTTCACGCTCAACGGTTTCCTGTGTGTATCAAGAATGGTCCACCACCCAAAGGACATCCAGACAATTTGACACAACTGTGGGAAGCATTGGAGTCATCATGGGTCAGCATCCCTGTGGAAGGCTTTCAACACCGTGTAGAGCCCATGCCCCGACGAAGTGAGACTGTTCTGCGGGCAAAAGAGGGTACTCATTATTAGGAAGGTGTTCCTAATGTTTGGCATACTCAGTGTATTTAACCCCTTATTTTTGATGCCACAAAACTGCCTTCATACTTCCCTTCGTTTGTATGGGTAACACTTATGGAGGTCGTAGAGCAAACCGGAGAACACCATCGTGTTTGTGAGTCTCCCCCTTTCCATAGTCATTAGTTTGTGGCGCAAACCGTTCAGGCGCTACACACGCTTTCGTGAGAAGAACAATTTTCAGTGGTGGAAAAAGTACCCCATTGTCATACTTGAGTAAAACTCAATAGAAAATGAGTAAAATACTACTTGAGTAAAAGTCTAAAATTTACACAAGTATCAAAAGTAAATGTAATTGCTCATATATATTTACATATCAAAAGTATTAATGATTTCAAATTCCTTATAATTAGGCAAATTTAAAAAAAAAAAATTAATTTACAGATAGCCATGGGGACACTCCAACACTGAAATCATTTACAAACAAAGCATGTGTGTTTAGTGAGTCCGCCAGATCAGAGGCAGTACGGATGACCAGGGATGTTCTCTTGATAAGTGTGTGAATTTGATCATTTTCAGTCCTACTAAGCATTTAAAATGTAACAAGTACTTTTGGGTGTCAGGGAAAATGGAGTAAAAGTAAATTATTTTCTTTAGGAACGTAGTGAATTTAAAGTTGTCAAATATAAAGTACAGATACGCCAAACAACTATTTAAGAAGTAATTAAGTATTTTTTACACCACTGTCAATTGTCGGGATGTCATGGTCTGAAACACTGCTGTAACTCTGCCACCTTCTCACAGGTTTCGAAGGAGAGCACCAAATGTAGGCCTACTGTCTACTGCACAAACAATTCAATCAGACAAAAAAAGCATATAAAAAGGCGCCTCTTGTTGACATGTTTTTCAGTCCCCCTGGAATGTAAATAAGACTGATGTTATATCATCAGCCTATATAACGATATTATGGAGATGTTGAACATTATGGAAAACGAGACTCCTCCAACCTTCCCCATTCATCTGAGAATACGATCTAAGCCTAGTCACCTACCATCCCCTGAAATCACTAATGAACATGACTGTCTGTACCCCATCTGTCTTTCAATGATATTGGTCCTAGGATTTAAGATAGAAAACCAGCCTAAGAGAACCTCAGTGATCTTTAGAGGGGAAGCTCTGAGCCAGAGCGGTTCTCTTGACTCCATTCGTGAAGAGCAAACACAGTGGTGTGAGTGAGGGAGAGAGAATGGCAATGCATTCAATAATTGCAGTCACACCACCACAGGCAGAGAGGTTTGGGGTGGTGGTGAACTAGTATTTGTATGGTATGTCCTGCTTTCACAGAGTGAGAATGACTCTGGATAGCACTACTGCAGACACGGAGTGTCAGAGTGACTGCAAACACACCGAATGGAGGACTTGACCCCCATACCAACAAGACAAATGCAGATGTAAAAAGGACTTTAAGCATAAATGTGATTGCATTTGAGTAAGAAGGAGTCCTAAGACCACCATCATTTCACTCTGTAGCTATTGCTTCCCATTGTTATTGTGTTGTGCAGCCATGCTGTGGGTGTGTCACATAGCAGCTTCCATTTCAATGAATCATAGGAAACATTAACGAGCCAAGAACAAGACATTTCAATGCCACTTCAGGCTTGTCCCTTCTACAGGTACAAGACGAGGCCATCTGGCCCAATTAAACTAAACCGTTTTTGTGGTGGTTGCCCTAGCGAAATATTCAGTCAATGTGCTTGCGATTGTTTTAGTAGAGCCCAATATAAAAATTCCCATACCAGTTATAATGCTCTACCTGGTAGCAACGGAGGGCACCAGCATCCTGTCCCCTGGATATGCCTAAACTTGATCAGATTCAATGGGACAGCCTTGCAGTAACATCAGTTGAACCCTTTAGCTGGGTTGTGTCCTTTCGGCACTAAATGGAAGAAGTAAAAGTGGAAGGGACTACCTGGACTTGTCCAATAATAAAACACTCACGTTCGTTTCCTGTTGCAAAACATGTTCTTACGTTGTGCCCTAATCAACACAACCCTGATGATGAGGAAACTACCATTCAACCTTCAGGGCGTTCGTTACGGGGGGGGGGGGGGGGACATATCCTACTTCTACCATAAGCTCCAGAAAGCCACCCTGAGAAGGCAGGCGTGTTGTCGTTTCAATCCACAACCCATTAATCTAGTGGTGGTGCTGGTGGTAGCTGTCTGCTAATCCAGCGTGCTAGTAATCTCCAGACTGATTAAACAGACATCTAATGCACCATGTGCTGCCCAACACTGCCTTTTTAAATCAATACTGTTGTTGGAAACCTTCTGGTTAGATAAGAATGATGAACAATAAGAATGATTATCTATAATGAAAAAAAATATGCAGACAAAAGTATTACTTATAACAAGGGAAAAATTAAAATAAATAAATAATAATTTTGTTCTGGACACTTGCTTTGGGGGTGAGATAAAGTGGTCATTACGGATATTACAGCTGGACCTGTAGTGTGTGAGAGGAGCAGATGAGGGACATTTGAGACACTACATTACTGTTGAGCACTGAGCAGCTAGGGTCAGTCCAGGCGTTTTTTTCCCATTCACTGCCCAGGGGTGCAGCTGAACAGGACCCAGGATATGGCGACATGTGGTGCCGACTGCGGAGAGGACACGTTGCATGAACATTTCTAGAAAACGGGCTAACAAAAGAGCCTGGCGTCAGGCTGAGAGACTGATGAACAGGCACACCAGGTGAACGTATCAACACAAGCCAGGGAAAGAAGAGACAAAAGGAAGGCAGAAAGGAGAGAAAAGACGAACGGATATAAAGATGAAAACCACCCACGCAAAGAAAACCTAACCAACCAGCTTGCTTCGAGGATCCTGCGAGCTAACTGGCTAAACTGGAAAGCCAACCCGAAAGGTCAGCAAGCAGGAAGGAACAAGGACGTAGTGGATCCATTTGTAAATGAGTAACATGGGTCCTTAAATCACATTGACAAGGACTCTTGGCACGGCCCTGTGAAGCACACAGAATAATTGAAGGACAGGGCACAAAAAGCCTGTTTTTCCATAGTTTGGCTAAGAGCTTAGTTCCTCTCATGCTAACTAGCCTAATGTGGGCCAAGGCTACAGGTTTATGTGCCAAACGGCCATGCAAAAAAGGAAGCTGCGCTAACATAACAGGAAACTCACTGTTGCAATTATGGCAATAAAACAGACTGAGAACCAATCAGGGCTAAGCTCTCACACACCAATAACTGCAGGAAGAGGTCGGTAACTGCTTGAGAGCTTTACTTATTTAAAACCTTGACACACCTCACAAACTAATCTTTCTCCCAATTTCCTTGCCATTGTTTTGGGGCAGAAGAATATAGAATACAGTTTTGCACTTTAAAAAAAATTGGGATGCCAAAAGTATTGGTACAAACGAATCTCACACTCAATTTGCATGAGGTCGCATTCACATGCCCACCATCACTAAATATATTTCACAAGTTTAGCATCAGTGGGAGGAAGGATAAGGACCTAGTTCTCCATATTGAATTTGAAGGGATTGAAGGAAGGAAAGTATTGCACCGAGACCATGTGAGAATGAGTTGCTGCTGACACGTCGACAGTACTATAATACACAAGGCTTTGTGGAGAGTCCCCATAAGATGAAGGGGAGCCTGTGAGATGTGAGTACAGATGAAGAAGAGGAAGAAGGAAAAAAAATAATAATAATAAAAAAAATAAACATCCTGTTATCAAAGGCAGTGGGTTTGCATAATGGGGGCTTGGCTAGGCTCAGGCTTTTGAGACAGAGCTGCCACTTGGGCTGACAGGGAGGCGCTGGTCTCCGGAAGAGGCCAAAATGGAGCAGACAGTGGAATGCACCAGAAAAAGGCCTTTCATCATCCTGAGTCAGTGCACTGCAGCACTAAGGCTGAAGGAGCAGAACATCAGAGAGCCCATATCAATAAAGCATCTTAGAGTAGGAGTGCTGATCAAATATCAGTTTTGGATCCTAATGAAAAAGATCATGTGGACAGATCCTAGATCAGCCCTGCTACTCAAGACGCTTTGTGGATTAGGGCCCAGAGCCAACTAGGTCATGTTTAAAATCGGACACTTACCTGCACAGGTGACCTGTCCTGCATTTCCAACATGTTCCTGTTGCTCCCCCCAAAAATGAGTAGATATGGATGAGTAGATATGAATCCAAAAACAACCCCAGTTAGGTAGAACCGAAAGAAACAGTTCATAGAACAGTTTTATTCATGAATGCATATAATATTTAGGCCTAGTGGGTTATGGGAAGGAGTGAAACAGTTGGCCTACAGGGCACTACAAGACCTTGCCTGGAAGACAGCCAAAGGTTAATGATTACAAATGGAGGATATAAGGCCAACCAACAGGGCCTAAAATGAACACTGGCTACCTGCCAGTGCAGGTAGATTTAGGCTTTGCCGGGAAAGAACGTCTAATTCACCAGCCACGTTGGTGCATGGTAACACGTCGGACTCAAAATTGTGAGCGCTTCATAAAGAGAGTCAAGTATGGGCACAAGTGCGAGTTGTGCTTTGTAGCAAAATAAATGTTGGTCTAATTTAGTTGAATGACTTCTAAAGTGAGACTTTGTCCTCGTGTTACTTATCCATTTACGTAGCTTTGTTCACAAGCTCGGTTGCTTTTCAATGTTTGAGTTTGCTCCCACAGCTAACAAAAAGAGACATCGTTGGCCTCTACTAGTGACATTGTAGCAGGCACAAGTGATGACTCGAGTGGCCCTGTTACCAAGGTAACCTTAAATGGGGAGCAAAACATTTGAAAAAATACTCAGGTCACAGAATATTTAATTAAATTGAGCAACATACCACGTTACTTGTTTTAGAAACATTACAAGCATGCTCATCAGATTTTGTCTTTGTGTAACTATGGCAAAACAGATATTTTGTCTGGCAAAAACAAAAGAGATGTAGATTAAATAGATAGATTAAAATGTAGATTAATATATATATTAATCTACATATACATATTAATCTACATACATACATACATACATACACACACACACACACACACACACACACACACATACATATACACATATACACTGCTCAAAAAAATTAAGGGAACACTAAAATAACATCCTAGATCTGAATGAATGAAATATTCTTAAATACTTTTTTCTTTACATAGTTGAATGTGCTGACAACAATATCACACAAAAATGATCAATGGAAATAAAATGTATCAACCCATGGAGGTCTGGATTTGGAGTCACACTCAAAATTAAAGTGGGAAACCACACTACAGGCTGATCCAACTTTGATGTAATGTCCTTAAAAAAAGTCAAAATGAGGCTCAGTAGTGTGTGTGGCCTCCACGTGCCTGTATGACCTCCCTACAACGCCTGGGCATGCTCCTGATGAGGTGGCGGATGGTCTCCTGAGGGATCTCCCCCCCAGACCTGGACTAAAGCATCCGCCAACTCCTGGACAGTCTGTGGTGCACCGTGGCGTTGGTGGATGGAGCGAGACATGATGTCCCAGATGTGTTCAATTGGATTCAGGTCTGGGGAACGGGCGGGCCAGTCCATAGCATCAATTCCTTCCTCTTGCAGGAACTGCTGACACACTCCAGCCACATGAGGTCTAGCATTGTCTTGCATTAGGAGGAACCCAGGGCCAACCACACCAGCATATGGTCTCACAAGGGGTCTGAGGATCTCATCTCGGTACCTAATGGAAGTCAGGCTACCTCTGGCGAGCACATGGAGGGCTGTGCGGCCCCCCAAAGAAATGCCACCCCACACCATGACTGACCCACCACCAAACCGGTCATGCTGGAGGATGTTGCAGGCAGCAGAACGTTCTCCACGGCGTCTCCAGACTCTGTCACGTCTGTCACATGTGCTCAGTATGAACCTGCTTTCATCTGTGAAGAGCACAGGGCGCCAGTGGCGAATTTGCCAATCTTGGTGTTCTCTGGCAAATGCCAAACGTCCTGCACGGTGTTGGGCTGTAAGCACAACCCCCACCTGCGGACGTCGGGCCCTCATACTACCCTCATGGAGTCTTTCTGACCGTTTGAGCAGACGTGCACATTTGTGGCCTCCTGGAGGTCATTTTGCAGGGCTCTGGCAGTGCTCCTCCTGCTCCTCCTTGCACAAAGGCGGAGGCAGCGGTCCTGCTGCTGGGTTGTTGCCCTCCTACGGCCTCCTCCACGTCTCCTGATGTACTGGCCTGTCTCCTGGTAGCGCCTCCATGCTCTGGACACTACGCTGACAGACACAGCAAACCTTCTTGCCACATCTCGCATTGATGTGCCATCCTGGATGAGCTGCACCACCTGAGCCACTTGTGTGGGTTGTAGACTCCGTCTCATGCTACCACTAGAGTGAAAGCACCGCCAGCATTCAAAAGTGACCAAAACATCAGCCAGGAAGCATAGGAACTGAGAAGTGGTCTGTGGTCACCACCTGCAGAACCACTCCTTTATTGGGGGTGTCTTGCTAATTGCCTATAATTTCCACCTGTTGTCTATTCCATTTGCACAACGTCATGTGAAATTTATTGTCAATCAGTGTTGCTTCCAAAGTGGACAGTTTGATTTCACATAAGTGTGATTGACTTGGAGTTACATTGTGTTGTTTAAGTGTTCCCTTTATTTTTTTGAGCAGTGTATATATAATTTTTTTTAAATCTACCTATTACAGTGGCTGGTATACAAAAAAACATGTTTAGGCTCTTCCAACCAAGCATCAAGCCCTCCAGTAAAACCCTCAATGATTCTAATCTTCACATAAGCTTTGTTGTGTCACTATGACATGGACAGAAAGGCCACACACAAACAAGCAGACTCGTACACAGAGACCATACTCATCACGTGACACACAGACATCAAAAGAGAACAATTGGGTTGTAAAATGAGACCAAATCAAAACAAGACAATTGCTCTGCTTTTAGATTTTCACAAGGAGTTAACACTCTGGGGGGGGGGGGGTTAACCACCACCGCTTAGCTTCAGACAGCACATTATATTGTGTGTGTGTGCGAGTGTGTAGCGTTGCACGGTATACCGAGACGGCAGGAGCTTTTTGATACTAGAACATGAAAAACTGTCTGGAACTAGAATTGTTACTTTCGGTACTTTGTCAAATGTGTCTCGTGTCATCTACTGATTGAGAGAGAACCAAGTCTGTCTATCAGCGCAGCCAATGTCCCCTTATAGTGCGAGAGCACCGTGCCTGCTCCACATACTCATAGCTAGCTCTAGGAACCACTGCACTTCCTTGGGAGCCTGGGCTGCACCACCACTTATGCTGCAAAGAAGTTAACACAATTGAATAATGCAACACGGTATGTAGGCATTTTGAAACCGTTAATTACTCTTCACCAATATATAACCTTTACAACACTTTACAATGCAAGATGATACCGGTAGCTTCCAGCTTTGTAGGCTAGCTTTCCTTGGTTAGCTGAAGCTAACATCAATTCACTGCCCTAGTACCTTGTTTTTGACAATATACAAACCATAAATCAAAAATATTGCTCATTTCAACACAGATTGTCACCAAAAACAATTAATTTTCTTCCTTCTACGGGCCCTGCCTCAAGTCTCTCAATATCATCTTTGCTTGAGCCTCGAAAATGACTGTGTGAATGACATCATGGGTCTTAAAAGACACAGCACACTTTTATATCATATTGGATGATATATAACCTAGCTATGACAGGCTAGAAGTTAGTATTCTGGCGCAAGTTGGCTTGTTATGGTTGGTTGCTGCCTCGGTCTCTCACACACGCAAGGCCCGTCCTCCACCGTCTCTCCCCGCTGTATAAGCTCTGGTTAACAAAGTAGCTTACAAATGGACTTCTATGCTGCTCCCCTAACTCAGATCCGACCATGTCTATACGCAACTAGTGGTCCTCGGGTTGGTTCGGGTCTCTATATTGAAAAACAGATTTATGCATTTTTTGTCCGGGTGGGAAAGCCCCAGGTCCATTTCAGAACAGGTCCAACTTTTTAGACCTCTACTTTTTATTTTATTTCACCTTTATTTAACCAGGTAGGCAAGTTGAGAACAAGTTCTCATTTACAATTGCGACCTGGCCAAGATAAAGCAAAGCAGTTCGACACATACAACGACACAGAGTTACACATGGAGTAAAACAAACATACAGTCAATAATACAGTATAAACAAGTCTATATACGATGTGAGCAAATGAGGTGAGATAAGGGAGGTAAAGGCAAAAAGGCCATGGTGGCAAAGTAAATACAATATAGCAAGTAAAACACTGGAATGGTAGATTTGCAATGGGAGAATGTGCAAAGTAGAAATAAAAATAATGGGGTGCAAAGGAGCAAAATAAATAAATAAATTAAATACAGTAGGGAAAGAGGTAGTTGTTTGGGCTAAATTATAGGTGGGTTATGTACAGGTGCAGTAATCTGTGAGCTGCTCTGACAGTTGGTGCTTAAAGCTAGTGAGGGAGATAAGTGTTTCCAGTTTCAGAGATTTTTGTAGTTCATTCCAGTCATTGGCAGCAGAGAACTGGAAGGAGAGGCGGCCAAAGAAAGAATTGGTTTTGGGGGTGACTAGAGAGATACCTGCTGGAGCGTGTGCTACAGGTGGGAGATGCAATGGTGACCAGCGAGCTGAGATAAGGGGGGACTTTACCTAGCAGGGTCTTGTAGATGACATGGAGCCAGTGGGTTTGGCGACGAGTATGAAGCGAGGGCCAGCCAACGAGAGCGTACAGGTCGCAATGGTGGGTAGTATATGGGGCTTTGGTGACAAAACGGATTGCACTGTGATAGACTGCATCCAATTTGTTGAGTAGGGTATTGGAGGCTATTTTGTAAATGACATCGCCAAAGTCGAGGATTGGTAGGATGGTCAGTTTTACAAGGGTATGTTTGGCAGCATGAGTGAAGGATGCTTTGTTGCGAAATAGGAAGCCAATTCTAGATTTAACTTTGGATTGGAGATGTTTGATATGGGTCTGGAAGGAGAGTTTACAGTCTAACCAGACACCTAAGTATTTGTAGTTGTCCACGTATTCTAAGTCAGAGCCGTCCAGAGTAGTAATGTTGGACAGGCGGGTAGGTACAGGTAGCGATCGGTTGAAGAGCATGCATTTAGTTTTACTTGTATTTAAAAGCAATTGGAGGCCACGGAAGGAGAGTTGTATGGCATTGAAGCTTGCCTGGAGGGTTGTTAACACAGTGTCCAAAGAAGGGCCAGAAGTATACAGAATGGTGTCGTCTGCGTAGAGGTGGATCAGAGACTCACCAGCAGCAAGAGCGACCTCATTGATGTATACAGAGAAGAGAGTCGGTCCAAGAATTGAACCCTGTGGCACCCCCATAGAGACTGCCAGAGGTCCGGACAGCAGACCCTCCGATTTGACACACTGAACTCTATCAGAGAAGTAGTTGGTGAACCAGGCGAGGCAATCATTTGAGAAACCAAGGCTGTCGAGTCTGCCGATGAGGATGTGGTGATTGACAAAGTCGAAAGCCTTGGCCAGATCAATGAATACGGCTGCACAGTAATGTTTCTTAACGATGGCGGTTAAGATATCATTTAGGACCTTGAGCGTGGCTGAGGTGCACCCATGACCAGCTCTGAAACCAGATTGCATAGCAGAGAAGGTATGGTGAGATTCGAAATGGTCGATAATCTGTTCGTTGACTTGGCTTTCGAAGACCTTAGAAAGGCATGGTAGGATAGATATAGGTCTGTAGCAGTTTGGGTCAAGAGTGTCACCCCCTTTGAAAAGGGGGATGACCGCAGCTGCTTTCCAATCTTGAGTACTATGAATACTTGAGAGGCCCAACATAACAACCGCTGTCACAACAGACAATACCAGGAACATTTTAAATGATGTCACAGAAACTGGACTTGGGCAACAAATAGGGTGCTTTTAAATGTTTCGTATTTAGCCAAATAAACTAAAATGAACTATTAACTGTTGGCATTTCATTTTCCTGCTGTACCTTAACCACAAAACGTACCAAACCGTCGGTTTGGGTCACTGCTACACCCCTGGTGTATTTACGTGTGTTTAAGGACAAACACGGTGTGCAGACAGACAGACAAGACAGATCACACAAATCAAACCTCATGGGGTTGCTCAGAGCCAAATGTTAAAATGACCTTATAGTGGCTGCATCAACGCCACAATAGCGACTTCAACTGGTCTGGAAATAATAAATTTTTCTTACACAAGACACAACAGACATCCAGACACACACAAACGACAAGGTGGTACCATCAACAAGCTGATAACCTAAACTATGAAAAGCAGGAATAGTTTTGTGTGGTGAGTTGAAGTGTTTGCAAATATGTTCTCTGTTCATCATATAGAATGTTATGGAAGTGGATGAGTCATGTACAAGAAAACAAAGTTCCACCCCCCCTCTCTTTCTCCGCAAGAGGAGCGCCTTGTCACTTCTTAAAGGTGCAGGTGCCACAATTTTCTTCTCCCACACAGACAGTCAGGCAGAGACTGTAAAAAACAGCAGCTGTGTCATCATGCTCTCTCACTATAATCTGGCTGGAAGTAAGCCTATTTGGTCTTACGCAATTTGCCATGTGACCGACCAACTGCTTTCATCATGCCCGAATGTAGGTTATCCCTCATACTGTCGGTCTGTCTTCAGCTTTAGTTCACAACATTCAAACAAGGCCTCGGTGACTCTGACCCACAGTCAGGCTCACGTGGAGTCCCAAATAGCTCCTTATCCGCTATATAGTGCACTACGTTTGATCCCAGCCCTATGGGCCCTGGTCCAAAGTAGTGCACTATATCGATTGGTTAGTGCCCATGGGCCACGCACTACACACAATAACCAATGGGCATGGTGGAGCTAGAATCAGAGGAAAGCCGCAGGGCTGACTATAAAAAGAGCCAAACATAGTGCCCACATGTTACTCAACTGAAAAAGGCCAATCCAACTGAATAGGAACATCTAGCGTAACCAGCAACAGCTAGCCAACGCTATTCAAAAGTTAAGGTAACATGAAACAACGTAGGACCAATACTGAATACTTCAGGTTGGATTGTCCATCTACTCCCCCATTATTTCATCTGCCTGTAAAAAGAGATGAAAACACCAACTCCGGGTTAAAATTGACTCCTGGGATGATCACATTTAGTGCCTCCTCCAATGGTCAACTAGCAAAAGATCAGCAATATCGGACATAGGATAACAACCGCACTGGAATTAACCTAACCTGGGGCCAAGATATATCCGGAAGAAGCTCTCTGCCTTCACTTCTTTGAAAACGGTGGCTTCTTAGACCCAGGCTTATCCCCAAGACATGAAAGTGTGTTTGAAGCAGAGGATGGCACTGCACCATCAGAACAGAACAGCCTTTTATTAAAACAGGGGTTTTTAATTCACTTTCATTACCCATCAGCCATCACTTCATCAGGGTCACCTTCCACATGAAGGAGGGTGCAAGCCACATCCTCATGAACACAGGACCAGGAAGACATAGCGAGCGGACACACGCTTGTATGTAACATAAGTGGGCCTGGATTAGGCTTCCTTTCAGCAGCAGAGTGGTAACCGGAGATGAACCCTGAAACTGGCAGTGTTTCTCTGCTAAAAACGAGACTACAGATCCCCAGTGGCTAACAACCCAACAGGCCAAGCCAGGATGGAGTCCCCCCCTTCACTCACTCACTCTAGCATCTTTGTATTTTCCACTACTTCAGTCTCCGACTCCCTCTCTGCTTTCTCCCCATCCTAAATGCCAATTTAGTCAACATTACTTCATTCCAAAAGGCCCACTCTATCTTTATCCAATTAAATTGTCTGTCAAGCGGGGGGAAAAAATATGTTTTTCCTGTTGTCCAGGTACTTACAGAGAGATGTGTCGCTGCTCGATGTCCACCCTGGTGAGCTCGTCCTCTTCCACGTCCGTCTCTCCTCCAGAGCTGCTCTCCGTGGCGTCCGAGTCGAAGGCACTCTCCGTGGACCTCAGGTTGGTGGTTCCACTGAGAGACAAGCGCTCCAGCTCCGCCGGTACAGAGCCGTCCTTCAGGAATCGCCCAAGCCCCTCCCTCTCCTGCGGGGTGAGGGGGGTGTCCTGGCCTCCTCGTCTCCCGCCAGGTCGGAGGGCATCCAGTGGCCCCAGGGTGCTCTCCAGGAGCCCCCCCAGCTGCTGCTGGACATGGTGCTCCACCTGCTTGGCCTGAACCACCTGGAGGCGCTTCCTCAGGCGCCGCAGACGCCCCTCGATCTCGCCCTGCCGGCTCTGGCTCTGCTGAGTCCTCTCCTTAACGTCCACTCCAAGGCTGCCCAGGCCCAGAGAGGTCTGTCGGTCCGTTGGGGAAAGGGATGATGTGTCCGTGGCCAGCGATGGTGGCCGTTCTGAGGGTTTGCTGTCGGGGCAGTCCATGGGGGTGTTGGTGGAGGCTGCGGGGGGTGCTGGCTGTTCAGTGTTTCCAGCAGGGTTGTAGGACAGTCCTGTGGGCTGCTGGTGCTGCCCTCCCCCGTTAAGAGGAGAGTTTCCTCTAGAGGCAGCTGTGTGGGGTTGGGGCTGGTGCACTGGGGAGTCCAGTCCATGTCCAGCAGGAGGCCTGTTATTACCTCCATTGACTGTTGTCATACTGTCCCGGTCGCGGTCCGCCCCGCTTTTGGCCAACTTCTTGGCCACGCCGTTGACCGGTGGCGGCGAGCTTGACAGGGCAGGGGGACCACCTCCTCTGCTGTTACTCATGATGCTCTTCAGCTGCTCCTCTGACAGCTCCAGTGTCTTGTGTTTCCTGGGCAGGAAGCTGGGCAGAAGGCCGTGTTTCTGCAGCAGGACGCCTTGCAGCTTCAGTGACTCCTTGGTAGAGGGAACGGACGTCACGTCCGAGCACAGGTACGACGCCACCAGCGGCTGTAATTTCCCAAGAGGTGTGGAAGGAGCCTCGTTGCCTCGCGGCGAGTCCTCCCTCCCCTTACCTGTGATGGACCCCCCGTGGGGACCGCGATCTTCAGGGGCCTTGCGCTTGACGGTGCCGTTGCTGGAGACGAGGATGTGACTGGTGCCTCCGCTGCTCTCCACGCCGCTCGGGGAGAGGTTGGAGGAGGGCGGAGCCAGTTTGAAGCGGATGCGGTGAGCTTCGGCCGGCGCGTCGGTTAGAGCGGGCGCCATCGCAGCCATGCAGCACAGGGAGGGGGCGGGCGAGGGGGCCTCTCCCGGTGCCGAGGCCAGCTCCACACCACCCACCTACCGCCTCGCCAGAGGACAGCCTAGGAGAGAGGGGGAGTCAGAGATCTACATTAAAAACACAGCACAACATCCATGAGCCATTTCCAACGTTCATACTTGATAAATCATCATTCACCGTCATCCAAACCAAGAGCATTCTACGTAACGCTTCAAATTTGCCTATAGTAGTCATAATGATCTGGCCCTAATGCCACATTACTACTCTGCACGAAATCTGGTTGCTGACAGACAGTGAAGCTTTTATACATATGAACTCAGACATCAATTACATGTTTCTGGAGCAGAGGAGCAGGTGCGTAGATGAAACCATAGCTGGAAGATAGAGAGTGAAGAGGGGGGGGGGGGGGGGGGGGGGGTTAATTTACCAGCAGTACTACATTGAGAGGAGCTATGCAGCTTAATTTATGTCTGCGTGGGACACAAGAGGGAACAGCTGATCTCACCAAATGTAGGTCAGAGCCCTAGCTGGAGCAAAGGCCTACCAAAACGCATCCAGACAAGGGGGATTTCAGCAGCCGATCGGAAGGTTAACAAGGTAAAAAGAAAAGGGAAGGAGCAGAGTGATGGGAAAAGTACCCTACCAGTGGTAATTTCAGTATTTTCAAAGTATTTTCCTGAAGCTCAGATGGGCTTTTAAGACCCCATAGCCAAACTAAGCTCACCATTTCAATGTGTAATTTGGTTAGATGTTGGCAGGCTGCCTGGCTAATGTAATTCAAGAACAAGGGAGGGTACAGACTGAGGAGAAGACAGGTAAATCATAATGGTGGAAGGAAAAAATATGCAGGTGGCTGGCTGGCTGGCTTCGCAAGTGCAAATTATGCTAGCACGATACTAACATAACTGCTCAATAGAAAAATATGTGAGTAATATTTCTAAGAAATGTTCAGTCATGAATACAAACAGGTCAGGCTGACACGACATGAAATCACTATTCATTTCCAGAGAGCGAGAGAGAGCGAGCGAGAGAGAGCGCGCGAGAGAGAGAGAGCAGACTGGTGTGTTACGTTCTGAAAGTGTGCCGTGCTGTAACACTGCAGATCCAAAGGGTGTGGTGACGGATGGCACAGGTGTTAGGTTACACTGTGCAGCTGCGTAAAAGGATAGGCTAGGTGTAAAAATCACCCAAAAAAAGGCAGTGTTCAGCTTTATAACATTTGTCTACAAAGAATGCAATAATGTAAAGAATCACATAGGCTTCTCTTAAGCAAACATGTAGCCTACGACTTTATTAGAATGCAAAAACAATGGCCATGTTTCATCTTCAAGATAAATGCAAAGCATTTACTGGGCTATCTGACCCAGTAAATCAGGCATTCAAACTATTCCCACTTCCTAGATGTAAAATTCCTTTTCAACTTGACTCAAAAAGATGTTGCAATACTGAATGTTTCTCAACGGGGAGGGTGTTTTATTAACTTCTTATGGCTGGGGGCAGTATTGAGTAGCTTAGATGAATAAGGTGCCCAGAGGTGCCCAGAGTAAACTGCCTGCTCCTCAGTCCCAGTTGCTAATATATGCATACTATTAGTATATTTGGGTAGAAAACACTGAAGTTTCTAAAACTGTTTGAATGACATCTGTGAGTATAACAGAACTCATATGGCAGGCAAAAACCTGAGAAAAAATCCAACCAGGAAGTGGGAAATCTGAGGTTGGTCGATTTTCAACTCAGCCCCTATTGAAGATACAGTGGGATATTGGTCATCTTGCACTTCCTAAGGCTTCCACTAGATGTCACCCGTCTTTAGAAACTTGTTTGAGGCTTCTACTATGAAGGGGGGCTGAATGAAAGGGGTATGAGTCAGATGGCTGCCAGCAGTCACGCGCATTCACATGAGAGGTAGCCCCCGTTACGTTTGCTTTTCTGAAGACAAAGGAATTCTCCGGTTGGAGTATTATTGAAGTTATGTTAAAAACATCCTAAAGATTGATTCTATACATCGTTTGACATGTTTCTACTGAAACGGACCTGTAACGGAACTTTTTTACATTTCGCCTGCAACTAGTGAACGCGCTTCGTGAGTTTTGATTTGTTTACCAAAAGCGCTAACAAAAGTAGCCATTTGGACATAATATCTATAATTTATCGAACAAATCAAACATTTATTGTGGAACTGGGATTCCTGGGAGTGCATTCTGATGAAGATCATCAAAGGTAAGTGAATATTTTTTATGTTATTTCTGACTTCTGTTGACTGCACAATATGGCGATATCTTTTTGGCTTGTTGGTTCTCTGAGCGCCGTACTCAGATTATTGCATGATTTGCTTTTTCCATAAAGCGTTTTTGATACCTGACACAGCAGTTGCATTAAGGAGAAGTTTATCTATATTGCCATGTATAACAATTGTATTTTCATCAACATTTATAATGAGTATTTCTGTAAATTGATGTGGTTCTGCAAAATCACCGGATGTTTTTGGAACTACTGAACATAATGCTCCAAAATATACTGAGATTCTTTTATATAAATATGAATTTTATCGAACAAAACATACATGTATTGTGTAACATGAAGTCCTATGAGTGTCATCTGATGAAGATCAAAAGGTTAGTGATTAATTCTCTCTCCATTTCAGATTTTTGTGACTCCACTCTTTGGCTGGAAAAATGGCTGTGTTTTTCTGTGATATGGCTCTGACCTAACAATCGTTTGTGGTGCTTTAGCTGTAAAGCCTATTTGAAAATCGGACACTGGTGGGATTAACAACAAGATTACCTTTAAAATGGTATAAGATACTTGTATATTTGAGGAAATTTTATTGTGAGATTTCTGCTGTTTTGAATTTGGCGCCCTGCACTTTCACTTTCAGTGATCCCACTGGCTGGGATCTCAGCCCTAAGAAGATGTTGCAATACTGAATGTTTCTCAATGGGGAGGGTGTTTTATTAACAGTACCAAGTAAATATTGACCTGTGTCCCTGAATGACATTACATTCAATATTACAGCTGCACTATTTTAAGCAACAGCGCTAGCAAGCAGAAAGGCAAGAAGATCCTAAAAAGAAACTGAAAATGCAAATAGAAACACCTTAAAAATAAGGGTAGCTGCTACGAACTGACGAGGGGAGGAGGCATATGTTATAATCGTCCTTATCTTGTGATAATGTTTTACTCAAAATGCCTTGTGTGTGAAGGCCATGGATGGGCTGGGACAAGCTGGGACGTGGAGCTGCTGCAGTAGGGGGGGAGGGGAGAGGTGTGAGGAAACAAGTTGTCCCCCATCTGGTCAACCACATCTTAGAGGACAGGACAACATTGACAACCAGTCGAACCTGAATGACAGTCAGGGCAACCAATTGGATGGCTCTGCATGATTGGTAGGTGGGGAATGTTGAACAGCAATGCAGATTAGGGCATATCTCCTCACAAAATTGAGGGAAAATGTAAGGGAGAGAAAGGGTAAATGAGGGGGACGGGAAGGCCTAAGTCATTTGATTTTCTCTCAAGCCATTTCTGGAAGCACTTATCAGAAATGTTCTTTTGTGAGTTGTTTTCCTAAGGCTGCTTCCCCATGTTGCTGGTTGAGTGGGGAGAAGGCTTACATAGTGAATAGATTCTAGAACATTCTGGAGGGGTATGTTAATTTGACATGCACGGGCGGGTCAACTTCCACTGTGCTAATCTGAACCCATCATCTGTACTGCTGCTACCATATGATGAGTGGTCAGGTGGGGGTGGAAGGCCACACTTTAAAAAGGAGGGATGGGGTCACTCCAGTTGTGGACAGGGTTCCAGGACACACACGTGGTGCGCGGGTCAGCCATTTGTTCACCCTCACCAGTCAGCAATTGCTAACCCATCTGCAACCGCCCAACTATATGTGATAAAGTGAAAGAGGTTTGCACCCGACCCTAACCCGCAGTCCGAGACGGCAGATTGTTCTTTTGACATAGGGTGCAGGATTTTTGTTGCATTATTTAGACATGTTTCTGCTCATAATTTCCAACATTTTGGTAGGCCGTTAGTCAGCTTGTCTATAATTAGATACACGCGGTTTCTCTTCTGTCGTTACACAGTATGCTGCCCTAGAGTACTAAATTAACCCTTGCTCAACGAGAATATCATAAATCGATAAGAGTGAATGCTTCAATCTAGTTGACGTCAGTCAAGTTCTCGGTCATCTCTGATTCTTTCGCAGAGCAAAACCTTTTAGGGACCGGGGAGAAAATGCAAAATTTCCAAATGACACCAGTTTGACCGATTGTAAGGAAACAGAAAGCTGCTAAAAACAACCTAACAATGTTTCTGACAAGATTTCAGTTCCTTCTGGATGCATATTTGATGTGGCTGAAATACTAATCAGCTTTTATGATGCTGATGAAGATAGATACCGTCTGTAGAGGTGCTAACAGCGGATTTGCATTCTCTCAAGATGCTGAACAAAATAAATCATATTTCTCCACTCCTGTTCCCCAGTCAAAATGTAGCCTACATTCGGTGCATTATTTTACAGCAAGAAATGCCTTACTCTGCAGGAATTAATATTAAAGCTATATAGACCTAGTCAGTGTCCAGATTTCAGTTTCCATTTAACCCATCTGAACAGTAGGCTACAGTTCCCTTGATGTGCCATAGGCCTATTTGAAGTCCCCGTCTTGTGACTTGTCGAATTTGTATAGTGCCTCTCAATCATCACACATAACTAAATCGTTCCCAGACTTTATTTTTCTCTACCCCCCCCCCCCCCTTACTTTCAACTCTCCATTTCGCATCTTCCATGTAGCCTATAAATAGCAGAATAATTATACATTGATGGACTTTGTCCGGGTATCGTTTTCTCTTTATTCAACCCGCCCGCCATCCACCTGCCCTTCCTCCACACAACATTTTATGGCCCTAAACCCGACCGACCTGCGGATTTAACCATGGGGACTGCGGGTTATGAGTCAACCCACACACAGTCTCCGAGCAGTGTTACTTTAGCTTGGGATTGAGTCATGTCAAACTAGACACTAGAACCGTGCAGCTGTGTCAACTATCAACTGAGACAATGACATAGCAGCACCTAGCAAGGCCAGGGCAGACATAAGCCTATTTAAAGGTGAAGGAAATTATAGATGTTTAATTAAATGTATGTAGTTCTGTCCTTGAGCTGTTCTTGTCTAATGATGTTCTGTATGTCATTCTGTATTATGTTTCATGTTTTGTGTGGACCCCAGGAAAAGTAGCTGTTGCAACAGCTAATGGGGATCCTAATATAATACCAAATACACGCATGACTATCCAACACACACACTACTCTAGGGATGGGCACGGTTAATCAAATATCCGGATATCCGAACCGACGGTTTCTTTTCAAACACTTAAAAGTATTAATTTTGAGATTCTTTTTTAGGCTTATTTTAACAATGAAAAAAGCTTCATGTAAATGATATTGTTTGTTTTCAGGAAAGAGTGATCTATGCACAGGCAAGCAGGCTGCGCGCAGGCAGCTCAAGATTTGATTGACAGTTCGTTCTGGTTGTCTAGCGATAGACATTAATCCCGCTTCAGAAAAAGCATTACTTCAGACAAGTAAAATGCTGTAGTGCACCCTTACAAACAAACATGATGCATCTGATGCCCTGTCAAGGGTATGTATAGTATGCATGTATAAAAACTGTGGTAGATATGCAACTTCATTGCCCGGCCCTAGTGGTCACACATATGCACTGCTTGACTTGGACTGGAATAGATGCCGGTACTGTTCATATTTTTGTGCAGGAGCTCCACAATACTTTTGAGCTAATATTCTATAAGAGGTGCAGGAGCTCAAGAAGTAGAAAATGTGAGCTGCCGGTACTCCGCTCCGGTGAGCTCCTGCCCAAGTCAAGCACTGTACATACGTAATAGGACCATTATTCTGCATTGTGAATTGATGTGGAATATTATTTGTTAATTATAATTTTGTGGAGCTCCTGCACAGTTCAATTTATCACATCGCTAGCCAGGTCCTTGCTCTGTAGAGTGTAGCCTTTTTTGTCAAACTGGTATTTGGTTCCTTGAGAATATGTCCAGATACACAAACTCAAGCAGAGAAATTGACAGTCCCACTCTCATGATATGCACCGACTGGCATCCTATTCCCTAATGGGCCCTGGTCAAAAAAGCAGAAGCTATGTGGAAGAGAAGAGCTAACCCAGGCGCCTGCTAGTAGCACATTACTAATACAGCAGTCAGGTTCAAACTCCGTTCACCAAACCTCAATCAAATAATCCTTTCGCCATTCTCTGGACTTCAGTATAAAACAAGTAGGCTACGGTACAACCCCTCCATGCTCAAATGTATGTGTTCATAATTCCCTGGTGAATGGACAGGGGTGTGAATGACAGTTTGATTCAAGTAGGGTTACATAAATTGAATGTACTTAGTAAAATTATTATACAAATATGGCCTGAGTTACATAGAAGGACAAACAAGATTCATCTAATAGCCCAAAACTGTCTGTGTGGCAAGAACAGCTTGGTGCGTAGTCTACCAGAGCTGCCAGTTACCTCTTGTATCAGCTACTGCAGGCCCAGGGTTTCTTAATGGGTGCTTTCCCAAGTGTCTCTACATAGAAAAACATTTAATCAACTTAAGCCTTTGAGAGGCAGCAGGGAGGGACAGATATGAGGGAGTTATGCTGTCTGGGGAAGTCCCGTCCTACACTCTCCAAACGATGTTACAGTTTGAATGGAATCAAGAAAGAGAACACTGTTTTCCCATTCGAGGGGGGAAATAATTGTATGTTGACCAAACTTGGCACGCGCATGTGCTCACAGATATATGCACACACACACACACACACACACGAGTAGGCTGAAACAACTTGGGCTATCGATCGTCAAACTCATAATAAACCAGCAGAGTAAAGATCCAGTGAGGGTTTGGAATGTAAGGTGACCTCCCTTGGGCTGTTGTGTCAGAAAGTGAGATCAGACTGTGGGAATGACTCAGCAATACCTCACTCTACACCAGGCACCAACTAGACTACAGAGAACATTCTGGAGGATGTTTGAAACCAGGGTCAAAACTAATACACTACAGCCTATAGGGACTTAGGGTTCGGTTCCAGTTCAGACGTAGATCAGGGATAGGGAGGAGGAACAGAGCAGTCACACACCACTCATTCAAGACACCTCTAGCATGTTTATTCACAAGGTGATGTCAGAGACAAGGAGAGAGAGAGAGAAACTATTAAACATTCACAGCACACATTTACACGTGACTTAGGTTACTTCCTTTGCATACAGTATAGTCCGTTTTTAACCTCTGGTCATTTCCATGTAAAAGCAGCCATGAGCACCACCATGTGAAGTTCATGTCAAATCTGGTTCCAAATGAAAACTAAGAGTCTATATTTTTGACAACTTCTTTTTTTTTTTTTTTTACCATTTTCCATCCTCAAAATTGGGAATAAGCAAAGGCTGTGATTTCTGGTCAAACAGATGGAAAAATCTTAATAAACTAAATTTGAAATATAAAAAAAAAAACACAACAATGAATTAGTAAAGAGCCCTGCCAACTAATATCAACTCTTACATTTAGTTTAAGAAACATGGGCATGTGCCTTAATTCCGTTACCAAAACCCCACATATCTTAAGATATTTTCTAATTTATCTCACTCATTAGGGAGGATAATTAACGTTCACGGAAGTAATAAGTAAAGGTAGAAACCATATCTATTTGGTTTCTTAATTATTAAGTGATTAAAACTTGAAATTAACCAAATTGATAACAGAATTTCCTTAAAATCAGTAAAGGAATTACTGCAATTGAATTGGCTACAATGGGAAATCATAGTAGTCAAACCAGTCTTCCCTTCCATTGGCATATTATTACATTCAACGCAACCATTTTTCATTGTTGGTTTGTGGTCAAAGCTCTCTCGGTCTCTCAAACACATAATAAACAAAAGTGAACGAAACAATAAAAAATGTAAACTCGAAAGTTTCAAAGGAACAGAGACATTTCAAATGTCATATGGCTATGTACAGTGTTATAACAATGTGCAAATTGTTCATGTACAAAAGGGAAAATAAATAAATGATTGTATTTACAATGGCGTTTGTTCTTCACTGGTTGCCCTTTTCTTGTAGCAACAGGTGATAAATATTGCTGCTGTGATGCCACACTGCGGTATTTCACCCAAAATATATGGGAGTTAATCAAAATTGGATTTCAAATTCTTCATGAGTCTGTAATCCGAGGGAAATCTGTGCCTCTTTCCATAATTTTGGGTCAGAGTGGTCAGGTATTCTGCCACTGTGTACTCTCTTTTTAGTGCCAAATAGCATAATAGTTTGCTCTGTTTTTTGGTAAATTCTTTCCAATGTGTCAAGTAATGACCTTTTTGTTTTCTCGTGATTTGGTTGGGTCTAATTGTGTTGCTGTGGCTGAAATGGAGCTCTGTGGGGTCTGTTTGTGAACAGAGCCCCAGGACCAGCTTGCTTAAGGGACTCTACTCTGGGTTCATCTCGCCGAAGGTGATGGCTTTGTTATGGAAGGCGTGGGTATAGCTTCCTTTTAGGTTATTGTAGAAGTTCGACTCTTTTCTGGATTTTGATAATTGGCTGGTATTGGCCTACTTCTGCTCTGCATGCATTATTTTCCGTTTAACGTTGTACACCGAGGATGTTTTTGCAGAACTCTGCATGCAGAGTCAAATTGGTGTTTGTCCCATTTTGTGAATTATTGGTTGGTGAGCGGACCCCAGACCTCACAACCATGAAGGGCAATGGGTTCTATAACTTATTCAAGTATTTTTTAGACAGGTTCTAAATTGGGATGTCGTATTTTATGTTCCTTCTGATGGCATAGAAGGCCCTTCGCCCATTCTCTCTCAGATCGTTCACAACTTTGTGGAAGTTATCTGTGGTGCTGATGTTTAGGCCTAGATAGGTGTAGTTTGAGTGCTCAGGTGCAACGTTGTCTCGATGGAATGTGTATTTGTGGTCCTGGCAACTGGACCTTTTTTGAAACAATCATTGTTGTCTTGCTGTCAGGACCCAGGTGTGAT
The DNA here is from genome assembly GCF_045791955.1 of Oncorhynchus clarkii lewisi. Taxonomy (NCBI): domain Eukaryota; kingdom Metazoa; phylum Chordata; class Actinopteri; order Salmoniformes; family Salmonidae; genus Oncorhynchus; species Oncorhynchus clarkii. Next base: position 66,112,900 of record NC_092158.1, on the reverse strand, counting down.
AGAAGATCTAAGAGCTGCTGTAGGCCCTCCTTGGTGTCTCTCTCACACACACGCCACACTTTCCATTTACTGTAATCCGCATCTGAGCACCGACCAACACCGGATGTCAATGGAAGTTGAAAAGTAGTTGAAATTGCTGCCTTGCTTTCAACGTCCACAGAAGACGTTCTTGGAGCGGTCTGGATAGGTTTAATTTCAACGTCCGCAGATATTTACTTTTGTTGCGGTCCGGCCTTGATTTGGCCCATCCATAGAGATCCATGATTGGATGTGCCGTCCAAATCTGAACCAACCATAGACGTTTATGTTTACAAGTGTGAAGAGCACCGCACAAGATACATATACAGTTGAAGTCGGAGGTTTACATACACATTAGCCAAATACATTTAAATTCGTCTTTCAATCACCCACGTGGGTATAACCAATGAGGAGCTGGCACGTTGATACCTGCTTCTATAAACCAATGAGGAGATGGGAGAGGCAGGACTTTCAGCATGATCTGCATCAGAAATAGAAAAGAGTTCTATTTTAGCCCTTGGCGTTGCAGACGCTTGTTGGGTGCAATAATTGAATAACATGGATTTCTAAATTTATTTTGCGACGCACGCGACGTGTCTGGTCTGGTCAGCATGTTAATGTACGTCAACTTCTGACTCACTGGAAATGTGACACAGTGAATTACAAGTGAAATAATTGGCCTGTAAACAATTGTTGGAAAAATGGCTTGTGTCATGGAAAGTAGATGTCCCAACCGACATGCCAAACCTATAGTTTGTGAACAAGAAAGTGTATGTAAACTTCCGACTTCAACGGTATATATATATATATATTTTTTAGTAGAGTATAGTTCAGTACTTTACGGTACAGTATAATTTACCTTATTGTACTATACTCTGTGATATACTGTACTTTGATGTCCAAACTTGTGAAACATAGACGTCTATGATTGGTTCGGATTTGGTCCAGTCCAACCCAATTTGGTCTTCTTTGGGGGCGGATATCATTACAATGTGTAGAATAATAACTAAATATTCAAAGGAGGGTATTACATACTTATACCTTTGAGTAGGCCTAGTACCCATTTAGGATACATCACCATGAAGAGAATTACATTTATATCCATTTCTGTGTAGTACAGATTAGGGATCCATGACAGAATTCTGTAACCGGGTGTAAATCCACTTCATTTACTGTAGTTGAATAACCAAAATAGATTTATCATGTTATTGCAGAAACCCCATTCTTGCTGCAGATACCTTTAACTTCTTATGGCTGGGAGACTCTATTTCCACAGATCGGATGAAAAGTGTGCCCAGAGTAAACTGCCTGCTACTCAGGCCCAGAAGCTAATATATGCATATTATTAGTAGATTTGGATAGAAAACACTGAAGTTTCTAAAACTGTTTGAATGATGTCTGTGAGTATAACAGAACTCATATGGCAGGCAAAAATCCAAGAAAAAAATTCAACCAGGAAGTAGGAAATCTGAGGTTTGTTGGTTTTCAACTCATTGCCTATCAAAGAGTGTACATTTGGTCTGATTGCACTTCCTAAGGCTTCCACTAGATGTCAACAGTCTTCAGAACATTGTTTCAGGCTTCTATTGTGAAAGGGGAGCGAATAAGAGCTGTTTGAATCAGGGGTCTGGCAGAAAGCATAGAGTTTTTGTTTTTTTACCCCCCTTTTCCTCCCCAATTTCGTGGTGTCCAATTGTTGTAGTAGCTACTATCTTGTCTCGTCGCTACAACTCCCGTACGGGCTCGGGAGAGACGAAGGTTGAAAGTCATGCGTCCTCCGATACACAACGCAACCTAGCCGCACTGCTTCTTAACACAGCGCGCATCCAACCCGGAAGCCAGCCGCACCAATGTGCCGGAGGAAACACCGTGTACCTGGCAACCTTGGCTAGCGCGCACTGCGCCCGGCCCGCCACAGGAGTCGCTGGTGCGCGACGAGAAAAGGACATCCCTACCGACCAAGCCCTCCCTAACCCGGACGACACTAGGCCAATTGTGCGTCGCCCCATGGACCTCCCGGTCGCGGCCGGTTACGACAGAGCCTGGGCACGAACCCAGAGTCTCTGATGGCACAGCAGTACAGCGCCCTTAACCACTGCGCCACCCGGGAGGCCAGAAAGCATTGAGTTTAATCACGCGCACGACCGTGAGCACGAGCTCTGTTCCTTTTCATTTCTAAAGACAAAGGAATTGTCCGGTTGAAACATTGAAGATTTATGATAAAAACATCCTAAAGATTGATTCTATACATCGTTTGACATGTTTCTACAAACTGTAATATAACTTTTTTGACTTTTCATCTGGACTTAGTGCTCGCGCCTTGTGCATTTGGATTACTGGAGTAAACGCGCGAACAAAAAGGAGGTATTTGGACAAATGATGGACTTTAACAAAACATTTATTGTGGAACTGGGATTCCTGGGAGTGCATTCCGATTAAGATCAAAGGTAAGTGAATATTTATAAATGCTATTTCTGACTTTTGTTGACTCCACAACATGGCGGGTCTCTGTATAGTGGCTGAGCGCTGTACTCAGATTATCGCATGGTGTGCTTTTGCCATAAAGATTTTTTGAAATCTGACACAGCGGTTGCATTAAGGAGAAGTATATCTTTAATTCTATGCATAACACTTGTATCTTTCATCGAAGTTTATGATGAGTATTCCTGTAAATTGATATGGCTCTCTGCAAAATCACCGGATGTTTTGGAGGCAAAACATTACTGAACATAACATGGCAACGTAAACTGAGATTTTTGGATACAAATATGAATTTTATCGAACAAAACATACATGTACTGTGTAACATGAAGTCCTATGAGTGCCATCTGATGAAGATCAAAGGTTAGTGATTAATTTTATCTCCATTTCTGCTTTTTGTGACTCCTCTCTTTGGCAGGAAAATGGCTGTGTTTTTTTGTGACTGGGCGCTGACCTAACATAATCGCATGGTATGCTTTCATCATAAAGCCTTTTTGAAATTGGACACTGTGGTGGGATTAACAACAAGTTGATCTTTAAAATGGTGTATAATACTTGTATGTTCGAGGAATTTTAATTATGAGATTTCTGTTGAGTGAATATGGCGCCCTGCACTTTCACTGGCTGTTGTCAAATCGATCCCATTAACGGGATTTCAGTCGTAAGAAGTTACATTTTAATTCAGACCAGATATTTAAGAGTTTTTGGAAATCGTGGTAACATAACAGAATTTCTGTAAAATCTCCCTCAGTTTTCAAACTTTGCATCTGCACAGTTCTTCCAGTAAAATGTGTTTTGTAGAATGTGTAGTATATAACATTATACAGTAGTCCTTGTGCCACTCCACAAATGTCTTGTTAACAAACTACAGTTTTGGCAAGTCAGCTAGGACATCCACTTTGTGCATGACAAGTAATTTTTCCAACAATTGTTTACAGAGAGATTATTTCACTGTATCACAATTCCAGTGGGTCAGAAATTCACATACACTAAGTTGACTGTGCCTTTAAACAGCTTGGAAAATTCCAGAAAATTATGTCATGGCTTTAGAAGCTTCTGATTAGCTAATTTACATAATTTGAGGTGTACATGTGGATGTATTTCAAGGCCTACCTTCAAACTCAGTGCCTCTGACATCATGGGAAGAAAATCTAAAGAAATCAGCCAAGACCTCAAAAATCTGGCTCATCCTTGGAAATTTCTCCCAAACACCTGAAGGTACCACGTTCATATGTACAAACAATAGTACGCAAGTATAAACACCATGGGACCACGCAGCCGTCATACCGCTCAGGAAGTTACAGCTTAGTCACAAATGGGTCTTCCAAATGGACAATGGCCCCAAGCATACTTCCAAAGTTGTGGCAAAATGGCTTAAGGACAACAAAGTCAAGGTACTGGAGTGGCCAACACAAAGCCCCGACCTCAATCCTATAGAACATTTGTGGGCAGAACTGAAAAAGTGTGTGCGTGCAAGGAGGCCTTACAATCCTGACTCAATTACACCAGCACTGTCAGGAGGAATGGGCCAAAATTCACCCAACTTATTGTGGGAAGCTTGTGGAAGGTTACCCAAAACGTTTGACCCAAGTGAAACAATTTAAAGGCAATGCTACTAAATAGTAATTGAGTGTATGTAAACTTCTGACCCACTGGTAATGTGATGAAAGAAATAAAAGCTGAAATAAATCATTCTCTCTACTATTATTCTGACATTTCACATTTTTTAAATAAAGTGGTGATCCTAACTTACCTAAAACAGGGAGTTTTTACTAGGATTAAATGTCAGGAATTGTGAAAAACTGAGTTTCAATGTATTTGGCTAAGGTGTATGTCAACTTCAGACTTCAACTGTATCCTATATGCATTGCATCGTGACTAAGAACAGCCCTTAGCCGTGGTATATTGGCGATATACCACACCCCCCCAGGCCTTACTGCTTAAATATATATACCACCTTGTGTGACAAGCAGGTCCCCGCAGTGATCAGGTTAAAAGTAGTGCACAATATAGGGCACCATTTGGGATGCAACCATTGTTTTGGCCTCCATGGCCTGCTTCAGATAAAAAGATCAAACATTTCAAAAACAATGGACAGCATTGTCTATTGAAAAAGATAGGTCTAGTGGTTAATACTAACTTGCAATCCATTTATTTTTTTGCTTGGAGATTTCATAACATGCGTCAGAAGATAACTATGCAAGAACGGGGGGGTGCAGATATGTAGCTGATATAATGGTCAAAGGTACTGGCACATATCCAGGAAGCGCCAATAAAGGCTAGCTTAAAGATCTATCAAAGCTGGTCACACACACAATACCATTTTTGTATTGGTGTTATTTAGTTATAAAATATGTTATGAAAGTACATCTGTTGTCTTAACGCCCTACTACGACATTCATAAGCATAAAAAGTTTTGAACAATATCAGGAAGTCTTGAAATAGCCATGTTGAAAAGCTGAGTAGTTTTTTTGTACTGTAGTTTAGTGATTGAGCTATTAAATGCTGGGGCGACAAAGAGTTGCCACAGCCGTGACCTTAGAGAGGCCTCCTGCAGGGGACCAATCAGACTTTTAATCACAGACTGAAGAGAAGGTGGGAAAGAGGACAGCTCACATCTCAATGAACTGACAAAGACCGTCATTTCGACTCAAAAACACATGTTAGGCTGTCAAACATGTCCTCCACTCTCCAGCCTCCTCCAGTTATTCTGAGGGCATAAACTAACAAGAGGAAAGATGGAAACGGTCTCCCGTCATATGATGACCTCTCTCCAATAGGGCCTTGTTCGGGCAGATAATTAACTGAAGCCTACAGGAGTTAAACGAGAGAGCGGTCTAGTCCCTAAATAATGATCCTGAAGAAAAACAACGCTGGATGTTTTGATGAAGGCAATCAAAAGCGTAAAAAAACATTACGTTTTTAAAGTAATCACTGCAACGGCCAGCCTTCAAAACTAGATCATGGGGTTGCGTCATTTCATTTATTTTTGTTGTGGTTGTCACATCCCATTAACACTGAAAAAAAAGAACCATTGAATTTGACACATTTATTCCACCTACACAACCAGGCAAGCAAGAGTGGCTCTATAACACACATGTTGTTACGAAGAAATCAATATTCTCATGGACAACCCTGAGCCAGGCATGGCGGTGTGCGGAGCCGAGCGTTGGAAACAGGACTCCTGTTACAGATCCCTTTAAGACCAACCCTCCCAGTCTAACCAGTTGCAGGCGTATAAAAAGCACCACCCACCCAGCGACACCCTATCCAACCAAACACAGGCTTTGTTTAGGACATGCCCCACAATGATGCGTATTTCACACGATCACCTTATTCGGATGAGGCACCTCCCACCAAGTCATGATGCGTATTCTACACCCGTCGACCTATTCTGAACACAATGCAAAGAGGTAATTAAAATGTGGCTCTTCTTAGGTGGAGGCAGCCATCGCAGAGGCAGCACCAGTAAAACCTGAAATGGATCGACTTCCAGTACAGAGGAAAGAATGTAGATTGTGCTAAAAAAGGTTTAAATTAGGAAAACAGGCTAGTAATTTTGTCATAACACAATATACTATATTTACCATTGATGATGGTTAAGCATAAAGGTCTAATGTTGGTCGAATACATTACCAATCATAATCAAAATGCTAAATAGGGCCTAATGGTAAGAAATATTTATTTATATATCTATTTTACAACAAAACAATAATCTACCTATTGACAGAAGCATCAAATGGTTCTCCCTCACCTGGTCCAGTACCAGGTAAATCCAGCACTCTCCAGCTACTCGTATTGCAGCTGAAGGTCATAACCTTTATCTCTGCCATCCGTGGGAACCATCCACCAACTCACGTTAAACCCAGTCCTTGAATGCGATAAGGATTTCTCCTACATGCTGCAGTTAATGTGTCCGGATCAAAGTTCCCATAATGACTGCGTGTGTGTCCATGCATAGGCCTGTGTGTGATGTGTGTGTTTGTCAGAGCATGTGAGAGTAGTTCAGCTGTTGGAAGCTCATGGAGTGGTGCGCAATGCTTCATGTCCTTTCCTACAGCTCTGCTAAAAGAAAAGGTCCGCGCTAACGGAAAATAAAAAAAACTCCGCTCCATTCATTAAAATCGCAATTTAACCAGCACACATCTATTTTTTTTCTTCTGGATCTAGAAATTGTTTTTTAAGTATTGAAACCAAACCATATGGATTTGAATGAAAAGTATTTGAATAAACATGAAAAGGTGAATGTAAGAAGCGAAAATCATTTAAAGTAGGCTACATGTTGTATTAAAACGGCATATAAAAGAGTAAATAGGTCAGGACCCAGACAGGAAAACTAAGGAATGAAAATGAATTATTTTGGCTATATTATTTCAATTATTTCAAGGCTATAGCCTACAAAGACATACACTGTGAAGCATTTGCGAGTGTGACACAACAGGCTGGTAGGGACATAAAGCTCTCAGCATTTAAACATTGCGTTGTATTAAATCATTATAGTCTATAAATTGCACATATAGGCTGTGACTTACTTAGAATTAAATACAAATTAATGGAACATTTTCTTTTTTTGAAACACAAGTTTGGCAGGTCTGTGGTGTCAGGCTCATGTGATGGTGCCTGGAGAACTGGCCAGCAGTGGAGAACACCCTCTACACTTAGAGCCACTGGGGATGCTAAACACCCTTTTGGCCACTCTTACCAGGTTGGGCAGAGATGCAGAGTAGTTGATATTATTTTTCTATTATGATGAGGCCTAAAGGTTTTTAGGCACAATAACCCAATCAAAACAGAAAGCTCATTGAATGTGGGAATATGCCAGGCCTATGGGGCCAAAATCTATTATGGCCTATTGTAAAGATAACGAAAATTAACAAAACTTTTAATAGGTCTGATTTTTTTGTTTAGAAATAATTTGCTACAATGACACACTTCGTTATCTACCCACCGCATTCCTGTTATAGCATGTGCACATAGTAAGTACACACTCAAACTTTTGGGATAAGTGCATTTTCAGATTCCACAATGATTATTTAGTTGGACACTCCCTTTCTTGGCCCTCATCTTTATAAGTCACCTTGATTTAGCCCCCATGTTTTATTAGTTTATTTATGAAAATATTTAGCTAACATGACAGTAGATAAAGCAAGGGGCTAGAGCAGCACACAAGTAGACTAAAAATGCAAGCTGGGGTGGGGTGCTACTGGAGCGAAATTGGAGCGGGCGAGAAGGCCAAATCTCGCCCCACGCTCCAGTCAAATTGGAAACGCTCAGCTCCTCACTCTGCTCACATACTCTGTGTGTGCATGTCTACACACGCCTGTGTGTGTGTGTAGGTAAAATACTTTCCATCCATATTTGCCAAATGGTAGGAATGGTTAATTGTTTTATATTGAACAACGATTAGCATGACTGCGATTTCCCCCTACCATTTTTTCTTACGTTGTAGCCTCAAAACGTATTTTAAAATCAAATCTCAACTGATGGTGGGCACATACACATATTATTGTGGGTGTAGCAAAATGCTTGTCTTCCTAGCCCCAGCAGTGCAGTAGTATCTAACAATTAATCATCTGAGATGTTAATGTCGTGCCCACCATCAGTTGAGACACAGCATACTCTTGAATACAGGGTGGGTCTAAACTACCAAATATGCTAAAATTAAATCAAATCTGAGTTTATGCGTTTTTAGGTAATTGATGTTAAATGTTTTTAAAAAATGCAAATTTAATGAAAACACTTTTAAATTAAGCTCAACCATTGGGTGTCTTATGGTAGGGTGGGGTATGCAAAATGGGTCAACGTTGAGCACCTCTATCTCCTGAGTGTTTTACCATTCGGGTCCAAAAATGTACTTTCTGACCACTTCTGCCTAGGGCTGGGCAGTATACTGTATTTTACGATATACCGTTATTGATGCACAGACTGGTTTGGGTTTTTACTTTACCTTCTATAAAATGGTATTTGAATGTTTGGTTTTTTAAATGCGATACGCCATGTGTAACGTTGATTTTTATTGTTAACTTCACTAATCTCTCTCAGCTCTTTCAATGCTGCTTTCCACACAGGCCTAGCCCCGCCCTCTGTCACTCAAGGAGCACATTTGTTGTTCCTCAACATCGAGACACTAGCGTTCAGTCTGCATGGCCAATGCAGCGCATGCAACAGTGTTGATGACGATACGTTTTCACTTTGGTCCTTAATATAAATCCACTAGTGTTCTATAATTACACTAATAGTTTGTTTCTTACATCTGCAAACAGCTAGTTTGTCTTTTCTTAGCAAGTTGGGCCTAAATTTGGTTAGCTGCTAATGCTAATCGCTAACTAGCTAATAAAATGTACTGAGTCAGAGCAAACGTAACTAACTATACAGTCTGATAATACCAGTGATGGTGTAGGCCTAAATCAGCATGTTGTTTGTGCAACAGTATCAGCTAAATCAAAGAAGAATATGCAAAGCAAGAATATGTTAGCTACATGAAGTAGCTAAGAGAAAACATTCAATGTAGGCAACGATTATAGGGTCCCTTAAACACTTTGGTTCCTACCCGGTCACAATAACTAATCCCTGGAATTTTCATTTGTTGTCATGTCAATAAACTGTATTCCGAGTATAGGTCGACCGATTAGTCAGGGTAGATTTCAAGTTTTCATAACAAATCGGAAATCGGCATTTTTGGACGCCGATTTGGCCAACTTTTTATTTGTATTTTTTTTACACCGTTAGTTAACTAGGCGAGTCAGTTAAGAAAACACATTCCTATTTTCAATAAAGGCCTAGGTACAGTGGTTTAACTGCCTTGTTCAGGGGCAGAACGGCAGATTTTTACCTTGTCAGCTCGTGGATTCAATCTTGCAACCTTACAGTTAACTAGTCCAATGCTCTAACCACCTGCCTCATTGCACTCCACGTGGAGCCTGCCTGTTACGCGAATGCAGTAAGAAGCCAAGGTAAGTTGCTAGCTAGCATTAAACTTATCTTATAAAAAACAATCAATCAATCATTATCACTAGTTAACTAGACATGGTTGATGATATTACTAGTTTATCTAGCGTGTCCTGCGTTGCATATATTCGATGCGGTGCACATTCGCTGCAACGTGTACCTAACCATAAACATCAATGCCTTTCTTAAAATCAATACACAGAAGTATATATTTTTAAACCTGCATATTTAGCTAAAAGAAATCCAGGTTAGCAGGCAATATTAACCAGGTGAAATTGTGTCACTTCTCTTGCGTTCATTGCACGCAGAGTCAGGGTATATGCAACAGTTTGGGCCTCCTGGCTCGTTGCAAACTAATTTGCCAGAATTTTACATAATTATGACATAACACTGAAGGTTGTGCAATGTAACAGCAATATTTAGACTTATGGATGCCGTATTTCACTGAAAGAATAAACGTTTTGTTTTCGAAATGATACGTTTCCAGATTCTACCATATTAATGACCAAAGGCTCGTATTTGTGTGTTATTATGTTATAATTAAGTCTATGATTTGATATAACAGTCTGACTGAGCGGTGGTAGGCAGCAGCAGGCTCGTAAGCATTCATTCAAAAAGCACTTTCGTGCGTTTTGCCAGCAGCTCTTCAAGCATTGAGCCGCTTATGACTTCAAGCCTATCAACTCCCGAGATTAGGCTGGTGTAACCGATGTAAAATGGCTAGCTAGTTAGCGGGGTGCATGCTAATAGCGTTTCAAACGTCACTCGCTCTGAGACTTGGAGTAGTTGTTCCCCTTGCTCTGCATGGGCCGCGGCTTTTGTGGAGCAATGGGTAACGATGCTTCGAGGGTGGCTGTTGTCGATGTGTTCCTGGTTCGAGCCCAGGTAGGGGCGAGGAGAGGGACGGAAGCTATACTGTTACACTGGCAATACTAAAGGGCCTATAAGAACATCCAATGGTGAAAGGTATATATATATACAAATGGTATAAAGAGAAATAGTACTACAACCTAAAACTTCTTACCTGGGAATATTGAAGACTCATGTTAAAAGGAACCACCAGCTTTCATATGTTCAAGCTTTTTTTTTTACATGGCACATATTGCACTTTTACTTTCTTCTCCAACACTTTGTTTTTGCATTATTTAAACTAAATTGAACATGGTTCATTATTTATTTGAGGCTAAATTGATCTTATTGATGTATTATATATATTAAGTTAAAATAAGTGTTCATTCAGTATTGTTGTAATTGTCATTATTACCCAAATGTTTTTTTTATTTTTTTAAATCACACAAGAAAAATCGGCATCGGCTATTTTTGGTCCTCCAATAATCGGTATCGGCGTTGAAAACTCATAATCGGTCGACCTCTAACTCCAAGTGCCCACTACTATATTCTAACTACAGAATTAGAATTTCCACAATTCCAACAGTTCACCCAAGTCACAAGTCAAATCGCAATTGTAACATTGGGTTAAAAATAAAGCCTAAATTGTTTGTGCAGCACCATGTGGCAGTGTGGAAACGATCTCAAATGAGTGGCAGGAAATGCATAAATTTATTTTTGGTTTAATTGAACAGTATAAAACCATAATATCACTTTGAACGTATGTGTTGCTATCCTTGGGCCACACAATACTCAGAAAGCAAATTTAGAACTTGTATTATTCAAAAATATAAAATACTATCATTTACCATCCAATTTTTTTCATACCATGGCCATATTTTGGCCATATTTACCATGGGCAAATACCTAGGCCTATATACATTTTCGTTCAAATCAAAAGGGGTGGGGTCAAAAATGTTTTTTTTTTCTTTTTTTCCCACCTTTATTTAACCAGGTAGGCTAGTTGAGAACAAGTTCTCATTTGCAACTGCGACCTGGCCAAGATAAAGCATAGCAGTGTGAACAGACAGAGTTACACATGGAGTAAACAATTAACAAGTCAATAACACAGTAGAAAAAAAGGAGAGTCTATATACATTGTATTGTGTGCAAAAGGCATGAGGAGGTAGGCGAATAATTACAATTTTGCAGATTAACACTGGAGTGATAAATGATCCGATGGTCATGTACAGGTAGAGATATTGGTGTGCAAAAGAGCAGAAAAGTAAATAAATAAAAATAAACAGTATGGGGATGAGGTAGGTAAAAATGGGTGGGCTATTTACCGATAGACTATGTACAGCTGCAGCGATCGGTTAGCTGCTCAGATAGTAGATGTTTGAAGTTGGTGAGGGAGATAAGTCTCCAACTTCAGCGATTTTTGCAATTCGTTCCAGTACAGGCAGCAGAGAACTGGAACGAAAGGCGGCCAAATGAGGTGTTGGCAAAGTGATTGAAATCATACGGAATGACCCAGAGAGGAAGAGAAGCATGTGCGCCTTGCACTTTTAATTGGGCCATTAGGCCATCAGGGAGCACAGGCCACAGCACACTGAACTTTAGACTATAGGTCGGGTTCAACCCGTGGGTATACTCACTCCTCTCCTCATACACGGTACAGCGCACCTGGTTTTGTAAACACTATGCCAGTGGTTTCTGCCTTTGAAGTCTCTTAATCGTTCAGGTTCCTCCATGAGAAGGGAAAAAAGCTTAAATACACCATAGTAAACGGGGGAAAACAATTGGGTCTGAAAATAATTCAGAGTTTCCTCTGTTCCTCTTATCTCAAAGGTTGAGATTTCAGCCAGCTGTCCCAGGTACTCCCAGCTGGGGCAATTAGTTGACTGTAGGGTTTTAAAAACACACAAAAACAAAAGCCAGTGTCTGAATAGGCTAGAGAGAAGTAAAACTGAGGAACCAGCAAACCTATGGTGTGTTTCTGTGCTCCCCAATTCACCCAATGATACATGATGCATATGGTTCCACTTCCAGACTGGTTTGGTGGCTTCAGCACAGAATGGGGGCCAGTGTGTCAGTCAAGCCACTCCCTGCAGAGCCTACCAATTGGTCAGGCTTCCTCTCAAACCTGTCCTGACCTCTAGGGTCTGGGGGGGTAAAACACTTTGGCCTTTAACATCCTACTAGGCCATGACAAGTCCAGGCAGGAGTCTGGTAAATTAGTCCATTGCCTTTGTTCTTAGCCCATATTTTAGCCCATCTTTTTCCCCCTCCCCTTTTAAAATCAATGTTTATTTGTGGATTTAAGTCATTTTCACCTCTGGTTTCTCTTCAGGTCATGTACATTGTTTGCCTTTTTCTTCCCTTGTTGAGTGGGGTTGATATATTTTTCCTGCTTCTCCCACCTGGCTGGCTGGTCTATGTTTCTCTTATGTGAGGTGGAGGGGAAAAAAATAAAACATTTGGTAAAAGATTTTCAGGAATGGAGCATTCTGGGAGGAGAGTTTGAACAAAGGGATTGTTTCAGGTGTGTTCTGAGCTAGTTTAAGTTCAGAGGGAGGCACGGCCCCTTGGTTTGAGATGGGGGAAGAGATGGATTGAGGTGGAGGGAGGGGGATGTTGGCTTGAGGGCATGAAACTGGAGGGTGCGTGCATCGGAGTGTACTTGGCCTTGGCAGACTAGGCTTGAACTATCAAAAACAACCAGCAAAGACGTCGTTTTAGTGAGCCAAATGTCACCCTTCAGCTCTTTCTCCAGTCAGTATTCCAGGAAAGAGACTAGTGTTTCCATATAAGCAGCAGCTCAAGTATATGCCAAAGCAAGGTGTACAATACCTGCTACCCAAAACACACATGAAAACAACTGCTTCTACAGAAACCCAAAAGAGCAAATAATTTAGATGTATGAATAAAGCTGTGATTGCTCAGACTGATTTCAAGTGTGCCTGACTGGAACAGATTATTCATCATGAGCTGAAGTCTTCAGCTCAGAAGCCAGACATTAACCGTCTGAGGGGGCCTGAACAATACCAAGTAATAACAGCAGTAATACCAATAGGCTCTGCTTTTATCTCTCCAAGTCAATCGTCTGACAGGATAAAATCCCAAACCCAGTGCACCTATGAAAACACGCTGTAGATCTGTACATATAGATTTGCATAATCATCAGAAATAGGCCTGCATTTTGGCCTAACCGGAGAAACAGATGTTGCTTTATGCACATTATGGTCTGTAGCCTACAGCAGTAACCATCCATACCTCTAAAGGTTGTTTCCTGGTAACTCTGCTTCTATATTGATTGGTTAGATGCAAAATTAGGACAGAAGGATCTAGAATATAGGCTGAGGAAATTGCTATATGCTCTAAGTGGCTAGGAGCTAGGATAGCCTAAAATCGAGGCCAAAAATGTATACACATACCTTTTTAATAACTTACAATAGGACTATTTCTGTCCACAATAGGGTGTTACGTAACGCAACATTTCCTGCTTAAAATGCAACCAGCAAACCACAATATTTTCATACTTTCGGTTGGCACTGGCAGTATCTAACATTTGCAACAATGAGCCAATTTTCTTGTATTGGAATGCCCTGGAAAACTGATTAAAGTGGGGAACCGTTATCATTTCTGGGAAGGACAAAAGCTGAGTAAGTGGCTTGAATCAATGCTGTTTTCCATTCAAGTTATTGAGTACCCTCCCCCGAGTCAACCAACGGCTACCAAATTCATAAACTAGATACTTGTTGTGTTAGCCTCCTCCTACGGTTGCTCCAATACCACACACACACACACGTCTCGAAGACAACTGATAGGATTCCACCCAGATCTAAAGGGTCAATGGAGGGGGGGGGGGGGGGGGGGGGTTCTTTGTCAATTGTGTGGCGTATAAAAACAAATAAGAGTGAAAACAGGCAGTGAAAGCACTCACACTTTAAGCAGCATATTCTCCCAGTCCTACACCATATCAAACAGGCTAGGGAGGGGCCATGTAATCCGAGAGAACAGCTCTCCATTAAATTGGCTATAACATGGAGCCAGGCCTGAGCTAGCAGTGCCATCGGTCCAATGCAGCAGCAGGCGAGGTGCTCATCACCCTCTATTCATAAAACCTCTGACTCCAACACATGGGCTGCAATGGGGACAGGGTCGTGGGGGAGGTCACCCTGTCTGGCCAATATGTGCAATCAGTAGGCTTCTCTCTCTCTACACTAGTCCTGTTTATGTGTATTTAACCCCCTGAAACCATTTCCCAAAAAGCACATGTCAGCCAGACCCTGATCTCTTTAAATTCAGTCAATGGATTTGCAAACTGCAGAGGCCCCAGTACAGCAGCAGAGCACAACAGTCAAGGCCTCACTTGCTCAGCTACACCAAGAGTGTACTGTAGTGTACCCACCCATAATGACAGCAAACAACCAGGAAGATAAACTTCCCCCTCCCCACAAGATGAACATTACTGAGATGATCAGACCTTGGAGGAAGTTCACACATCATAAAATGACAGCATTGTAGTGCTGAGATCACATATGATGCAAGGATATGCAACACATTATATAACAGAAAACTACAGATGTGTAACACACTAACCAGGGGTTGAGCAGGTTAGTGTGCAATTAAAGGGATTCACATGAACACGGTTCCTGGTTGATAAATGGATGGGACAAAATTACAATATCTGCACTGACGTTAGACAGTATACAAGCACATAGGAGACGGTTGAGATCAACACATCAAGGTTTTGCCATGCCATGATATTGAATACAATGATAATGTTCCTTGTTTTTTTCAGGCGGCCTTGTGTATATCGCTAAGTCACAAGTGAGGCTAAATTGACATGTTACAATTATTTGGCAAACTAGCTTGGTTGGTTCTGCTAAAGGAAATAATTTTTATGAAACAATTAGTGGAAAACGTGGCGCCTGCAACTGCCAATGGCTGCGCCATTATGTAAACCTCGCCATAAATTACTCAATTGGAAATGTATCCAACATTATAATGTGATCTATGTGACAATTAATTTTCTAGGTTAACGTTTAAGGGTTGCGAAAATGGTTCCCCTCTCGCACGATTGCGATCATTCGATAGAATTGCTCGGGTGTGTATATTACGCACGATTAAGTTTAGAATGCGGTGGCGCAGAGATGCATTAGATCGTGGGAAATACAGCAAGCTTGCAAACTACGTTTTTAAACGGCCTAAATACATTTATACAAGTATGTTAGTGGACTGACTAGGGGTAATTTGGATACTCAAATCAAGCGCTTCGGCGAATAAGGCTCGACATTGACACAATTGTAGCTGGTAACGTTACAGTTAAATGTTGATATCAATGTTTTACGATTGTCTGGTCAACTGTATTTTCCCTCGCACTCTCCCATAATTTAAGAATGTCATGGCTCATGTTCACTGGCTAGCTGAAGATTACTATAATGGTGTACCCTTGGCAGCAGATCGTTCAGCTACAGCGAATGCAGTAAGAGTAATAAACCTAACGTTACCTATACTGTCTGTAGCTAGAACTTGGATTTGAAAGGAAGGTAGGTAGCTATGGACCCAGCTATGCAACATAAAAAAATAAATAATCACAAAATAATGGTTGAGCATTACTATAAATGCGAGATGGCCGGCATGCAGGTTACCAAACAAGTTAAATGCTAAATGATGTTGCAACATTTCAAAGTTATTTTTTTACTACGGAGTTAAAAGTAACAAAGAAAAAGGAGGAACCTACCACGTGACGAGGAGCCGATCCGGTTAAATTTTTAGAAACAAATCCCGCACTTTGATAGTAATTTCATCAAGGAAACAAAATATGTTGAAAAACAAATAATTCGAGAATGCCTCTTCACAAAATCCGTCTCGTGCGATCCAAATTGGGTAACCCCGTGTTACTCCCGAAATCACGAAATGGGCGAAACAACGAGTACTTGAGGAACCGAGTCAGCTTGCTCTCTTCTCTCTCCCTCTGCAATTATTAATGTTCAATCGAGTTTATTTCAAATGCGGTTGAATTGGTCTTGTTTCCCAACGCCATTTATCGATGATTTGTTATGTATTTTCCACGGCAATCCGTTTTTATTGTTGCCGTTTTAGGGAGAGCGTCACACAGAAAATGGCGGCTCGCTCCTCTCCCTCGGATTTCAAGTCTGACAAACAGAATCCGAGAGCAAAGCCGCGGCGGGAGACATTCCTCATACTCGCCACTAGTGGAACTTCAGCCTGTCTCCGCTAGAGGGAGCCAAAGTCAAGCGTTCCATTTTCTAAATGACTGAAACTGGGTTGCTGTGTCTTCCATCATGGCTCAATTAAATCGTGACTTGCAGTTATTACATGTCACGCAAGAGCCGGAATGGATCCAGTTTCATTATAACCCTAAATCAAAACGTGGTTCTTAAGGATTGGAGAAAGTGAATGGTTATGGGTTCATAACCAGGACAAGGACACATGGTTAGTTATAAATATCTATGATACAACCCTGCAATGTTATGATAGCATTCCTCAATGGGAAACGTTTCGTTCTGTTTGGTTCTAAAACAGTAAACTGCTTCGGTTGCAAGACACAATGAATAAACCCCTGAACTGTGTCCCTGCCTTCTCAACAAAAACCAATATAAAAAAAAATAAAAATACACTCCCCCTGGCCCTGTACCATTTTTGTGTGCAGATCTGAAGGTAACAGATAGGCAATGCGTGTAACTGTAACCAATAGAGCAATAGTAATGGCGTCTTTTTGTAAGCACTAACTCTGCCATGGTTCGTTGGACAAAGCCTATGAGTTTTGTAGGGGTTTTGGATAAATGCAGAAATGGGGTATGTGGTTAACACAGGCTTAGATCTTATACGTTTTGTTCTGTGAGAATCTTTATCAGCTAACGTCACTTTTTGTGAATTTTGAAGCATTTTTTTTTTTTTTTAAACACAAAATGCTTCCTAATTCATAAAGGTCATGTTAACTGACTGGTATTATCTCATAGAACAAATCTTATAAGATCTTCTAAGCCTGTGTTAACCTCAGACATTATTTTCAGCGTTTATCCCAAAACTTTGTTCTTTCCAAATAGGAATGGCTGAATGAACCAGAGGTTACTCATTTATGTTTTTTTGGACTTCAAGCTGGCGAGCTCTATATAGGCAAAGGATGGTCCTGTAACTTCTAGGGTAATCTAATTGCAATCCTTCACTATATTACTTACAAATCCAGATGGAGCCATGACTACTTTCATTAGGCAAACATAAAACTGCTTACAGTTTCAGATGACAATAAACATCTATATGGATGTCATATGATATTCCACCTGTTCTGTATTCTGCAACTGTCCACTCTACTAATGTACTATTCCGCCATCTAGTGTCAGCATATGACTCCCGCACAGTTTTTCTGTAACAGTCTTTAGGTTGCTATGCCAGACAGTGACACAATATTGTAGTGATACATAATTTCAAATTATAGTTAAATGTAACCATAGTCATTTAAGGAACAATGCACTTTGGCAATCTGTCCAAAATTATTAAAACCAAGCACTGTGCCTGTAATAACTCTATGCATGATGATGACACATGATCAATACTGTATCATGTAACACATGTGTTGTGTATACATACCTTGCAATAGAAAAGTTCACCTCCAACCAAATCCATCCTTAGGGTAAAAATATCCACTGTCTTCCAGGTACAGTGCATTCAGAAAGTATTCAGATTCCTTCACGTTTTCCACATTTTGTTGCGTTACAGCCTTATTCTAAAATGGATTAAATAGTTTTTTCACCCTCATCAATCTACACACAATAATCCATAATGACAAAGCAAAAACAGGTTTTTAGAAACCCTATTCTTTTTTTAATACATTTGAAAACATTTCTAAAAACCTGTTTTCACTTCATCATTATGGGATATTGTGTGTAGATTGATTTTTTTTTTTTGTTTGTTTTTTGAGGGGGGGGAATTATTTAATACATTTTATAACAGGGCTGTAACGTAACAAAAGGTGGGAAAAGTGAAGGAGTCTGAATACTTTTCGAATGCACTGTAACTTCCACAAGGTAATTCCTCCACTTCTTTGTCCAAGGTACCTGTACATACAAAGAAACTGCATTATAAATCAATAATATATAATAATATATCTATAAATCATGACTGACATAGGCCAACTTGGCATGGCCACTACAAAGAATGTCGAAAAACACTATTTGTACAGAACATTATGTGAATGATTTTTGTTGTTCTGAGTTTATATGACAATCATATTATATTTATAGAATGACCTGGCATTGTGCCATATTAAAAAATTATTCTGCAAGTTATCTTGTTGAATTTTGGTGAATATTTACGTGCAGCTACAGTAACACTAGACTAGGACATAATCTTCCACAGTCTTCTAAATCAAGAATAAAAAGTGTATTCATTTGAGACTCAATACTATTTTAGCTTGACTGATTTTGTGGAAACGGGCTGTAGCCCATAATCAAATATGTTGGCTAGCTAATAGCTAGCGAACTCCACGGCCCTTGTCTAAGTAAGTTAGCTAGCTGGCGCATCTAGCATAGCTTGCTAGCAATCCCTGCGCTAAAATCTATTACTAACTTATAAACGTAGCTAAACATACACAATATCATGCACTGTGACTTACTGTGCAAAATTCTACTGTAAATATCACAGTGTTATCACAATTATTATTTACTATATAGTGTATATAATTTTGCAAGTGTGTGTGCCTACTGTACGACACCCGAAGAACGATGGCTAGCTAACGTTAGATACACTATTTGGCCTGTTGACTGCAACCCCACAGTAACGTTAGCAGTTTTACCTCAGCATTTCAAACTTGATCATCAAATAAATCAATAACATATAAAATAACACACTTAAATCCCATATCTATTCATTTTATCTTCTAACATAATCCATTTTGTAAAATTACGTGAGATAAACTCAGTTTTAACATGACAGAGTGAAGAATTCATGTTCACTTACCTGCACAAGTCAACCAGTCTTGAACCGGAATTACCCGCCTGCCTAGCACTGTGATTCGTCAACTTGGTTATGCAGCGATGGCGATTGGCTTATATCTTCTAGTCTGCACGGATGGGCGTCCAGCTGAAAGTAAATAATATGGAAGTTTACCAGTTGTTGTCATTAATATACAAGCTCAAAAACAGTGCAATACTTTAAAATAAAATAATTTGGTTAAACTAAATACTTAGCCAATTACTCTTCAACGTCAATTTCACCAAATTATCCCGGTCTCCACCAAATCATTTGCCACAAATTACTTTGTATTTAGTCTCCACATTTCAACCCTTAATTGGCTAAACGGAGCATAATTTGTACCTAGTAATAGCCACTGAGAACAGTCGAAGCTGTTAATTTGCTTTTTCAGCAACCTAATACGGTGTTAGATGTGTTGACAAGCTGATGCTGGGTCACAACAATTGGATCACTGTCATTTGAAGGGGATTTTCTTCAGGCTGCTGTAGTGTGTAATATTACATTGCTGGACTAAAGTTGCATTATACAGAGATAATGGTGCTAGCCTAGGTGGTTGTATGTGGAGTGGCTCAGTTGTTGAGGACCTGAAACCGACTAGGTGTATTGTCAGTTAATGTCATGCCCCACTTGCAGTGGTCTTTCTGTCTTTCTACATGATAAGACTAACCTTAAAATAACCTCCATATACTGGCTCCAAGTTCCTGCTTGCATCAGATGCAATGTCCTGCTATGGAAGTGAGGGCAAGGATACGTCAGATGCAATGTCCTGGTATGCCAGTGAGGGCAAGGATACAGCAGATGCTCATCCCAGTTCTTCTCTGATCCAGGTCCTCAATTGTGAAAATATCTTCCCACTGTTGTCAGAACCACTGAGTTATCTTCATCCCCTGTCCTGAAACAATACTGGTTTCCCCCCACTTAGAAATCATGAACTAATCGGTGTTCTCAATGCAATTAATTGAGCCTTGTGATATACATCCATACTTAATTTAAACTAGGCTATAAACTGTTGTTCAGTTCCCCAATCATTGTCCAATTTACTCTGATCAGCATCTACTAAGATACATTGTCTTATCGGGTGTTTGTCAGCAGACGCAGCCAACAAGTCTTACATTTATTGACATCACATTTTGGGGGAGCACAAGGCAGTCAAATAGAGGACATGTTTAAAGTAGTTTATTCTATAATCTCAAATATCCTTAAAATGAATAGCACATATATACATGAACAGACATTATCCCCAAAGACAGAACACATTTTAAATTACTATCCCAAAGCACTTGCAAAATGAGAACATAATATTTTATCCTGGCTGTGCTGAGGACAAATTAAGTTGTTTGCCTTAGGAAAAAAAGGACCAAAACTTTAGGAAAGGCATTTCAACTCCTTGATATGGGGCAATATTTCTGAATGTGGCACTGAGATTGCCTTTCCCAACTGTACGTTAAGAGGCACATCAAGAAACATTGTATACATACACATAGAATCAATGCGGAATTCCCCAAACACACACTTGGATGTTTGGTTGATTAATTCTAGACCAGATGCATCCAAATATTGAAACTGGGCATTTAATCCCCATCATCATACCTTGTATTAATGTGGTCAGTGAGAACCAACCTGTGGTAGCCTTGTGCAAGATCAGTTTGTGGTCTTTCCAACTCCATTAATGTAATTGTCAAGCCAAATGTTTGGTACGGCGAATGACAAGTAGTTGGCATGATAGTTCAAACAGACCGACACTCAGGCTAAACCTGTGGATGATTATCATATTTTAGCACATTTGTTTCTAGAAGTATTTCATGATGAATCACCTCAAAAGAACTGCACATCAAATCTTGTTGACAGGTTGATGAACCACTGGCTTCTCATATCGTTGTCAATAAGAGGCACTTCTAAAACAAACATGGTTAAATGTCACTTTTATTTATTCATCTGTATTCGAGACATCTGTCATTGCTAGATCTCAAGTAGGAGATATTATCTGTCTGCTTTAGCTGAAACTTGCCGGGCCATAACCATGGTTGGAACACCTTGGACATCCCAACGCCCCAGAGAAAAGGCGAGAAATGTGCTTGTCCTCATTTCTCTCCCATACATTTAATCACAGACCAACCAGGAGAGAGGAACCAAAGAGTTACAGACTATAACACAAGTGTTTATTCAGAGTGAAGCTGATAAAAATAACATAAAAAAAACCTAAACATTAAGACAGGAACTTCCATGAATGTTTGTTGTTTATTTTTCTTCCGAGGGCATGAGCGCAGCACTCCAAACCTAAAAGAAGCGAAAGTGATGTCTTTCAATGATGAGGGGCAGGACATTCAAAATGCACTGATGGGGCGATGTGGTGCTGATGAGGTATTCTAGGAAAAACAAACCAGAAAATAAAAAAAATGTCCACACATGGCTGCATGGGAGCCGACGAGAATGATAAGCCAGTGAGGACTAAGGCATGACAGGAGAAGGACGAGGATGGTGGTGGTAGTGGTGTGTGTAGGGGTAGAAGAAAACGAAACCAAGAAATAGCAGATGATGAAAATAAATCGGAGGTACTGTATTAGCAGCAGTTTGTTTTCCTTTTTTTCCTCTTTCTCTTTAATACTGGAGTCCAGCGGTTGGCTCCAGGTTGGCATGGTTTTTAAGTCCAAAAGAGGGGTCGGGGTGGAGGGGTAGGGTCAGGTGAGTTACAGGACCTCGTCGCTCTCGGCAGTGTGGAGCTGTGTGTCATCTGCGTCGGTCATACTGCTCTCCTGCGACTCTTCCACCTCAGCTGCTGGGGACAAGATGGAGGTTAGAGGTCAAAGCATGGCTCCTGACAGACATTTTTCAGCTTCCTTCTTGAAGTAACAAATACAGAGATAGAAACCTGACCATATTGGCATTCTCGCCCTAAGATATGTACTTTGGTGGTAGGCCACTTGGCTACACCTTTATGGAGTGTTTCACATATACTATTCAAATTCGGACGTATATTGACTCAATTATTTACTACTAGTACTCAATGTTTAATTTTAAGGCTGTCAAATATTTTGCATTCATAAATTATGCACCTCATAACAAATGTACAGGTCATTGCCATCATTAACAGGGAACTAAATGGTCAAAGCCACGTGTCAGTTGGTCATGGCAGTCACAGTGGTTGTACCTGAGTCATAGGGGTAGTCCTCAGTGACAGGCTCCTCGTCGTCAGGGAGGTACCTCTTGTCTATGGCCTCTTTGATCTGATTGTTGGCTCCTTTGGGATCCAGGTCCATTGCCCAGGAGAAATTCATCAATGCCAAGTGGGTCTGGCCCAGCTTCTTATACACCTGAGGGGAGCAATAGGGAAGAAAGCATATGATTAGAGCAGGACACACCATCCATATGAATACATTCGTAAACTAGGAAATATGTCACTAAATGCCCACAATTACCTCAACTTACCCGACATTGACTCGGTACCAGTACATTTTGTATATAGTCTCATTGTTATTTTATTGGGTTACTATTTCTCCTTTAGTTTATTTAGCAAATGTTTCTTACTTTTTAAAAACTCTGCATTGTTGGTTAAGGGCTCGTAAGTAAGCATTTCACGGTAAAGTCTACACTACACCTGTTATATTCGGCGCATGTGACAAATACAATTTGATGTCATAAACATCTCATAGCTATTTAGTCTATTGCACAAAGTCAGACTATATGCGATTTGAGAGGTGAGTGTAAAGTGGTCTATTATTGAGTACGAATATCAAAGTGACCGTAAATTCTTCTCTTATGGTCAGCTCCTTTCCTCGTAATCCCCACAAAGAAAATAAGTTTACATTTGCTTACCTTTCCTATTAAAAAGTAAACAAGGGACTCTTTGGGCACTATTTGTTTCAGCTCTTCCAGCTCTTGAAGAGCCGCCTGAATAGGGATCACAAAAAACTGTTTGCTTAGAC
Organism: Oncorhynchus clarkii lewisi; assembly: GCF_045791955.1. Classification (NCBI taxonomy): domain Eukaryota; kingdom Metazoa; phylum Chordata; class Actinopteri; order Salmoniformes; family Salmonidae; genus Oncorhynchus; species Oncorhynchus clarkii. The sequence goes on along the minus strand of NC_092158.1, from coordinate 66,089,699 downwards.
TTAACCAATAGAAAATACAGTGAACAATGATAATATTAATACGGAAGAAGAGGAATTGTGCTGAAAAGTAGGTTAGTCAGTGTTTGCTTGTGAAATGCCTTATGGACCTACCTTGTACTTTTCATTAGCGAAGAGGATGGAGGCCCTGTGGAATTTGCATAGAGGGTTCTTGGGGTCTATGTTGATCGCTCTATTCAGGGTTTCTAAAGCATGGTCAGACTTCTTCAGTGCATGCTGAACCTGCGTGGAAACAACAGGAAACATGGAGCATGTTAGTTAGTGCCATAAAGAACATTGGAGAAATATGACTCAAGTACCAAATGTAAAATACTACAGGCTTTGAAAATAGTAACAATAATACATATGATTTATAAGTAGTTTTCTAAAACATAAAGATGGTTAAAAAAAAAAAATCTGCATGCAATGTCTTGAAGTGCCCTGACAGACTGAGTAAGCTGAAAGAGACGGAGTGTAGCGGGCCACTCACCACTCCGATGTGGCAGAGGAGCACAGAACTCTGAGGGTTGATGCTAAGTGCCTTCTTGAAGTGAATCTCTGCCAGGTTGAATTTCTCCTGCTTATAGTAGATCATCCCCAAACCATACCTGGAGATGGAGGGATAGAAAGAGAGATGAGAACAAGTTTCTCCCATAATCCTGAATTATTCACCAACATCAAAACACAACGTTTTAGCTTTAATCTGCATTAAGGTAATACAGTGCTGTGTTAAGCGAGACCGAGTCGAGACTGGGAGGGGGACAAAGGGAGTCAAGACCAGAGTCCAATTCAAGACCATGACTGTAATTTTGTCAAATCCCCACCATAAGAGTTCAAAATGTCCAGTATTTCTGTGTTCATATTTCAGAACATATGGATTCTTTAGATATTCAGAATAGTGAAAAAAAAAATGCATACTGGGGGAAAATAGAGCCAATCTAAAAATAATTACTAACACAAACACAGTGGGGAACAATGGGCCTTCTACAGGCTAAGGATTTATACAATTATGATTATAATAATGTTAATTCTATTATTTTCAATGGAGTTTGATTTAATCGCCAAAAGCCACAAAATACATCCGAATGGATTTCTGCAAATATGTAAACGACACGGGAGTCCTCTTACATTTGGGAACTTTACATTTCTATTGATCAAACAACCATGAAAAGGTAGGCTCTCTCCCTCAGTTATGCACATCAACAAGACCAACAACTAATGCTAGCCAGAGCAAGAGGAGATCAAATCTAACGAAGGAACATTAGATAAACACTCTCAAACTTTTTCAGCTAAACAATGGGGAATTATAGCCTTGTCCTTCTGCAGCTTGCCTGCCAATGCATGGTTGTCCCAACGAAGCACCTAAGCTAACTGGCTAAAGTTGTCTAGTTTGCTAACTAGCTACTTCCAGACACAAATGTGAGAACACCTCACTCTGACCATTTTACTTGCCATAAAAGAGCTGGTTACATGTTATCTAGAGCATTCTTGACTAACTATTACTTTATTTTTTGCCTGTTTACTGACACCGGTCATATTCAGTAGGTGTTGTGCGTTTGTAAATTCATCAATTGTTCTGCGCTCTGGCATACTCAGACGAGAGTACTCTGAAATTAGAGTAGATAGCATATCTCTTGCATTCGCAAATTCACTCTAGTTCTTGCTAGCTAACCAAATGACACCTGCATCTCTAGCTTTGTATAGCCACCCGAAAAAACGATATGAGAGGAGGGGGGGTCACTTACTCACTCCTCCAATGGCATGACATCCTAGCTAGCTAGCTAGCATTAGGCTCCATGTTTTTAGCTTGCTACATAAATAGATATGCTAGCCTATTAGCCACGTTATGATGGACTTGTGATCATTCCCTTGCTAGTTTGATTGTATTGACATTCCCAACCTTAGTTACATTCATCCGTTTTTATATTGAGTCATTGAAACTGAAACGATGCATCCCGAATGGAGGCAGCAAACAATGTAACAGGCCAGCTGTGATTTTTAAACCTGATATTTTTTGGATGACCAATTATATGGATGCACCGATATGACATTTTTGGCCGATAGATATCCGATATTTTCCGTGCCAAAAAACCCGATACTGACATTTACAATTTTAGCTGCCTTTTAAGCATTTTAGTACAGTTAGTTGAAACACACACACGAAAACCAAAAAGTTATTTTGTTGGTATTTACGCATGTCCCAATTACCAGTAAAACATAATCAAAACCTATTTCTTTCAATTACTTGCTGTGCTGTTTCATTGTTCATTTGTTCAGTCGTTTCATTCTCAACCATAATAGAGCATTTTCACATCTATTACGATTGTAATTCAGATTTTGTCACATCCACTATCACTCCAAGGTTGTGCACTAACTTACCAGGCATTGTAGTGGCGTGTGTTGACTCTGATGGCGTTACGGAAGCAGGCCAGAGCCTTCTCCAGCTCCTCTGTGAGGACAAACTCATGGCCTAGCAACGTGTAGGCGTAGGCAAAGCCCGGGTTCACCTGTATGGCACGCTGGAAGAACTTAATGGCAATGTCATGCTCCCTCTGCAGACTGAAACAGTTACCAGCCACGCACCATGCCTAAGGGGACAAAGAGAGAGAAAGAGTTGGGAAGGAATAGAAGAGGAGCAGAAGGAGCAAAAATATGGATCTTTTAAATTAAAGGCAACCATACTCCAAGACAGAATCACTTGTAAGCATTTCCCAATGGAAAAGTCTCAATTGAACATACTTTTTAGTCCAGGACATGTGGATACGGTACATGCAACTGTTTGTCTCAGTGTGTTAGTTAACTACGTACCTCTGGTGAATTCTTGTCCATGTCGGTGAGGTCTTTGGACAGGGCCGACAGGGCCACGTCCTTCTGCAAGTGCCAAAGGGTGGTGGAGTAAATCTCCATGCCCTCCACCCGGTAGCTCTCGATGCGCCGCACCTCTGAGAAGATCCTCTCCGCCTGCAGGGATGGGACAGGAGGCGAATAGTGAGAAAAGTTTCTAATCGAGCCATTGAGAAGTAGCAAAAGCCACCATGCACAGCCCTCGACCACTCTTTGCATCCATTTGACAGTCTTAACCCTGTGGAATTGTAGTAAGCACAGGAGCACATCTAGCTTCAGATGCCCACAATCCCTGTTTTATGTATGAAAGATGAACCTAGCAAAAGAAGGCTCTCCCTTACCTGCATGTATTCGGCCAGCTCAAAGTGGGCCCTGCCGATCTGTCCCAGGACCCACCCTGTATTGTAGTGATGGGAGGGCAGCTGGCTCAGGATGCTGATAGCCTCCTTACAATTGTAAGAGCAGAGGGCCAGGTACCCCCGGCCGATGTCTCGCATCAGCGACATCAGGCCATCTGGAACACAGAGGGAAAAGAGGGGTTTGGAGATAAGGACTTGTGATGGCATCTTTGTAAGGATATCATATGACAAGGTGGCTAATAAGACTATAGAAATGTAGTACAATTATAACAGCAACTTAATAAAAAAAAGTCAGAAAACTACTGCATTACTTTGACATAATTTGTTTTTAATGGCAGTGTATCCCTATCTTGATATGGTCAGGCAAAGAAGACTGAAAGTCAAAGTGTGAGAGTTGATTCTAACAGTGTCCCAGCTCACCTGCAGCAGCCTTCTGCAGACTGAAGGCCTGGAACTGAGGAGAGCCCATACTGACTTTCCCGTCTGTCATGGACGAGTCCAGCTTGAGGATCTCAATGCTCTCGTTCAGGTTGGATGGGGTGATGCCTCCCTTGCCCATTTTTGACTTGGTCTTCCGGTTGGGGATTTTGGTGGGGAACTTCATTTTCAGCTTCTTGCTATTCTCCTGTTGAGGAATGTTTGTTTGTGTTTAGCATTTCAAAGACCTCTGCTAACATCAGAACCATGTCTGCCCCCCCCCCCCTTTTGATATTTGGTAATAGGAAAAATAACATATTTGCCAAGAATCTCAGCAGCACAGCCCAGTGCCAACCTCTATTCTATATAGAACAAAATAATACATATAAAATGAAATCTCTGCTCATAAATATCATAACACTACTTAAAATGCTAGACTTGAGAGCAAACTGATGTTTTTGTTTTTCTGGTTGAAAAGACAAATCCTACTGTCCATCTCAATTCCAGTATTTGGTTATATGTTTAAAGAAAAATCCACTCAAATGCCGAGTCTCTTCTATGTTACCTTGGCAGTAGAGCTGGCACTGGTGAAGAGTCTGGAGCTCCGTCTGGGCTGCACGTTGGGGGGAGCAGCGATTGTGGGGCTCAGCACTTGAGGCGTAGTACTACAGTAGGCACAGACAAACAGAGCACAACAATGGTCATCAGGTCTTCATACTTAGACAACCACTAGCACAGAGAACACCAATGCCATGAGTGACATTTTGACCAAGCAAAAATGCTGCAGTGTTTCAAGTTTAAAGCACAACACTTGACTCAAAACAAGTATGGATCACAATTTCATAACATTACATAATTTCACCCTGCATGAATTCTCACTGAAAATAAACAAGTATTGTGAGGACAGCTGTCTTTTTTGGCAATATCTCTGCATTTCCATACTGTAAACATGGGTCCATATGGGCCTTGTAAAGAGCACATACCTGGTCTGTGGGGGGGCAGTGGTCTGAGTCTGGTTGAAGGAGATAGGGATGATCTCCCTGCTGTTGCCACTCTGTGCAAACACCGACTTCGTCCCCGGCTGGCTGATTCTCGCTACAGACTGAAGAGGGAAAAGTGGGAACAAAGCTATTTAAAAATACATTTTTTAAAATTCTAACAAAACATCTTTGACCTCCATTGTTCAATCCATCACTGAAATTAAAGGAATCTCCTCTGAAGTTGAAATGTTTTCTATTCAGCATGCATAGAACAATTTTTACACATAGTGTGTTGCTCTTCGATCAACGCTCCAAATAGGAGAGCCACATAGCGGTTGGCGTGTTGTCTTCAATATAGCGATGACGCGTGCGTACCTTCTTTGGTGGGACTCCGGGAGGGGGTGGCTCCATCCCCGAGCCACTGTGAGAGTAGTTCTGCAGATACAAGGGGTCCCCTGGGCTGGGCTCCAGGGGCAAGATTCCAAAACTGGGAATAAGATAATTCAAATGAATTCTCAGTATATCTCTGCTACATTGTTGACTTATTCAGCTCTGTATAATTTAACCTATCATCCAGAAGTCCCCATGGAGGCCATTTACATCCAGTTGCAGTACCAGAGAAGCCTTTAACGCAAGTAGAAAAGCCCTCACAGAACAAAACCGTCGTAGAGGACAGAGGAAAAGCAGTAATCAAGACGTCCTCTGAAGCCAGTTATCATTACAGTCTCCCTAATTACAGGATAGTGGACAATGGAGTTGGAGGATGAATGAATGAATGAAGAGACCAGTATGTACTGCAGTCAGGTGCACAATATCAAATTATAACCTAGATAATGTTACTTGACTACAATTTTCAACGCCATGGGCAAATTACTAGCGGAGTGATCGCTGCCAATGCATATGCCTCTATAATGTAGGGTGTCCAAATAAAAATGCATATTTTGACCAATGGGTAAAATAACATTAAATTGGGCAGATACTCCTCTAAGAAAACCAATGCTCCAAATCTCATGTCTCTATCATAATCCATTCAAATGTTAGAGTTTTCACCCTTGTATGATGACTAAATCAATGGAGGCTAGAGAAGAAGTGGTCAAAATACAGGAAAATAGCATTGTGTCTGCTAGGCTGGATGCTGTGCGAGAATTAATAAAGTAAACTGACAGGCTCACCGTTTAACTCATCATCTTTCTTATAAAATACGCAGGACATAAAACAATAGAGAGGTAAGATAGATATCAATTTTGTGACATATGTAAATGCTTCCATATTTTAGTATGAACTTTTTGTATTAATGTGAAATTCCTGCTCTACTTCAAAGATTTCTCACAAAAACAAACGTATCTCTGAAATGTCAATGGAGCATTGAGTGTGTTCCAAGTGTTTACCTTCAAAGCCTTTTACATTAAATTCAGCTCGTGTCATGCTAATTTAGCGTTTTGCGACCCGCGGAAACAACTGAAGACAACAACCACAAAATGCTAAATCCTTAAAAGTTATGAGGAACCTTCACCGCTATGTCAACAAAACTTAGTGCTTATTAAGATGTATTAGGTTACAAAATGTGACTTTTTTGATATGTTAAAAGACCAACTGAAAGATTTAGAACATGAATAATCATATTTGTCTTGGTAAAAATGTATTTTATAAACATAAGGAAGTGAAATTTAATCACCAAAGTGCATTTTGGACACCCTACATAATGACACTGAAAAAGTAGTCAGAGGGAAACATGTGGGAGTGCCTCAACACACATAGAATCACGCCACACTCAAAATACAGTGCCACACGACACTTATGAGCAGATAAATAATGCGTGCCTGTGTCAATCCACTTATGATAAAACAGACCAACACATGTAATAGAGCCTCTACTGAGAAAAAACATCTTATGTGTGTGTACGGGGTGAGACCACCAGTACCTGGGCGTTAGGGGGCTGAGTGCTGCCGGTCCCCCCAGTAGACTGCGCCCACTCTTGGGTTTGTTCTGCACTTGTTTGGATAGCAGGGAGCTGCCTGTACCCAGAGGCCCTACTGTGTCCGGGGAGATGACAGACGAGTCGATGTAGGACATGGTGGAGTCTGTGTTCAGAGACGAGTACTTTGAGTTGGAAGACTCCAGGTTCAGTCTGTTTAATTCCTACAGGGGAGGGAAAGGGAACAAGACAGCAGTTGTCAGTTCTTCATTGCACATTTGGATAGGCAGGTTATTAGAAAGAACTGTGGTCTTTGCTTGTGAAGTGCCATTTATCATAAAGCGTTCATTAGGGGTGTAACGGTTCACCAAACCCCCAGTTCAGTACATATTGCGGTTTTTGGGTCACGGTTCGGTACAGCGGAAAATTAAATGCCAAACGTTACTGTAGTTAATTTTAGTGTTGGCAAAAGATGTCAAACTAACCCAGGAACAGATCATGAGCCATATAATGTAGGGCCCTATAAAATCTGTTTCATTTTTTTTTTTTACCTGGTTTCATTTAGTTTTTTCCAGGTTTCAGATTTTTCAGGTTAACTCAAAAATTAGAGGTCCTGGGGCCTCCCGAGTGGCGCAGCGGTCTAAGGCACTACATTGAAGAATCTCAAATATATTTAGATTTGTTTAATTACTACTTTATTACATGTTATTTCAAAGTTTGTCATCACTGTTATTCTACAATGGAGAAAATAGTAAAAAATAAATTAAAACCCTTGAATAAGTAAGTGTCCAAATTTGGCTGGTGCTGAGTGTATATACACACTACCACTAAAAATGTTGGGGTCACTTAGAAATGTCCTTGTTTTTGAAAGAAAAGCACATTTTTTCCCCCATTAAAATAACATAAAATTGATCAGCAATACAGTGTAGACGTTGTTAATGTTGTAAATGACTATTGTAGCTGGAAACGGCAGATTTTTAATGGAAAATCTACATTGGCGTACAAAGGCCCATTATCAGCATCCATCACTCCTGTGTTCCAATGGCACATTGTGTTAGCTAATCCGAGTTGATCATTTTAAAAAGGCTAATTGATCATTAGAAAAACCGTTTGCAATTATGTTAGCACAGCGGAAAACTGTTGTTCTGATTAAAGAAGCAATAAAACTGGCCTTCTTTAGACTAGTTGAGTATCTGGAGCGTCAGTATTTGTGGGTTCGATTACAGGCTCAAAATGACTAGAAACAAATAACTTTCTTCTGAAACTCGTCATGGTTGCCTCTGTACGCCTATGTAGATATTCCATTTTTTATATATATATATATATATATATATATATATATATATATATATATATATATATATTTTAAATCAGTCGTTTCCGTTTCCAGCTACAATAATCATTTACAACATTAACAATGGCTACACTGCATTTCCTATCAATTTATGTTATTTTAAATGGACAAAAAAAAATATGTGTTTTTCTTTCAAAAACAAGGCTATTTCTATGTGACCCCAAGCTTTTGAACGGTAGTGTGTGTGTGTACACACACACACACACACACACACACACACACACGTGTGTACATATAAAAACAAATATATACATTTGGGTTCACATTGCAGACCGAACCGAGGTCCCCGTACCAAACAGTTCAGTAAGAATAAGTTTACTGTTACACCCCTAGTGTTCACAGATCACCTTCTTCCACAGTCCTAACAAAACACCAGGTCAATCACTCATCTTGGCACCAATGCAATGCAAGCCATCATTGTAAAGAGAGCCAAACCTGGCCTTAGAAAAATATGAACAGGAATACTGGGTTTAAAAGGACAGGGGGAGGGAGAGTCGAAGGGACGTACTAAGGTGTCCTGGGGCGTCTCCATGAGCACCGTGTCCACCTGGCGGTGGGGCATGTTGTGGCTTGGTGTGTGGGCAGGGCTGATAGGGAACAGGGGAGGGGCTCCACTCCCACTGCTAAAGAACTGCAGGGACGTCAGTCTGAAGATCTGCTCTGGGTCCGGCCGATCGCCTGACAACAAAGATACAAGTTAATACAATCAGCTTAAGAACAGGGGGAGGGAATAGAGTGGATTTGAGCCTGAGCACTGGTCAGGGAATTAAATTTGCATCCGCCATCATGCATGGGATAAGGACCAGTGTAAGTTTCACATTTTTGTCTTACAACGACGAGTGAATCAAACTATTTTTAATCCAAATACATATTGTACTCTATCATCTTAACATGCATTATATAACTAACTAACTACCCTACCACCCACCCATCCCAGCTGATTGACTGACTCACCGATCTGACAGAGGGACTCAAAGGGAGACCACAGGAAAGGATTCATACTCAGGCTCTTCTGATAACATTCAGAACCTTTGGCCAGACGATCCGTTTTGCTGCACAGACAGAAGGAAGAAGAAAATTATCTTCTCGATATTGAGTGACGCATGTGGGTGACAGGCACGAACGTGCAATCACACAACAAAACACATAGCGCCTGGTTACGTTAATCTAATTCAGAACATTCCAGCTAACATCTTTGTCAGGATTAGCTTGTTCCTGTACCTCAAATCTAATTTATAAGAGGAAGCAACCACTCGCTGTGCATTTATGGTTGTATTACAGTCACACATGTTAGATACCAGACCAAATACCTTTGCTTAACCGCTACATTGGTTTTCCTGACATCACACAGTAATAATGCAACAGCACTGTGAAATATACCAGCATACCACGTTGTTGTTTAGAGTCTGATTTCTGATATGGTTAAACCTTAGAAATTGAGACAACAGCATTTTGATTGTGGTTCATGCATGTCTAAATTGTAACAGGATGTTCATGACTAAGTGATAAATGCTCAGAGATTCTAGCCCACTGGCTGAGCTTACATCATGTTCTAAATACAGTATCTCTGTAGAAAAGGACATCCTCTGCTTAGGAGGCTGCTGCAGCCCCTTCCTGCATTCAAATAGTCCATTTGAATTGACCAAGGTAACATCCAAATGTCATTCACAGACATGCCTCCTCTCCAATTCTCAATTTCTGCTCCCTTTAATTCATTAGCAACACCACGGGAAGATGAATCAACAAGGTTTCCTTCAGATACAATAAACGAGTCCATCGCGACAAACAAACATCAAGGCACTGCTACGCCCAACCCTCTTCACTAGGGTGCAACGTCTATCACTCAGTTGCATAGTAAAACATTAGCTATTGCTATGTGATTGCTAGCACACAAGCAATCAACAATCAATTGAAAAAGTTACCCGAACATGCTTTAGATTGGTCAACAATGAAGTAATGAACATTGTTATCCTACCAATAGATTTGCCCCAATAGGGACAATGTGAAACAGGCAGAGTCTCCAAACTCTGTGACGATGTCCTCCTGGCTCTTCTGTTTGTTCAGGACCCCCCCTGTCAGGATCTGCTCTCCCTCTGCAAGCCTGGAAAGAGAAGAGGACCGGACCACTGATGTGAGCATACAGGGGTCAGAGGAAGGGAGCTATCCAGACATTCTGCATTCAAAGCATGCACAATGTCATAGCTATGAGACCTAAAACACCAGAAACAAAATAACATCCTTACTTGCTCAGTTCCACACAGCACTTGGCGAGGAGGTATTTGCATTGTGGCGTTGTGCAGCTGTGCCCCTTGAGAAGGCGGTATGCCTTGTAGGCCTTTCCCGAACGATAGTAGCATGTGGCTAACAGAAAGAGGGCCTCCTCCGAATGCACTGTGAGGAGGATAAGAGATGCATCCAAATAATAGGCATTTGCATAATTTGCGCTTAAATTAACATACAGATACATACCCTGACACAAACACCAAAAGCACAATCCCAGATGACTATGAGTTATAAATATACATTTTATTAATTTGGCGCCAACATTTTCATACTTGCACTGACAGCATTAGATTCCTTTTGGCATGTGACCAATTTTCATACTTGATATGTTATTTTGATCGACTCACGTCTACGCTATAGCCTAATAGCCCACTGCAGTGTTTTGCGTTCCACATTAAAGCAACAGCAGCCTACAGGCTATTCTATAAGAAATTACAATGTGTTCCAAAACCTGTTTTGCATGTGTCAGTCAGGCCCCACAAGCCACCATCATGTCAAAACCTTTCAGGGGTATATGTGTGGATTAAAGCAATCAGGTGGAACTGTACAGTTGTCTGCACAGTAATGTTAAGCTGAAAGAGGAGGAGCTCAGCTGTGCTGCAGCATGGACAGGATCTTCTTAAGACATGAGGGGTAGATTTCATTACCTTCAGCATATAGTCTCTCCGCCAGGAACACGGCATCTCTGTAGGCATAGTGGTTTAGTGCATGCCAAACAGCAGCCTAGACACAGGGAGACAAACACATCTGCATCTCTACATATTGTCATACAGCCTACTATGATTGTCTGATCTGGTGGTGGCTCTGACAGCAAGCTTTACAACTCACTAATAATCAATGACCTAATCAGTCAATAAGCACATGCGTTGATAATACATTCTTTGAATAGAAAGCTTGCAGCTTATTATAGCGAACTATTCAATCTTATGGCTGGCTGTTAGCTATATGGCTATGAAATGTTGACACAGCAAACAACCATTAATTAGCTAGTTACATTCGACGGGCAGACAATGCTCTATCTTACATTTGGGGGTGCTTTCACTGGTCTAGGGCTTAGGCGAATTTCAGTTTTTCGTGGTAAGTGTCAAACATTTAGCTAACGTTATTTCGTCGTTCGATATCAATACCAACATATGTGGCCATAGGATAACGTAGCAATGTAACGTCTAGCTAAGTACCTCAACTCAAATTGAGGTACTTGGCTGTTAGTTGAGGTAACGTTACTTGGCTATGTCAGATCTGATGATGTTTAAGGTTACGGTAAATGGCAAGTAGCTAGCTGCATCAAATGTTCAAACGCTATGTCAATGCAGGCAGCAGTTATCCATGTAGCTAGCTAGCACTGAGTAGTTAGCTAGCACTGAGTAGTTAGCTAACTAGCCAATGGTTTTCAATATGTTCAATTCAGCTGTCAAAATGCCCATTTTACAATACAATCTGAAATAACTTAAACCTTGGTCGACATACTAGCTAACTTAGATGCTAGCTTAACGACTTTGGCGTTAGCTAATGTTATTTTACTGGGAGAATTACATCGAAATAATGTCAACCATCATCAATCTGATCAGCTGTAATGTTTAGCTAACTAACTAACTTTAGTTAATTTAGATAACGTTATCTGAAAAACTCACTTTACTGTCAGTCTAAGTTAGTAACGTTAATTAGCTAAAGTTAGCAAGTTATGTTAGTCTAGTTTTCCAGTAGCTAACTAGATTACTAACATTAACCAGATAATTTAAAAACAAACGTTGAGGCTCCTTAACTAGTAGCGAGTTAATGTTGCTAGCTAAATATGGCTAATGACTGAGCACCTAGTTAGCTGGCACCTACCGCTATCTAATGTCGTATACCTGGCTGACAGTGGCCGTTCTAAAGAGTACCCATGTGTGGTATATATTGAATAACAGGCACTAGTTTACCGATTTTAACAACGAAGCAACTATTCGGAGAATGCTAGCTGGCTAGGCCAAACCATTTCTTCTCAGGCCTCGGTGTAGCAGTAGTGGACCTTTCTGGTAGGGAGGTAACCATGCAGGCCACAATACATTCCTCGTCCTGCATGTGACCGTTCTCTTCTTGGTATAGCAAACTACTTCTTTACCTGAACAGGTTCCTGCAGCACCGTCATTCCGTTGTCAGGCTCCTTCTCTCGTCCACTGTTTTTTGTTTCCCTCTTTCTTCAGTTCCTTTCTTATTTCAGTATCCAGGCCAGAAGTAGCTCTGAAGATTTGAACACAACGACCGTTACCGACCATGTCGAAAGCTCCCGAACATATCCGAAACAGATGCAAACGTATCAGTTTACGAATAGAATCGAAGACCAGCGGAAATAACCGAAACTGTTGTTAGCTAAAATATAAACTTGTTTATCAACCATAGAGATCGATAGAACTAATTTGTATATCTGTGTAATTAAATCCGAGACACTATGTTTAGTTTGATATGTTACGTTTCATATGGTATGTATCAATTTCTGGATGTCCATCATCCATTTCATATGATATGTTACGAAATGCAATTCCTACAATATGTCACGAATTTCAAAAGCGTATGATATGTTACGCATTCCAATTTGTTGTTACCACCGTTAGCTAGGCTAAGGGTTGGGATTAAAGTTAGGAGTTAGTGTTAGCTAACATGCTAAGTAGCTCAAACGTAGTAAGTAGTTGCAAAGTTGCTAATTAGCTAAAATTGTCCATGATGAGAATCGAAGACGTTCACGTTACCAACCACTCTCCTTTCATTTTTACCTTAACAGCGCTTGACATTAACTTGTTTAGCCACTTGTAAGTAGGACAGATTTTTTACTTGTCTGAAACCTCAATTCAAAAAAAGGTCTGTAATACCATGGGCCAAAAGATGCCTGAAAATTGTGTTCTATGATACAAGGAACCACTTCACAAAATATCCTTCATTATTATCACTGGTATTGACAATGGAAGGCTGTTGGTCTCTGATACTATGTATTATATCTCCTGCCGTTGTGGCCTTGAGCAAGGCTCTTAATTATCCCCCTACAAAGTAAAATAATGCACTGATAGGCTACTGTATAAAACACGTGGTCCTTCAACCCTCCATCTAGAGAGCTACTTGATGTGCAGGATTTTTATCCAACCCTGCTCAAACACACCAGATTTAGCTTATCAAGGTCCTGTTTTTTTGTGTGTTTTTTTACAATGTGGTGTGTTCGAGCAGGGCTGGAGCAAAAGCCTGCACGCACAGTAGCTCTCGTGGACTCTCCAGAATGAGAGTTGGCCACCTTACAACATTACAATTACAGACAAATACATTTGATGTCTTTATTTAAAAAATCCCTCATTCAATGAACCAGGGATCAAATTGCTAAAGTGGGTGAAGTAGCTAACTAAGATGTTTATCTATTTGTAAGGTTAAAATATTCAGTGTTCAGAGGAGATCTTGACAGCTTAGGAGTTACTTGTCAATTAGGCTATTCTAATAATACTTTTTTACTTTGTCAGAATTACATGGCCAGGATTGAATAGAGGATAATCCTAGCCAGTTTTGAGCACTTGAGAGTTGGTTTTACAATCGGAGTATGCTGCATTGGTTTCATCAACTGTGTGTTGGCTGGCCATTTGTGGTTATACACGAGTGCCAGTGCAAAGTTATTTTAGGACATCGGACAGGACAATTACATTAATGAATGGTAATAGCTAAATAGTTACACTAGCGAGATAACTAGCCAAATTACACACATTGTTTAATTGGCTATCTATTTAGTCTGTTATATATCATTATTTTACCTGCTGCGAAATTGTCTCTCATCTGGCAATAGCCCCCTGGCACACACGCAGGTGATGCACACACCATGACTTTCCAGGATTTTCATAGCTTGCCAAAAATGGGATATAACTGGTCAAATAAGTCACTAGCAATTATTATGTCACGACTTCCGCCAAAGTTGGCTCCCCTACCTGTTCGGCGGTGCTTGGTGGTCGTCGTCACCGGCCTACTAGGCGCCACCGATCCCTTTTCCCTTTTCTGTTTGTTTTGTCTTATTAGTTGCACATGTGTCCTATTATGTTTTCCTGATGGGCGTCCTTATTTAAGGCTAGTAAACCAGCCCTTGTTTTGTGCGGGATTATTCTAGTGTTACGTGTTGTGTTGTTGGGTGTGTTCGTGCTCCGGACTGGGTACCCTGTGCTTTGGGTTGGTCCGTAATTTTCGCACCCTGTGTTTTGGGCATTGTATTTTGGTGCCACATTTGGTGCCACATTACACCTAGTCCCGTGCGACATATTATCAACAAATGTGCAAACGCGGCTCGCTTTGATCTCAAAAACTCATCTTGCGACTGCATGATTGAAAGAGTGCTCATGCCTATCAAATCAAAGGTTATTTGTCACGTGTGCCGAATAAAACATGTGAAATGCTTACTTACAGGCTCTAACCAACAGTGCAATTTCTAAGTAAAATTTTAGCGAGGCTATATACAGGCACCAGTTAGCCGGGCTGATTGAGGTAGTATGTAGATATGGTTAAAGTGACTATGCATATATGATAAACAGAGAGTAGCAGCAGTGTAAATGGGGGGTGGGGGCACACAATGCAAATAGTCCGGGTACCCATTTGATTACCTGTTCAGGAGTCTTATGGCTTGGGGGTAAAAACTGTTGAGAAGCCTTTTTGTCCTAGATTTGGCACTCCGGTACCGCTTGCCATGCACTAGTAGAGAGAACAGTCTATGACTGGGGTGGCTGGGGTCTTTGACAATTTTTAGGGACTTCCTCTGACACCGCCTGGTGTAGAGGTCCTGGATGGCAGGCAGCTTAGCCCCAGTGATGTACTGGGCCGTACGCACTACCCTCTATAGTGCCTTTCAATCGGAGGCCGAGCAGTTGCCGTACCAGGCAGTGATGCAACCAGTTCTCGATGTTGCAGCTGTAGAATCTTTTGAGGATCTGAGGACCCATGCCAAATCTTTTTAGTTTCCTGAGGGGGAATAGGCTTTGTCGTGTCCTCTTCACGACTGTCTTGGTGGGTTTGGACCATTCTAGTTTATTGGCGATGTGGACACCAAGGAACTTGAAGCTCTCAACCTGCTCCACTACAGCCCCGTCGACGAGAATGGGTGCGTGCTCGTCCTCCTTTTCCTGTAGTCCACAATCATCTCCTTTGTCTTGGTTACGTTGAGGGATAGGTTGTTATTTTGGCACCACCCAGCCAGGTCTCTGACCTCCTCCCTATAGGCTGTCTCGCCGTTGTCAGTGATCAGACCTACCACTGTTGTGTGGTCTGCAAACTTAATGATGGTGTTGGAGTTTGGCCTGGCCATGCAGTCGTGAGTGAACAGAGAGTACAGGAGGGGACTGAGCACACACCCCTGAGGGTCCCCCGTGTTGAGGATCAGCGTGGTGGATGTGTTGTTCCCTATTCTTACCACCTGGGGGCGGCCCGTCAGGAAGTCCAGGATCCAGTTGCAGAGGGAGGTGTTTATTCCCAGGATCCTTAGATTAGTGATGAGCTTTGAGGGTATTATGGTGTTGAACACTGAGCTGTAGTCATTGAATAGCATTCTCACGTAGGTGTTCCTTTTGTCCAGGTGGGAAAAGGCAGTGTGGTGTGCAATAGAGATTGCATCATCTGTGGATCTGTTTGGGCGGTAGGCAAATTGGAGTGGGTCTAGGGTTTCTGGGATAATGGTGTTGATGTGAACCATTACTAGCCTTTCAATGCAGGCATACAATAACTATACTACAATAATCTCTGCAGAGATTGGGAGGACAGTGAGCAAAACATTGTATCCGGAGGACACTTTGATCCATTTCTGATGCAATTCTGATTGGAGTAGCCTAATTGTTTGATATTTTGATTTTTACGTGGTTTTGTTTTATTGTCCCTTCGGATAACTTAAACCAATAATCTGCTTGTCCAACATTTTTTTTTACTTGCCCAGAGGAAGACCACAAGTGTTAATGTCGAGCCCTGCTTAAGTAACCTGCTGTTTTATGTAGCCATACCAAATGTAACATGTACTAATTTGAGTGTCCCAGATTTAAATGTAGTCTGAGACCAGGCTGGCCATTATAGTGTCTGTGACAGAATGGCAAGTGCCATTGAGGCTAAAACCCATAGGAATCTTCACTCAGTTGACTACTTTAAAATGTCTGAAGCATGGTGGAAGCCCTCAATGAATCTACCCATGCTAAAACGGCCTTTTGGCCAATAGAGGCCGTTATCATTCTATATGGTACCAACGTTTCATATAGTCCAGCACAGTAGACGCGTCATAATATCCATAAAACCTAGCGGTAAAACCAGGTAATGGTTCCAATCGTTGTTTCCCCAATTCATTTTTACATCTGGGATATTAGAAGTACTTCATATAAGGTCTGTGTTTTGTGTAGACTTACCCTGGCGTGATATTTTGATAGCCATGTACAGTGCCTTTGCGAAAGTATTCGGCCCCCTTGAACTTTGCGACCTTTTGCCACATTTGAGGCTTCAAACATAAAGATATAAAACTGTATTTTTTTGTGAAGAATCAACAACAAGTGGGACACAATCATGAAGTGGAACGACATTTATTGGATATTTCAAACTTTTTTAACAAATCAAAAACTGAAAAATTGGGCGTGCAAAATTATTCAGCCGCTTTACTTTCAGTGCAGCAAACTCTCTCCAGAAGTTCAGTGAGGATCTCTGAATGATCCAATGTTGACCTAAATGACTTATGATGATAAATACAATCCACCTGTGTGTAATCAAGTCTCCGTATAAATGCACCTGCACTGTGATTGTCTCAGAGGTCCGTTAAAAGCGCAGAGAGCATCATGAAGAACAAGGAACACACCAGGCAGGTCCGAGATACTGTTGTGAAGAAGTTTAAAGCCGGATTTGGATACAAAAAGATTTCCCAAGCTTTAAACATCCCAAGGAGCACTGTGCAAGCGATAATATTGAAATGGAAGGAGTATCAGACCACTGCAAATCTACCAAGACCTGGCCGTCCCTCTACACTTTCAGCTCATACAAGGAGAAGACTGATCAGAGATGCAGCCAAGAGGCTCATGATCACTCTGGATGAACTGCAGAGATCTACAGCTGAGGTGGGAGACTCTGTCCATAGGACAACAATCAGTCGTATATTGCACAAATCTGGCCTTTATGGAAGAGTGGCAAGAAGAAATTCATTTCTTAAAGATATCCATAAAAAGTGTAATTTAAAGTTTGCCACAAGCCACCTGGGAGACACACCAAACATATGGAAGAAGGTGCTCTGGTCAGATGAAACCAAAATTGAACTTTTTGGCAACAATGCAAAACGTTATGTTTGGCGTAAAAGCAACACAGCTCATCACACTGAACACACCATCCCCACTGTCAAACATGGTGGTGGCAGCATCATGGTTTGGGCCTGCTTTTCTTCAGCAGGGACAGGGAAGATGGTTAAAATTGATGGGAAGATGGATGGAGCCAAATACAGGACCATTCTGGAAGAAAACCTGATGGAGTCTGCAAAAGACCTGAGACTGGGACGGAGATTTGTCTTCCAACAAGACAATGAGCCAAAACATAAAGCAAAATCTACAATGGAATGGTTCAAAAATAAACATATCCAGGTGTTAGAATGGCCAAGTCAAAGTCCAGACCTGAATCCAATCGAGAATCTGTGGAAAGAACTGAAAACTGCTGTTCACAAATGCTCTCCATCCAACCTCACTGAGCTCGAGCTGTTTTGCAAGGAGGAATGGGAAAAAAATGTCAGTCTCTCGATGTGCAAAACTGATAGAGACATACCCCAAGCGACTTACAGCTGTAATCGCAGCAAAAGGTGGCGCTACAAAGTATTAGCTTAAGGGGGCTGAATAATTTTGCACGCCCAATTTTTCAGTTTTTGATTTGTTAAAAAAGTTTGAAATATCCAATAAATGTCGTTCCACTTCATGATTGTGTCCCACTTGTTGTTGATTCTTCACAAAAAAATACAGTTTTATATCTTTATGTTTGAAGCCTGAAATGTGGCAAAAGGTCGCAAAGTTCAAGGGGGCCGAATACTTTCGCAAGGCACTGTAATTCTCTCTCGGACAAGTTTTATCAATATATTTGCCTCAATTTACTCTCCAAAATGTGAAATGCTAATTAGCAACAGAGAAACCCTCAGCAAGACTGTACAACTCCTGCAGGAAGCTCCTACACACCATCTCTAGCCCACATTGTTAGCTACCGTTCAGCGAGATCAGAGACCCGTGCCCGATTGATTAACGTCTCAAGTCCCCTTTCGTGGTTTCAGCTTGCCACTGACTATCTAGTAAGCAGAGCAGTATAGATAGATATATTTTAAATACATGGTTTTACTTAGCCTAGATAATAATTTGCACAGTTTGTCGACACTGGTGTCTATTTCAGACCTTAAAGCATTTTTCAAGGATGACTATAAGAGCATTAAAAGGGAAGTCTGGCCATGTTGAGAAGTGCAGCTATAGTGAGAGGCAATTTACTGGTTTGGTCAGGGCCAGCATGAGAGATTAAGTTTATCCTGTGTCAGTGAGTGTAGCTATTAAGTTCAATTTGAGCATCTTAGCAATACAATGTTTTCTATACTGCTGTCAACATTCTACAAGGAGAGAGCCACTTAATCGATTATATAATCACTAACTAGATTACCCCGGATACCAGGCGTAGATGAGTGATAACTCAGCTCTAGAATGTAGTCATTGAGGAGAATGAATCTATAAATCTATTGACGGTCAGAATTGACTTTGTTTAGGCATCCAGCTTTTATTGTAGTTTCATGACCAGAGACAAGTCTTCAAAGGCACAGTATTTATTTATTCAGGGTGATATATGCATTCACCCAGTCTTGATTTATATGATCCTTCCCACTATATGACTGATATGTCAAGTTATAAAATCCTAACTTATCAATTAAAAGTTTATTGAAAAGCTGCACTTGTCCTCATATGGAAATTACTGTTTATTAAATATTCTACAGCTGTAATATCATCAATCAAATCAAACTTTATTTATATAGCACATTTCTTACAAACAAATGCATTGCAAGGTGTTCAAAGTCATGCATTGAAAGGAATGTGGCACTTAACATCCTTCCTCTTGGCATGTCTCTGTAGGTGACCAGGGGATTCTCTCTACCACATGCGAATGCCCCCCATGCGGCTGCATTGGCTATTTTTGGAGTTCACAATATCGGTTGTATGGATGTGGAGGAAGCCAGCCATGCCCATCCAGGTGCAGTCAGTGGAGGACCTGTACCCGGCCGAAGACTACAACCCTCTGTCCCGAGAGGCCACGGAGGAAAATCTTCAGTGGCTAAGGAATCTCCAAGGCAGGTTCAGTGTGATATGGCTCCTTGAACCTGAGCAAGAAAAACCGCTGGGGCATGCAAGCATCCTGGCTGGCATGGCGCTGTCGTTGGCGCAGCATGAGGCTATTCTGCAGGCAACAGTAGGACAGCGCACCAACTCCAACTGGCACACCATGAGGAGAGGGAGGTTGACGGCCAGCAATTTAGGAGTAGTGGTTAGGGCCAAGCGCATTACTCCGTCGCTGGTAATAAAGGTCCTCAGATCACAGTCATTGGTTGGAGTGTTGTATGTAAAGTGGGGCACAGACTAGGAGGGCAATCAGATGATGTCGTCAGCACCATAGCAATGGTGGAAGTCAAGTCCCTATAGTGCAAGGGACCTTACCATTGAGAAGGCAGTGAAGTCAAAGGATTTCTAAATCCAGGAAGAGGGAGGGTCTTACCGCCTCTGTGAAGACCATTCTTACTGGCACCAGGTCCAAGGGCAGCTCCACATCACTGGAAGGGACACTTGTTTCTTCGTTGTGTGGACGACCTCAGGGCAGACACATATTGCTGGACTAGAGGAGTTTAAAGGACCACATGCTCCCAAAGTTCACATTGCAGCAGTGAACATCTGTAAATATCTTGTAAATAGTATTAGCACACAAATCCATTTTTGTTCTTATTCTAACTAGGTGGCTAATGTTAGCTACCTTGCTAATTTTAGCTAGGCTAGGGGTTAGTTTAGGTTTTTTTTAAATGTAGGTTAAAAGGTTAGGGGAAGGGTTAGCTGCAATGCACCCTGGACTGAAGAAGCAGACAAATAGGAGAAATGTTAAATTACACATTTCTTGATGTAGGTATATTGCAAAAATATGATCAATGGCTCATTCAACAGAAGACAACCTCCCACATTATGACAGTGGCCAGTTTTGAAATCTGACATGTACGAAATACGTTTTTGCAATCTAAAAGTCGTATCCCTATTAACTTTCAGTGTAGGGAGAGCGGCTTTATCACAGTACTGCGCCATATGAGCCAAATATCTGCCTGCTTAAAAGTCAATAGCTCAGATACACATGAAAGCATGATCTGCTGTGTAACGGTTTCATCCATTTTTTATGCTAAGGCCCTGGATAGATGTTTAGTTAAAGGGGTTAAGTAACCATACCAAACAGAGTTTCTCGGATTTACGTACAGAATAATGCGAAATGCTCTGAGACCAGATTGGCTAACTAGCTACTTCACATGCTGATATTGACTTTGCTATTATTGTGTGTAGCTATATTTGCTAGCTAGCCAGCCAGCCCATTTGTATTTTATTTCACCTTTATTTAACCAGGTAGGCCAGTTGAGGACAAGTTCTCATTTGCAACTGCAACCTGGCCAAGATAAAACATAGCAATTCGACACAATACAACAACACAGAGTTACACATGGAATAAACAAAACATATAGTCAATAATACAGTAGAACAAAGAAAACAAAAAGTCTATATACAGTGAGTGCAAATGAGGTAAGATAAGGGAGTTAAGGCAATAAATAGGCCATGGTGGCAAAGTAATTACAATATAGCAATTAACACTGGAATGGTAGATGTGCAAGTAGAGATACTGGGGTGCAAAGGAGCAAGAGAAATACATAAATACAGTATGGGGATGAGGTAGGTAGATAGATGGGCTGTTTACAGATTGGCTATGTACAGGTGCAGTGATCTGCGAGCTGCTCTGACTGCTGGTGCTTAAAGCTAGTGAGGGAGATATGAGTCTCCAGCTTCAGAGATTTTTTGCAGTTCGTTCCAGTCATTGACAGCAGAGAACTGAAAGGAAAGACGACCAAAGGAGGAATTGGCTTTGGGGGTGACGAGTGAGATATACCTGCTGGAGCGCGTGCTACGAGTGGGTGCTGCTATGGTGACCAGTGAGCTGAGATAAGGCGGGGCTTTACCTAGCAGAGACTTGTAGATAACCTGTAGCCAGTGGTTTTGGCAACGAGTATGAAGCGAGGGCCAATCAACGAGAGCGTACAGGTCGCAATGGTGGGTAGTGTATGGGGCTTTGGTGACAAAACAGATGGCACTGTGATAGACTGCATCCAGTTTGTTGAGTAGAGTGTTGGAGGCTAATTTATATATGTCATCGGCGAAGTCGAGGATCGGTAGGATGGTCAGTTTTACGAGGGTATGTTTGGCAGCATGAGTGAAGGATGCTTTGTTGCGATATAGGAAGCCGACTAGATTTAATTTGGGATTTCAGATGCTTAATGTGAGTCTGGAAGGAGAGTTTACAATCTAACCAGACACCTAGGTATTTGTAGTTGTCCACATATTCTAAGTCAGAGCCGTCCATAGTGATGCTTGACGGGCGAGAAGGTGCGGGCAGTGATCGGTTGAATAGCATGCATTTAGTTTTACTTGCGTTTAAGAGCAGTTGGAGGCCACGGAAGGAGTGTTGTATGGCATTGAAGCTCGTCTGGAGGTTTGTAAACACAGTGTCCAAGAAGGGCCAGAGGTATACAGAATGGTGTTCTGTGTAGAGGTGTATCAGAGAATCACCAGCAGCAAGAGCGAGATCACTGATGTATACAGAGAAGAGAGTCTGCCCGAGGATTGAACCCTGTGGCACCCCCATAGAGACTGCCAGTGGTCCGGACAACAGGCCCTTTGACACACTGAACTCTATCAGAGAAGTAGTTGGTGATCCAGGCGAGGCAATAATTTGAGGAACCAAGGCGGTCGAGTCTGCCAATAAGAATGTGGTGATTGACAGAGTCGAAGGCCTTGGCCAGGTCGATGAATACGACTGCACAGTAATGTCTCTTATCGATGGCGGTTATGATGTCGTTTAGGACCTCGAGCGTGGCTGCGTGGCTGAGGTGCACCCATGACCAGCTCTGAAACCAGATTGCATAGCGGAGAAGGTACGGTGGATTTCGAAATGGTCAGTAATCTATTTGTTAACCTGGCTTTCGAAGACCTTTGAAAGACAGCGTAGGATAGATATAGGTCTGTAGCAGTTTGGGTCTAGAGTGTCACCCCCTTTGAAGAGGGGGATGACCGCGGCAGCTTTCCAATCTTTGGGAATCTCAGACGATACGAAAGAGAGGTTGAACAGGCTAGTAATAGGGGTTGCAACAATTTCGGCAGATCATTTTAGAAAGAGAGGGTCCAGATTGTCTAGCCCGGGTGATTTGTATGGGTCCAGATTTTGCAGCTCTTTCAGAACATCAGCTATGTGGATTTGGGTGAAGGAGAAATGGTGGGGGCTTTGGCGGGTTGCTGTGGAGGGTGCCGGGCAGTTGACCGGGGTAGGGGTAGCCAGGTGGAAAGCATGGTCAGCCATAGAGAAATGCTTATTGAAATTCTCAATTATAGTGGATTTATCGGTGGTGAGAGCAGTGGGAAGCTGGGAGGAGGTGCTCTTATTCTCCATAGACTTTATAGTGTCCCAGAACGTTTTTGAGTTAGTACTACAGGATGCAAATTTCTGTTTGAAAAAGCTAGCCTTAGCTTTCCCAACTGCCTGTGTATATTTGTTCCTAACTTCCCTGAAAAGTTGCATATCACGGGGGCTATTCGATGCTAATGCAGAACGCCACAGGATGTTTTTGTGCTGGTCAAGGGCAGACAGGTCTGGAGTGAACCAAGGGCTATATCTATTCCTAGTTCTACATTTTTTGAATGGGGCATGTTTATTTAAGATGGTGAGGAAGGCACTTTTAAAGAATAGCCAGGCATCATCTACTGACGGGATGAGGTCAATGTCATTCCAGGATACCCCGGCCAGGTCGATTAGAAAGGCCTGCTCACAGAAGTGTGTTAGGGAGCGTTTGACAGTGATGAGGGGTGGTCGTTTGGTCGCAGACCCAGAGCATTGCGGGTTTTGCATGTTGACTTGAGCTGCAACAGATGTGTCATCCTTATTGCCTCCGATCTGGCAGACTCACTAAACACAACTTCTGTGTTTGTAAATTATGTCTGTCTAAAAATAATTAAAGAAATTGTATCATCTAGTTTGTTTAATACAAGGAATTTGATGTATGGCATTTACTTTTACTCAAGTTTGACAATTAAGTACCTTTTCAACCACTGTACTTAAGTACATTTAAAATCAGATATTTTTACTCAAGTAGAATTTTACTGGGTGACTTTTACTTAAGTTATTTTCTATTAAGGCATCTTTACTTTTACTCAAGTATGACAATTGAGTACTTCTCCACCACTGCAAAAATTGGGGCATGGCACCTCTTTTTTTTTTAAACATAATCCAATATGGCCACCATAGTTCATTTATAGAGAACATGGGTAATTTACTCTGAATATGACCTTAAACTGGAGATGGTGGTTCTTGCATAGGCTGTCACATTATGATACAATTTATGTAATATCACCTTGATATGAAACTTATGCAGCGGATTAAAGCGTCACGTTTGGTAGAGATGATCTTTCGGATATATTAATATTTTAAAAGGGGGCACTTCTATGCATTCACAAGTTGTTATACAACCTCAAGGTTTCAACGGAAAGGGCAAAAAGACAGCATGGAAGTCATCTCCAGAGGTGTCTAATGCCTTTGTTTCGATGGCAGCTGAACCATTTCATACCTTGATCTGGATTCGTCCACTTTCACTTTGCTTGAGAGATACAAGACAACAGCCTAGATTGTGTCACTGATCTGAAGAAGGATCTCTTCTCCAAGAGGTCATTTTCAATGGAGAACATACCGCTGCACTGGTGCACCATGCAAACCAAGCAGTGTATCAAACAAGCATTTGGTCAACAAGTCTGAAAACCATTCAATCTTGGATGGGCTAAAACAGTTGATTCCTGGACACCTTTGAGGAAACTTTTACCAGAGACTGACAAAGTTTGCAGAGAACTCCTGTGGTGTAGCTGTAAAAGTGACACCTTCTGTTTCCAAAAGTGTCAATGCCAGGATTTTGGATTGTCATACACTGCATTATGCCGTTATGCTGGCACGTGAACCAGGGCCCTAAGTCCTTTTTCTTTTTCTTCACTAATCAGAACTTAAGAATACATTTGATGTATTATTACTTGTTTTTGTTATTGAAAATTTGACTTGGTAAGATGTTTTAAATTTGACTATGGATTTATTATCGTCTCCATTGGTGGCCATTTTGAATTCCGCTTCCTGGTTAATTTTGAAATGAGCACCCCTTCTGAGATGTTTTCATATAACCTGAGGAATTTTTGTACCAAATGTAATGTTTTTATCCGCTTTGTAACAGGGTTTTTTTTCCTCGCTAAGGCCCCGGACTTATCAATATTTGTATCGATTGTTACTGACCATTGACCTAAATAATTGATAATGTAAAGCATGGACTATTTATACCATTTTTGTATGGCACTGATATGTTTTAATGTAAACATCTAAACAATATATGCATAGAAAACCAGGATGTACAGTTGAGTTGTTTTCTAGAGGAGAGTGAAGAAATTCATAAAGATGCATTCATTGCAGCGCAATGCCATTCATTTCATCCACGAGGTAGTGTAGCAGTAATGAAACACTAGATGGTGCCAAAAGACTGTCGAGATTAGAACAATGACTACTACTACTGTACCTCTCCACTCTCCACTCAACATCTGCAACTTGTATTTCCATGCAGCATTCAATAGGCGTTGTCCTACAGACTTGATTTGACCCCCCCTTCTGCTATACGCTCTTTTCATATCCGGATAACCACACCGTTGCTCTTCATGTACAAACATAATATCCACATACAGCAACATACATATTATTATTGACGTCGTAACTTCTTAATGTGCTTTCAAACTAGATGAGTGATCAGGCCAGAAGACCATGATCCTCTGTTTTCTCTTCGCCCTCTTGCAGTTATCCCCCAGATATAACACAACACAAAGGTCACGCACGACATGTAGCATACATCTGGTCTGTCATGTCCTGGCAACATATACTTCCTTCACAGCTGCTCTGGAGAATATGATGCTATAGGGGAATGAGGAATGTTGTTAAATTATTGTCCAGTGTCACAGAGTAAAAAGGGTAGCCTAATAATAATCACACTAAGCGTGAGAGGCACATACCACATACCACTGCTGGACATGTTTTGCTGAAATATATTCTACTGTCCTGGTAGAGGATAGCTATTGCTGTTCAGTTTGAAAATCCATGTCTGAATTTATTCATGAGTGTATGAAGAAATGAAGAGTCACAAATTACATTAATGTTCACTCATATTAATGTATCAATCCATTTTTACTTTTTAATGTCACATTGTAGGGAAAACACAGCACTAAACTAGGATGACTAACATGCCCCAGGTTCATGTTTATTCTGCCAAGAGACATTTCAACAACAACACTTACATCTATGAATAATGGATTATGAATAGATTGACCGGCTGTCAACTAACCTGCTGTTAAAGAAAAGTGCTGTAACCAAATCCTATCAAATGAAATCACTAGAATAGATTCAAATGTCCTAGCTTACACCACATCTAAATAAAAGTGTTGTTCCCCAACTAAAAACTGGGTCATGGGTTGTGTGTGTGCGTGTGGATATTATTTATTTTACCAGTAATACCGTATAATCGACAGACAACCCTTACATGGGAATGAGCTTGTCTTTTAATTACAAATCCACATGCTGTTAGCACAGGGCAGGCTATTTCTGAGGTTCATAAAACTATCCGCAGTCTTCCCACGGTGTGGCTAAAGCACTGTAATACCAGCATCAGCCGAGCCACATGGCCTAAGCCAAAGGCACATTAGCCTCTGTCAGTCTCAGACCAGTTAAGGTTCCACATTGTGACATAACCTTCTGGCCCATTGAGGAAGTATTGCTGAATGAGTGAAATGATGGAGGGTACAATTTCATGACACAGGCCGTATCAGTATGTTTGACAGTGTACAGTATCTGGTGCTGTCTGGACCAAAATAGTATGGCATGTCATACTATTTCTGTCCAGACAGCAGATACATGGGTGACATATAGAGGGGGGCTGTTTCGCTCGCCCGGGTGCTTTCTGCGGTGATATAGTTTCAGCAGAGAGGAAGAGGTGAAGCGAGAGGGCTCACTCTCGCCAACATCTGTCCAGTATAAGCCCAATGCATTTCCATGGGAATAATATGCAGACCTAAGCTTGTCACCTGCATTCCCGCCTTTGGGACAAAGACTCCTATTGTTAGGGTGGAGACATGAACATCTCGTCATTAAATACATATCTCTGGTTTCAGCCTCTTGGGAATTGGAAAGGAAAGTTGGCAGGTGCACAGACCACTGTAAGGATGCTGGATTTCCCGAAAGTAAATTGAAGTTTTGCCAAAATTATAATTACTGCTGTCTAAATAAAACCATTCTAAATACTTCCCAATGGAGCATGACTTAGCCACAGAGGATCGTTAGACCCTTTCTTCTTTAAGGTTGCAGCCCCTATCATCGTCAAGCGTATTTCTCACCTTTTTAACCTGTCTCTCCTGTCTGGGGAGGTTCCCATTGCTTGGAAGGCAGTCACGGTGTGTCCTTTATTTAAAAGGAGAGATCACGCTGATCTTAACTGTTATAGGCAAATTTCTATTTTGCGAATTTATCAGAAGTGTTGGGGAAAACTTGTCAACAATCAACTGACTGGCTTTCTTGATGTCTAAAATATTCAATCTAGTTTCCGCTCTGGTTATGGATATGTCACTGCAACCTTAAAGGTCCCAAATGATGTCACCATTGCCCTTGAATTTAAGCAATGTTGTGCTGCTATTTTTATTTTTGATATGGTAGACCATTTCATTCTTATGGGCCGGCTAAGAAGTATTGGTGTCTCTGAGAGGTGTTTGGCCTGGTGTGCTAACTACCACTACCTAGAGAAAGCTTGTTGGACAATAAGAATGCTTTGTTGTAAAGCGTTTAACACAAAATCTGTGGAGGGACCAACTGAGTATAAGACTGTATCATCTGCATATAAATGGATGAGAGAGCTTCCTACTACCTGAGCTATGTTGTTGATGTAAATTGAGAAGAGCGTGGGGCCTAGGATCGAGCCTTGGGGTACTCCCTTGGTGACAGGCAGTGGATGAGACAGCAGATGTTCTGACTTTATACACTGCACTCTTTGAGGGAGGTAGTTAGCAAACCAGGCCAAAGACCCCTCTGAGACACCAATACTCCTTAGCCGGCCCACAAGAATGACTAGCCATTTGTAAGTTCAAAGAGTCACTCGCCCCAACAAGATATCTTGAGAGAGTAGCTCTCTATGAGTCGAGTAGGCTATAAAAGTATGAGATAAAATAAATAAATAGTAGGCAGGGGGAGACAGGCCCAGGCAGACGGTGAAAAGTTCGCCAGGTGGAATCCAAGCAGCAGGCAACGGGAGTAGGTGTCACACTTGGGAGAAGCTTTTTCGTGAGGCAGATTCCTTGTAGAAAATCCCAGCTAGCTAGCTAACGTAGCAAGCAAGTCTCTGTCCACTGTTTTTATCCACGTGCAAAAGGAGGTCATTAGCTAGCTACAGTGCCTTGCGAAAGTATTCGGCCCCCTTGAACTTTGCGACCTTTTGCCACATTTCAGGCTTCAAACATAAAGATATAAAACTGTATTTTTTTGTGAAGAATCAACAACAAGTGGGACACAATCATGAAGTGGAACGACATTTATTGGATATTTCAAACTTTTTTAACAAATCAATAACTGAAAAATTGGGCGTGCAAAATTATTCAGCCCCTTTACTTTCAGTGCAGCAAACTCTCTCCAGAAGTTCAGTGAGGATCTCTGAATGATCCAATGTTGACCTAAATGACTAATGATGATAAATACAATCCACCTGTGTGTAATCAAGTCTCCGTATAAATGCACCTGCACTGTGATAGTCTCAGAGGTCCGTTAAAAGCGCAGAGAGCATCATGAAGAACAAGGAACACACCAGGCAGGTCCGAGATACTGTTGTGAAGAAGTTTAAAGCCGGATTTGGATACAAAAAGATTTCCCAAGCTTTAAACATCCCAAGGAGCACTGTGCAAGCGATAATATTGAAATGGAAGGAGTATCAGACCACTGCAAATCTACCAAGACCTGGCCGTCCCTCTAAACTTTCAGCTCATACAAGGAGAAGACTGATCAGAGATGCAGCCAAGAGGCCCATGATCACTCTGGATGAACTGCAGAGATCTACAGCTGAGGTGGGAGACTCTGTCCATAGGACAACAATCAGTCGTATATTGCACAAATCTGGCCTTTATGGAGGAGTGGCAAGAAGAAAGCCATTTCTTAAAGATATCCATAAAAAGTGTCATTTAAAGTTTGCCACAAGCCACCTGGGAGACACACCAAACATGTGGAAGAAGGTGCTCTGGTCAGATGAAACCAAAATTGAACTTTTTGGCAACAATGCAAAACGTTATGTTTGGCGTAAAAGCAACACAGCTCATCACCCTGAACACACCATCCCCACTGTCAAACATGGTGGTGGCAGCATCATGGTTTGGGCCTGCTTTTCTTCAGCAGGGACAGGGAAGATGGTTAAAATTGATGGGAAGATGGATGGAGCCAAATACAGGACCATTCTGGAAGAAAACCTGATGGAGTCTGCAAAAGACCTGAGACTGGGACGGAGATTTGTCTTCCAACAAGACAATGATCCAAAACATAAAGCAAAATCTACAATGGAATGGTTCAAAAATAAACATATCCAGGTGTTAGAAGGGCCAAGTCAAAGTCCAGACCTGAATCCAATCGAGAATCTGTGGAAAGAACTGAAAACTGCTGTTCACAAATGCTCTCCATCCAACCTCACTGAGCTCGAGCTGTTTTGCAAGGAGGAATGGGAAAAAATTTCCGTCTCTCGATGTGCAAAACTGATAGAGACATACCCCAAGCGACTTACAGCTGTAATCACAGCAAAAGGTGGAGCTACAAAGTATTAACTTAAGGGGGCTGAATAATTTTGCACGCCCAATTTTTCAGTTTTTGATTTGTTAAAAAAGTTTGAAATATCCAATAAATGTCGTTCCACTTCATGATTGTGTCCCACTTGTTGTCCTGTGGCTGCTGTATTTTGGAGATTGCTTGGAGGATAGGCGCATTGAAGGATCCCTTTTGTTTCCGTCCAGACGTTAATTTGTGTAACACCTAGAAGCAAAGTCCATTTGTTATGGAAGTAAACTTGAGATACATCTAATATTTCATGCAGGTTAACAGTCATGTTTACCTGGACTTTAGAACATAGCACACACAAAGGAAATCTAAACATTGCCTCCAAGACGTTTAGGCTTAAGGTTAAGGTTAGGGTTGAGCCATTGTGTGGACATAAAACTAGGGTTAGGGTTTTGTTGAGGGTTAGAGGTGGAGCTGGTATTTAGCATTGAGCCACAAATACAAACATACACGTTGGCCTATAGCCTGCAGTCTGTCAACGACCAGAGGAATTGGCTGACTGCACAAACAAATAGGACCAGGCATACTTTCATCATCTAAATCCAAGGTTGTGTAAGGGAAAGGGGATATCTGCACAACAAAATACATTCAAATGAAATGTGTCTTTCGCAGTTAACCCAACCCCTCTGAATCTCCCCTCTGACATATGCATGTCTTATATGTGCAGAACGCTTAAATTCTTGTTTATCTAACTGCACTGTCTAATTTACAGTAGCTATTAGAGTGAAAAAATACCATGCTACTGTTTGAGGCGATTGCACAACAACGAAAAACTTTTATCACAGCAACTAGTTTGATACATTTACCTTTGAAGGTAAATAATGTACTTACATTCAGTAATCTTGCTCGGATTTGTCATCCTGAGGGTCCCAGAGATAAAATGTAGCATAGTTTTGTTTGATAAAATCAATTTTTATATTCAAATGTAGGGAACTGGGTTCTACAGTTTGAATACCTACTGTTTATGTTCAAGTGGTCTTTTTATCTCCCCCACAGCAGTTGTTAGTAATCTCATTCAGCACTGTGCATGATTTTGGGATATTGTTGAACATGGTTGAAGTGATTGAGATGGGTGAGATGTAGCACTGAGTGGATACCATCTAGCCTGGCTACATTGTAATCAAGTGTCCTCGAATGTCAACACTGTGTCACTCAAGAGGAGAGAGAGAGATGCAGCTCTCTTTGTCATGCACACATGCACTCAAACTCAACTCACCTCAGAACCCACCTCAGGGCTCACTTCAGTGCCCCCTTATGTTTTTGTTTTGGAGGTCAGAGATACCAGCTACCCCTTGTCTGTATAGCAGGGGCCAGCCAGCCAGACAAGAGTGTCTGGTGTGTCAGTGGCTGTAGGTCTTTTCACCCCCACACCAACAGCCCAGATAGGAAAATACCTCATGCATGTTAGAGTTGTTTTGACCATGCTGTGGTCACTATGCTTATTAGGACAATAAGGGTGGTGGCAGGAGAGGCTTCCTTATGTAAGTCACTAATTGGCTCATCTCCCTCTTCCTTCCCTCTCCCTCCCTCCCAATTTGTTCAATTCATCTTCCAATCTTTCTTTCTCTACATGTTTTTTGTTCTTAGTTCTTGTACCCTCCTCTTTTGAGATAAGGTGAAATACTCACCGGAAGAACCACAGCATAATGGCTGATGATGCGTTACCACAACTCATTCATAATACACTGAACAAAAATATAAACGCAAGATTTAAAGTTTTGGTCCCATGATTCATGAGCTGAAATAGAAAATCCCAGAAATGTTCCATACACACAAAAAGTATATTTCTCTCAAATGTTGTGCATGAATTTGTTTATATCCTTTTTGGTGAGCATTTCTCTTTTGCCAAGATAATCCATTCACTTGACAGGTGTGACATATCAATAAGCTGATTAAACAGCATGATCATTACACAGGTGCACCTTGTGCTGGGGACAATAAATGGCCACTTTAAAATGTGCCGTTTTGTTGCACAACACAATGACACAGATGTCTCAAGTTTTGTGGGAGCATGCAATTAGCATACTGACTGCAGGAATGTCCACCAGAGCTGTTGCCAGAGAATTGAATGTTCGTTTCTCTACCATAAGCTGCATCCAACGTCGTTTTCGAAAAATTGGCTATACGTCCAACCGGCCTCACTACCACAGACCTTGTGTAACCACACCAGCACAGGACCTCCACATCCGGCTTCTTCACCTGTGGGATTGTCTGAGGGGGTGAGGAGTATTTCTGTCCATAATAAAGCCCATTTGTGAGGAAAAACTCATTCTGGTTGGCCCTCACAGGCCCACCTATGGCTGCACACCTGCCCAGTCATGTGAAATCCATAGTTTAGGGCTTGATGAATTTATTTGAATTGACTTATTTCCTTATATGAAATGTAACTCGTTAAAATATTTGAAATTGTTATATTTTTGTTCAGTATAGAATCAAATGGCTGTAGCAGCTCAGGGTTGTATATTACCTATACAGTACTATACAATGATGTTATTAGAATAGAGACAATTCATTCTCAATATGTATTCCTAAACATAGGTTACATTGTTCGAAGGAAATATAGATTGATGAGTGAGGTCAGGTCATACAGTACATAACACTTGTTACTCATTTAATATAGTGTGGTTGGTGTATAGACAGCCTTTACTTGAAGCAATCTCTCTAATCTAGAGGCAAGACTGATACATTTGTTTACATGTTAAAACTGTGCGTTTTCCGTCAAGTGTGGTGTTTACCCAGTTAGCTAGCGTTCTGAGAACCTTATGTTTCTTAGAGGATGGTGACAGGGTGGTTGTCCTATGGATATTTTGCATACAACCTTCCCACAACTTTCTGGGAATGGTGCAGGATAGTCGCTTGGCTTTGGAACATTCTTGACAAAAAAAAGTAATTTTAATGTTTCCTAAAAGTTCAAATATGGTGTGATTTAATTTAAATTTTGGCAATGTTCTAGGAACATTTTCCAACTGGTTTGACATTTGGAATGTTCTCAAATAGTTCAGAGAACATTAAGAAACAATGTTGTTCTGTGGCAATTTCAGTACTTCAGCATAACGTTTCCTACAGGTTTCTTCATGGTTCTATTTAAAGCCATGTTCTCAAACTGTTTTATGAATGTTAAGAAACAAAGTTCTTCTGTGAGAATTTCATTACTTCAGCATAATATTTTCTACAGGTTTCCTCATGGTTCTATTTAAATTAATGTTCAAGGAACGTTAAGAAATCTTTCCATAAAAACCACAAGAAAACATTAACGTGCAGAGAACGTTCCAAGAAGGTTATTTAAAAACGTACATACAGTTCTCAGGATCAACAAAACAATCTCTATCCTCTATCTTGTTCAGGTTTGTTGACCTCGCCCACTAATTAGTCACACCTGATCTTAATGAGCTCTTGTTTCCTTTGAAATGGGATCTGTTTGAACAGACTTAAATGAACAGTTTGGGTAATATGCCTGCATGCTGTGTGTTGTGAACCCCTGATTGCACAATGAATTTCCCTGGTGGGACATTAAGAATGTTTAGTTTTTTTACTTCCAGGTAATCATTAATGGATCAAATATGTCTGAAGAATTCTGTGATGAATTCAAAATGCAGACTGACTTAACATATTAAAAGGAACTGCTGATGTCTGTCAACACTCCAACACAGAATACATGGATTTTAGTTTAGTTTAGTTGCTAGGGCATTTTTTCATGGATCAATTCAATTATGACTGTTAGAAATATACTAATACACTCAACCTCTTTGGTAACCATGAGAGGTTATGGGGCCCTTTGTGCCTGCCAGTAACGGTCGTTGACGTTTAAGATTAGGGAGGACGAGTTCTTTTTTTTAATGAGCATGGCCTTATTTCTATTACAGCAAATTGTATGACTGTCATTCATATTCCATTGACCCAGTTCAATGTAACATCAATAGGTTTAGGATACTACATGATACAAAAATGTCTCTATATCTATCATGAGGTTGCAATAATCTAGCTGATGAATGAAAGTTTACAACATAGGTACACGGATCAATAG
Source organism: Oncorhynchus clarkii lewisi (assembly GCF_045791955.1). Taxonomy (NCBI): domain Eukaryota; kingdom Metazoa; phylum Chordata; class Actinopteri; order Salmoniformes; family Salmonidae; genus Oncorhynchus; species Oncorhynchus clarkii. Next base: position 66,056,353 of record NC_092158.1, on the reverse strand, counting down.
AAAATTGAGTAATCAAGGTGACAGACAGTGACACATTCAATACCACCTTGCACACTCTTGCCTGCATCTAGCTGATCTAAGGTGTAATCATTAGTCCAACAGTTGCAAACAAGAGTTTCTATTGGACAAATTCAGGTGTTTATCCTTGTTTCATTCCATTTGCTTCAGTTTAAGATACGTTTTTCAACAGAATTCCTTGCCGCATCTACGCGCTCTCCTCCTCTCACCTTTTCCATTCGCTTGTGGACTTCAGTGGTCTGTGGCCACTTCTCTGAAGCCAAACCTTCATATCATAACCTCTAACTGCTACACACAGCCTACATCATTGTCACCATATTAGCTAATGTCAAAGCTAGTCAACATAGCTACTAGAACTAACACGTTAGGAAACCCGCTACTATCATGCAGTATAGGGTACAGGTAGAAAGCAGTTTTGCAGTTACACTGGCTGACCGCAGAGGCAATAAATTAATAAAACCAAAAGCTTACCTTTACTTGAAAGAGTTCTAGTGTTGGATAGCCATACTCAGCTAGCTAACATAGCATTCCTTAGCTGCATTCGCTAGCTACAGTAAATGAAAATGGAAAAAAACAAATATGTGACCCGTTTCAGGTAACTAGGCCTATGTAGTAAGTCACGACTTCACAGTAGAGCTATTTTAACTTTTTTTTTGTTGATCAAAATGCGTTTTGGGGCCGAAATGCCTTCTGGAACATGTGAACTTTCATGTGCCTTAATAACAAACTTGAATGCCATCTGTAAATATGAATACAATTGTTAAATTATGAGCCTTGTTGGTTAAGCCACAGAAAAAGTGAGCAACCTTCCCACTAGCCATGATTGGCTGAGATAATGAGTGGGCTGGACATGCCGAGAGAGGAGTTCGGATTGGTCTGCCATATAGAAGACTTTTGTCTAATTGAGCTGGTCAGTCTGTCTTAGTAATCCTGTCAAACGCGGCTTTATAAAAAAATGTATTGTGTAATGGAGCTGCATAGCTAAGTGTTGCTCTCCAATTTCTGGAGGACCAAGTTTTGAAATCAGTGGAATTAGAGTATGATAGCTAAAGAGATGGAGAAAACACCTGTCTCCCAATTACATCTTCAAACTAAAGGCAACTGTGGCATGGCATCCATGACAGGGAGGGGCGTCCATCATGCATGATGTTGTATACAAGTAAGCTAGTCTAGCATTAGCTAGCTACATTTTCAGATATTACACATTTCTAATTATGACAGAAAGTGGTTTCATTTCAAGCTAGTGTACTGTTACCTACAGTTGAAGTCGGAAGTTTACATACACCTTAGCCAAATACATTTAAACTACATTTTTCACAATTCCTGACATTTAATCCTAGTAAAAATTCCCTGTCTTAGGTCAGTTAGGATCACCACTTCATTTTAAGAATGTGAAGTGTCAGAATAATAGTAGAGAGAATTATTTATTTCAGCTTTTATTTCTTTCATCACATTCCCAGTGGGTCAGAAGTTTACATACACTCAATTCGTTTTTGGTAGCATTACCTTTAAATTATTTAACTTGGGTCAAAAGTTTTGGGTAGCCTTCCACAAGCTTCCCACAATAAATTGGGTGAATTTTGGCAAATCCTCCTGACAGAGCTGGTAAGGTTTGTTGGCCTCCTTGCTCGCACACACTTTTTCAGTTCTGTCCACAAATTGTATATAGGATTGAGGTCAGGGCTTTGTGATGGCCACGCCAGTACCTTGACTTTGTTGTCCTTAAGCCATTTTGCCACAACTTTGGAAGTATGGTCCACAATTTTTTTCTGAGGTCTTGGCTGATTTATTTTGATTTTCCCATGATGTCAAGCAAAGAGGCACTGAGTTTGAAGGTAGGCCTTTAAATACCTCCACAGGTACACCTCCAATTGACTCAAATGATGTCAATTAGCCTATCAGAAGCTTCTAAAGCCATGACATAATTTTCTGGAATTTTCCAAGCTGTTTAAAGACACAGTCAACTTAGTGCATGTAAACTTCTGACCCACTGGAATTGTGATACAGTGAATTATAAGTGAAATAATCTGTCTGTAAACAATTGTTGGAAAAATGACTTGTGTCATGCACAAAGTAGATGTCCTAACCAACTTGCCAAAACTATAGTTTGTTATCAAGACATTTGTGCAGTGGTTGAAAAACAAGTTTTAATGACTCCAAATTAAGTGTATGTAAACTTCCAACTTCAACTGTAGCTAGCTAACGTTAGCTGGCTGGCTCCCTAGCTGATGTTATTATTTGTATCCAATAGCTTTTTGCTTTGCTAGTTAAAGCGTAATGTTAGCTACCTGGTTGGTTAGCTCCCATCATATTCATGCAGCGTAGTGCCAAATCATGTCGTTCCTATGTTCATTGTTGTTTAACTAGCTAACTTTAGCTGGCTGGTTTGTTAGGTAGCATTACGTGACGTGTGTGATCTTACACGTTGTTTACCTAGCTAGGTTCCTTGTTTACTTAGCTAGCTAGCTACATGTCTTAAGCTAAAGTGTACAACACAGGTGTCAGTAAAGGTCTGCAAAAAAGCGTAATGAAATTGTTGCAAGCAGAGCTGGTTAGGCTGTTTTCATGTTATCCATAAGTAAACAAATCATTGGCCAGAGCGTCAAGTGTGTGCTCTGAGGGCGAAATTAGATGGGTGGGGCTAAAGCTTAAGAGGGTGTGAACGATGTTGTATGGGTGTGGACAATGAAGAGTTGTTCACTAGATACCAAAACATTCCATTCCAAAACAAGGCCATTTTCTCAAAAGTGAGATTTCAAGTTGATCAACTTTCAAAGCAGAATTACTTTCCCATTGTTCCTCAACAATGCAGTGTAAATACCATTTTGTAGCTCTGAGTCTCTACTTTTATCCAATGTAAAAACCACAATTTCAAATTTTGCTACATAAGACCGAATCCAGGTGGTGTGTCACATATATAGCTCTCTCTCTCTTGCTTCTCCATTTTTTTGTTCAATTTTGTTTAACTATTGTCTTTCTCTCTCTTTGAGTCAACTACTCAACACATTTTATGCACTGAGGTGCTAGCTAGCTGTAGCTTATACTTTCAGTACTATATTCATTCTCTGATCTTTTGATTGGGTGGACAGCATATCAATTCATGCTGCAAGAGCTCTGACAGGTTGGAGACGTCCTCCGGAAGTTGTCATGTGTAAGTCTACGGAAGGGGGTGAGAACCATGAGCCTCCTAGGTTTTTGCATTGAAGTCAATGTACCCAGATGAGGATGGAAGCTAGCTGTCCTCCGCCTACACCATAGTGCTGCCCTACAGAGTGCTGTTGAGGCTACTGTAGACCTTCTTTGCAAAACAGTGTGTTTTAATAGATTATTTGGTGCTGTGAAAATATTTAATATAGTTTGATATAAAAAGGCAAACTTTTTTTTAGGTTTTACTATTTTTAAGAAATTCACTGAGGAGGATAGTGCCCGCATTTGACCCCCCCAGAGTGACAGGAATTTAAAGAATAGGAGGACCTTTGCCAACCCCAATAGACAAGGGACATGACTTATTCAAGTAGCGTTTAAAGTCTGGGAATCAACCTACTTGCACTGGCCCGATTTGACATCCCTTTAATTTTCTGTCTGTAAAGTCAAGTTTCTTCTGGTCTCTGTTCAACAATTCAAAAAAACAATGTTTCTTTTGCATAGTTTTATAGGAAAAGGAAGACATTGTAACAGTTCAAAAGTTTTCTATCAATATAATTTCAGATAAAAAAAGTTTTATAAAAAGACAGAATAACAGTGCTTATGAGTGCTTTCAGCTCTTTCCCTCCCACAACTAGTAGCGGGTGTTTTTCTTTCGGCTTTGGAAGAAGGCCTAATTTGACAAAATGCAGGACATCAGGCTGCTTCTTTGTTTTGGCATTTCTATTCCATTTTCTCTTCATCATTTGGTATTTGAACAGCAATTTGTCATGCCACCTGCTGTGTATGACTACATCTATACCCTATTTGACATTTCTTCAGGCTAACAATGAACCTTTGACAGAGAACATTTTTGAATAGCTGTTCCATGCTCTGATAAAACATAGTCATTACCTTTTTGAGAGTTTCCAGTATGTTCTAGTGCTAGTCTATTACAATTATTTTGGATGGCAGGGAATGGGTACATCAAGAGATGTAACTGAATATGAAAGTTGTCATAACACAGCAAAAGGATACAACGCTGAAAAATTGTGCCCCATCTTTTTGTCTTTGCGAATCGCTCCAATTTAAGACCTTTAAATACCAGCCCCACTGACCCATTACCCTGCTTTTAAACTTCCAGTCTTTTACCTTTTGAAGCTGGCCTGTTGTCACTAGCATCCAAACTAGCATCCAGACTAGACTAGCATCAATCTCTTTTACTTGATTAATACTATACAGTGCATTCGGAAAGTGTTCAGACCCCTTGGTCTTTTCCACATTTTGTTATGTTACAGCCTTATTCTAAAATGCGTAAAAAAAAAAAAAATCCTCATCAATCTACACACAATACCCCATAATGACAAAGCATAAACAGATGTTTATAAATGTATAAAAAATTACAGAAATAACTTATTTACATATTCAGACCCTTTGCTATGAGACTCGAAATTGAGCTCAGGTGCTTCTTGTTTCCATTGATCATCTTTGAAATGTTTCTACAACTTGATTGGAATCCACCTGAAGTAAATTCAGTTGATTGGATATGATTTGGAAAGGCACATACCTGTCTATATAATGTCCTACAGTTGACAGTGCGTGTCAGAGCAAAAACCAAGCCATGAGGTTGAAGGAATTGTCCCTAAAGCTCCGAGACAGGATTGTGTCGAGGCATAGATCTGGGGAAGGGTACCAAAACATTTCTGCAACATTGAAGGTCCCCAAGATCACAGTGGCCTCCATCATTCTTAAATGGAAGAAGTTTGGAACCCACAAGACTCTTCCTAGAGCTGGCTGCCTGGCCTAACTGAGTAATCGTGGAAGAAGGGCCTTTGGTCAGGGAGGTGACCAAGAACCCAGTGGTCACTCAAAGAGCTCCAGAGTTCCTCTGTGGAGATTGGAGAACCTTCCAGAAGGAAAACCATCTCTGCAGTACTCAAATCGGGCTTTTATGGTAGAGTGGCCAGATGGAAGTCACTCCTCAGTAAAAAGGCACATGACAGGCCGCTTGGAGTTTGCCAAAAGGCACCTAAAGGACTTTCGGACCATGAGAAACAAGATTGTCTGGTCTGATTAAACCAAGATTGAACTCTTTGGCCTGAATGCCAAGCGTTTAATCTGGCAGAAACCTGGCAACATCCCTACGGTGAAGCATGGTGGTGGCAGCATCATGCTGTGGGGATGTTTTTCAGTGGCAAGGACCACTAGACTAGTCAGGATCAAGGCAAAGATGAACGGAGAAAAGTACAGAGAGATCCTTGATGAAAACCTGCTCCAGAGCGCTCAAGACCTCAGACTGGGGTGAAGGTTCACCTTCCAACAGGACACAACCCTAATCACACAGCCAACACAACGCAGGAGTGGCTTCGGGACAAGTCTCTGAATGTCCTTGAGTGGCCCAGCCAGAGCCTGGACTTGAGGAGACCTGAACATAGCTGTGAAGCAATGCTCCCCATCCAACCTGACAGAGCATGAGGATCTGCAGAGAGGAATGAGAGAAACTCCCCAAATACAGGTGTGCCAAGCTTGTAACGTCATACCCAAGAAGACTTGAGGCTGTAATCACTGCCAAAGGTACTTCAACAAAGTCCTGAGTAAAGTGTCTGAATACTTATGTAAATGTGTTATTTCCGTTTTTTATTTTTAATACATTTGCACCATTTTTTTGTGAGTTTTGAAATTATGTGGTATTGTGTGTAGATTGATGAGAGAAAGAAAACTATTTCATTCATTTTAGAATAAGGCTGTAACTTAACAAAATGTGGAAAAATTGAAAGGGTCTGAATACTTTCCGAATGCAAAGTACATTATACACCAATCAAATGAGATACTGCATGTTGATGAGATTGACCTCATATTACCTATTTTAATCCAATCTATACTCTTACAAAATAGTTCCTAAAGGGTTCCTAAAGAGTTCATAAAGGGTTCTTTGGCTGTCCCCATAGGAAAACCCTTTTGGGTTCCATGTTGAATAACGAATAACTTTTTTAGATTCTAGATAGCACCTTAGAACATTATTTGCTTTGATTTAAATTGTCACCCCATGGCCCCGAATCCCAGCTCCCTTATCCTAAAGAAATCACAGTACCTCATAACCAAGGCCATGCGGACTACAATAGGTTTCGTAATTCTGGGTGGGCTCCCAGGTGCGGAAATGCAGATCCCTCCGTTTTCACCTCAGTACCAAGGTGGCTCTCAATGCTGAAACGAGCTAATATGTGTAAATCTTTGTGATGATGGATAAAATGGAGGCAGTTTGCTGACCCTTGAGAGAGGCCCAAAAAAACAGAGCACCAAACCACTGTCATATCATTGTTGTATCTTTGTGGCTTGGACTTGAATCTTAGGCCCACCGTGAATTATTCATACATTGGCTTTTCCTTGTGGGTAAGGGGTGAGGTTGGGACAGGCTATTATTGGAGCATCATAAGATGGGTCTAGCAATATAGTACAGATGTAGGATCTTACATTTGACCAGTATTGTTGTAGCAAAATGATCCTGCAGCAACAGGATTTGAATGTTTAGTCCATAATGTTGCTTGATCTATGGTTAGGCTATTAGCTGGACAGAAGTAGGCTAAATGAAAAAAGTAATACTGTTAATATAACCCTATTTTAGTGCACAAAGCTCATCTGCATTTCCTGCAGCAAAGAAAAATTCAACAAAAGAGTGATCAAATTAAATCCTACACCTGTTTGGTTTACAGTATTGTTTTCTATATGAGTTTGCTACTATGTGAGAAGATGGTCTGTATTATAATCAACTCAGGGCCATCCTTTGTCTTTGAAGAACATAGGTTTTAAAGGGGTAGAGTATGGAAAGTGTCGTTAAGGCCTGTGGGCTGAGGGCAGGGTTGACGACAACAACCGTGTCCTCACAAGCACCACCAGAATGACACACCAAGAAGACCTTGAAAGAGGCAACCATTGGCATGTCATGAAAGGATAATTGAACAAGGGGCCAGTGGTATTTTTGCAGGGCCTTTGGGTAGAGATCTTCAGGCAATGTGGCATTAATGGGAGTGATTCCAAGCAATATTCCTATTCCCGCTCTGCCCCAGGGAAAGTAGAGCTATTCCGTGTTTGTTTCCAGGCTTGCTGAGATTTCACCCTAGTTAAAAGATTCTGACATGTGGGTACCTCAACAAGACTGTAATGTGCCAGTGCCGCAGGCTGAATAAATCTTAAGACAGTGAAGAGGCTGCTCCCAAAACAAACCAGCAACGACATAGGGATGAACACATCCATATTCATGGAGAGGAAAGTAGACAATAGATTCATCTGTGTGCTCTCTTTGTAAACAAGAAACTGCAAGTTGTTCGTAGACTTATGTCGGAATAATCTCGCAAGATTCAAATTACATAACACAGAAGTCCATTTCCATTGAGAGGATTCTAGTCTGCTTTCATCAGACTGGTAAAAAAAATAAATAATAGGTTACGTTTCTAATGTTGCTGTGGGATATATAAAATAAGTTCAGCTCTATCCCTTTCACAGAGATGGAGTAGAGGGCAGGAGCAGTGATTTCCTGATAAATGGCTAAGGCCAAGATCTTTCCCTCGCATCTTTTAATCTTGGCAACCAGATAAGACTGGACAAACCTCTGGAACCAAACACCATCAGAAAGCTATAGAGGTGTAGACTGAAGGTGCCCTTATAGGCTGGTTTAAAGCCAATTGTTCATGTTGAGTGATATAGTTTTAGGATTAGTGGTATGTTGTATGTTGTATCAGCATTTCCGTGGTTATGTCTCAAAGTGCATAAGTAGCTCAACTTGCTCATCCATTTGAGTATCTATCTAAGTGGTTCCAAGGCAGGCCCGGCGCCATGAAGGTGCAAAAGGAATTGAAATATTGTGCCCCCTCAGTTTTGTATCCCTATCACGTTTGAGGTAAGACCCAGATGCAGACCACGTCGAATTAACAACAGTTTATTAATCCAAAGGGGGAAGGCAAAAGACAGGTCAAGGCAGGCAGGTGTCAATAATCCAGATAGGTGGGGCAAAGGTACAGGACGGCAGGCAGGCTCAGGGTCAGGGCAGGGCAGAAAGGTCAAAACCGGGAACTAGAAAACAGGAACAATCGAGAGAACGGAACTGAGGGAAAACCGCTAGTCGGCTTGACGAAACAAAACGAACTGGTAACAGACAAACAGAGAACACAGGTATAAATACACAGGGGATAATGGGGAAGATGGGCAACACCTGGAGGGGGGTGGAGACAATCACAAAGACAGATGAAACAGATCAGGGTGTAACAGTCCCACAATCTTCCATCTCCGTCATGCCCAACCGATTTGTTGTGTATGCTTCATTCATGCAACTTCCTTGCATGCATCATACGTCATACACATTTTACCAGTTGAAAAAACACATTTGGATTGGCCTTCACAGTAGAAGGGCAGGGTTAATTTGACCGTTTAGGTTTACTTTCAAAGTTACATACTACAGAAAAAAAGTTTCACTGCGCAGCTGGATGGAATTGAGCTAATCTTAACAGTTAGGTAGGTAGCTGATACCATGATGGATATTAGAAAGTGGCTTAGCCAGGGCATAACGGCAGCATCGGATCAAAGTGGCGGGAAGGGGGAGAAGCATGCCACAGAGGCCAAGGCCGCTGAGCCGACGCTAATCACCGAAGCCAAGGCTGTCGAGCCCAGCAGAAAAGGCACCTGCGCAACCGTGTTGCAGCCTGGTGATATAGGAGGAAATCAACCCGAGGAGGGGCCTGCAGCCGCCAAGACTGAACCTAGCAGCAGTACCGCCAGGATATTACAAGCACTGATGCCTCCGTTAGTGCCTGACGACCTCGGTGATGAGGAACCAGCGCAGGTTTGTTTGGGGAAATACCCCCCGCCTGTACTGTGGGAGAAAACGGGCATTTTGTAGCATGTGGTTCAAAGGCAGAGAGTGGCTGGAATATTCCTGCAATGCAGATGCAGCTTTCTGCTATCCTTGTAGAAAATGTAACATTGTCTCCAATGCTAACACCGATAAGGCATTCACCGAAATTGGATATAATAACTGGAGACATGCCATTGATAGCAACAAGGGACTGGGGAGGCACTGATAAAGCAATGAGCATTTGAAATGCATGGTATTTTGGACAGAAAGACAAGCAAGGAATGCACAGGAAGTGGAGATTTCAACACTTGTGAATTCTGCACAGCTTCCATGAAATTGTATGTATTTGTCATCAATTGTGGACTTTCTTGCTGTCGACTAGCTTCCTCTCAGGGGAACTTTGGATGTGATGGATGCAAGAGGGGAGGGGGCGGTGGACTAATACTTGCAATGTTAGATTATACGCTCAGGAAAGACAAGGAACTTTGCTAGTGCCTTAAGTAGAATTCCCCGCAATGCCACATACACATCTCATGACATCCAGAATGAAACAATTGGGCTCATGAGTGAGGTAGTCACAGAGGAAATTGTGAAGGAAGTAGGGGAGTCATGGTACACACTTAAAGTGGATGGGACTAAAGACCCAACCGGGTGCGAGAACATTTCAATTGTACTCAGTTACGTGGGCGAAAACAACCGTGTTTGTGAATGGCAACGAGTAAAGAATGTGATGCTTTATCGCTGACTAACTTGGTCCTGTGAGAGCTTTCAAATATTGGCCTTAGCACCAAGAAGATTCTTAGTCAATGTTATGATGGGGCCGGTGTGATGTCTGGTAAACATGGGGGCATGCAAAAGGTAGTGCAGGACAAGCTGAATCGGGAAGCGCTGTGTGTGCATTGCTTTAACCACAGGCTGCATTTAGTCATAGTGCACGCTATGTCCTCTGAGGATGCACTGGATTACTTTTTGAATGTGTGTAATTCCCTTTACAAGTTTCTCAGGAAACCAACTGTGGCTGCGCAATATACATAAGATAAACTGAAACGGCTGCTTGAGCAGCGCTGGACTGGTCATCTGGCCACGGTGAGTTACTTCAAAATGAAGCAACTGATCTATACACTGGCATCCGACGCCCACAATTCCATGGAAAAACTGCGACGTGACAGTGAGTTTGATGAGTTATGGGAGAAATACAATCACATGGACACCCCCGCTCCAAGCAAACCGCAAAGAGTAGTAATCTGAAAGAATGTGGTCAAAACATCAATGGGCCAGCAAGAAGAGCATAATGCACTCTGGATGCTGTACTGGGAGAAATGTCAGCACGATTTAACGAACGAAACAGCCAACTTGTTGAAGCCCTGTGTGCCTTGTACCCAGAGAATGAAACCTTTATGGATGTGGAAAAGGTGAAACCACTGCTGGACTTCATCTCAGGAGACTTTGTGGAAACTGAGTTTACTGTAGCATGCCAGTTTCTACAGAATGACATTGCCCAACCTGGAGAAGAAAACTGGACTACGCAGAGCATTTTGGATAGATACTCCGGGCCTCTAACAGCAATTCCTACTGTGATGATGGCATTGAAGCTGGGATTTACATTTGGAGCATCGACGACAACTGGCGAGAACTCTTTTTCAACATTGAAAAAACGTATTAAGTGAGCACAGATGGAGCATGTAGTAGGAGGAAAGCGCAGCTGATTCAACTGGCATTTGAGAGAGATCTTACAAGCAAATTCCGTGGGGAGTGGAACGAGAGACGGCTGAGGAAGTTCAACACAGAATCAAGGTGGCTGCAACTCTTTTGAATCTGGGTAAGACCAGGCAGCCTGGATGGGCTTGTGTTATTTTGTTATTTGGTAGCTTTTGGAAATCAGAAATAGGTAACAGGTGTAGACGTGATTTTCTTTATTAGTGTTGCTGCCATGTCTACTGCTTGATTTCTGTGATGTGATTGGAAATGTTTGGTTTATAATACAATCAGATTGTTTTTAATGTTGTTTTCTATGGTAGAGGAGGTGCTTTGCATTTCATTGATGAGGGTGGGCAGACCTTGACCAATGGTTGAGTAACGATGTAGCTATAGTATTGCCATAAACAACTTGTTGCTATGGAATACTAATTTCTCTATTATCATACGCAGCGAAGTATCGCACTCTTGTGAGAAGACAGTTTGGTAGTTGCGTCGAAGCTGCATTGTACCGATACGCAGTGGTGCAAACATTATTGTTTGCTTTACGCGATTGGATATGCATTGTATTGGCATGGGGAAGTGTTATTACAGTAACTGCATTGATGGGTATTGTACATAACTTGCCCCCTAAGTCATTTCTGATGGCCCTCTTGCCAAGTTAATCCTGCCGCTGGGCCTGTTCCAAGGGCAATGTAGTTCGTTTTTTTTCTGACAAGGATTTGTTCAACTTTTCAAAACAATACTGTAGTGTTGTTTTAGGGCATGCGAGTGTGATTGAAAGGGAATCCCCACTAGGAAGTCAAACTTTGGGAAAGTGTTGTGTATGCATTCCAAAACATGGACCCAGTTTCTAGCCATGTCAACACAAATTGACAGTTTATTCGATTCATATGATAATGGCCAGTGGTGGAAAAAGTACTCAATTGTCATACTTGAGTAAAAGTAAAGACACCTTAATAGAAAATGACTGAAGTAAAAGTCAAAAAGTCAAATATTAATTGAGTAAAAGTCAAAGTATTTGGTTTTAAATACACTTAAGTATCAAAAGTCAATGTAATTGGTCAAATATACTTAAGTATCAAAAGTAAAAGTATAAATCATTTTAAATTCCTTTTATTAAGCAAGCCAGTTAGCACAATTTTTTTGTTTTTGTTTTTAATTTACAGATAGCAAGGGGCACACTCCAACACTCAGACATAATTTACATACAAAGCATGTGTGTTTAGTTACTCTGTCAGATCAGCGGCAGTACGGATGATCAGGGGTGTTCTTGTCACGTTCTGATCTTAGTTCCTTTGTTTTGTCTTTTGTTTTATTATGGTCAGGGTGTGATTTGGCTGGGTTGTCTATGTTAGTTTGTCTATGATTTTCTATTTCTGTGTTTGGCCTGGTATGGTTCTCAATCAGAGGCAGCTGTCAATCGTTGTCCCTGATTGAGAACCATATTTAGGTAGCCTGTTTTCCATTGTGTTTTGTGGGTGGTTATTTTCTGTTTAGTGTTGTACCTTACAGGACTGTTCGTTGGTTGTTTATTGTTTGGTTTCAGTGTTCATTAAAATATTTAAAATATGAACACTTACCATTCTGCACCTTGGTCCTCCTCTCCTTCCCCAGATGATAAGCGTTACAGTTCTCTTGGTAAATACGTGATTTGAACCATTTTCCTGTCCTGCTAAGCATTCAAAATGTAACTACACAGTAAAATCACCCATATTAAATTCACGGTGTCAAAAGTGCTCCCATAGAGTTGTTTTAGCAACTGGCAGTGCCAAATGACCCTTGGAGTCAGTGCTGATAACTGGTATTAATTACTAAGGTGTACAATTTTACTCTACTGGTGTAGACTTTCACTCAGTCAGTGTAAACATCACAACCCCACCCATAAATTCAGTTTCTGCATTCAAATTTTCTCTTTTCTCGACACCATTGTTGGATCAACAAAATCCTAATGTGTTCCCCACAAAGGTGAGTTTTAAACAACTATTTCACTGATATTATTTAGCATTTTGATACATGGTTGTCAGACTGCAGTGTAACATAAATAGTCTAACGGTTTTGATTGTGTGCGTGTGCAGCTAATGTTAGAGTTGCTAGCTAACTAGCTTGCCCCTCTCCTTTGCAGTTAGTCTGCTCCACGGTTCCATGGGCGCGTCTCATTTCAGCACCAAGCTTTTTTCGCCTCATGCTAGTTTGTTCTCTTTATTTCGGCTGCTTACTATATATTGAGGACTAATCTGATTAAGGTGAGTTAATCAGAAAGCGTCAAATATCTGATGGTGAAGCAAAAAATGTACGTTTGTAAAATCATTCTTCAATTCCCTTGGCATCAAATTCATTTTTCATTGCTTCACTTTTTAATTTTTTTTTTTTACAGCTAATAGAGAGCATACTGGGGGAAAAAAGCCTGGTGGAGAGGTTGTCATCAAGGAATACTCCAAAACTAAAAGCCTAACTGACCTCACCAAATGAAAGGTGATCAACGTTCTTGTTTTCGGCGATGACGGAGACTCATGGGTAAGTTTAAAGGAAAGATTCCAAATAAAAATTGTTGAGTGTTACTTGCTCCCATATCTGCTGAATGTTAAAAATGACTTCTGTATCAGTATCTCAGTCACATAATTGGTTAAGCTACTGCTGACCATCCACTGCTATTGGTAGAAGATTTATCTTGTATCAAACTCGATGGGCATGATACTGATTAAAAAAATCACTCCTGATATTTAGCTGACTGGGGACCAGTGCTGCCTGTGGAGATTCTGATTGCTGCCTAAACATAACATTATATTTTTGTCAGGACATCACCACTGCGCAGTGTGAGAGAAACGTTTGCACAAGGCATTGTGTCCTTGTTCCCATACCTGAAGGATCCCTACATCACAAATGGATATGTAAGTATACATTACAACTGCGTTTAATTCGTCTGGCACAGTATCTGAGCAAATGGGACTTGGTTATTTGTTTTTTCTTTCAAGATTAGTAACCATGTTCATTTTCTTACGGAACATTATTACGACCCTAATAGTGGAGAAGTGTACCTCTCGTATAGAATCAAAACCATTCAGAGGAATTTGGCTTCATCAGAGAAACGACCCACTCAACTATACTCTGGATTGCCAACTGTTGAGAGGGAGTCCAGTCCATCCACTTTGGCTACCCTGAGTGAAGACCAGTGCTGAGAGGCCATGAAATTGACCTTTGAGTACAGGAAGAAGATGACCCACAACCTGGGTAAATGCTCCACCATCTTAACCAAATTTCCACGCTTTCTGGATGTGAAGGGTTGGTAAGACTTTTTGAATTAAAACAGTTTCAAGTTGTATAAATCGCATTTAAGCTCTAGATGTCAATTTAGGTTGGCCAGTAATAGTCGTTCAATCAATGTGTGGGCTGGTGATTTACTCAGACTCTGTTTTGGAGGTTGAAGTGGAATGTTTTTGTCTTATTTGTTTCAGATTGAACAGGATTTTATGCTGCTGTTTGGAGAGCATCAGACAAGTTTTTGGAGAGGTGGCCAACTACATGCAAGCAAAATACCATCATGCTAAGCAAGACCCTAAGCAAGGCCACTCAGGGAGCTGAACTTCAAGAGCTGATCCAGATGGCAGAATCTGCAGTTGATGAGGGAGCTGACACGAATGCTGATGGTTAGATGATCATAATTTATCATTTATATTGCAAATAACTCTGAAATGTTAATGTCACTGACGGAATTTACAATTTTAATCAGGATCTCTTTGTTTAGGATGGGACAATGATCCTTCATCCATCCTTCTCCTGCTCCATTTGATTCTTCCTTCATCACAAGGCTGAAAAAGACCAGGCAAGATGTCTGCATCCCAAACTGAACAGCATCTTGTGATATTCCAAAAGGTTTGTATTGGCATTCTTATTCTTGGACAGTGCTGCAGCCGTTATGATGAACTAATTATGGTGTTCGTTTTTTTCGTCTTCAGGCAGGAACCAGTATCCAGGAGCACCTTAATGTGATTGACCAGAGCCGCCAACCGTGTCGTCTTGCAGTCGAGACCAGGAAGAGCAGCATCCACGCTTACTTCTTCCTCCTGGACAAGCGAGCCTTGCAAGTCAACGAGCGCTCTTGGTGCCTTCGATGAGCTTTTCAAGACTCACTTTGTTTTTGGTACGGCTTACAATACAATGCTGCGCAACATGTACACCTTCATACAGACAGCGTATACAACATAGACATTGGGAAGGTTAAGGAGACTCCGAGGGTTGCTGAGCTCAGAACTAAACTCCTGTACTAATGCTGATTAAGTTCTAATTATATGTTTTGTTTGCCATGCTAGTCATGGAAGTACCAACTTGTTCGTGAGGCATCTCAAGTTGATGCATGGATTGTGCCCTGGTAGAACTCGTAGACTAACATGTGGTCAAGCAGATTGTTGTCGTGTATTTGGTACATTTTCAGGCTTCAGGAAGCAGTTGAGAAGGGCACATTCCGGAGACTCAAATTTTATTAAACACTAACTTGGATGCTAATACAGCCATTGATAGTGAGCCAAATAATGCTAATTTCCCTTCGAATTCTAGTTGTAACCATGTTGTACCAACATCTAACAAAAACACACTTGATATGTGTACGTCTGCTATTGCACAACTGCAGGCTGCATGTGTTGGTCAGATGACTGTAAATAGTTTTGTATCTTCCGTGGAAAAAGCAGTTCAAGAGATACAGGGTTAAACTAAAGTGACTGCTCTTACACGTATATCTTCAAAAGACACAGAAACTGTCAGAAAAATCCAACATTCTTTTCAGGATATTGAAAATCCTTGCACATTGTTGAATTCGGTATCAAAACAAAGTGCTTATTTCATACAAAAATGGGGAACAGTTCAACCAGTTGAGAAAGTCCTTGGTGTTAGATTTGACAATAGAAGAAACAACACTGCTGGAACTTATGATCAAATAGTCAGAACTGATACATTTTCTCACGTTCCAACTCTCCAGACATTGCAGTCAATTTTGAAGAACCCAAACACAAGTGGCATGTTTAACTTGGGGCACAATTTTAAAGATGGAGTTTACTTTGATTTGGAAGATGGACTATATATGAAGAGACATCCTCTCTTTTCTAAAGAGAAAAATGCATTGCAAATTCAACTATTTTATGATGACTTTGAGACTGCTAATCCCATCGGGATCAAAAATGGGTATTCACAAGTTGGAAGGTATAAACGTTACTTTGAGAAATTTTACCCCAAATTTTTATTACATTTTGGTAAATATTCACTTGTGCACTCTTCCATGTCCAGGACCTTAAAACTTATGGATTTGATTCCATTCTTGAGCCAATAGTAAGCGATTTGAAAGTGCTTGAGACTGAGGGGATTGAAGTTCCCTTCTTCAGTGGTCGTATACATGGCAGTATCGTCCAAGTAACTGGAGATAATCTTGGTATACATTGCCTGTTTGGTTTTGTGGACTCTTTTAGTGCTCGTTTTTGCCTCACCGAGGAAGTGGATTTTCAAACTGTTCTCTGAGGATGACCCAAGAGTGACTTTACGAACAAAACACATGCACTCAGACCATTTTCAAACTGTTCAGTCAAACCCAACACTACCTCATGTGTACGGTGTGAAGCATGCTTACTTATTGAACTCTCAGCAGTACTTCAATATGACAGACACATTTTCCGTTGGTATAATGCATGACATTTTAGTAGGAGTTGCACAATTTGAGGTAAAACTTGTCTTACAGTAAGATGATAAATACTGGAAGCTACTTCTGTTACTACTACTACACATTGTAAATATTGACTATCTGTCTGAAGCAGTTCATTGCTGAACATCATAGGCTTTTCAAGTATCTGTTTCCTGACTGAAATCTGTTTACCGAAACACCACTTCACGATACAATATCCTCATTGTATAAGGAATATTGGGCCCATTCTTCACTCGTGTATGCGCTACAAGGCAAAACATAATTTCCTTAAAAAAGCAATTGTAGAGTTTTAAGAATGTCACTATGAACTTAGCCAAGGAACACCAAAATCACATGGCATATAATTGGGAAACGTTCAGCCAGGATAGCCTAGCTTCAGGTCAAGGCTCAATGACCTGAAAGAAGGCCAAGAGATCGCTGCCAAATTGAATGTCTCAGTGCGCACAAATGTTTTGTCAGTTAAATGGGTAAAGCCCCATGGTATAGAATATAGTCTTGATTTGGTCATATGTGGTGAAGTAGCCATTGAAATGCCAGTATTTTACAAGATTACGGCTATTGTACTGAAAGAGGAAAATGTTGTTTTGGGTTGGGTCAGCTCTTGAGGCATTATGTTTTGATCATTTGCATGCATTTACAGTTGTTTTGAAGCAAAGTCCACCATGCAAGGTATTTCATGTAAATGACATCATGTACCACAAACCTTTTAATTTGCTCATGTCATATGGAGCAATGGATTTTCTTGACTACATTGTCCCATACTGTGACTTGATAACAGTTTAAGCCAGGGCTGAGACTTATGGATAGGTTGTGAGAAACACATTTGAATGTTGAAACAGCTTTGCTTGAGTTTATTGTGAATTTCCAAGTGCTTTTACAAAATATAATTTCCATTTACATGGGGGAAGAGTAAATAAATTAACACTGAAGAATAAACACATTGTTACTCTAATGGGAGTCACCCTAGATCAACACAAGTGAGTGTCACTATAACACTCAAAGTGTTGATTACCTCTTTGTGTTACATTTTATCAATGCCGGCCAGTGTACTGCAGTGTTAATTTTTGCACTCTTCAGTGTTAAATCAACACTAGAAATGTAACACTTTGATCAGTGTGCTTTTTACTCTGTGTAGAGTGGGACCATATGTACTCACTGACCGTGTTAAATGTAACACTTCAGGTGTTGATTTAACACTTTCAGATTTACTGTGTAGTACCTTTAGGTGTCAGGGAACATGTATGGAGTAAAAAGTACATGATTTTCTTTAGGAATGTAGTAAAGTAAAAGTTGTCAAAAATAGTAAAGTACAGATACCCCCAAAAACGACTTAAGTAGTACTTTAAAGTATTTTTGCTTGATTTCTTTACACTACTGATAATGGAGGAAGCGAGGAAACCTTTCTTTTTGAAAATCTGAACACAAAACATTCACCACAGGATGTATCAAAGAAACAAATGAGTTAAACATGAAAGAGAACATGAAGGAAACCATAAAACTATCACATTTTGTCAAATGGAATGACTGTGCCAGTTAAACAAGCAAGCTCACCTCCCACACGGCGTCCATTGAGCCATCAAAGAAGAGAGGGGGAAGAAAACATGGATTGAGTGTGAATTGTTTATGGATCGGGGAAAAACACAGGCAGGGGGTTAGCTGAGCAAAAACATGCATGGCACCATCCGCTTCCATGATGCATTCAGATGCTCCCCGTGACTGACTGACATGCACGTGCACATGCAGATTCACACGGCATGTCTTTCTCTCCACACATTCTGATCCAACGCAGGGGACCTCTCTTCCCTTTAACATTTTTCATTGTCAGTTGGTTTAACAAAATATAAAAATTAAGTTTTGCCCTCTAGGGGAGCTTGCCCATTCTCCATCTGCCCAGGGTGCACTTGTTACATTTTGGATGTTAAAAAATATGTAATGAAAAGAAGAAACCACATGTTCAAGGGATGGCTGCCAAAAGGAGTTTTAACATTATGCAGTTGACCTCCTTATTGAATGTAATGATGCTTTCCCTCAACTTCCCCCCCAGCATCTTATATTCTCTTAGAAAAAAAGGATTCCAAAAGGGTTCTTCAACTATCCCTGTAGGAGAACCCTTTTGGTTCCAGGGAGAATTATTTTGGGTTCCACATAGAACCCTTTTGGGTTCCTGTGGAAAGGGTCCTACATGGAACCCAAAAGGGTTCTATCTGGAACCAAAAATGGTTCTTCAAAGGGTTCTCCTATATGGACAGCAGAAGAACACTTAGGTTCAGATAGTTCCTTTTCTAAGAGTGTACAAGCACAACACATTCATTTTCATTAGTGGGCACTTTGCGGATCACTGCTCTGACACACCTGGGTTTCCTTACGGCCTGTTAGAGAGTCTATGGACAGCACTCTGACAATGCTGCCCTCATTCCTCAGGTGCTCTGGGACACACACACACACATACACACACACACACACACACATACACACACACACACACACACACACACACACACAAAGAGCATCACAGCCCGGTGTGTATCTATGGACAGCACTCTGACAATGCTGCCCTCATTCCTCATGTGCTCTGGGAGAGGGAGAAAACAGTATATTTGACCTCTCAGCTTCCCTATCAAATCTGAAAATTTCAAGCAATCTTAAATTCAACTATAAAATATACAGACTACAAATTCAAATAGGCTTTTAACCAAATTACCATATGACCACGTATTCACCCTGCACACTCTAATTGACAGACAAACGAAACAAAACCAAGGCAAAGGATTCTCGTGCTTTGTTGATTTAAAAAAATCTTTAGAGTCAATTTGGCATGAGGGTCTGCTATACAAATTGACGGAAAGTGGTGTTCGGGGAAAAACATGCGAGAAAAACATTTCTTTCCACAGGGCCGGGGATGAGATAGTGGGGCTTAAGCTGTATCCCTCTCTTCAAAATATATATCAACAAATTGGCGAGGGCACTTGAACAGTCTGCAGCACCCGGCTTCACCATACTAGAATTTGAAGTCAAATGTCTACTGTTTGCTGATGATCTGGTGCTTCTGTCCCCAACCAAGGAGGGCCTTCAGCAGCACCTAGATCTTCTGCAGAGATACTGTCAGACCTGGGCAGTGACAGTAAATTTCAGTAAGACATCAAATTACAGAAATACTCATCATAAAGATTGTTGAAAAATACAAGTTTTATACAAAGGATTAAAGATAAACGTCTTGTTAATCCAGCCACTGTGTCAGATTTCAAAAGGGCTTTACGGTGAAAGCACACCACGCGATTATGTTATGGCAGCGCCAAGCCACAGAAAACCATACAGCCATTTTCCAACCAAGGAGAGGTGTCACAAGTCAGAAATGGCATTAAAATGAATCACTTACCTTTGATGATCTTCATCTCCATCACTTTGTTTTGTTCGATAATGTCTCTCTTATGTCCAAAAACCTTCATAGAAACATGTCAAACGATGTTTAAAATCAATCCTCAGGTTTTTTTTGTCATAAATAATCAATAATATTTCAACCGGACAAAAGCTTTGTCAATAGAAAAGGAGAAACAAGAAAGGTGTGCTCCCGATCACGCGCTGGACTCATGTCTGGAAATTTCCACTGTCCACTCATTGAAAGTGCTGTATCTCCCTCATTTTTCAGAGTAAAAGCCTGAAATAATGCCTAAATACCGGCCACATGTAGAAGAAGCCATAGAGATCGTGAACTGGGTCCCAAGTCTTTATATGGCTTTCAATGGAAAAACAGCCTTTTAAAATAATAGAACTTCCTGGATGGATTTTCCTCAGGTTTTTGCCTGTCATTTCAGTTCTGTTATACTCACAGACATTATTTTAACAGTTTTGGAAAATTTAGAGTTATATCCAAATCTACTAATTACAGTGGGGCAAAAAAGTATTTAGTCAGACACCAATTGTGCAAGTTCTCCCACTTAAAAAGATGAGAGAGGCCTGTAATTTCCATCATAGGTACACTTCAACTATGACAGACAAAATTAGATTTTTTTCCCCCCAGAAAATCACATTGTAGGATTTTTAATGAATTTATTTGCAAATGATGGTGGAAAATAAGTATTTGGTCAATAACAAAAGTTTATCTCAATACTTTGTAATATACCCTTTGTTGGCAATGACAGAGGTCAAACGTTTTCTGTAAGTCTTCACAAGGTTTTCACACACTGTTGCTGGTATTTTGGCCCATTCCTCCATGCAGATCTCCTCTAGAGCAGTGATGTTTTGGGGCTGTTGTAGGGCAACACAGACTTTCAACTCCCTCCAAAGATTTTCTATCGGGTTGAGATCTGGAGACTGGCTAGGCCACTCCAGGACCTTGAAATGCTTCTTATGAAGCCACTCCTTCGTTGCCCGGGCGGTGTATTTGGGATCATTGTCATGCTGAAAGACCCAGCCACGTTTCAGCTTCAATGCCCTTGCTGATGGAAGGAGGATTTCACTCAAAATCTCACGATACATGGCCCCATTCATTCTTTCCTTTACACAGATCAGTTGTCCTGGTCCATTTGCAAAAAACAGCCCCAAAGCATGATGTTTCCACACCCATGCTTCACAGTAGGTATGGTGTTCTTTGGATGCAACTCAGCATTCTTTGTCCTCCAAATATGATGAGTTGAGTGTTTACCAAAAAGTTATATTTTGGTGTCATATGGTCAGATGAAATTCTCCCAATCTTCTTTTGGATCATCCAAATGCTCTCTAGCAAACTTCAGACGGGCCTGGACATGTACTGGCTTAAGCAGGGGGACACGTCTGGCACTGCAGGATTTGAGTCCCTGGCGGCGTAGTGTGTTACTGATGGTAGGCTTTGTTACTTTGGTCCCAGCTCTCTGCAGGTCATTCACTAGGTTCCCCCGATTATCAGTGGTCTTGTATGTCTTCCATTTCCTAATAATTGCTCCCACAGTTGATTTCTTCAAACCAAGCTGCTTACCTATTGCAGATTTAGTCTTCCCAGCCTGGCGCAGGTCTACAATTTTGTTTCTGGTGTCCTTTGACAGCTCTTTGGTCTTGGCCATAGTGGAGTTTGGAGTGTGACTGTTTGAGGTTGTGGACAGGTGTATTTTATACTGATAACAAGTTCAAACAGGTGCCATTAATACAGGTAACGAGTGGAGGACAGAGGAGCGTCTTAAAGAAGAAGTTACATGTCTGTGAGAGCCAGGAATCTCAAATTCTTATTTTCCACCATAATTTGCAAATAAATTCATTCAAAATCCTACAATGTGATTTTCTGGATTTTTTTTCTAATTTTGTCTGTCATAGGTGAAGTGTACTATGATGAAAATTACAGGCCTCTCTCATCTTTTTAAGTGGTAGAACTTGCACAATTGGTGTCTGACTAAATACTTTTTTTGCCCCACTGTATATGCATATCTTAGCTTCTGGGCCTGAGTAGCAGGCAGTTTAATTTGGGCACACTTTTCATCCAAAATTCCCGAATGCTGCCCCCTACCCTAGTGAAGTTCAACTTTAAAGGGAACATCATATTACATCCTTTCATAAAAGATTTCATCTTTACTCATTCATTTCATACAAGAATTAGATGCAAACCCCATCATTGACTAATTTACATATTCAGAGTTATAGTCATGTGTGTTTCCTGTCCTCTCTGAGGTCACCAAATGAAACACACTCGTCATTACCCGTCTCTTAAGTGTCCACGGACCATTCCCACCTTCTCACAAGTGGACATTTTGTATCAGATCCTCAATTAGGGCATTTAGGAGTTTGCCATTTGAAATCCTGTGTTCTCTCTATGTGTCTCTTTCTGTATGGCCAGGGGGAGAGAGTCTCCTCCATGAATTTATGACCTGAGATAACAGAACCTGGGTGTAGGAGAGAGAGAGAGGGAGAGAGACAGGGGGAAGCCACTAGTTATATCCAAAAAGAACCACGTCATGACACACGTCTCTGAGCTCCTCCCTATAGGCTGTCTCATCGTTGTCGGGCCTACCACTGTTGTGTCGTCAGCAAACATAATGATGGTGTTGGAGTTGTGCTTGGCCATGCAGTGGTGTGTGAACTGGGAGTACAGGTGGACTAAGAGGTGTTGTGTTGAGGATCAGCGTGGCAGATGAGTTGTTGCCTAGCCTTACCACCTGGGGCGGCCTGTCAGGAGGTCCAGGATTCAGGAAGTCCAGGAAATGCAGCCAACCAATGCATAAGGGGTTGAGATTAAGCCTACACCCTCAGGAAAGCAAATGAACCTCCTGCTCAAGAAAACAATAGATAAGATGGCCTGATTTAAAAAGCTACTTTCCTACAATCTGAGAAGAAAATGTGTTTTATACTGTAGAACCCCAAGGAACCTTTTTTTGAAATCTGTCAACTGTAACATATCTTTGTGCTTCTGTACAACTAAGGAAACCTGTCATCACTATATCAGGGCCGTGTCTCCCTTTTTAGCTGGTGTCCTCTAACATCAGGGTTCAAGGGGCAGGGGGAGCAAAGCAGCCGAAATAGAGGGTAATGTGTAAGATAATATATATTGTATTAGGCCTGAATCCTAACTTGAGATCTGCACAAGTAATTCAAATGTTAACACACATCTGGCTTCTGTCTCTTACCTTTTCTTCTTACCTCTTCTCTCCACCTCTCCCTCTTTCTTTCAGACATTTAAGAGTGCTCCCATCTTTGACCTGTGCTATTGAGTCCTATGGGTGGGTCTCGTCTGCAGTCACTCTTGAATGCACCACTGATGGCTCATGTAGAGTGTCTTCATATTAACGCCGCAGCACCGATCAATGATGCTGTACATTGTTGAGAAGCGTTGTCAGCGTGTTGTCGTTGAGCGCTGTGGCAAACATCCCCACTAAGTCAATTACATTGTCAGTGTTTCCCTGTAACATGGCTCTCTCAAATATTTGCACACACACAAGGATCAGGGGATTTTACTGCAGGCAAACTCCACCTTAAACTCAGTCATGGTAATCTCCTTTTATGCACTCTGGACATGCGTTGGTAGTACCCAACTCTCTAAGACTGTCAGGTCACTAATGGCCTGGTACTCAGCGCTCTGTTGTCACTCTCTCACTCCAACATCATTGCAAATGAAGTCAAAAATCACATTCAACACTAATCAAAACAGTATCATGCTTTTAAAACTCAGCTCACTGTGATCGATCATTTTGAAGAAACTGAGTGAAAAACATGGTTGTTGTGGATATTATTTCAAAGCCAAACATAGCGAAATGGACAGCGCTTTCTAAGGTGATGATTAATTCAAAACACCTATAGGCATATTAAAGCTTATATCAGGTATGAAGGTAAGACCCAGATGCAGACACGTCAAATTAACAATGGTTTAATAATACAACAGGAACAGGCAATAGACAGGTCAAGGCAGGCAGGGGTCATTAAACCAGAGGTGAGGCAATGATACCAGACGGCAGGTAGGCTCAGGGTGGGCAGAGGTCAATAATCCAGAGGTGGGGCAAAGGTTCTGGCAGGCTCAGGGTCAGGCTGAGTGGTCAGGCAGGTGGGCTCAGAGTCAGCACAGGCAAGGGTCAAACCAGGAGGGTGAGAAAAAGAGAGACTGGGAAAAGCAGGGGCTGAGAACAAAAATGCTGTGTGCCTTGACAAACAAGACAAACTGGCAACAGACAAACAGAGAACACAGGTATAAATACATAAGGGATAATGGGGAAGATGGGCAACACCTGGAGTGGGGTGGAGACAATCACAAAGACAGGTAAAACAGATCAAGGTGTGACCGCTTATGCATACGCATAACTGAATTACCACATATTACACATGGCAGAAAAAAACTGATTTAAGATGTCTTTGGTACATAATTGGTCTAGTCTACACTCCAAAATTAAACAAATTCTAGTAATTGCCTTTGAGTGTGGACTGTATTATTATGCATGCTGGATGGACTGATACCTTATGTTACACTCCAAACCTTCTATAGAGTCTGGGAGAAAACGTATAGGCCTAGGCAATGCTGTTGGTTCAGGGATTGTGCAGGGTGGATTACAGAGTTAGTTGTATTTGATTTTTAATAGCCTAGTAATGGGGAATTGTAATTGCTGACATTTCCATCTCCTCCTCTATCTCCTTCATTCCTTTCTCTAGTGCATAGAGAGAGGGGCTGTCAGCAGTTTAATGAAATATGTTTTAGTTGTGAAAACATGTTACTATAGACATTCCCAAACAGATTTCACTTGGTTTCTAAAATGAAGCACTGGGTAGCTGCAGGAACAAGGGTTGGAGAGCCCATGGCCTACAGAGTTTGGGCTGAATATCACCTGTCGAGTAGCGAGAGGCTGCAAGCTCCTCAAACAGTGGTTGATGCAGCTCCTCAAACATTGGTTGATGCGTGGAGTGAAATAGGTGAAGTGTTATTATAAGCCCAGATATTTCTATATGCAATCCCGTGTGAATTCAGTGTTGATGGTTGCCACTGAAAAGATGAGGATCCCAGCTGCTACTATAATTATTTCTCAGTTGCTAATATTAAGCAAATGCTCTTCAATAAAACCGGAGTAGCTTTCCCAGCACAAACTGCTGGAAAGCGCCTCGATTCGCTATTTGAGTGAATACAGATGACATGTATTTTCCCCTGCCCCTGTTCCTGCACATTTGATAATGGGCCATTCTAAATCGAAACTAATTTTACATATTAGAAAAGACTAAATTAAATTGAGAATAGCGTGATAGGTGAAAATATGTTCACTTGATGAGAACCGCACATGCAGCCTGAGGCAAGGAACAGTGTAAGCTTTTTTTGTGACTTTTTCCAATGATCAATATCCTATAATCGCATCATGCAGCTCGTAAATGTTTTGATTTCTAAGACATTCTAAGGTTTGTATCATTCACAACTAAAGTTGCCAAATAATAATATACTTTATATTTTATTCAGCTAAGTTCAATTATATTCTTCTTACTATATTATCATTCATACTCTTAGAAAAAAAGGTTCTGGATACAACAAAAAAAAGGTTATATTGCTTGCTTCATATATGGCACCCCTAAAGGTTCTTTATAGAACCCTTTATGTAGGGTTTTTTGATTAGAACCCTAGAGGTTATTTTTCACTCTACCAAAATTGGTTCGAAATAGAACCCTTGGGTTCCAGTCATGTGCATGACAATAACCGTATGACAAAATGTCATGACCACCACAGGCCTAGTCACGGTTTGTCTTACTTACGTTCTCGCTTTGGCTGCCTCTGTCTGACTAAAGCCTCTGTCTGACTAAAGCCTCTGTCTGACTAAAGCCTCTGTCTCAATTGGAATCTGAATCTGAGTTGTGCAAAGTCAGTGTAGTCTGTAAAGGTGTTTAAGCTGGGAGGGGTGCTGAAAGGCGATGAAGGGCTCACCTCTGAGAGGAAGACGTTTTTTTGAAAAGGGAGAAGCGTTTTGGAATCCAGAAGAATCCCCTCTTTTGCGACTGTTTGTTCAACTGCTGCTTCTCTGAAGTGCATGCTGTGCGTTAGACAGGTGCACAGATATATCATTATACTCATACTTGTCGTCGCATCATCAAACCAATTATTCACTCTTTATTTGAACATCTTCCAACAACCCTGCATGAACAATTTCGATAATTGCAGCAAATCTTTTTAACAGCATGGTTTGTTGTAATTTGGAGAGCTAGCATGGACCCTCTGTGCTATGCACAATGCAGAGCTGACACCTTCAGCACATGCAACTGTGAAGGCACTTAAGCCATACAAATAACATCCCTGTCACAACAAACACAACAAAGGGTGTTTCTCGCTACTGTAGGGACGAAACAACACCTACTGGGGAACTGCCTTCAGAAAAACAGCTGGTTGAGTCTCATAAAATAAACACTATTTAACCATAAACAAACTTTACACACACACTGGTGAAATGTACCCACTTGTACAAATTTGCCTCCGGTTCCCACAAGGATAGTAAAACCAAAAGCGCGCACACACACACGTTAAGGCTGTCGAAGTGGAACTGAGTGTCACAGTGACTGTTTGGCATTGGTTTTTCCTACCCACCTGTATATTTAGCCAATCAACACAGTAGGTGGCTAACTTTACCTAGGCTAGGGGTTACGATTATGGGTTAGATAACATGCTAGCTCAGTAGTAAAAGGGTTAAGTTTAGGGTTAGAAGATAGGTTAAAGGGTTCAAGTTATGGTTTGGTGAAGGGTTAGCTAACATGATAAAGAGTTGCAAAAGAGCTAAAAAGTAGTAAGTAGTTGCAAAGTTAGTTAACTAAATGTGTCCGTTATTAAATTCGAACACGTTTGTGTTACATGCCTATTTAAAAAACCCCCAACTATATTTTCTGTCTTAAGCAACTAACTGTCTTTATCTGTGATTGAAATTCACTGTATTTAAAATAGTGTACTGCGCACAATTTTTAAAAACTTTTTTGTGTGCCTGTCACGAATTTCCAATAAGCAATTTATGCCTTTTTCACAAAAATCTGTGATACTGGGTTGGGACAAGCCTCCTGAAGGCTAGACAACTGATGATATATAAAGGTTGACATACAAACAAAGATGCCCACAGATACAGATGTCAAGGTTTTTACACTTGGTTAAACTTGAGAATTTCGTGGGAAACTGGAAATATAATTTTGAGGTAGAACAAGGATAGACAATCATCTTTCCTTTCATCTGTACAATTTGAACAATATCATCCGGAATTAAATCGTTCCTGACATGCAATAGGAGGACTGATGATTCTTGAATAAAGTGTCAACCTCAGTTCTATTTCACTATATACTGTATGTCCATTAATGTGTAATACATATGTTGTATTTCCTCTACACGCAAATACGAGTGTTTCTGCATAGTTGATATCATCGGTAGAAATGGGCCAATACTGTACATTTCCTGGTTGTAAAGTAAACCACAAAATCCAGAATTCATAGCGATTTCAGGACGTGGAGGACCTCCCCATGGAGGTGTGTGTGAGAAATATCAAAATCTCTGTTTGTAGCCAGCACTTTCAGCCAGAGGATTTTGAAACGGAACTGAAGTCTCAATTCACAGGGTTGCTATGTTGTCGAACGTTGAAAAGTGATGCTATTCCATCGATTTTCCCCTTCCCTTCAAATTTACTGAAAAACATATAAACAGTTTTAAAGATCAATTTTAAAATTGATTTTAGTTTTCTATCATTTTTTTTTTACATTAAAGCCTTATTGTAAAATTGATTTTAGTTTTCTATCACCAATCTACACACAATACCCTATAATGACAAAGCGAAAACAGGCTTTTACAATTTTATTACAAATATAAAACAGAAATACCTTATTTACATAAGTAAGACCCTTTGCTATGAGACTCAAAAATTATCTCAGGTGCATCATGTTTCCATTGATCATCCTTGAGATGGTTCGAACACTTGAAGTCCACCTGTAGTAAATTAAATTGATTGGACATGATTTGGAAAGGCACACACAATTATCACAATTCCAGTGGGTCAGAAGTTACATACACTAAGTTGACTGTGCCTTTAAACAGCTTGGAAAATATCAGAAAATTATGTCATGGCTTTAGACGCATCTGATAGGCTAATTGACATAATTTGAGTCCATTGGATGTGTACCTGTGGATGTATTTCAAGGCCTACCTTCAAACTCAGTGCCTCTTTGCTTGACATCATGGGAAAATCAAAAGAAATCAGCCAAGACCTCATAAAAAAAATGGTATACCTCCACAAGTTTGGTTCATCCTTGAGAGCAATTTCCAAATGCCTGAAGCTACCACGTTCATCTGTACAAATAATAGTATGCAAGTATAAACACCATGAGACCACACAGCCGTCATAACGCTCAAGAAGGAGACGCGTTCTGTCTCTTAGAGATGAACATACTTTGGTGCGAAATGTGCAAATCAATCCCAGAACAACAGCAAAGGACCTTGTGAAGATGTGGAGGAAACAGCTACAAAAGTATCTATATCCACAGTAAAACGAGTCCTATATCGACATAACCTGAAAGGCCGCTCAGCAAGGAAGAAGCCACTGCTCCATACAGTGATAAAAAAGCCAGACTACGGTTTGCAACTGCACATGGGGACAAAGATTGTACTTTTTGGAGAAATGTCTGATGAAACAGAAATATAACTGTTTGGCCATAATGACCATTGTTATATTTGGAGGGAAAGGGGGATGCTTGCAAGGTGAAGAACACCATCCCAACCATGAAGAAAGGGGGTGGCAGCATCATGTTGTGGGGGTGCTTTGCTGCAGGAGGGACTGGTGCACTTCACAAAATAGATGGCATCATGAGGAAAGAAAATTATGTGGATATATTGAAGCAACATGTCAAGACATCAGTCAGGAAGTTAAAGCTTGGTCGCAAATGGGTCTTCCAAATGGACAATGACCCCAAGCATACTTCCAAAGTTGTGGCAAAATGGCTTAAGGACAACAAAGTCAAGGTATTGGAGTGGCCATCACAAAGCCCTGACCTCAATCCTATAGAAAATATGTGGGCAGAACTGAAAAAGTGTGTGCGAGCAAGGAGGCATACAAACCTGACTCAGTTACACCAGCTCTGTCAGGAGGAATGGGCCAAAATTCACCAAACGTATTGTGGGAAGCTTGTGGAAGGCTACCTGAAGCGTTTGACTCAAGTTAAACAATTTAAAGGCAATG
The DNA here is from genome assembly GCF_045791955.1 of Oncorhynchus clarkii lewisi. Classification (NCBI taxonomy): domain Eukaryota; kingdom Metazoa; phylum Chordata; class Actinopteri; order Salmoniformes; family Salmonidae; genus Oncorhynchus; species Oncorhynchus clarkii. The sequence continues at coordinate 66,027,369 of NC_092158.1, read as the reverse complement.
CTACCAAATACTAATTGAGTGTATGTAAACTTCTGACCCACAGGGAATGTGATGAAATAAATAAAAGCTGAAATGAATAATTCTCTCTACTATTATTCTGACATTTCACATTCTTCAAATAAAGTGGTAGTCCTAACTGATCTAAGACAAGGAATTTTTACTAGGATTAAATGTCAGGAGTTGTGAAAAACTGAATTTAAATGTATTTGGCTAAGGTGTATGTAAACTTCCGACTTCAACTGTATAAGGTCCCACAGTTGACAGTGCATGTCAGAGCAAAAACCCATCCATGAGATCAATGGATTTGTCCGTAGCGCTCCAAGACAGAATTGTATCGAGGCGCAGTTCTGGGAAAGGGTACCAAAACATTTCTGCATTATTGAAGGTCCCCAAGAACACAGTGCCCTCCATCAATTTTAAATGGAATAAGTTTGGAACCACCCAGACTCTTCCTAGAGCTGGCCGCCCGGTGCAAAATGAGCAATCGAGGAGAAGGGCCTTGGTCAGGGAGGTGACTCACTCTGACAGAGCTCCAGAGTTCCTATGTGGAGATGGGAGATCCTTCCAGAAGGACAACCATCTATGCAGCACTCAAGTCTGGCTTTTATGGTATAGTGGCCAGACGGAAGCAACTCTTCAGTAAAAGGCACATGACCCGATGGAGTTTTCCAAATGGCACCTAAAGGACACAGACCATGAGAAACAAGATTCTGATGAAACCAAGATTGAACTCTTTGGCCTGAATACCAAGTGTATAGTCTGGAGGAAACCTGACACCATCCTTACGGTGAAGTATGGTGGTGGCAGCATCATGATTTGGGGATGTTTTTCAGTGGCAGGGACTGGGAGACTAGTAAGGGTGGAGGGAAAGATGAACGGAGCAAAGTACAGAGAGGTCCTTGATGAAAACCTGCTCCAGAGCGCTCAGGACCTCAGACTGGGGTGAAGGTTCACCTTCCAACAGGACAACCCTAAGCACACAGCCAAGACAACCCAGGAGTGGCTTTGGGACAAGTCTCTGAACGTCCTTGAGTGGCCCAGCAAGAGCCCGAACTTGATCCCGGTTGAACATCTCTGGAGAGACCTGAAAATAGCTGTGCAGCAACACTCCCCATCCTACCTGACAGAGCTTGAGATGATCTGCAGAGAAGAATGGGAGAAACTCCTCGCATACAGGTGTGCCAAGCTTGTAACATCACATGCAAGAAAACTCTAGGCTGTAATCACTGCCAAAGGTGCTTCAACAAAGTACTGAGTAAAAGGTCTGAATAGTTATGCAGATGTGATTTCTTGTTATTCAGTTGCAAAAACGTGTTTCTTTGTCATGACTTTACTTTAATTAACCTGATGGCTTATTTATTTAATCCATTAACTATGTTTAATTTTTAGCCGATTTAAAACAATAATGTAACGACAACTCATTAGGAATTTGGGGCACCACGGACGAGGTTGTTTAAATAGTTACCATCTCCTGAATGAATCTCTAACTATTATGTTGATAAACAGTCATTTTTATTAATCATTACCTCTTATCATATCATTCTGAATGGTCGTAACCTCATGCATTTGCTAAAACCCCAGCCTTGCTCATTATTAAGTACTACACATGTTTTATTATTTATTTACTTACTAGCTAACTGATTAATTAAATAATAAACATACACCCTTTACATGAGCCAAAGGTCTCTAGTGAACTGACAAAATATGACGGCCTGTTACAACAGATGGAGTGGGAAAGGCACACTTATCGTTGAGACATATCAGAATTGTTCTCACAGTAACGTTAATCATATAGTTTGCACACAAATTGCCGCCTGTTTGGAATGAGAAATCATGAATGTATTTACGTGTGTTTTATCTCTGTCGGAACCAAGCCTTCTTGTACAAGTGAGAAATCATGAATGTATTTACGTGTGTTTTATCTCTGTCGGAACCAAGCCTTCTTGTACAAGTGGGCTGCAGGGTTTGTTTGGGCCTTTCTGCGGCCCACTTGTACATGCTCTGATTGTCCACCAGAGGTCACAATGTCCTTCTTCTTAGTTGTCCAGTCTCTATGGGTGTTCATTCCTCAGGACAGCTACTTAGCTGTACCAGTGATTGTCTGAGAGGGGAGTTCTCCTCTCTTCATAGTCAAAGTTCCAAACCACTTTACACGCACAGCTGCAGACTGGCAGCTTGGATTAGCTAACAACATGCCATTGGAACAGAGGAGTGATGGATGCTGATAATGGGCCTCTGTACGCCTATGTAGATATTCCATAAAAAATCTAATCTGCCATTTCCAGCTACAATGGTCATTTACAACATTAACAATGTCTACACTGTGTTTCGGATCAATTTGTTGTTATTTTAATGGACAAAAAGTGCTTTTCTTTAAAAAAAACAAGGACATTTCTATGTGACTTCAAACTTTTGAACAGTAGTGTAGGTTTGAATGTTTTTTGGGGGGGACCCCAGTGATTTTACCCATGCACCGCTACTAGATTCCATGGCACATGGATTATGAACTGATACGCTGGATTCAAAACTTACCGTTTTCAATTAAAATTATTAACCAAAGTTCTTGCAACCAATATAATGTTGTATCAGTTGCAAGAATTATTGAAACATGTTCTTAGAACGTTATTTAATTACTTTCAAGTAACATATAATTTCAGTTCTCACAACGTCAATAAAACCTCCAAGGAATACTCTCAGGGAACCATAGTAAAATGTTCTCAGAACCTCCCTGCAACCTAAAAATGTACATTCCTGAAAAGGCAACATTTTCACTTCCGTATTCGGAACGTTTAAAAAACATTCAGTTTTACCTGTCACCAATCTTACGGCTTCGTTCCCAGAACTAATGGAAAAACAAACTTCCAATGTTCCAAATGTGCTAGCTGGGCAGCATGCTTAGCCAATTACAATTTAGAGCCAGACATGGACAGGTGCTGTTGCCGGGTAGACTCTTTCATTGTTTAAATATTCTCTCTCTCTGAGGGCCTTTTTCACCTTTAGAGGAAGGATATTAGTGATTTCATTACAGGTGCCAATTCACATTCATGATTTTATAGACTGTGGTGTTTCTAGAACATGTATAGTGTCATATGGGATAAATGAGGAGTATGAGGCAGGAGGGTGTTGGCTGTGTCACTGGCTCTCTTGAATCGTGTCTCTTCTGTGTTACACCACATGAACTGTATACCTTGGAAATACATGTTATACTGTACATGTGCTATGAGCATAACCAGGTTTGTAAAACCATGCAGAAATGCTGATATCGTTCCTTCATATTACTTAACATTAGCAAGAGGTGTAGAACAGTGATGTTGGTATCATGTTAAGTTGGACCCCTGTAAGGATTCATCACTCTGCATTTTTAAATACCAAACCCCTTCATGTGACTTAGTGTTATTTAATTACAGAGAACAAAAATGACAGAACATTTCTCAACACTAGGACAATATCATTAAGATGGCGCCGGAGGGGATGGCTTTATGGGCTCTTAACCAACCGTACTATTTTGTTAGCTCTTTTGCATTGTTGAACTTATTTTGTACATACTGTTGCTACTACGCTCTCTTATGACCGAAAGAGCTTCTGGACATCAGAACAGCGATTACTCATCTTGAACTGGAAAAATCATTTTTCTTTAATGAGTCGGATGAGAGAGATTTACTCCAAACACCCGAACAGGCCCTCATCACCGTCTTTCGAAGGAGAAAGAGACGGAGGTATCATGGAAGGAGATTGGGATGCCTTGTGAGGATCCGGCGACAAGTGCCTAATCTGCCTTTGTCATTGGTACTATTGGCCAAAGTACAATCGCTGGATAATAAAGTGGACAAACTACAAACTACTACTATATCCTACCAACGGGACATTAAAAACTGTATCTTATGTTTCACTGAGGCGTGGCTGAACAATGACATGAAAAACATACAGCTGGTGGGTTATACACTGTATCGGCAGGATAGAAGAGCAGCCTCTGGTAAGACAAGGGGTGCCGGACTATGTATATTTGTAAACAACAGCTGGTGCACGATATCTAAGGAAGTCTCAAGGTTTTTCCCCCTGAGGATATAGTATCTCATGATAAGCTGTAGACTACACTATCTACCTAGAGAGTTTTCATCTATATTCTTCGTAGCTGTCTATTTACCGCCACAATCCGATGCTGGAACTAAGACCGCACTCAATGAGCTGTGTACGCCCATAAGCAAACTGGAAAACGTTCTAACCCGGAAGCTTGTAAGAAATCCCACTATGCCCTCCGACGAACCATCAAACAGGCAAAGCATCAATACAGGACTAAGATCGAATCGTACTACACCGGCTCTGACACTTGTTGGATGTGGCAGGGCTTGCAAACTATTACAGACAACAAAGGGAAGCACAGCCGAGAGCTGCCCAGTGACACAAGCCTACCAGACGAGCTAAATTACTTCTATGCTAACTTCGAGGCAAGTAACACTGAAACATGCATGAGAGCTTCAGCTGTTCCGGACGACTGTATGATCACGCTCTCCGCAGTCGATGTGAGTAAGACCTTTAAACAGGTCAACATTCACAAGGCCTCAGGGCCAGATGGATTACCAGGATGTGTACTCCGAGCATGCAGGTGGCAAGTATCTTCTCTGACGTTTTCAACCTCTCCCTGTCGGAGTCTGTAATACCAACATGTATCAAGAAGGCCACCATAGTCCCTGTGCCCTAGAACACTAAGGTAACCTGCCTAAATGACTACCGACCTGTAGCACTCACGTCTGTAGCCATGAAGTACTTTGAAAGGCTGGTCATGGCTCACATCAACACCATTATCCCAGAAACCCTTGACCCACTCCAATTTGCATACCGCCCCAACAGATCCACAGATGATGCAGTCTCTATTGCACTCCACACTGCCCTTTCACACCTGGACAAAATTAACACCTACACCTACACCTTGCGTGCTGCCGCAGAATTCTATGGCACGTTATTTAATTGTCAGCCATTGTTGCCATTAATGCTAATTAGTGCTAGTTTGACCAGCAGCGGGCATCTTTGAGAAGCATTTGACAGTCTTCAATATTGGCTGTACCAGAGAATTTAACATCTTAAGGATCCGCACCTTTTTTCAATTTTCGCCTAAATGACATACCCAAATCTAACTGCCTGTAGCTTAGGACCTGAAGCAAGGATATGCATATTATTGATACCATTTGAAAGGAAACACTTTGAAGTTTGTGGAAATGTGAAATGAATGTAGGAGTACAACACATTAGACCTGGTAAAAGATAATACAAAGAAAACAACAACATGCATTTTCCACATCCTAATTGTAATCTAACCAATACGATTCAGTGAAAATAAAAATCTCATTGATTTATTAAGACCAGTCCCCATGCTTGTCTCAGAGGAGCGCGAAATGGTGTTGAAATAGTTGACCATAGGCTATTGCTTCAAATCCTAACTTCAATATGCTTTAAATGCCACACTGTCACAAATAATTGAACACACACAATTCTTAAAACTCTAATGCTTTACTATTTAATAATTTCTGCCCTCCGAGTTCATATTCATCATATAAATAGGCCCATGTGCACCTTGATATTGGGGTTGCACCACGGGGCCGTGCCTAACGGAGAAAGAGGCACGGCAGTATGGCGCACCCCAACGGGGAAAGGGGGGATGGAGCTGGTCGGGCGCAACCCAGGCGACATGGAGATGCAGGGATCTGAGCTCGGGTGAGAGCCGACGCCACCCTCCCGGCCCAGAACCCAGCTCAGAGGGAATGGAGAAGCGGAAGGCGTGGGCTCCCTATCCTACCCAGTCCTCAGAGAGTCATAGATAACCCTCTACATACACATTTCTTTACCGAATCTCTAAATGAAAATACTGTCAGATCCACAAAATGTCCTTGTACAGTAGTAGATCTAATTAAATATGGAGGATTCTAAATGAATATCTACGGAGCTTTTATACAATTTATAATGCAGGGTAAAATAGTTGACTGAAATAGTTGACCACACGCAGGTAGGCTATTGCTTGTTGGGGGGGATTTTCACACAGTAGCTGGGCTATTAAACTAATCCAACAGATCGGCTCTCAGAACTCATTAACACGCGTTACAGTGTGTGTTTCGATATTCTCTCTCTCTCTCTCTCTCTCTCTCTCTCTCTCACACACACACACACACTTGCTGTCTTGACCTGTGAATGCTCGGCAATGAAAAGCCAACTAACATTTACTCCAACACTCGAAAAAGGTTCCTTGTGTACCCTTTAGGGGTTCTTCAAATTGAAACTTTGGGGGAACCCCTATAAATTCTTCAAAGAACCATTGAAAAATATTTTTCAAAGCACCACTTATAATGGTTCCTTGAAGAACCTTTTGAGGCTAATTTTTTATAATAATTATACAAATATTGACAATATTGATTTAAATAATTAATTGTTTATTTAGTGGCACAACAAATGTGAATTAATATTTACAAAGTAAGTTACCAAACAAAACACATAATAAAAAATACAAAATAAAAGTAACCTTTATTTAACTGGGCAAGTCAGTTAAGAACACATTTTTATTTACAATGACGTTCTACTCCGGCAAACCCAGATGACGATGGGCCAATTGTGCTCCGCTCTATGGGGCTCCCAATCACGGCCGGATGTGATACAGCCTGGATTCAAAGCAGGGACTGTAGTGATGCCTCTTGCACTGAGATGCAGCCCCTTAGACCGCTGCGCCACTTGGGAGCCATGATCAATAAATATATTTATTTTCTTCAGAACATTAACCATGTGTGTTCTCTTGTTCTGTACTGTTCTGTAGTTTCAACCCAATGATTTGTCTGACAAACAAATACATTTGCGTCCTGCAGGCCCAGGCATGGATCAAAGCTGGCGAGAGTATTTGTATCATTATTTTATTAACGAAAGCATAAAGATATTGATGAAGAAGCCACATTTGCCTCATTTGCCATCCCAGTTGGTATTCTGTGGAACCATGCATTTTTTCGGTGTGGCCCGTTGTCCAGCCCTTTGTCCACTGATCTCCACGGATGGTTGTCGGCATGGTTTTTGTAAGATCTGCTTCCAACTCACACTGTCAAACACATAGATCCCCTGAACGCAGCTCACTCTCCAGATCCCAATCACCTGAATTCTGATCACCTGTTCACACAGCTGTATGTCATTTTGTACACCTTCTATTTGGAGGGCTGTTTATTTCCATATTAGTCCTCCTGTGTATCGTAGTTTTGGCCATCCTCACTAACAACGTACTTTTGCCTATCTGATATCCTGTCATCAATCTCTTGCCTGATCTCCCGGACTACGTTATAAGCCTTTCCTCCTGCCTGTACTGTTACCTTTTTGGATTCCCTGTGTATGACCTTCTGCCTGTCCATGGACCCTGCTACCTGCCTCCACCTGTGGTCCTTTACTAAATAAACACCTGCTGCACCCTGCGCTTGAAACCAGCACTCTGTCTCCCATCATACTCATTACAGTTATATGCTCGGTAAAAACACATTCACGTTTTAAGTACACAATTATCGATTTTATTACACAGTATGCCTACACATTGATAGGCTATATAAAAAAAAATGTTTTCATAAAATGCACTGAAACCAAAATACTTTAAGTTTTGGAGATCCTCTCAGCTGCGGCTCATTTTCAAGTCCTAACCCTGGAACAGGTAGCACCAAAATAAATAAAGTAAAGATCTACAACACCTACGGTAGGCCTACAATATATCAAAAAATATTATTTTCATCTCTACATGTAGGTGTCCTGATTTAAACCTGATCGAACTTGTTTGGCATCAACTGAAAACATTAATCCTTAACGATACAATTCTCCCCGTACCCTCCTTCTTGGCAAGAGTCTATTGTCCTGCAAATAGCCCATAATGGGTGGATCGATGGCTTCGTTTTTATTCCAATGTATTGAACGAATGTATTAATTTGTAATTTACCATTCTCGGCCTGGAAACGTTGTTTGCAGTTCACAATCTCATTTTCAAGTCCTTGTTTAAAAAATAACGACATTTTGGAGTTGATTTTGTTTTTAAGTAACCGAAAGTGAGCGGTTGTAATCGGAATAAAAGGAAAAAGTCTATTGTCCTGCTAATAGCCCATCCTAGAAACGTTGTTTGCTGAATTCACAGCCTGCTAAGCTTGTTTTCTCTCCCTGTTGTGCGTCACCTCACGGGTCTACCAGTCGCAGCCAGCATGGGTATTGAACCAGCATCTGAAGCAACAAAGTTTGCACTACAATGCAGTGTCTTAGACCACTGGCGCCACTCGGAAGATGCCATCCACAAAGTTTTTAATGCTGATCAATTGCCTTGCACAAAGTATCAAAATACTAAAACACGCACAATTTATACAGTCAACTTAACTAAGAAATACATTTGACGATACAATTCTCCCCCTACCCTCCTTCTTGGAAAGATTCTGTTTTCCTGCTAATAGCCCATATTGGCAATGTACAATGTGACTGGTCGGGAATAGGTTACAGCACTACAGTAAGAGCAAAATAATCCTAACATTTCCACAACCTAATTGTAGTCTAACCAATACCCAAACGGAGATTCAGTAAAAATAAAAAATTAATTGATTTATCAAGACCAGTCCCCATGCTTGTCTCAAAACAGCGCTGTCTTGACCTCTGAATGCTGTCTTTTCCCCCTTCCACTTGCCTCTTCCATTCATTTTGAAAGAGTATTTTCCAGTAAGCATAATCAGTGTTCTAACTCTACTGTGCGCTGGTTTGGAGCAGTGACGCAGGGTACTGTACTACCTCTAAGTCCCGCAGCATAATCTCAAAACTTTTAGTTGAGCAGCCACTGTATGTGAGAACTATGTATGTGAGAAGCGTTCAACACCATAGCACCCTCAAAGCTCATCACTAAGCTAAGGACCCTGGGACTAAACACCTCCCTCTGCAACTGGATCCTGGACTTCCTGATGGGTGGCCCCAGGTGGTAAGGGTAGGTAACAACACATCCACAATGCTGCTCCTCAACACGGGGGCCCCTCATGGGTGAGTGCTCAGTGCCCTCCTGTACTCCCTGTTCGCTCATGACTGCACGGCCAGGCACGACTCCACCATCATTAAGTTTGCCGATGACACAACAATGGTAGGCCTGATCACCGGCAATGATGAGACAGCCTATAGGGAAGAGGTCAGAGTCCTGGCCATGTGGTGCCAGGACAACAACCTCTCCCTCAAAGTAATCAAGACAAAGGAGATGATAGTGGACTACAGGAAAAGGAGGGCCGAGCACGCCCCCATTCTCATAGACGGGGCTGTAGTGGAGAAGGTTGAGAGCTTCAAGTTCCATAGTGTCCACATCACCAACAAACTAACATGGTCCAATCACATTTGACGATACAATTCTCCCGCTACCTTCCTCCATTGCAAGAGTCTATTGTCCTGCTAATATCCCATAATGGCACTGTACAATGTGAACGGTCGGGAGTAGGCTACACCACTACAGTAAGAGCAAAATAATCCTAACATTTCCACATCTTAATTGTAGACTAACCAATACCCAAACGGAGAGTCGGTGAAAATAAAAGTCTGATTGATTTGTCAGGAGACTTGGCATGGGTCCTCAGGTCCTCAAAAGGTTCTACAGCTGCACCATCGAGAGCATCCTGACAGGTTGCATCACTGCCTGGTATGGCAACTGCTCGGCCTCCGACTGCAAGGCACTACAGAGGGTAATGCGTACGGCCTAGTACATCACTGGGGCCAAGCTTCCTGCCATCCAGGACCTCTGTACCAGGCGGTGTCAGAGGAAGGCCCTAAAAACTGTAAAAGCCTCCAGCCACCCTAGTCATAGACTGTTCTCTCTGCTATTGCATGGCAAGTGGTACCGGAGCACCAAGTCTAGGTCCAAAACGCTTCTAAACAGCTTCTACCCCCAAGCTATAAGACTCCTGAACATCTAATCAAATGGCTAGCCAGACTATTTGCTTTGTTGCTGCCTCCCCCCCTTTTATGCTGCTGCTGCTCTGTTATTATCTATGCATAGTCACTTCAATAACTCTACCTACATGTACAAATTACCTCGACTAACCTGTGCCCCTGCACAATGACTGTACCGGTACCACCTGTATATAGCCTTTCTATTTTACTGCTGCTCTTTAATTCTTTGTTACTTTTATTTCTTTAGGTATTTTTCTTAACTGAATTATTGGTTCAGGGCTTGTAGGGAAGCATTTGTTGTATTCGGCACATGTGACAAATAATATTTGATTTGATTAACAGACAACTTGGGGCTTGAACCTGTTGGGTGTCCATATGAAAAAGTGAACAACCTGATTAATCAAATTACTGCACTGCTAATTTACAACACCTTCCTAACATGGGCCCCATTAGAAACCATGGTTCCAAACTGCTACTGCTGCCTCACATTACCTGAAGCTGTACTTGGACAAGCTGAGAATGTACACAGCCGTGAAATTGCCTTTCTTTGGACTGCGCCGGCATGCTAGCTTGTTAGCAGTGCTAAAACCTGCACTGAACAAGAGCCTGTGGCGGTAATGACTGTCCAATGAGAGCGTACAGGAGGGGAAGATACCCTCAATGGGATTCCTTCAGTGTAGCCCTATATCACAATGCTAACATCCAATTACACAAACAGATGTAAGATGAGAAGCAAGAGGGAGAGGCGCATCTGTAATTACATGTTCATCGGAGAAGTCAGGGAAATTGTGTGCTGAAGTCGTCCGGTTACTGTGTGTTTTTATAGACTAGAAGAACTTGTGTGCTGTGAGGGACTGGTATTGGCTTTGGCTTTGAAAACAACAACAACAAAAACCAGTGGGTTTTTATTTTGCTCAATAAAAAACATTAAAAATACGATTGACTTTTGCAATGGCCACCTGACAACTTGCTTCTCCCTGGCCTATCCCCTTAGTCCTTCTCCAATCTCTTCACCAGTCCAGCTCTCGATAGCCTGGTTGCCAGTCTGTTTAGCTTACATTCGTCTCCAGACATAAGCGACATAAGCGGTCACTTGGGGCCCACTGACGTTTTGTCTTTTTTTGGGGGGGGACTCAGTCGGGGTCTCAACTTAATGTTGAGAGTTACAATAGTAGAATACACGAGGTCAGATTTCTAAATTTGGTTGTGCATCAGCAGTTTCTCTTGTTATGTCAGTCACTGACTGTTACTCAGTGTCAGCAAGTTAGTCTTGTCAGCTATTTAAAGTGGAACTGACAGCGTTTTAACTACTTTGCAGATATGAAACAGACCATCATAACATCAGTCAAAACAATCACATCTCCAGTTCATGCTACAGAACCAGCTTTATAAAGAGGTTTTGACTCAATATTCCATGACATAGAGTAGGTCATTATTGACAGAAGAGATGGATGCAGTTCAATGCATGATTAATAATTCACCAATACATGTATTGATATTCCAACAAATATTGTTGTCATGTTGTAAATCACAGCTGGCCTGGTACATTATTTGCTACCTCCAGCCATTTAGGATGAACTGTTTCAGTTTCAATTACTCAATATTTTGGACAAAAACGGATGAATCTGAAGACTGGGAATGTGAATACAATTAAACTAGCAAGTGTCATGATCACAAGCCAGTCACAAGGTGGCTAATAGCCTAGCATATCTATTTATTGATTAGCTAGCTAGCTGCTGGGAGTCATGTCATTGGACGAGTTAATGGCTTTCCCCCCAGCATATTGTTTTTCCAGTGGCTACAGCTAGAGATGCAGGTGTTATTTGGTTAGCTTGCAAGAATTGTGAATCACTTTGCTAGGTAGCTATACTGAACTTGAATAAGTGTTATCCACGGTTAGCATACCTCTTAGTTATCAATCAAATGTATTTGGCATCGATCACGTGGGCAGGCAGTCAAGTTCCCACTCAGTTGTCAAAACTTGGGTTGCAACAAGTATGCATTGGCAGGCAATTCAGTGCTATTCTGACGGCCAACTAAGAGCTGTTAGGTTTAAGCTAATTTCGCTCTTGCTAACATTAGTTGTTCATTTTGTTGTTGATTATGATGATGTGCATAGGTAACTGAGAGAGAGAGAGAGTCTACCTATTCATGGTTGTTTGATCAACAGGACTATAAAGTTCCCAAATCCAAGAAGACACCTGTGATATTTACATATTTGAAGAAATCCATTCAGGTGTATTTTGTGACTTTTGGCGAATGCTTTCTAATGATCTGAAGTCGCACTGTTGCTACTGCAAGGGAATACTTTACACTGTCCAGTTCAAATTGAATGATGGTAGGCCCGTGTGGCAAATTACATATTTGCATATAGGCCTACTGCAGCTCTGATTGGTTATGGCTCACCGGCCTAGGTAGAGTCCGGTCCTTGACAAGACAGTTTTTATTAGATTTTATTTCCTGCAGTGCCTATTAATTGTCCAAAGACATGGTCTCTTTCCCACTATAGTATATTGCTATTGAATTTTCACAAATGCCTTAGTATACGTAATTCCCAAGCATTTTATGAACGTATGAAAACGTGACTAATTTTTCGCTTGTCAAATAAAAAGAAAAAAAAGCAACATTCTTCCTGGGGGTGTAAATGAACAGATTTTAATAAAATGTCATGTCGCTAAAAAGCTGTCAGTTCCACTTTAAACTTGAAGTAATCATGGCCGAATACTGATCGGGCATGCAAGGCAGTTTGGCCAGGGGCCCTGACCTCCAGGGGACCCACACTGATTTTGTTATTAAATCTCACTCTGATATCATAAACTCTTGGCAAAATGTATAGACTTGCAGGAAATTAGCTTTAAAACTGCAAAGATTTCTCTCCACCCCATGACAAAATGACTAGAAATCTGCAATAAAACTGCAATTTCTTTCTCTCTTGCCCATGGCAAAATGTGTACAATTGCAAAAAGATTCCTTCCTTTAGAGGCATTGGACTGTCACTCACGTTACATTTTGGGAACATGCCTCGGCTCGGTTCGACAGCACCACCCATTAATTGGAATGGACAACGACCCTGGCTCTAATTTATTGCCATTGACGTGCGTCCAATGCCAGCCAATGCTGCATGTTCTCCAGCATACAGCAGCAGCTGTCACCCTCATGTCACGTCAGGCATAATTATAACAACCGCAGCCTGACCCAGGCTTTGGAGTCTGGTTTTAAGCAGACATGTACAGAGAAGATAAATTGTGTAAGGGGTTATATGTGTGTCACTGAAGGAGTTGTCACTGACTATTTCATAATTTGAAAAGGTACAGTAAAGGAAGCAAAAGCTCAATGAGCTTTCCAGTACCATGTCTCACTTCCATGCATTTAGGCATCTGTATGTCGTCTAGTCTCCCTTCACTCATCTCTTAATTATTTATATGATTCAGACCTACTTTAATGACTTGAAGCCATAGCAACATACACCAGAGCAGGGTTTCCCAAGCTTGGTCCTTGGGCCCCCTGGGGTGCCCCAGCACTACACAGTGGTTTCAGAACCAAGTTTGGGCAACCCCGCACTAGACTAGGACTATACAACCCTGTTCTTGGGGAGCTACCGTCCTGTCTCTTTCCACTCCAACCCCAGTTATAACTAACCTGATTCAGTTTATCAACCAGCTAATTATTAGAATCAGGTGCGCTAGATTAAGGTGAGAAAAAAACTGGTTAGTGCTAAACAGAATACTTGGGACATCCCTGGGATACTTGGGACATCCCTACCCTAAATCTAACCTTAACTTACCCTAACCTTAATCATAACCATAAACCATTTTAGATTTCAACTTCAATGGGTTAGGGATGTCCCCAGTGGTGATTTTAGCATGTAAATCTTGGTGGGGCAAAAATAAAAGTGGGATGCATGCCAGCAAAGCAACTACACGACACAACACAATACTAAACAATACATGAATTGCACTATAACGGTGACAAACGGTGCCCACAAATGACCTATACATAAAGCTGTCCCAACAGCTGTCTCAACATCTTACCAGTGCTACACATGGCTATCAGCAGAGCCTTGTCTGGCAGTGAAACAGTTAATTCAGCCTCATTTACTGCCTTAAAAAACAACACTAATATGGCTGACTTGCTTAAACAAATGTAGTTTCTAATGACAATTGAGATGTACAAACTATGGCATAATGGGACGACAATTGGATAAGAGGCAATCCGTAATTTCGACTAAGACATTAATGAACGAGCTAGAATGGACTTAGGCAATATAACTATTTGTTTAGCACTTTTGAAATGTGTGTTCTCCCTGTACACCAAGTCAGAACCGTAGGATAAATAAAGGGGGCATTTAAGCAGACAATAAAAGCTCTTACAATATTTGATGATTACATTTCTCTAAAACAGGTTATAGGCTAGATGTGCACCACCAAGTCAGAACACTAGACAAAATGAATCAGGGTAAATCAACCAAATTATTAGGGTGAGGCACATGGTCTACTAACATCTTACTACACAACATACACTCAGTATTGCTTTATTAGCAACAGTATACATACCTTCCTGGCATATTGCAGAATTTATGCAGCAGCATACAAGACATTTTTGGACTCACCTTGTTGTGCTGTACTCACATGAAGGTGGCACAGCGGCCCTTTGTGGGCAAATGTTGTCATCAAAGTCTGGCATTCTATGGATTAATGGTGCTTTCAAAACAACTAGGAACTGTGAAAAAAACATGATTGAATCATGATAGCATCAATGATCTTCCGGTCGTAGCTCTAGAAAGAGGCCAGATTTACAATTCCGAGTTGGATGACCATTCAAAACGTATTTTCCCAGTCATAGCTTGTTTATTCCCGACTTCCCAGTTGTCTTGAACTCACTGAAGTCAAGTTTTTGCAGTTCCGAGTTAACAGTTGTTTTGAGCGCAGCACAAATCATGCTTCATTGATAGCATAACCAGTGCTGAATGTTTATCATTTTAACATACCCTTAATCACAGATTTGGGACCACACAGCCACTCCACTGAATAGCAGGCTATTAGCCTGTCACTAATTCCTTCCAAATTCATTGTTGAATTTGCAATTTCCAACATGTTGTGTAATGTTTATGTCCAATGGCCGATGATCACCGATATGTTTTATCTATAAGTTTTCTTCTTTATTTTTCTTCATATGACAAGGATTAAAAAGGATTTGCCAGTAGCTTGTCGACTTGATTCATGATGATGACTGCTAGCTAAGATTTTGAAAGTATGATGTTGACATCAGTCCAATCAAAGCTATTATACATATAATGTGATTTGAAGTCATTTTATCTGTGGCCAATGACTTTGCGCCTTCTTGGATGGGCACTTCTAATTTAACTCTATGGCAGCACCCAAGGGGCTAGAAGAGTGTGCAAAGCTGTCAAGGCAAAATGTGGCTATTTTGAAGATTCTCAAATATGTTTAACACTTTTTTTGGTTACTACACCATTACATATGTGTTATTTCATATTTTTGATGTCTTCACTATTATTCTACAATGTAGAAAATAGGAAAAATAAAGAAAAATCCTTGAATGAGTAGGTGTGTCCAAACTTTTGACTGATACTGTAGACAGGTGTGCCTTTCCAAATCATGTCCAACCAATTGAAGTGACCACAGGTGGACTCCAATCAAGTTGTAGAAAAATCAAGTATGATCCATGGAAACAGGATGCACCTGAGCTAAATTTTGAAACTCATAGCAAAGGGTCTGAATACTTATGTAAATAAGGTATCTGTTTTTTATTTTTAATAAATATCCAAACATTTCTAAAAACCTGTTTTCACTTTGTCACTGTGGGGTATTGTGTGTAGATTGCTGAGGATTTAATTTAATTTAATACATTTTAGAATAAGGCTGTAATGTAACAAAATGTGGAGAGAAAAAAAATCAAGGGATCTGAATACTTTCCAAAGGCACTGTAAACTGGGTAAATCGGTTGAAGAATAGTGAAGAAATAAGTAATATACTTTTAGGTCATGTTTTTCAGAATGGAAATGTTTGTCTGTTTTTTTCCTCCAGAAAATGCATTTAGTCCTACCCACTAATTTATTAAACATATCTTAGAATAAAATGAAGTTAAACATTGCAAATGTATTAAATCAGTCTACAAAACATCTGTTTAAGAATATTGTATTGTGTAATCCACTTGACTCTTTATCTGTAGTACAGGAGGCAATCACTGACAGAGAGAAGGAACACAGAAAGAACAAAGTAATTCCCTGTCCGCATAAATTGAATAATCACTTGAGAGGAAACGTAATAGAGACAGACAATACAAGCACAGTAAATGCAGGTATCAAAAACACAGTGATTTCCAAAACAAGCTACAAATTGGCTATGGTTTTATTTTGACAATGCAGGCAAGGTACAATAATTGCTTTCAGAGGGCTTTCGATAGCGAACAAGTCTTGCCTAGTGATAGAGGGTCATGATCAGTGAAATCGAAAATAGACACTGGCTTTATTCAATAAAACATTGCCGTTTGTGTGTGTGGTTGTGTGTGTGTGTGCATCATTTTAGAATTACAATAAATTCTACGCTGTAATAAAAGACTAGGCACCCCCCCACACACAAAAAAAGTAACACAATACATAATGAGTCATTCACACTGTGTTGGTTCGATCATTACTGGAGTGAGTTTGGATTGTTGATGCTTAAGTTGAGATGGAGGAATGTCTGGTGTTTTGAACATACTGCGAATCTTACTTACAGACTGAATCCCACGGCTTTGTCGCAGACAAACAGCAGCTCATGATACTGATACACCAGAGGAGCAGCTTGAGGAGCTCATTGGCAAACACTTGTGGTTAGTAAGCCCTGAGCATGCAGGCTAAGTAGCGGCAGAGGATGTTTAGAGAGTCTGACTGTTTTCCCAGGCATATCGACGGGTCCCTTTGACCCTTTCTTCCCAGTGTACATCCATTTCAACCCTCCACTTGCCTCCCTCTGCATCCACTCACTAGCCCGCATCCAACTCAATGCAAGTGAGCTAGGAAGACAGTACTCTGGAGAGCTGCACAGCACTCTCACAAGAGACACTCTGAAAGTGGAGAAGCATTGATGTTTCATAGCAATCTTCTCCCAGAATCGATCTATAGTAACCAAAAGAGACTTTTCTCAGAAAGGACTGCCGATTAAAATGCTGAGCTTGAATGGTGGCCGTTTAAATAGAATAGGTAGTATTCAATTCAATTCAAGGGGCTTTATTGGCATGGGAAACATGTGTTAACATTGCCAAAGCAAGTGAGATAGATAATATACAAAAGTGAAATAAACAATAACAATTAACAGTAAACAATACACATACAGAAGTTTCAAAACAATAAAGACATTACAAATGTCATATTATGTATATATACAGTGTTGTAAGAATGTACAAATGGTTATTCTAGAATAGTATTCTATTCTAGTATTCTGGTAGTGAAAGAGAGTCAGAGACACTGTAATCGAGCCCTAAAACATTAAGGTAGTATAGGACAAGAGTGAAAGTGTGTGAAAGCCATCTCATCTAAGAAAAAGGGAATTATAAACACTTAAATTGTGGAGTGAAAGTCACTGAATCAATCCATGAAAGGACGCTTTAGGACTCGGGGAGCAACGCCTGAAATCTTGCTGGTCGTTTAAGTGAAAGTATCTAATGGGCTTGTGGTAATGCCATATGAAAATGTGTAATTTTTTGAAAGCCTACTACCTCTGCACGACAATTCAGACTAAAAGCAGCGGGGTCCCTCGGGGAGGATTTCTGTAGATAACCTCTGCCTGTCTGCCTGTACAGCTATGCTAGGCTACAGGCTACAGCCCCTTAGGTTACATAACACTGTCATCCTAGCATCTGTGTTACACATCGATACTTTGCATTGCAAAACACTCCTCTGTGCTATTGCTCTTCTGTGATAAAGCTAATCAATTACAAGGAGATGCTGATAGGGTATAGATTTTTGTGCATGATAAAGAGACAGAGAGGAGATTAGAACTGCTGAGGTGCATTATCATAAATCAGGAAGTGCACAGTAGACAATAATTGTTATTTGAATAGAGGAAAAGTACAGTGGCTGATCTGGGTGTGAGTCAATACTGTGCACTTCCTAACACTTCCAATTTTAACTCGCTCCAGTGTTCATTTGAACACTTTTGCGGTATGTATATGTGTTCACTCTCAACAGAGTGAATTTCACACTTTCAAAAGTACTCTACAGTAGAGTGAAGTATAATGAAATTGTGTACAGTATGTTGTAAAGCCTATTATGCATATTTCCCAAGGTTCATTTTCTTTGAGTGAATTATAGAATTAACACCCATGACTGTATTTGTTAGTGACACAGACAAGGTGGTTGAATTCTTTCATTTAAAAGGCCTGTGGCGTTCACCATGTGAGTTCCTAGGCAAATGTTATTATTTAAACGAAACTATGACTATATACATAACATATATCATAAGGCCTTACTTTGATGGCACAGTTTTATCGTAACTTAGTGGTGATAGGAAACACCTGGTTTACAGGCCAGTTCTGGCCTGCAAGTCACACAGTAGAGGCTCCTCAGAGGAGGAAGGGAAAGACCATCCTCCTCAGTGAATTTCATAAAAATAGTAAAACATTGAAAAGTTATGCTTTATAGACAAAACTCTAATAAATATATTCACATCAAATACTTTATTAAAACACTGTTTTGCACTGAAGGTCCACAGCTAGCTTCCGTCCTCCTCTCAGTACATTGACCTCAATACAACACCTAGGAGAATCTTGGTTCTCACCCCCTTCCATAGACTTCCACAATAATTATGACAACTTCCAGAGGACGTCCTCCAACCTATCAGAGCTCTTGCAGCATGAACTGACATGTTGTCCACTCAATCAAAGGATCAGAGAATTAATCTAGTACTGAAAGCATAAGCTACAGCTAGCTAGCAGTGCATAAAATGTGGTGAGTAGTTGGCTCAAAGAGAGAGAAAGACAATAGTTGAACAGTTTTGAACATGTTAATTTCTTCAAAAATTGAGAAGCAACTTACTTAGCTAGCAAATGTAGCTGGCTAGTTTAGTTACTCAAACACCCAGCTCAAACAGAGGGATGCTATGTTAGCTAGCTGGCTATGACTATCCAACAATACACTGGAACTTCCAAGTCAAGGTAAGCTTTTGGTTTTATTAATTTATCTGCACATCTATCACTCCAGTGTGTAATTGCTAAAATGTAATTATTTTGCCACTATGGCCTATTTATTGCCTTACCTCCCTAATCTTACTACATTTGCACACACTGTATATAGAATTCTCTATTGTGTTATTGACTGTACGTTTGTTTATCCCATGTGTAACTCTGTGTTGTTTGTGTCGCACTGCTTTGCTTTATCTTGGCCAGGTCACAGTTGTAAATGATAACTTGTTCTCAACTGGCCTACCTGGTTAAATAAAAAAATAAAAAATAGCCAAACAAATAAATAACTCTTACAAATGAAGCACAAAGACTTTGGATTGCCTTTATTAAGACTTTCTCAATATCAATTTTCAGCCAGACCGCCCAGCCAGCATCTAACCCAATAACATAACTTTCTTCCCATATTTTGTTTTTGTCTCAATGAAAGGTTTGGAAAACAAAAGTTTTATAAAAAACACATACACCTACACATTAACACATGGAAACAATACACGCTCCATATAACTCATATCATAGGCCTAAAAGTACTATAGAGCTCTATTTACTTGCACACAATACAGCTGGTCACCCTGCAGTGCCCCAACCCAACACACCCTAGTCAGCTTTAGGATCTTAGTGAAACATTCATTATTGGTTTCAGGTGTGTATGGCCAATGCCAGAATGACAACCAACTGTAAGGCAGAACCCCAGGGCATGTTTTCAATACAGACTCCTTTGTCATATGTTATTCCATATAAGGCATCCAGTTCTTATGAAAGTTGCACAGTATACCTTTAATCTTGTGATAAATCAAATCTAGTGATACATAACGGAAGTTGTGGGAGGATTACCAACCTTTCAATTAATGGCAATGCATTTCTTAACTGCTATAAATGCTAGTTTACACATTTTCTTCTAATAATATCAACATTTACAAGCAAACAGAAACAAGTAGAAGGAAGACTCTGTAGACAAGCTGAGACAAACAAACATACTTCTTGCCAGAATTCCGCCACCCTTCACAAGGCCATCACATATTTCCCCTTTTGTGTTTTACACCTCTAGCAAAATAAACACATTTCTAAGTGCATGATATTCAGTTTCACTGGCATTTAGTACGTTCTATGGATGGTCTTATACTGCAGCAATTTATGTCTTGAGATTATGTGAACATGACTGGGCATTCATCATCAATAGCATCTCCCAGGTCTTCCTCACATTTTTGTTATGCTTGTTTTGTGTCATCGGGAAAAGCCTCTATCACCCTTGATACAGTTTGGAAATCAACTTTAGAGGTCTCTCAGACTGCCTTAAAATAGTTTCAATCTTTGAAGTTTCTTGCTTGTCCAGTGTTTGCTGCACAGACAGAATAAAGTATTGCATCTGCAAAAGTTCACCTCTACGCTGTCACAGATTGGTCTTCCCCGGCTACCTGACCCTAATGAGAGCCCTGTCACCCTCTGATCCTGCTAAGACATGATGAGCATAGTGTTGTGTGCTGACTGAGCATCATTAAGGTGAAGCCTGTAGAGCCGTTTATACCGTGTCAGTGTGAAAAGTAGGGAATTGGCTAGGGAAACTGACAGATCAATAACATTACATTGCTATAATGACTAACAACTCACATTGCGCTGACAAAACGTCAATCATTTGGCCACCAGTTTCATCATTTGATTCAGGTCAAGTGTGATCGAGGCAAAAATAATAGCTAAAGTTAGTGAGCTAGCTAGCTAGCTAACATTAGCCAACTAGAAAACATCCTACCCAACCGCTATAAGGCGTCCCGCATGGTCATGTCCTCCATGTCCCCAGTGAAAGTTGCACCTCTGTGTGACATACATAGACGGGTAACCTAGGATCATGTTTTCATGTTCTAAAAAGTGGAGATAAATTAGTTGTAGAATACTTCCCCTCAGTAATCAATCTCCATCACACAATATGCCAGGGTTCTTACACACACAATTGTGAACTCAAGAAATTGTGAACTAATCATCGGATTTTAGTCTAATCACCTCTTTTGCTCTTTATTTATATCCTACCTCCTCACCCTTTTTTTCAATATTTTGAGGAAATGTATAATCTCATGCCATGTGGTCAAGCAATCACGCTTCGCTCGTTACAACTTAATGTTCAATTTGACTGCTTCAGCATCTGACTGAGCCCCCTATCCTTCTCTACCTGCCTGCCATTACTCTTAGAGTTAATACCCTTTTCTAATTACAATGTCCTTTGGGATATCATAATTATAATTTCAAAATTAAATCATCACTCGATTGGCACGCGATGAAAAGGAATGATGCAGATGTGCCAAAGATGAAGTGTACACAGTTTGAATTATTATTAGTGTTACTGATGTTATAGACATATGTAAAAATAACCCAAACAGACATATTAAAAGTACATTATTCAAAACATATGGTTTAATAAGTATATTTGGAAAGTCTTTATAGGGGCTGTCTTTGAGTATAATGGTCAATTGTTGATATCGCGCTATACTGAGTATTTGTTAATTTGGAACTTCCAAAATGATATGTTCTTATTACAGACATGTTCCTGTTACAGGCTTTGGTTTTTCCATTTATATTTTCGAGGTTGGACGTTAGCACGTGGTGCGGATCAATTGGTGTCACCTCGTTAGTCACTATGTGTTACACCTGTGCTGGTTTGTCATCTCGTTAGTGGGAAGATGTTTCACCTGTGCTGGCCCAGGTTATATTTAAGAGTGGCTGGCTCAGTGCTCTTGAGAGATGTGGCGGGTTAACACCTTTAGTTGGTGCTCCCTATTTGGTGCTCCCTATTTTCTAGAAAAACATTCCTTTGTCTGATCTTCCCTATTTTCATTTTGCTCCACTTTTTGGTTTGCTTCCTGTCTAAGTTTGGCATGGGTTTTTATTTTGTTTGCCTTTTAGTGGGCAAATGTAGTTTGTGCTCATGGTGGATGTCTTTTAGGACCCAGTTGTTGCTAGTCAACGTTCAGTGGACACCCCCATGAGTATCTTTCAGAACCCCTCCTAAAACCCCACTTGTTTTGGTTGTTGTCAGTGACTCTTTGTTAGTTCCCTTTTCTGTTTGAGTGACATTTTTGGTTTTCTTGCTGGGGAACACAACAGTTCAGTTGGACTTATCCCAAGATAAATTTGATTATACAATTATCCTGTAACTATTACAATATGTGTTTCAGTCTGGGGTTGTTTTGCCTCGTTAAAATTTATTTACAAACCTTATTTTTTCCCCTTGGGGACGGCACTGTAGTATTGGGCGGATGGAAGAATGCCTGAGGGAGGTTGGAAGAAATGTGAACAGTTCACATGTAGTGGTTAGCAGTATTGGACACATTAAAATGGGCTCTTATAAGGCCAGAGCAAGGAGTACTTCAATATTTCAATATCTCAATATATCGTTCTAGCTAGATGAGTAATGGACATGGATTTGGCCTCAAAAACAGTATCAAACAGTTCTGTTGTGCACTTAAACACTCTTGCACGCAGTTCCTTGAAAATCCACTTGATGAAACCATGGTTGCAGAATTCACTCGGACTTCTCCATCTGCCCATTCACTGCCCATAGCCCAGTGACTGGTTCCGTGGAGTGCATTGAGCCTCTGGCAGATCTGATAACAGAATGGACCTGGACTGGGTTCACGTTATGATAATAAACAGGGGTTGGAACCGAAGTTATTTTCCAAATGTTTTTGTTCTGAACAGAACCATTATTTTATTTTGTTCCACTTTTCTGACCAGCAAAAATTTCTGAACCCATTTAAATCCCAAAAAGTTATGGTTTTATATTGTTCCTTTTTAAGTCTGAAATATATATATTTTTACAATTAGTTCAGCATGAAATTACTTCACCACTAGATGCTGTCAACAGGTCAATCAAACTCAACCAAAACAGTGGAATTGCCATAGAAATGTTATGGGGGGAAAATCCCAACTCTCATTGCTCTGTAGAAAAATTTGTCTACATTTAGGCTATTGTTTATATGTGTATTTCATACTTTGTTGAGGTAAAAATGGGAGTATAATGCTTGTATGAATGTCAACCCCAACATGATGTTCATGTCATTGTCACCAATCAAATACATTACAGTTAAAAAAGAACTGACTACCAACACTGATTTCTGTATGCTAAACCAGTTTATACTGTATGAACTGGAGTTAGCATTTAGCAGTCACTTCTAAAACCTGAAAAGGGATACCTTCTAAATGTTCTGCAGCGATAAAAACAGACATAAATCCAAATCAGACTTAAGTAACCACTTTTTGGCGCTAATTTCAGAATCACTATTGTAATGTCAGTAGGCTACTAGACTATGCTTCGGTTGGGAAGGGCAGGTTGCCTACATGCGCGCGCACACACTCTGACTGGCAAAGATTTTCAGCTGGCAGGCGGACAGACATTGGAATACATTTCTGAGTGACTAGGGCTGTTGGGTAGACCGTATTACCACCACACCAGGGTCATGAGTCATGAAAGCAATCAAATTTCACATGACCGTTTAATCAAGATAATTAGGCTTCTCCAAGCTCTGATGCTGCTGATGGTCATTAATATCCTACCAAACTTGCTAACTGCCAGGTACTCAGCACTCAATTGTCCGTCTAATCACTCTGACACCAATGCAAATGTCATCAAAAATCGAATCAAACACTTAATGAGAGCCCATGACCTCATGTTGCGCAACATTTCTATAGGCTCTGCAATTACGAGAGAAAACAGAGTGATGGCCTCTTAAAAAGAGGATCCCATCAGCTTTCTATAGGCTAGGCCTAATATATTTATTTCTCAAATTTTCCTAACATTAAGCACATTGCTTATCTTTAAGATAGGAGTATAGCCTTCCTGGCTGGCATGAAAATGAACCACTGGAAAAGCGTCCTCCAGTCGCTATTTAAGTGCAGAGATGACATATTTTTCCGCCCTGTTTCAAGACAAGTGCATGATAATGGTCCATTCTAAATCAAAATGAATTTCACACATGTTATTTAGTATATGTAAAGGCAATATTAAATCAAGAATAGTCACTTTTGATAATGGTGTTTTCATGCTATGGAACATTTGTGCTTATAGCCTACTGCTTTGTATGCATTGCTGCGCTTATAATGTGAATAGCCTAATAGTTTATAAACATTTTAAGCTTAACGTTCTGGTCTGTTGAGTCAGCCTCGTTGCATAAAAAAGTTTGTTTGATGCTAGTGGTTGTATTAATTTGGGATCTATCGCATCCCACAACTGTCCCAGACAATGTTTGGAATATTTATCTTTTTGACAGAATAGGTCAACTTTGTACTATGAGGGATAGTAGATTGACATAGGCTAGTGCTTTTGCTGTTCGTTAGGTTTACTCATCTTGTTGGCTGACGAAAAGTAGATGTGGACAGTTCTTCCAATATCTTCAATATGCACCTCGGGAATTGAATAAGGACACGCAGTTGCGTCTCCGATGTGTCTGTTTTCACTTGTAGCCTGTGAGAAAGACTCACTTGAATCACTTGATGGAGAGCCATGTGAGTGAGATGAGGGGAGCAGGCAGGCATTTTTTTAGGGTGCATTATGTCATGACCTCTGCCGATGTCGGTTCCTCTCCTTGTTCGGCGGTCGACGTCACCGGTCTTCTAGCCATCGCCGATCCATTTTCCATTTGTTTTGTCTTGTTTTCCCACACCTGGTTTTCATTCCCCTCATTACGTGTTGTGTATTTAACCATCTGTTCCCCCCCCATGTCTTTGTGTGGTATTGTTTGTTGTAAGTGCTTGTGCACATGTTGACTGGTGCGTGTTGGGTTTTGTACCCATGTTGTTATTTTCTTGATGCCGTTGGTTTTGGAAATGAACTGCTCCGGCTATTACCTAGTTCTGCTCTCCTACGTCTGACTTCCCTGCCACCAGTTACGCACCCCCTTACAATGCCGTCGGGACATTAGAGGCATTATCAAGTGCTTCTTAAATTGTGAATGAGAGTCTGACGAACTATGTATAGCCTGCGCACATTTTTTATTAATTAATTAATGCCTTTCAAATAACTTTTGTTCAAATCACCATGCAGCCTTACTGTCACACCCTGACCATAGTAAGCTGTTAATTCTCTGTGTTGGTTGGGGCGTGATAGTGACTTGGGTGGGTCATCTAGGTGTTTTGTATTTCTATGGTGGCCTGATATGGTTCCCAATCAGTCAGCTGTTTATCGTTGTCTCTGATAGGGGATCATATTTAGGTAGCCATTTTCCCATGGTTATTCGTAGGATCTTGTCTACGAATAGTTGCCTGTGTGCACCCGTAGCTTCACATTTCGCTTGTGCTTGTTTGTTTTTTTTTGCTGAGTTTCGGTTTATTAAAAATATGTGGAACTCTACTCACACTGCGCCTTGGTCTACTCATTACAATGAGCGTGACAGAAGATCCCACCACCAACGGACCAAGCAGCGGACCAAGGAGGACTGGACCTGGGAGGAAATCCTGGAGGGAGCAGGACCCTGGACAAGGGCTGGGGAGTATCGCCGTCCGAAGGATAGGAGGAGTTAGCTTAACAAAGTAAGCACGAGAGGCAGCCCCAAAACATTTTTTGGGAGGGGCACACGGGGAGATTTGGCAGAGTCAGGGTTCAGACCTGAGCCAACTCCCCGTGCTTACCGTGGGGAGCTTGTGAACTGTCAGGCACCGTGTTATGCGGTGATGCGCATAGCCCGGTGCGCTCTGTTCCAGCTTCCCGCAATTGCCGTGCTAGAGTGGGCATTCAGCCAGGATGGATTGTGCCAGCTCACTGCTCCTGGTGTCCAGTACGTCTCCTCGGTCCAGCATACCCTGCAACGGTTCTGCGCACAGTGTCGCCAGTGCGCCTTCACAGCCCAGTGCATCCTGTGCCAGCTTCCCGCATTTGCCGGGCTGGAGTGAGCATCCAGTCAGGAAGAGTTGTGCCAGCTCTGCAATCTAGACCTCCAGTGCACCTCCACAGTCCAGTACGTCCTGTGCCTCCTCCCCGCACTCGCCCTGAGGTGCGTGTCACCAGCCCGGTACCACCAGTCCCGGCACCACACATTAGGCCTCCAGTGCGCTTCCACAGTCCAGAGCTTCCGACTACAGTTCCCTGTCCGGAGCTTCCGGCGACAGTTCCCTGTCCGGAGCTTCCGGCGACAGTTCCCAGTCCGGAGCTTCCGGCGACAGGTCCCAGTCCGGAACCTCCAACGACGGTCCACGGTCCGGGACCTCCAACGACGGTCCACGGTCCGGGACCTCCAACGACGGTCCACGGTCCGGGACCTCCAACGACGGTCCACGGTCTGGAACCTCCAACGACGGTCCGCAACCTCCAGAGATGGTTTGCGGTCCGGAACCTCCAACGACGGTCCGCACCCCCCGGCGACGGTCGGCGGTCTGGAACCCCCGGCGACGGTCGGCGGTCTCCGGACATGTCCTTTTCTAAATCCAAGATTACCAAAATAATTCAATTAAGTTGTTAGAGTTTGTTCCCATAAAAGGTAAATCCATAAAGATTACAACACATGAAGTGTTTGTGCCCTCAGGCCCCTACTTTCCTACCATATATCTACAACACAGACGTTTGGAACCACCAAGACTCTTCCTAGAGCTGGACACCCTGCCAAACTGAGCAATCGGGGGAGAAGGGCCTTGGTCAGGGAGGTGACCAAGAACCTGATGGTCATGCTGACAGAGCTCTAGAGTTCCTCTGTGGAGATGGGAGAACATTCCAGATGGTCAACCATCTCTGCACTACTCCACCAATCAGGCCTTCATGGTAGAGTGGCCAGACGGAAGCCAATCCTCAGTAAAAAAGTACATGACAGCCCGTTTGGAGTTTTCCAACAGGTACCTAAAGACTCTCAAACCATGAGAAACAAGATTCTCTGGTCTGATGAAACCAGGATTGAACTCTTTGGCCTGAATGCCAAGTGTCACGTCTGGAAGAAAACAAGCTGTGGGGATGTTTTTCAGAGGCAAGGACTGGGAGACTAGTCAGGATCGAGGCAAATATGAACGGAGCAAAGTACAGGGAGATCCTTAATGAAAACCTGCTCCAGAGCCCCCCGGTCCTCAGACTGGGGTGACAGTTCACCTTCCAACAGGACAACAACCCTAAGCACACAGCCAAGACAACACAGGAGTGGCTTCGGGACAATTCTCTGAATGTCCTTGAGTGGTCCAGCCAGAGCCCGCACTTGAACCCGATCGAACATTAACATTCCCCATATAACCTGACAGATCTTGATAGGATCTGCAGAGAGGAATGGGAGAAACTCCACAAATACTGGTGTGCCAAGGTTGTAGTGTCATACCCAATACTCAAGGCTGTAATCACTGCCAAAGGTGCTTCAAAATCAAATCAAATCAAATGTGTATATATAGCCCTTCGTACATCAGCTGATATCTCAAAGTGCTGTACAGAAACCCAGCCTAAAACCCCAAACAGCAAGCAATGCAGGTGTTGAAGCACGTTGGCTAGGAAAAACTCCCTAGAAAGGCCAAAACCTAGAGAGGAACAAGGCTATGAGGGGTGGCCAGTCCTCTTCTGGCTGTGCCAGGTGGAGATTATAACAGAACATGGCCAAGATGTTCAAATGTTCATAAATGACCAACATGGTCAAATAATAGGTCTGGGACAGGTAGCACGTCCGGTGAACAGGTCAGGATTCCATAGCCGCAGGCAGAACAGTTGAAACTGGAGCAGCAGCACGGCCAGGTGGACTGGGGACAGCAAGGAGTCATCATGCCAGGTAGTCCTGAGGCATGGTCCTAGGGCTCAGGTCCTCCGAGAGAGAGAAAGAGAGAATTAGAGAGAGCATACTTAAATTCACACAGGACACCAGATAAGACAGGAGAAGTACTCCAGATATAACAAACTGACACTAGCCCCCCCGACACAAACTATTGCAGCATAAACACTGGCGGTTGAGACAGGAGGGGTCAGGAGACACTGTGGCCCCATCCGATGATACCCCCGGACAGGACCAAACAGGAAGGATATAACCCCACCCACTTTGCCAAAGCACAGCCCCCACACCACTAGAGGGATACTTCAACCACCAACTTACCATCCTGAGACAAGGCCGAGTATAACCCACAAAGATCTCCGCCATGGCACAACCCAACGGGGGCCGCCAACCCAGACAGGAAGATCACATCAGTGACTCAACCCACTCAAGTGACGCACCCCTCCTAGAGACGGCACGAAAGAGCACCAGTAAGCCAGTGACTCAGCCCCTGTAATAGGGTTAGATGCAGAGAATCCCAGTGGAAAGAAGGGAACCGGCCAGGTAGAGACAGCAAGGGCAGTTTGTTGCTCCACAGCCTTTCCGTTCACCTTCACACTCCTGGACCAGACTACATTCAATCATATGACCCACTGAAGAGATGAGTCTTCAGTAAAGACTTAAGGGTTGAGACCGAGTTTGCGTCTCTCACATGAGTAGGCAGACCATTCCATAAAAATGGAGCTCTATAGGAGAAAGCCTTGCCTCCAGCTGTTTGCTTAGAAATTCTAGGGACAATTAGGAGGCCTGCGTCTTGTGACCGTAGCGTATGTGTAGGTATGTACGGCAGGACCAAATCAGAGAGATAGGTAAGAGCAAGCCCATGTAATGCTTTATAGGTCAGCAGTAAAACCTTGAAATCAGCCCTTGCCTTGACAGGAAGCCAGTGTAGGGAGGCTAGCACTGGAGTAATATGATCAAGTTTTGGGGTTCTAGTCAGGATTCTAGCAGACGTATTTAGCACTAACTGAAGTTTATTTAGTGCTTTATCCGGGTACCCGGAAAGTAGAGCATTGCAGTAGTCTAAACTAGAAGTAACAAAAGCATGGATACATTTTTCTGCATCATTTTTGGACAGAAAGTTTCTGATTTTTGCAATGTTACGTAGATGGAAAAAAGCTATCCTTGAAACAGTCTTGATATGTTCGTCAAAAGAGAGATCAGGGTAAAGAGTAACGCCGAGGTCCTTCACAGTTTTATTTGAGACGACTGTACAACCATTAAGATTAATTGTCAGATTCAACAGAAGATCTCTTTGTTTCTTGGGACCTAGAACAAGCATCTCTGTTTAAAAGTAGAAAGTTTGCAGCCATCCACTTCCTTATGTCTGAAACACAGGCTTCTAGCGAGGGCAATTTTGGGGCTTCACCATGTTTTATTGAAATGTACAGCTGTGTGTCATCCGCATAGCAGTGAAAGTTAACATTATGTTTTCGAATTACATCCCCAAGAGGTAAAATATATAGTGAAAACAATAGTGGTTCTAAAACGGAACCTTGAGGAACACTGACATTTACAGTTGATTTGTCAGAGGACAAACCATTCACAGAGACAAACTGATATCTTTCCGACAGATAAGATCTAAACCAGGCCAGAACTTGTCCGTGTAGACCAATTTGGGTTTCCAACAAAGTACTGAGTAAAGGGTTTGATGTTTTTAATACCATTCCACTCATTCTGCTCCAGGCATTACCATGAGCTAGTCCTCCCCAATCAATTAAGGTGTCACCAACCTCCTGTGATGCATGTTTTTTTTTTCACACACACCAATTCTTACCCCAAATACCCCTTACTTAAAGTGACTGGTGTAATTTTGACCAATCAATAGAATTTTAACTCTGTGGCACATCATTCATGCCATGGTATTGCCATGTGGTCTCCCAATTTTAAATTGCCGGATGGTGAAGTCGATGTGGTTGTTGTTCATATACCGGAAAAGATGAGCTATCTTGCAATTCCATAAACAATTTCCCCTTAGGTTTACATGCATAACATTTAATTCTATAGCACATGTGGAGATGTTACAAGCTAGCTAAGCAAACCTAATCATTTCAATTAAATGAATGGCTCAAGCTTCCTCTTTAGTAATTAATTTAAAAAATGTCTAACAGAGGCAGAAACACATAGGCTACTTCTGTATGATTTGAGGATAAAACTGCATCTTGGGTGGTGATTGGTGAAACTATGTCTCACGGAGGCGTAATATACTATTCATCAGCTAACACTTAAACTTTACACATGTTAAGGTTTTGGAATAAGTCCTATCAACTTTGAACATGTCTTAAATCTCCTCAATGCTGACATATTAATTTCCTCGCCATAAATCATCCCCCGATGGCTACCGCGCTGTGGAATCATCATGCATGAGGTGTCAGCCTAGTCGAATACATGCTGCCTGTATTACACTTGATCTCTGACAAGGTCACACCAACTGCTCACTATCAGATAATAAGGGCTGCCAAATAGGTTTTACATTGTGCTGCTGATATATGGGATGGATTCACACTAGCCCACTACACTGGGTGCTGGTGGTGTGGAGAAGAGGTGTGATGACTGAGATAAAGGAGTTGGTGGTCGTTGAGGCTAACTGTAGCTAATGAGAAATAGTGGACAACCATTGGGAAAGAAGGGATTGATAAAACGTGGTAAGGCCGTAGTCAGCAGGTCACAAAAATGTAACCCGGAGGGTTTACCTTAAATTGTCTGATGCTTTAACATTGCTAGACACACATATGCGCGCACACACACACGCTAGCTGGATTCCCCAGCCCCACACCCAACACCAAAGTTACTTGGGGTAGCAAAGGCTGTTTCGCCTTTTTAATCTCAGTATCCTCAAACACAGCGGCTCCCGAGAGCCTGTGTAATAAAGTCGAATTGCAGACTCTGGCTTGACTAATCTCTCTGTACCCACTCCACTCCACCCTCCCTGCTAATTGTTATTAGGGGAGCTATGCCAGCCTGAAGGCAGAATCGAACTCTCTCCTTTTATCTAAGATGTTTTTCAATCAGAGGTGAGGAGAAGGTCAGGGTGGGATGCCGATGATAACCTGAGAGGCTGTTTCCGTTCCTATTGGGAAGGAGGGAATTAGTTCCATGGATTTGGCAACGGGAACCGGCAAAACAAGCAAAATAACCCCCCAGTGTGGCTCTTAACAGAACTGTTTGTACGTTTCTCAGAAGTTGTGGTGAGAAAGTCGGGATGTCAGTGAGGCTCTGCCGTCTTTTTAAGTCACAATTATTGACTTCCTCAATTGATTGGTTGTTTTCTTCTCACTCCTACTGTACTAAGTTGTTTTGAGCATTTGTAATGAGTTGTATGGTCAAGGTTTAAACAAGGAGAATTGAGAGC
The DNA here is from genome assembly GCF_045791955.1 of Oncorhynchus clarkii lewisi. Lineage (NCBI taxonomy): Eukaryota > Metazoa > Chordata > Actinopteri > Salmoniformes > Salmonidae > Oncorhynchus > Oncorhynchus clarkii. The sequence goes on along the minus strand of NC_092158.1, from coordinate 65,996,188 downwards.
TGCACTCAAGTGAACTGTTTTCCTCTACAAGCATCCCCATGACAATTTAGCATAATTAGTAAGTAAATCATGTAATTTGTGTAGCTTTACAAAGTTTGAAAAAGCTTCCTGGACTCAAGTTGCTTTCTTTCGTTTGCTTGAGTGCACAAAACTATATTGTTCTGACTCCCCAATTAAAATATGTTTTTGACAAGATTATGATACATTAAAAGGTAAGAAATGTCTGCCAACCTGCTCTCTGTGAGAGATCCATAATAGGATGGTGCTGTACAATGTTGTTCGCATCAGTTCACCCTTTCAGGAAAATCAGTGAGTCAAAATTGCTTTGCATCCAATTATATGTTTCTGAGAGAGGTTCAGAAAGGTTGATAATGGACGACAAGCATACGCAATATTTCCATTTCCTTTCCATTTCTTGGAAATATGATTTATTACATTGAAAATGAATAATTCAAGGGATAAGGGAGGAGTGGATGATAGAGTTTAACATCTTTAACATCATTCATCGATCTTCCGCAACCATCCAACCGACCTTGCGCAATTATGCCTTGAGGTTATAGTATACAGTATCTTCTGACATTGTGCTTGAGACAGTCGTATATGAGTGCTGTCGCCAAACGATATGAGTGCTGTCTCAGCCATTGGTACTTTAGCATGTTTTGTTACTTGGCTGGTTGACAACCAAGATGGCTAAATGTATAATTCCCTGTGACTTTTACACTGAAGAAATGCATGATTTTGTTTGATATCCAAAATGGATGATGACTGCTTCCCTTCAGTGAATTGAATGGTTGATGAGGGGAAAATAAGATGCTTCAGCCCATCCAACATTATGTAGGTGAAAAGTTTTATCCGATTGTAAAATGGTTGGTGAAAACAATGCTGGAAATGTTCTGAGGTGAGTTTCCCAAAAGCTATTTGGCGCATAATCTCTCTCAACAATGCAGCTGCACAGCCGCAAGAGTGTAACAAAAATGGCAAGACAATCGTAAATGAACAAAATGATTTAAATGGGGCACTGCACTGGTCTGGGTCTTTGAGAGAAACAAAGTACCACATTAGCAACAAAGATTTTAGGAAACTCAAACTAGTTTTGGACCAGCTCGTTTAATACCATATGATCGGTTGGGGGTAAATAGTGTGCACATACAGGTATCTGCCAAAATAATGGAAACAATTGAGTAAATTAGAGTTCTGGCAGCTCTCATGGTGTGGGGTGCATTTTCCTGGCATGGTTTAGGTCCTCTCATCCCCTTAAGAGGGAAAGCTAAATGGCAATAAATACACAGCCATTCTGAGCGATCACCTTCAACCCAAGGTGAATAATTTCTATCCAGATAGGAGTGGTCTCTTCCAGAATGACAAATCATTCAGTGGTCACTGAATGATTTGGTGAGCTTGAAAACTATGTAAACCATATGCCGTGGCCGTCTCAGTTACCAGCTCTCAACCCAATTGAATAATCTGGAGTGGCGCCTGAGAATTTCTTGAGGAAGAATGGTGTCGTATTCCCCCAGTAGAGTTCCAGACAATTGTAGACTCGATACCAGGGGACATTGAAGCTTTTCTGATGGCTCGTGGTGGCCCAATGCTCTATTAAGACACTATGTTGTTTCCTTTATTTTGGCAGCTACCTATGGCAGCTACCTATGGCAGCTAGCTATGTCAAATGTGATTATATTTCTTAACTGACCATTTGTCACGGCTCTAGTCGTAATGAGGATCGGACCAAAGCGCAGCGGGCTAAGTGTAAATTATTTTATTAGATCACAAAACACTTGAACAAAATAAACAAGAGGGAAAACCGAAACAGTTCTGTAAGGTGCATAAACTATACAGAAAATAACTACCCACAAAACACGTGGGAAAAGGGCTGCCTAAGTATGATTCCCAATCAGAGACAACGATAGACAGCTGTCCCTGATTGAGAACCATACCCGGCCAAAACATAGAAATAAAGAAACTAGAATGCCCACCCTAGTCACACCCTGGCCTAACCAAAATAGAGAATAAAAACCTCTCTATGGCAAGGGTGTGACACCATTTCAATTACTTTATAAATAGGCTTTCTTTGAATATCCTACAAAACTCTCACTTGTCTTCTTTTATGAAAGAATAATGGATAAATATAATCATTTGACCTCATCCAGGCCCTAAGGCAAGGAGGCAGATGAGGACAAAGGCAAGAAAACTTCTATAGACAGTTGACCTGGCCCATGGCCGCAGGAAGATATTTTGGGGTGGGGGTGCTGTCGACAGGGGGATCATTTTTGTTGGGGCGTTCACGTGTGTACAGTTTCCAGCTTTTGAAGCAAGCTTGGAGAGAGATTTGCTATGTGAATTTCATGGTGAAATGTGGAAAAATTCTATTTGATCCTGGAGCATTTAATTTTCAATGGTTATTTGTATGACTTATTGAAAACTGTCTATGAATGGCTGCAATAATACATAGCCTCATATCATTCATTTTCAAAGACCAAAGTAGGCATATCAGATTTGAAGTGTATGATTATACTGACAAAATTGGGAATAAGTGGAATAATAAAATACGTTTGGAGAGAAGCAGAGTAAATACCCTATATTTTAGGGTAAGGCCCGGGTTTGATCCTGGGCTGTATCACAGCCATCCGTGACTGGGAGACACACAAGGCGGTGCACAATTGGCCCAGCGTCGTCTGGGTGAGGGGAGGGTTTGTCCTTGTGCTCTAGTGACTTGGTGGGTCGGGCACTTGCAAGCTGACTTCGGTCATCAGTTGTACGGTGTTTCCTCTGACACATTGGTGCGGCTGGCTTCCGGGTTAAGCGAGCAGTGTGTCAAGAAGCAGTGTGGCTTGGCAGGGTTGTGTTTTGGAGGACGCATGCTTCTCGACCTTCACCTCTCCCGAGTCTGTATGGGAGTTGGAGCAATGGGACTAAACTGTAGCTATCAATTTGGATATCACAAAAAACGGGTAAAAGTTCAAAAAAATAAAAGATTAATAATTAATTAATAATCAGACTAAATGAAGTAAATAGATAAAATCTTGTAAAGACCAGATGACATAAATCCATTCATAGTCCCCCACCTCTAGAATGAAACTTTTCTGACGAAATTAATTCCACAGGTACAAATAAGGTCACGCTAAAAAACATGATGTAGGTCTGTCTGCTGCCTTTTCGTTGTCACAGCCTAAATGCCAATCACCAAACGAGGGGCTAATGCAAGTGTGGAATAAATCGACTTTAGTACATGCTGTCAATTGGCTGCATTCTGCAATAGGGATGGGAGTAACAGCAAACTCATTTTGTTGAACATTCTCTCCCCATTCAGTGCCACTGATCATTTCATTAAAACATGCATCCAATCCCCTTGATCCCTTACATAACTAGACCAATCATATGCTTCAATGTGCTGCGGTTCACAGTTCTGTGGCAAAACAGGACAATGATACAGGTTCTGCTCGTGATGTCAAATTGCAGGCGCAGATGCTCCGATTTCTAAACGATTTGGAGCACAGTTGAAAATTTAACTATACAATGGATTAGTTAGAAAAATGTAAGTTATTTTACTTTTCAATTAGTGAAATATAAAAGGTGTGCTGTAAGAGCTTGAAACGAGAGTCAAATGCGTGTGTCTCAGGGCCAATGTGTGAGAGTTGGCAGTTCTGAGTTTCACATGTGGAATCGCTGTTTTGACGTCAAGCTTAAATTTCACACGTGAAACCATATTTCACATGTATTACATTTAGAGTTTACATGTTAACACCACCTTTTCACGTGAGGAGAAAACAACATGTTTTCACCTCACATGTGAATTGTAGTTTCACATGTGAGAATCTTGTCCATCTTTGGTTGTTACCCTAGTCTTTGCTTTCACTGACTTTTTCCCAGTTGTAAGTTTTGGCACATTCATTCCAGCAACATAGCACCCTGCATCCTACTGCTGGTTTGCCTCTGAAGCTAATTAGGGTTGGTCCTTGGATGGGAGACCAGATGTAGCTGGAAGTGGTGGGGAATTTGTCTTTGCACAGGTGATACAACTGTGTGGAGGGAAAGCCGTCATGGTAATAATATGACAGAGCTATTTATTCTGTGTGAGAGCGAGCCCATTGGAATAGGTGTCCACTGGTCAACTCATCACTTTAGTAATGGAATTATCTCACCGTACAAAGATAAGGGATTCTTAACTATATTTTATCCACTTTAATAATTTACCATTTTCTTGCTCATTATCATTGCTATTCACCATTTTTCTCCCTCGTACTTGCCCTTCCCTGCTGTAAGTGATACATTGTTTACTAAGGCTTTATATCAATAGCAGATCACACAAAAAATCAACTTAGAATTGTGGACTGATTTCATAAACGGATTTGAAATCCTCTCTCAAACACAGTTTAAAGAAAAATGATTGTGCACATGTTTTAAGATGACATTTGTGGTGAATCAATTACTTCAGTGTATTAAGGTTTCTAAACAGCCTATCATGCTATAATATCGGGTTACTACAGGAAACTGCCAGAATAAAGGAAACACCAACATAGTGTCTTAATTGGACCTTGGGCCACCAGGAGCCGCCAGAACATAGATTCTACAAGTGTCTGGAACTCTATTGGAGGGATACGACACCATTCTTCCATGAGAAATTCTATAATTTGTTTTTTTGTTGATGGTGGGGGAAACGCTGTTTCGGGCGCCACCCAGAATCTCTCATAAGTGTTTAATTGGGTTGAGATCTGGTGACAGAGACACATCGACACTGCAACTCAATGTCACGTTTCAGGTATTGATGGGGACAGATGCCTATTGACTTGTTTATCTCTGCATCGGGTTCTCTTCCTGGTCCGTTGCTATTTACCCGGACCTATTGTCCTGCTGCATCAGATAAGCTTCTCCAGGCTCGCTGTTTCTTGGAGTCACACGATGACATGTTGTGTGGTCCTCCCACTACGACTCGTGAAAGCATGCAGTTGATTAGGCTACAGACAACTTCACAGGGTGGTGAAAGTGAAAGATGATGAGCTTGATGCTCCTTTCCAATAAATATTGAGGGGCTTATTCTGGTGACCGGATGGTCAAGACAATTTGATGGAAAATGGGAAAATGCACGTTTGAATATTTGCATAAATCTGTTGCCAATTGGATGGAAACTTAGCTAGTGATCTTTGCCCATGTCAATAACGGAGGATGGAGTAATGTAAATGCAAATGGTTTATGTTTGTGTGTTCAGACTCTTAGTATTTACTGTCATGAGACTGTTGATGATATGTGGGTGGTTTCTGGACACACATACAGAATTTACAGCCAGGTATAATCGGAGTATTGAGCTGCTGGCAGAATTCCACATGAGCAGGGCAGTCAGATTGAGGTGTCTAAACCATTTGTTGGCCCTATTTATTGATTCATGTTGACCTATTGATCTATGCTGGATTAACGTTAAGGTCAATCTTATGTATTATGACAGGAGCCCACCTATCAGGATGGCGGTCGACGTCGCCAGTCTTCTAGCCATCATCAATCTATTTTCCATTTGTTTTGTCTGCTTTTCGCACTCACCTGGTTTCAATTCCCTAATTACATGTTTTATATGTTCCCTCTGTTTCCCCCATGTTCTTGTCGGGAATTGTTTATTTGTAAGTACGTGTGCTTTATGTACTGCTGCGATACGGGTTTCATGCCCATGTGTTTTGTTATTTTTGTATACCGGTAGTTATGTACATTAAATGCCTACGGCTATTTACCAAGTTCTGCTCTCCTGCGTTTGACTTCATGCCACCAGTTATGCACCCCTTGACAGTGTCCTGTAAAGTTGAGTTTTTGCATCTTTTACTTTAGGATGAAAATACATTTTTTTTGTTATGAATAATATATTTCACAGCAGTTTAGGTGGTACTATGATTCTCTACACAATAACTGATTGTTTTGTCACAAACTGATATTAGGTGACCTATTAGAATTTCAGTTACCAGAAAATGGCAGCACAAGTTCTGCATAATGTATCTTTAAGACTGCAGAACTAGCAATGTACAAGCTTAAACTTAAATCAAACAACACCATTAACTGGCATGGCAATCCATCTAATCAGAGGCTAAAAAGAAAAAAAAGCCATGCCTCCAAGTCTTCTAATAGGCCTCTACAATATATTTTGTCAAAATACTTTTTTAATTGTACTTGACAGATACCAAAAACAGTAACATGCATTTAAATGACAACAACAAAAAATACTACAAACATGATACATTATCGGTCATGTAGTGAATCCATGTCTTTCATGTGCATAATATGACAAATAAACAAGCGAACTTGATGCGAGAATTGCAACCAACATCCAACGGGAAGTTCTTAACGTGTACTAGGTCATTCCATGAAATGAGTGGCCTGTTTTTGAAATGAAGTGCCCTTAAGTATAGATCACATGGAGAACTCAATACATTTGATTTTCAATATGAATAAAGACTTGCTTAAGTGACAATTCAGCAATTTGACATGTCCTTCTGTGCACGTTGTGACTTCTAGGAAGATTTTAAAACACTAACCCCCCAAAATACTCCCAAGTTCTCAACATTGTAAAGCCCTAGTTATGTTCTTGCTTTGACAGTTATTTCTGAAGATTATTAATTATTTCATGCGAAATAGTGATTTATGTCTGTCCCTCATTTTAAGGTCAACCCTGTTTGAACTGAACTTTCATTTTAAATATGGTGATACTAATCATTTTCAAATATGTATTTCAAAATAAACATTGAACATCTAGTAGTTAAAACAGTGTAAATCCAGGTGAGCTGGTTTTACTCTTTTTGGCTATTTTCTGGTGTTTTGTGGTAAACTGAGCGTGTTGAGCATAACATGTTTAGACAAGTTAGAAATGTTTTAACAATTCACGTTTTTTGTGAATCTTGCATTCAATTGCCCATCCTTGTTGCACAAAACAAGCTCCTATTCCCACTGTCACAAGGGGATTAATGGTTGATTTAACTAGTAATTACCAGACGGAGGGCCATCTACACCATAGCCAAATACATTAAACTCAGTTATTCACAATTCCTGACATTTAATCCTTGTAAAAATTCAGTGTCTTAGGCCAGTTAGGATTACAACTTTATTTTAAGAATGTGGAATGTTAGAATAATAGTAGAGAGAATTATTTATTTAAGCTTGTATTTCTTTCATCACATTCCCAGCGGCAAAGACGTTTACATACACACAATAAATATTTGGTAGCATTGCCTTTAAATTGTTTAACTTGGGTCAAACGCTTCAGGTAGCCTTCCACAAGCTTCCCACAATAAGTTGGGTGAATTTTGGCCCATTCCTCCTGACAGAGCTGGTGTCACTGAGTCAAGTTTGTTGGCCTCCTTGCTCGCACAAGCTTTTTCAGTTCTTCCCACAAATGTTCCATTGGACACAGGTCAGGGCTTTGTGATGACCACTCCAATACCTTTACTTTGTTGTCCTTAAGCCATTTTCCACAACTTTGGAAGTATGCTTGGGGTCATTGTCCATTTGGAAGATCCATTTGCGACCAACTCTAACTGATGTCTTGAGACGTTGCTTGAATATATCCACATAATTTTCCTGCCCCTTGATGCCATCTATTTTGTGAAGTGCACCAGTCCCTTCTGCAGCAAAGCACCCCACAACATGATGCTCCCATCCCCGTGCTTCATGGTTGGGATGGTGTTCTTCAGCTTGCAAGCCTCTCCCTTTTTCCTCCAAGTATAACGATGGTCATTATGGCTAAACAGTTCTATTTTTGTTTCATCAGAGGACCAGAGGACATTTCTTAAAAAAGTATGATCTTTGTCCCCATGTGCAGTTGCAAACCGTAGTGTGGCATTTTTATGGTGGTTTTGGAGCAGTGGCTTCTTCCTTGCTGACCGGCCTTTCAGGTTATGTCGATATCGGGCTCGTTTTACTGTGGATATAGATACGTTTGTACCTGTTTCCTCCAGCATCTTCACAAGGTCCTTTGCTGTTGTACTGGGATTGATTTGCACTTTTTGCACCAAAATACATTCATCTCTAGGAGACAGAATGCGTCTCCTTCCTGAGCGGTATGACGGCTGCGTGGTCCCATGGTGTTTATACCTGCGTACTATTGTTTGTACAGATCAACGTGGTACCTTCAGGCGTTTGGAAATTGCTCCCAAGGATGAACCAGACTTGTGGAGGTCCACATTTTTTTTCTGAGGTCTTGGCTGATGTCTTTTGACTTTCCCATGATGTCAAGCAAAGAGGCACTGAGTTTGAAGGTAGGCCTAGAAATACATCCACAGGTACACCTACAATTGACTCACGTGACGTCAATTAGCCTATCAGAAGCTTCTAAAGCCATGACATATTCTGGAATTTTCCAAGCTGTTTAAAGGCACAGTCAACTGAGTACATGTAAACTTCTGACCCACTGGAATTGTGATACAGTGAATTATAAGTGAAGTAATCTGTCTGTAAACAATTGTTGGTAAAATTACTTGTGTCATGCACAAAGTAGATGTCCTAACGGACTTGCCAAGACTATAGTTTAGCAAGATATTAAAACTTGTTTTAATGACTCCAACCTAAGTGTATGTAAACATCCGACTTCAACTGTAAGTGGATTTTTCCAAGTTGTGGTATATTCCCACTTAATTATAAACACCACATAACACTGCTAAACATCCACTGTAGAGGTGGGGGGTGCAGCTCAATATTAGGAAGGGGTTCCCAATGTTTGGTGTACTCAGTGTACAGTATGTACATGCATCTCTAGAATACATTAAGGAATTACATGCATTTTAGCATAGATTTTTGGGCCACACCTGCTAGGTTGAATATACCCAGGTTAGGACAAGAGGATTCTATTATCCCATAACTATTTGCATAAATTAGGAAGAATTCTAGACAAAGGCACCAGCGATGCTAGTTAGTAACGGTACTGGTCCCATAAGTCTGTTTATTTCCTAAAGCTTCTGCATTGGAATACGCGGTTGTACCTGTATCTTCAACCTAGACCTCCTGTCCTCCTTTGTTTGGTATCTTAGAGGTTAAATGGCTTCCAACTTCAAGCTGTTCATGGGTAAAAATCTCTGCTACTGAGCCCTTCCATTCCAAAGTGTCAAAGAACATTACTCATCACCCAAAGTTTGACAATTTTATCGGCACCAAAATCCTTAAATGTGGATTAAAGAGTTGCAAAGGGCTGCAGCCGCCAACGTGTCAGGTTGAATTTATCACGGTAGTATTTCACAACTTCAACATGCTCTGCTTTGACCCAAGTAGTTGATGTCAGATCAGTCATGAGGTTTCTGTTCCCTCTCTGTAGGGGATCAAAGAACTAGATGTCCGTGTGAAAAAGGAAATCAAGGAGAAATTATCCTGATAATATATTCTGTAAATGTCACGTCTGCTCCCGCTCTTCCCCCTGGCGCCCTCTTCCCCCCTGGCTCCCCCTGGCGCCCTCTTCCCCCCTGGCGCCCTCTTCCCCACTGGCGCCCCCTGGCGCCCTCTTCCCCCCTGATGCCCTCTTCCCCCCTGGCGCCCCCTGGCGCCCTCTTCCCCCCTGCTACCCTGCATTACACATTCCTGTCACCATTTACGCACACCTGCCTCCCTCGTCACGCGCTTCAGCGACATTGGATTCACCTGGACTCACTCAATCACCTGTTTATTACCGCCCCTATATTTGTCAGTTCCCCAGCTCTGTTCCCCGCTGCTGTATTGTTTGTCACATGTCCATGTTACCCGAGTGCTGACGCTGTTCCTGTCTTGTTCTATGTCTGTTCCCGAGTAAATGTCTGACTCCCCGTACCTGCTTTTCCTGTCCGGCATCGGCCCTTACAGTAAATGGGGCTAAATGCAGCAAGATCAATTTAACGCAATGATAATATGAGACATGGCCATGCCATTTACGGGCCTGACTGAGCGGCATCCAGAGTGCCAGCTATGATCTCTGACTGTCTGAAAGGAAGTAGATGGCATGTTTTTAGAAAGAGAGAGAGAGAGAGAGCGTGATATACATTCTCATAGAGTTGTCTCTGAGTCAGAGCGGAAAATCATTGAGCATGAAGAAATCCAATTGTTAACACCTGGAAATTAATGTGAATGAGTATGGAACAAAAAAAAAGAAAGAAAATAAATGTATCAATTTATTCACCACCACAGTTACCACAGGCAAAGTTGATTTATTTTATTCAAAAGTATGAAGTCAAAGTCACGTGATAAATAAAGTTTTATTAAAATGTGATCCCTGTTTGTTGAGAAAAGCTGGGAAAAATATAGGCTACTTTAATTAGCCACTTTAATTAGCCACTTTACAAGCAAGCCAGCTAACTGTTGCAAATAAATATTATTTTGTATTATGGAATGTGCCAAATTGAGCTACAGAACCAGCATGATATTGGCAATTAGCTAATTGTTACTTTTAGTTAATTATTTCAGATGAGGGGACTACAGATACAGTTTCATAATTTGATTACGCTGTTGTTGCAGGGATTTTCCTGCACAGCAAGACATGCGAACTTGTAGTGTATTCGAGATGTAAAATACATTTCTTACTTTTGTAATTCCAGCTTTAAAATGTAAAAGTCACCCAGTGAAATACTACTTCAGTTAAAGAAATATTTAAAAAGTAAATGTATGAATATGAATATGCTTAAGTATCAAAAGTATAAATAATTTCAATTTCCTTATATAAACAGACCAGATGGAACCATTTTCTAGTTTTTTTAAAATTTATGGAAAGTCAGGGGCACACTCCAACAATCAGACATAATTTACAAACGAAGCGTATATGTTCAGTGAGTCCGCCAGATAAGAGGCAGTATGGCTGCCCAGGAATGTTCTAGAGGTGAAAAGGTAGCCTATTGGTTAGCGCATTGGGCGAGTCACTGAAAGGTTGCTGGATCAAATCCCTGAGCTGACACGGTTAAATTAGGTTGTTCTGCTGCTGAACAAGGCATAACCCATTGTTCCCCAGTAGGCTTTCATTGTAAATAAGAATTTTTACTTAAACTGACTTGCCAAGTTAAATAAAGGTTAAGTTAAAAAAAATCTTTAAGTCCCTGAATTGGACTTTTCCTGTCCTGCTAAGCATTCAAAATGTACTTTTGGGTGTCAAGGAAAATGTATGGAGTAAAAAGGACATAATTTCCTTTAGGAATGTAGTGAAGTTGTCTAAAATATAAATAGTACAGATACCACCAAAAATTACTTAAGTAGTACTTTATAATATTTTTACTTAAGTACTTTCACCACTGCATGTACACTGTTCTTCTACATCATAATAATGACATTTCTGCAGAGTGTTTTGTCTTCATTTTGGTGGATCATCTTTATTATAAAAACAAACTCTATTCATAGATTCAGATAACAACAAAAACAGTACAATCCCAAACCCTCATTCTCCCATCCATCCCATCCCCTCCCTCCAAACCACCCACCCACCAAGGCATCTATAAAAGTAATTAAATAGGAAAAGAACATACAGTAATAGAAACAAAAACAGTGATTTTTTTTTACAAAGATTATCAGCACTAATGGCCACTAGAACGGACATGACTGCTTACCAAGATATGCAAGTTACACTAAGTAAAAGACAGGCTTTCCAAATATTGTATTAATGGGGACCAGTTGAAGTCAAAATTTTGTTGGGACCCATACACAGTGTACCTAACCTTCTCCAGAGGCAGAGATCACATCACCTCCTTAACCCACTGCATAAAGGAGGGCGGCTTTGCAGACTTCCAGTGAAAGAGGACAAGACGACTAGCTGGCAGCGAGGCTGATGAATGGTAGCATTCTGGTCTAGGGGAAATACCCCAAAAATGGCAGTGACTGTGTTGGGGCTAACAGTTGTGTTGCACATATGTGAGAATGCCTAGAAAATGAGGTCCCGGAGGCCACTCAAAGATTGGCATGGCCAAAACATGTGTCCCACAGTCGCTGGACTCTGGTGGCATCTCAAACACTTGGGGTCAACATTTGGGTATATTTTTGCCAATCTGTCATTTGAGTAATGAAGACGGTGCAAATCCTTAAACTGAATAAGCCCATGCCTTGTGCAAAATGCTGACATGTTGATACGCTCAATAATTTGTTGCCATGTATCATCGGGTAGCTCGCCACCCATGTCTTGCTCACATGCAGATTTTGTATTTGCAAAGGACGGCAGATTAATGTTCTGTATTATGTCGTATAACCTGGAGATTGTACCCTTCAGACAAGGGTTAAGATCTAAGCACCTCTCGACTGGACACTTAGTAGGCTTGAGTGGAAATGAAAGGAAAAGTTTTTTGGCAAAGCTGCGAGTTTGTAGATTTAAAAAAAAATGGGTATTGGGAATGTTATGGTTAACCCTCAGAGTATCAAATGAGACTAATGTGTTATCACCAAAAGGGTCACAAATAACACCAGACCGTTCCAATGCCAGAACTGGAATGCAGTGTCAATATGCGACGCTGGGAAGAGATGATTAGATGTTAATGGAGAGAAGCCACTTGCTCGTTTAACGGTAAAGTGATTTCGGAATTGGGACCAGAAGGGAGTTAAGGGAGTTCTTAACAATGGGGTTCAAAACATGGGTACCAAGGTTCATGGGCATTGGGGAGCACAGGAGCAGACCGGAGAAGTTGGAAGGCTTGACTGTAACTCCATGATGCCCCAAGTTGGGCCATCCTTGTTTTCAAATGTAGAAACCCAATAAACACATTTAGAAATATTTTCTCCCCAGTAGTAGTGTAAAAAAAATGTGAAGGCCCAGCCCGCCTGCGGGCTTAGGTCTTTCTAGATATACCTTTCTCATTCATGGATTTGACTAATTCCAAATGAAGTTGGAAATGTAGCTGTCCAGTCGTTTGAACATCGACTTGGGGAAAAATGGGAATCATTTGGAATAAGTACAAAAACCTAGGTAGTACAGTCATCTTAACAAAATTCAATGTTACCTGCTAATGAAATGGGAAGAGACGACCACCTTGTGAAATCCTGCTTAGTGCGCTACACGAGTGTTTTGAAGTTATGTTTAAACAGAGCCTTAAATGAGCATGTGACCTTAATCCCCAAATAATTAAAAGCCTGATGCGCCACCTTAAATGGGAAATTGGCATACCCAATTCCTTCTGCTAACTGATTAAAGGGGAGGAGCACACTTTTAATTAGGCTTAACTTAGAACCAGAGATGTCCCAAATCCTTGTAGCATGTCTAAAAGAGAGGGCATAGACTCCACAGGAGATGTATAAAAGACGATCGTCTGCGTGTAACGACACCTTGTGAGTTATGTTGCCCCTTAATATTCCCTTAAACCTCTCCTCCGCCCACAGGGCGATAGCAAGAGGCTCAATAGCCATGTCAAATAGGAAAGGAGATAAACAGCAACCCTGCCTGGCCCCCCTGTGGAGAGGGAAGTAGCTGGAGGTAACCTTGTTGTTGCGAAAAGAAGCGACTGTACAAAATCTTAATCCAGGAAAGGAATGACGGGCTAAACCCAAATCTTTCTAGTACCATAAATAGATATTCCCACTCAACCCGGTCGAAAGCATTTTACAGCATCAAGAGAGATGACGACCTCTGGCTGTAGAGTTGAGTGGGCAGAATAAAGAACATTAAATAGACGGTGCATATTATATGCAATAATGAATCGATTTTAAATAAAGATAATTGTTTGAATAAATGACCAATAAGCTCATGAGGCATGTATGTTCAAGAATCAATGGGTAAGTATAATTCATTTATAAGTGCAAGAATGGATGTGGCAACTGCCCCTTTAAATAGTGGAAACATCTGGTTAGTAATTTGCTCACCGTCATGCTACCTGTCCCTTATGTACAAGCTGTTTACGAAATATATCAAATGAGTTGTGAAAACTTGATTAGCTATGTGCAGTGTTTGAAGTTGCTCTGATCAAAGGTCTAACAATGGATTAAACTTTCTCACAACAAAAATCATCTGTCTCATCAAATACTAGTATCTGGGTTCAAAAGACCCAATTATGCCCAACTTTAAGTTCATTTTATGGCAATGTTAGAGGTCAATTTAGTTGTAATTGTCCTTTAACATTGATTTTGAGTCTGTTTTCCAGCCTACTGCTGTCCGGTCAGAGTTTTGGATGAGTTTGGGCATTTTGGTTGAGGCTGCTGCCCAGTGCTAGTCACAGCATTACAGTCAAGGCCCTGTGCCCAGACCGATCAGCTAGGCTGCTTCGCACTGTTCATCTCAAATCAACTTCTCTCCTTTGTGATTGTTCATTCTCTCATTGCCATACTGCGTCTGCATGAATCTCTCACACACACAGACTACGATAAAGTCAACGAGCAAAACGAATGAGTGAGTTCTTCAAGGTTCTTAATCTCAACCAACCTATTACAGATGTCCTCAGAAACATGCTTTTTCCATTACTCTGAGCATGTTTTTTGTCCATCTCTCAGTGGAGGTCGACAGTTGTGTGCCTAGAGATGCTTTCTCTTTTCACTAAAAAAAGTTATTCTTGAACAAAGGGATTCAAACTTCCAGTTGAACATGGTCTCATTTGTAAGCTACAGCATAATCAACAACATTCTCTCTTTTCCAAACCCGTGGGCAAGCCATTTCATACTGCCTCGCTAACTGCCGCTTCTAACTTTTATGTGCCCAACTGTAATGTTGTGCAATGGGAGTTTTGATCTCTTTTATGTCTTTCATTTGCAGATTTAAAACAATATGGAAGTTGTTTTAATATTGGCTTCATTCATTGTCTGTCCATAGATGCCCGGCAGCAAATCTGCTACTATTCAACATTTTTAGATGTGGGAAAAACAGTCACGGTTCGTGCCCATACGTGGAAATACTTCCATTGAGAAGCATTTGCCCTAAATACAAAACAGTGGGAATATTGTATTTTAGAGATACATTACCATAATGTATTTATGGCATGTTCAGAGACCTTCACTGAGCTGCCATTTTTTATTTTACCATAGTGCATTATTCACTTGGATCATAAAGGAAAATCTTTTTTTGACATCTTGCCAGTCTTTTGCTATTTTAGGTATGTTGACACAGAGAAATATATAACAGCATATACCTGATCTAAGCACTTGATTCTTGATACTTGATCGAAAGTAAAGTATGGTGTCAGAATACCCACGGCCAACATTCAGAATTCCTACCCAGAGACTGATTTTAAATGATTATAACTTCACACTTGCCACAATATTGTCACCGCAAGGACAGCCACGTTCTTTTAAATTAGAATTGACAGATTTTAAGTGGGGTCAAGCCAAAGAGGATCAATGTTTTCATCAGAATATCCCTTTTCCACCACCATGTGTTTTCCCTGCCTGTCGAAAGGGAGGAAAAATACTTGTGGTCTTGGAAAACTGTAGACAAGACTCAAGTAACAGGGTTTGAAAGGTACAGCTATCATCCCTGATCTGCAGTGAGTGTTCTCACATAAACTGTCACGTGATTTGTGGAAAGAATGTGTTGACACTTGTCAAATTGTCAGACAATGTCACATGGAGATTCTTGAAATCAACTCCAGTGAATGTTATTTTATTGTGACTACATTAACTTATGGGTGAGGAATTCAACAGCTCACTCTTGGGCAGACGACAGCGAAGTTATGAGAAAATAATGGAAAGAGAGAAACTAATGAAAAGAGAATTATTGTTTAATAAACAGTTCACATTTTCAACCCTTGCGTTGTCTCAATTGTTTACTCTATTTAAACTTGAATACAAGGCCAGTGTTTCTTTCAAAACACTTTACCTTTCAATATGACATCACCTACATAAGCACATACACACTGAATCTAGTCCATTCTTTGTGTGCACTCTGTCATGCCTTTCGTTGATGATGATAATAATAATAATGCTTTCAAATAATAATCATTGGAAACTTTGAAAATGGCTGACATATTAAAGGAAGAATCCACCCAAAAGCAATAATTGCTATAACTTGCAGTGTTAAATAACACTATGTGAGAACAATATTTGAACAAATGTTTAATTTTGTTATGAGGTTGGAAGCAAAGTGAATATCGTTGTGGAAATCTGTTGCAGCTCAAGTTGACTACAAAACCCACAATGCAATGCTCTCTGGGCTGGCTGGCTAGCTATAATACCAAAGTCAATATCAGCATGTGAAGTAGCTAGCTATCGATTTGAGTAATCCACTCTTTCAACGTGCAGAGAAAGGAATCCAAAAACCTTGTTAAAACAAGTCATAATACGTTTCTATTTAATCCTCAGGTACCCTAAAATGTAATTAAACTATAATATTTCACAGGAAAAGAAGTATGTAAAATTTGCAAGCCTGAAACCTTGAACAAAATCTGTTGACATCTAGTGGAAGCCATAGGGATTGCAATCTGGGAGCTGGAATTGCATAGGACCCATAGCTTTCCATTGAAAGAGCATGGGCTCTCCCAAAACATGTTTGGCTACCATATCAATTGTTATAGTCTCATACATTATTTTAACATTTCTACAAACTTAAGTGTTTCTATCCAATGGTACCAATTATATGCATATCCTGGCTTCTGGGCCTGAGTAACAGGCCGTTTACTCTGGGCACGTCAGTCAGACAGGAAGTGGAGAAAAATAGACCCTAGCCTGAAGAAGCTTAGTGCAGTTTGTTTTACAGCTATCAACTTAGGAGTTTACAACCTCTCCATGATCAACCTGAAGATTGTGTGCTTCGCAGAGAGAGTTTGACGTTCGCAACTACACCATGCAGTGCAACCTGGACTGAAGAGGCAGAAAAATAGGAGAAATGTGGTGGACCCTCTGTTGAATTACACATTTCTTGAGGTAGGGATATTGCTAAAATATGATCAATGGCTCATTCGAGAGAAGACGACGTCCCGCGTTATGACATTGACCAGTATTGAAATCTGACATGTATGATAGACTTTTTCACGATCTAAAAGTCATCTTCCTATTAACTTCCAGTGTAGTGAGAGCAGCATTATCACAACGCTAGAGGGGTTATGGCTATTGACATGACTTTTATCAGTTCCTGTACTTTATTTCCCAGAGTGCTCTCTTCTTCCGGCGATTCTAAAGTGATTTTCACATCTCATTCTGCACATAGCGAGGCTAAGCAGATGGCCTTGTGTTTGTCATTGAGACGCCACTTTTGGCTCCTCTCCCACCTAGGAACGCTTCCAGCATCCAGCATCAGAACTGGCCTGCTCTGCTCTGTCGTCCACAGCTCACAGACCAATTGCAGCCTGACATCACTGATAGGTTCACTGGAGTATAGCAGCATTTGAGATAGTGTAGAGAGCTAGCCACTGTCTTTGTTTATGGCCTCGTGAAATAGTCAAATTCTTCCAGGCAAATGGGCTGGGGTTTATTTACCATTTTAATCTCTCATGGTTGAGCTGACATGGCTGGTGTGATGGAGGTGATAGGATGGCTGACTGCAGTGGAAATGCGCCAACAGCAGTGGCTGGGGGATGTTTCACCATGTAGCCACTAGAGAAACAGGGTGAGGGTCTGATTCAAGGCATGTAGGTGGCTGCTGTGTAAATTAGTTGAGCTCAGAAGGCACTCACACTCAGAGTAGAAGATTAGTAATATGTCAGCAGTAACATGCACATTATGTGCCTGAGAGTGAATATATTTGAGCTTCAGTACCTTGATTATCTTTATCGTCTTTCGATCTTCATTGAGAAAATATAATCATCTTTAAGGAGATGGATGTCAAAGGAAAGTAGGAAAGCTGCTGTTTACACTTACTGTTTAGCTGATGAAAGATCAATTACTGTATCTCTAATCAACTCATAACGACCCCTTGGAAATTATATGCTGCTGATTTTTTTTCTCATTTCAAATGCCCCCTTTGACCCTCTAAACAGTCTAATTTTCCTCTCATTGGATTTCAGATCATGTCTCGGTGGTTTTAAACACGGACTGGTGACCACCCACATGTCACAATCAGACCGATTACCGTGAAACGTTAAAACACCTCCATTAAGTTATCTTTACCACTGCCTTCACAACACAAGACATCCACAAGAGAGGATTGGGTATCACAACAAATTAGTTTCTGCGTCCCTAAAATGAATTTACTTCCTCCAGGAAGAGTCAACGCTATAAAGGATATCATGACAAATTGTCTCGGAGCCCACTTTTTTCATTTAACTGGTAATTAATCACTGTGAATAAGCAGCTTTGGAGATCTAATATACTTCTCCTGCATTCCTCAGGAAAGAGAGGCTGGGCTCTGGTCAAAGGTAGTGCACTATATACTGTAGGGTAGCATTTGGAGCACAGACTGCCTGTGTGCGAGGTGAATAAAATGGCTGACCCGTTGGCTTGAAGGCAGGCTGTTAATTATCCCCCATGTTGGTATTCCCATGGGAGGTTCAGTCCCAGGGTGGGCTCTGGGAAAAATTATACAAACATTACACCTCTTATGCAGATTCAGAAAGTAGCTTAAAATACAGTGTCTTCAGAAAGTATTCACACCCTTTTACTTTTCCCACGTTTTGTTTTGTTAGCCTGACTTTAAAATGGATTCAACTTTGATTTTGTGTCACTGATCTACAATACCCCATAATGTCAAAGTGGAATATTGTTTGTAGGACATTTCTGTAATTAATAAAAGAAAATCTGAAATGTCTTGAGTCAATAATTATTCAACCATTTTGTTATGGCAAGCCTCAATACATTCAGGAGTAAAATGTGCTTAAGTTATTTGTTAAGTTGCATGGACTCATTCTGTGTTCAATAATAGTGGTTAACATGCTTTTTGAATGACAACATCATCTCTGTACCCCACACATACAATTATCTGTAAGGTCTCTCAATAAAGTAGTGAATTTCAAGCATGGATTCAACCACAAAGAACAGGGAAGTTGTTTAATGCCTCTCAAAGAAGGGCACTGATTGGTAGATATGTAAAATAAACACATTTAAAAAAAAGCTGAAGCTGAATATCCATTTGAGCATGGTGACATTATTAATTAGGCGTTGAATGGCATATCAATATACCCAGTCATTACAAATATACAAGTGTCCTTCCTAACTCAGTGGCCAGAGAGGAAGTAAACTGCTCAGGGATTTCCCTATGAGGTCAATGGTGATTTTATAACTGTTACAGAGTGTAATGGTTGTGATATGAGAACCTAGGATGAGGCAACATTGTAGTTACTCCACAATACTAACCTAAATGGCAGACTGAAAAGAAGGAAGTCTGTACAGAATAAAAATATGACAAAACATGCCACATTAAGACATACTGCAAAAACATTACCAAAGAAATACACTTTGTCCTGAATAATATGTTAGTGTGTTTGGGGCAAATGCAATACGTCACTGAGTACCACTTTTCATATTTTCAAGCATGGTGGTGGCTGCATCATGTTATGGGTATGCTTGTCATCTGCAAAGACTAGAGACTTTGTTTTGATAAAAAGAAATTGCAAATTCTTAGAGGAAAACCTGTTTCAGTCTTCTTTCCAACAGACACTGGGAGACAAATTAAGTTTTTAGCAGGACAATAATCTAGAATACTAGGCCAAATATACACTAGTTTCTTACCAAGACAATATTAAATGTAACTGAGTGGCTTTGTTACAGTTTTGACTCAAATTTGCTTGAAACTCTACGGCAACACTTGAAAATGGCTGTGTAGCAATGATCAACAACTAACTTGACAGAACTTGAAGAATTGTAAAAATAATTGGCACATATTGTACAATCCAGGTGTGCAGAGCTCTTAAACTTACCCAAAAAGACTTGCAGCTGTATTTCTTACATGTATTATCAAGGGTTTTAATACTTATTTAAATAAGACATTTCTGTATTTAATTTTCAATCAATGTGCAACATTTTATAAAATCATGTTTTCCCTTTTTTATTATTTGTCAAATGTTTGTTGAAATTCAGGCTGTAACACAAAATGTTTAGTAAGTCAAGGGGTATCAATGCTTTCTGAAGGCACAGTACATTACAAGAATGTGTACTCCCTGTTCACCCATGACTGCGTGGCATCAACTCAATGATCACTTGCTATTTGACTGCATACTTTGTTGACTACAAACTGTCTTTACCCAACCGTGGGACAGACTGTTTGTTCCCACACTCAGGACAATGACTCTCTGTATGTTACACAGACATTTGGTCTCTCGCTGGCTTTGTATTCATGTTACCTGATGAAATTGCTGTACAATATGATCTTGTTGCCATCTGATGGACATTCAGATGTCATAAATCAGCACTGCAGAGCTCTCCCTGTCCTCTGCCGTGCCTTGATTGCATTACTGTTGATGATATCTGCAAATGTACATGTACACCCTGTTGCTAGCCCCAATTCTGACTTGTGCTCTGATATCTGCTCCCCTGATTTCTGCTCTCGTAAAAGCCTGGGTTTTCTGCACGTTAACACAAGAAACCTATTAAGTAAAATGGATACATTGAAAGTGTGGGTTCACAGCTCCAATCCAGATGTGTTGGGCATTACTGAGACGTGGATAAGATAGGTTAACATCAGTATTCATAACACTTTCTGGTTATAACCTTTTTAGGTAAGACAGATCTTCCTAAGGTGGGAGAGTGGCAATCTTCACCAAGGATCACCTTCAGTGCTCAGTTGTCTCCACCAAGTCTGTCTTCAAACAATTTGATTTGCTGGTTTTAAGCATTAAACTTTCAAATAGCTCTTTGTTGACTTTTGCTGGGTGCTATTGTCATCCATCAGCACCGGCTTGTACCCTACCTGCCCTAAACTCTCTCCTGGCCCCTTGCACTAAGTCTGAATTTGTCCTTCTAGATGACTTAAACTGGGACATGCTTAAACCACCTGACCAAGTCCTAAAGCAATGGAACTCCCTAAATCTTTCTTAGATTATCACCAATCCCACAAGGTATGACTCCAAACATCAAGAAAAGGCTACTATCCTCGCAAATAATCCTGATAGGTATCAGTCTGGTGTTTTCTGTAATACCTTAGTGATCACTATTTTTCAGCCTGTGTTCATAATGGCTGCTCAGTGAAACGACCTGTCCTGACTTGTCATAGAAGCTTGCTAAAAAACTTTAATGAGCAAGCCTTTCTTCATGAACTGGCCTCTGTAAAATAGTATAGAATCAGCTTTGACCTTCTTTTTTGATATTTCAGTGGTGTTGTTAACAAACACTCCCCCATAAAGTGAGATTTGAAAACAGGTTCAGCCCCTGGTTCGACAGTGAAATTGCAGAGTTACTCCACCTCAGGAATTGCATTTGGTGAAAGGCTCGGCACACGCATACTACTCACTATCGTTCTGGCAAACTAGAAATAAGTGCACTCAGGCTAACCGGAAGGCCAAAGTTAGTTCCTTTTAAGGAGCAGTTCTCTCTCTGTGGGTCTAACCCCAAGAAGTTCTGCAAAACGGTTAAAGACCTGGAGAATAAACCCTCCTCCTCACAGCTGCCCATGTCCCTTAATGTTGATGTGGTTATTACTGACAAGAAGCACATGGCTGAGCTCTTTAATCACCACTTCATTAAGTCAGGATTCGTATTTGACTCAGCCATGCCTCCTTGCCCGTCCAACATTTCCTCATCTCCCACCCCTTCTAATGTGACTATCCCTTATGCTTCTCCCTCTTTTTCCCCCTGTCCCACTACAAAGTTTCTCCCTGCAGGCAATCACTGAGTCTGAGGTGCTAAAGGAGCTCCTTAAACTGGACCCCCCAAAAAAACACCTGGGTCAGATGGTTTAGACCCTTTCTTCTTTAAGGTTGCTGCCCATATCATCGCCAAGCCTGTCTCTCCTTTCTGGGGATGTTCCCATTGCTTGGAAGGCAGCCACAGTTTGTCCTTTATTTAAAGGGGGAGATCAAGCTGATCCTAACTGTTATAGGCCCATTTCTATTTTGCACTGTTTATCAAAAGTGTTGGAAAAACTTGTTAATAATCAACTGACTGGCTTTCTTGATGTCTATAGTATTCTCTCGGGTATGCAATCTGGTTTCCGCTCAGGTTATGGATGTGTCACTGCAACCTTAAAGGTCCCAAATGATGTCACCATTGCCCTTGATTCTAAGCAATATTGTGCTGCTATTTTTATTGACTTGGCCAAAGCTTTTGATAAGGTAGACCATTCCATTATTGTGAGTCGGCTAAGGAGTATTGGTGTCTCTGAGGGGTTGTTGGCCTGATTTGCTAACTACCTCTCTCAAAGGGTGCAGTGTATAAAGTCAGAAAATCTGCTGTCTCAGCCACTGCCTGTCACCAAGGGAGTACCCCAAGGCTCGATCATAGGCCCCACACTCTTCTCAATTTACATCAACACCATAGCTTAGGCATTAGGAAGCTCTCTAATCCATTTATATGCAGATGATGCAGTCTTATACTCAGCTGGCCCCTCCCCAGATTTTGTGTGAAATGTTCTACTACAAAGCTTTCTTAGTGTCCAACAAGATTTCTCTACCCTTAACCTCTAGTGACACCCCATCCCGTGAACGGGACCGTTGTCATCATCTGACACTAATTAGCATAACGCAACGGACATAAATCTTACTAGAAAATATTCCTATTCATGAAAATCACAAGTGAAATATATTGGAACACAGCTTAGCCTTTTGTTAATCACCCTGTCATCTCATATTTTCAAAATATGCTTTACGGCCAAAGCTAGACAAGCATTTGTGTAAGTTTATCGATAGCCTAGCATAGCATTATGCCTTGCTAGCAGTAGGCAACCTTGTCACGAAAATCAGAAATGCAATCAAATTAAATAGTTTACCTTTGATGAACTTCAGATGTTTTCACTCACGAGACTCCCAGGTAGATAGCAAAATATTATTTTTGTAGGCGAAATAGCTCCGTTTGTTCTTCACGTTTGGCTGAGAAAACGACCGGAAATTGCGGTCACGACAACGCCAAAAAATATTCCAAATTAGCTCCATAATATCGACAGAAACATGGCAAACATTGTTTAGAATCAATCCTCAAGGTGTTTTTAAAATATCTATTCGATAATATATCCACTGGGACAATTGGTTTCTCAGTAGATGCGATTGGAATAATGGCTACCTCTGTACTTTCTGCAAGATTTTCTCCGGGAGCATCATGTGACCACTTGCGCAATGTTGCCCCCTACGGGTATTCTTCAACATAAATGCGTAAAACTACGTCACAATGCTGTAGACACCTTGGGGAATACGTAGAAAGTGTAAGCTGGTTCATAGCACATTCACAGCTCAATGGGGACTCATTGGCACGCAGCGCTTTCGCCTGCAACATCAGTTCTGTTATACTCACAGACAATATCTTTACAGTTTTGCAAACGTTAGAGTGTTTTCTATCCAAAGCTGTCAATTATATGCATGTTCTAGCATCTTGTCCTGACAAAATATCCCGTTTAAAACTGGATGTTTTTTTCTCCAAAAATGAAAATACTGCCCCTAGAGTTGCAACAGGTTTTAACCTTGTTCTGAACAACTCCAAAACAATGGTCATGTGGTTTGGTAAGAAGAATGCCCCTCTCCCCACTGGTGTGATTACTACCTCCTGAGGGTTTAGAGCTTGAGGTAGTCACCTCATACAAGTACTTGGAAGAATGGCTAGATGGTGCACTGTCCTTCTCTCAGCACTTATCAAAGATGCAGGTTAAAGTTAACTCTAGACTTGGTTTCTTCTATAGTAATCTCTCCTCTTTCACCCCAGCTGTCAAACTAACCCTGATTCAGATGACCATCCTACCCATCAGTAGGTAAGGGTGCTCTCGAGTGGCTAGACGTTCTTTACCATTCGGCCATCAGATTTGCCACCAATGCTCCTTATAGGACACATCACTTGCACTCTATACTCCTCTAAACTGGTCATCTCTGTATACCCATTGCAAGACCCACTGGTTGATGCTTATTTATTAAACCCTCTTAGGCCTCACTCCCCCCTATCTGAGATATCTACTGCAGCCCTCGTCCTCAACACCCGTTCTGCCAGTCACATTCTGTTAAAGGTTCCCAAAACACACACATCCCTGGGTCGCTCCTCTTTTCAGTTAGCTGCAGCTAGCGACTGGAACGAGCTGCAACAAACACTCAAACTGGACAGTTTTATCCACAATCTCTTCATTCAAAGACTCAATCATGGACACTCTTACTGACAGTTGTGGCTGCTTTGTGTGATGTATTGTTGTCTCTACCTTCTTGACCTTTGTGCTGTTGACTGTGCCCAATAATGTTTGTTCCATGTTTTGTGCTGCTACCATGTTATGTTGCTAACATGTTGTTGTTAGGTTGTGTTATCATGTGTTGCTGCTTTGCTATGTTGTTGTCTTAGGTCTCTCTTTATGTAGTGTTGTGTTGTCTCTCTTGTTGTGATGTGTGTTTTGTCCTGTATTTATTCATTTTTGTTTAATCCCAGGCCCCCGTCCCCGCAGGAGGCCTTTTGGTAGGCCGTCATTGTAAATAAGAATTTGTTCTTAACTTACTTGCCTTGTTAAATAAAGGTTAAATAAATACATTTAAAAATCATGTTTGCGGATGACACACAGTAGTAGGCCTGATAGCCTACAGGGAGGTGAGGGTGCCAGGAAAAAAAACTCTCCCTCAAAGTAAAGGAGCTGATCGTGGACTTCAGGAGACAGCAGAGGGAGCACGCCCTATCCACATTGACGGGACCGTAGTGGAGAAGGTGAAGCGCTTCAAGTTCCTCAGCATACATTACGATTTTCAATTGCACAAAAAATCAAACACCAATCAAAATAAAGTTATCATTTAATACAGTTGAAATGTTTACAAATTAGATGTGCTGAAATTAAATGAACGGATTATACTGCTATTATGTCCTGCTATAATTTTTTGCAGTTCTAATTTAGTGCCTTATTGCAAACAGGATGCATGCTTTGCAATATTTTTAATCTCTATAGGCTTCCTTTTTTCACTCTGTCATTTAGGTTATTATTGTGGAGAAACTATAATGTTGTTGATATGAGTTTTCTCCTATCACAGGTATTAAACTCCATTAACGCTGTGTAATGGTTTTAAAGTCACCATTTAATTACTTTTGTTTGTCAAGTTATGTTCAGAAATCCACAGGAAAGAGCGGTCACGACAACGCAGACGGAAATTCCAATTACTCTTCATAATGTCCACAGAAACATGTCAAACGTTTTTTATAATCATTCCTCAGGTAGTTTTTAAAATATGTCTTCGATAATATATCAACCGAGGGTGTAGGTTTTTCAATAACAGCGGGAGGAACAATAGCGGCTTTACTCTGTTGCGCAAAAACTCACTCTGAGAGCCCCCACTTATCCACTTACGCAATGTGATCTTTCACGCTCATTTTTCAAAATAAAAGCCTGAAACTATGTCTAAAGACTGTTGACACCTTAGTGAAGCCAGAGAAAAGGAATCTGGTTGATATCCCTTTAAATGGAGGATAGGCATGCAAAGGAACAGAAGGGTTTCAAAATAAGAGGCACTTCCTGATTGAATTTTCCTCAGGGTTTCGCCTGCAATATCAGTTATGTTATACTCACAGACAATATTTTGACAGTTTTGGAAACTTTAGAGTGTTTTCTATCCTAATCTGTAATCTATCCTAATTATATGCATATTATAGCATCTGGTCCTGAGAAATAGGCCGTTTACTTTGGGAACGTTATTTTTCCAAACATTAAAATAGTGCCCCCTAGCTTCAAGAGGTTAATGGAAGCCTCTCAAATATAATCCAGATAGAATCAGGAATTACCCAAGGTAGCTTTTTAGGCCCCTTACTTTTTCAATCTTTACTAACGACATGCGTTTGAGTAACATCAGTGTGTCCATGTACAGTATGTGGATGACTCAACACTATGCACGTCAGCAACACTTGACTGCAAACTTAACAAAGAGTGTGGGTAGCAAGGAATAAGTTAGTCCTAAATATTTCTAAAACTAAAAGCATTGTATTTGGGACAAATTGTTCATCTAAACCCTAAACCGCAACTACATCTCATAATGAATAATGTTGAAATTGAGCAAGTTGAGGTAAACTGCTTGGAGTAACCCTGGATTGTAAACTGTCATGGTCAAAACATATTGATACAACAGTAGCTAAGATGGGGAGAAGTCTGTCCATAATAAAGCAGTGCTCTGCCTTCTTAACAACACAATAAACAAGGCAGGTCCTACAGGCCCTAGTTGTCGCACCTAGACTACTGTTCAGTAGTGTGGTCAGGTGCCACAAAGAGGGAAAATTGCAGTTGGCTCAGAACAGGGCTTGCACGGCTGGCCCTTAAAAGTACACTGAGAGCTAGCATTTAATGAAATGCATGTCAATCTCTCATGGCTAAAAGTGGAAGAGAGATTGACTTCACCGAGCTGTACGGTACTGTGAAGAGACACACACAAAGGCGTGCATTGTGACATTGTTGCATAGTGGCATCAAACATTTTGTATTATATATGTAGTGTAATAATGTTATTTGATGTAATGTAAGTGCTTTAATATGTTTGGACCCCAGGAAGATTAGCTTCTGCCTTGGTCACAGCCAGGAGATAGCATTGTCCAAATTCGTGAATGTAAACAGCTGGACCGATGTCAGCGATGCTGCATTGCAAGCAGAAACTTCCTAAAAACACTGAACTATCCCTTTAATTACTTGTCCCTCCGTGTCACAGCTACAGCGTTCCCTACTGTTCAAAAAATGTACCTTGGGTCTGGACAAACAGAAAATAATCCCATTTGGTTTAAGTGGTGCGTGAAGTGGGCACTTGATAATATGGTAAGGCTGTACATGCCGTTAAAGAGAGAGCACTTAAGGAAATCCAATAATTGGAGGGGAAAGGGATGCAAAGCAGTTAAAACTGACCGAGCTACAGTCTCCCTTGTTGGAGGAACTGTTAAAACAGGGATGAAAGGGATCTTTAACTGTGGTCACTGCCTGCTTGCTGGACACTCCAGGCAAGCTTCTGTCCCTGCCATCACCCACTGTGTCTGGTGAATGATTCCTTGGGCCACCAACTCCTCGTCTCAACCCCTAATCTGTTTAGACACCTCAGAAGGGCTACCCCGGTATCCTCTGACTGATTTATTCATCTAAACACACACACACACACACACACACACACACACACACACACACACACACACACACACACACACACACACACACACACACACACACACAAAAATTGACCTCTGTCTAACTTCCTCCTCTCAGCTGAACAGTAGTTATTTGGATGCGGAGAGGCTCTTTGGAAAGTAAATGTATTTGAGTTAAACGTAACAGACATGCTGACATTTCCTGACATACTTCCAATAGCTTATTTCCAAACATATCATACAATTTTGCTCAAAGGTTGCATGTACAGTATCTGTATACAGTGCCTTCAGAAAGTATTCAAAAAAAGTATTGCCCCCCCTTGACCTTTTCTACATTTTGTTGTTACAGACTGAATTTAAAATGGATAACATTGAGATTTGTGTCACTGGCGTACACAATACCCCATATTGTCAAAGTGGAATGTTTTTATACACTACTGTTCAAAGGTTTGGGGTCACATAGAAATGTCCTTGTTTTTGAAAGAAAAACACATTTTTTTGTCCATTAAAATAACATAACATTGATCAGAAATACAGTGTAGACATTTTTAACGTTGTAAATGACTATTGTAGCTGGAAAATGCTGATTTAAAAAAAAATGAATATCTACATAGGCGTACAAGAGGCCCATTAACAGCAACCATTACTCCTGTGTTCCAATGGCATGTTGTTTTAGCTAATCCAAGTTTATAATTTTAGAAGGCTAATTGTTCATTAGAAAACCATTTTGCAATTATGTTAGCACAGCTGAAAACTGTTGTTCTGATTAAAGAAGCAATAAAACTGGCCTTGTTTAGACTAGTTGAGTATCTGGAGCATCAGCATTTGTGGGTTCGATTACAGGCTCAAAATGACCAGAAACAAAGTACTTTATTCTGAAATTTGTCAGTCAATACTTGTTCTGAGAAATGAAGGCTATTCCTTGTGAGAAATTACCAAGAAACAGAAGATCTCATACAACGCTGTGTACTATTCCATACACAGAACAGTGCAAACTGGCTCTAACCAGAATAGAAAGAGTGGGAGGCCAATATCAAAGAAAAAGCCATATCTCAGACTGGCCAATAAAAATAAAATATTAAGATGAGCACTGGACAGAGGAACTCTGCCTAGAAGGCCAGCATCCCGAAGTTGCCTCTTCACTGTTGACGTTGAGACTGGTGCCTTGCAGGTACTATTTTTTTTTAAGCTGCCAGTTGAGGACTTGTGAGGCATCTGTTTCTCAAACCATTGAAACTTATTTTTAGATATACTGTAGGCCTACTGCAGGCGACATGAGTCTCACTAGTGTTGAGTAATGTGCTGTTAAGTGGTGTAGGTCTTATTTTTATTGAACTTCTACCTTCCCTCAGAGTGGGGTTCTGGGCCGGGAGGCTCGACTCTCGCCCGAGCTCGGATCCCCTCATCTCCATGTCGCCTGGGTTGCGCCCGACCGGCTCCATCCCCTCTTTCCCCATAAGGCACGGCCGCACGGCGCACCCCCAATAGCAAGGTGCAGATGGGCATATTTATATAATGAATATGAATTCAGAGGGCAGAAAGTATTAAATAGTAAAGCATTAGAGTTTTAAAAATGTTGTATGTTCAATTATTTGTGACATTGTGGCATTTAAAGCACATTGAAGTAAGAAGCAATAGCCTACCGGCATGTGGTCAACTATTTCAGCAGACAAGCATGGGGACTGGTCTTGATAAATAAATAATTGTTCTTTTCACTGAATCACCGTTTGGGTATTGGTTAGACTACAATTAGGGTGTGGAAATGTTATGCTCTTAGTACTGTAGCCTACTCCCGACCGGTCACATTGTACGCCGCCATATTTTCCTAACTGAAACCGAGGCTTTTTCTTTCTTGGAATAGAAACACCACAATAATAATCAAATTAATTAAGCTACATTTCTTAATCAATCCCATATACCAGGTTCTTACAAAAAAAGGGTTTTAGTACAGCCAATATTGAAGACTGTCAAATGCTTCTCAAAGATGCCCTCTGTTGGTCAAACCAACGCTACCTAGCATTAGTAGCAACAATGGCTGACAATGAAATAACATGCCATAGAATTCTGCAGCAGCCCACCACGTGTGCTGCAGTATGACCCAACTTTTACAGGAGGAACCACTGTACCTGCTGCTTCCATTTGTTGAGGCAGTATTCTGTAACATATACACTGGGAGTCAGAATGCAAGAGCAGGTGGCGAGTTTAATAATACATGGAACATAGCCCAATACAAGAACCACGAGTAGCGTATAGACATGAAACACAGTCAATACTTCCTGGGGAATGGACCAAAAGAGGTGACAGATATAGGGGAGGTAATCAGTGAAGTGATGGAGTCCCGATGTGTCTCATGATGAGACACAGGTGCGCGTAATGATGGGTGCTTGTAAAGATGGTTGCCTGGGAAGGTGGTTAGTAAACCGGCGAGCAGCGGGAGTGGACGTGACACTTTCAAAATTAAATTTCACTAAATTAATGTTCATCTTTGAAGTAGTCAACCTTGCATGTTAAATGTAATAATAAAAAGTAAATCAGTCAATTTAATGCTGTCTGCTTTACTTTGAGACAGTGGATGCTTATCACAGGAAAACATCTGCATTTGTTTACAGAGAAGCACGGTTTGGCATGGTTTGACTTTGAGAGGAAAAACTAAGGCAAGAAACGAAACATCGATTTCACAGTCAGTTTAGGGATAATAGTCACAGTATAATACGAACCAGGCCTCCGACTCTAACAGCCAGACTCCCGGGGTTGATTTTATTAACCAAAACATAAAAAGCAACTGCTGCCATAATACCTATTTAGTTTATGCCAGATTTTATTTACCAAATCTGCTGTGAGACACAGGGATGGCCTCTAATGGCTAGATGGCTGGTCTGATAAATATCTTGGCATAGTGTGTCCTTGCATTGATATTCTCCACATGGCTGCCTTGGCCTGGTAACTCTTTGATAGCCTGGTTAAACCAGACAACGCACAGTGTCCAGTCTGGTTTATTCAAAATAGCTAATTGACACTAGTAGTGCACTGGGCAAGGGGAGGTCAAGGTTGACAGGTAGTAGGTAGGCACTCTAAACCAGCTTAAAGGGATAGTTCAGGCAAAATCTATATTTGGGTGAAATTGCTCTTACTTTGAGTTGTGTCTGAAGGCCCATAGTTACAGAATCCACATTATGAACTGGCTGGTTCGAGCCTTGAATGCTGATTGGCTGGAAATTCACTCTGCATCCCATTGGTATGACAGAACATGCATTTTTACTGCTCTATTACATTGGTAACCAGTTTATAATAGCAGAAGGCATCTCGGGGGGTTTGTGGTATATGGCCAACGTACCATGGCTAAGGGCTTTGTCCAGGCACTCTGTGTTGCGTCACACACAATAATCACAGTAAAATAAGAACCAGGCCTCCAACTCTAACAGCCAGACCCCTGTGGTTGATGTTATTAACCAAAACATAAAAAGCAACTGCTGCCGTAATAGATATTTAGTTTATGCCAGATTTATACGTTAAAAGACAAAAAAAAAAAACTGCCAATCATTTCAGGTCCAGTATCCTCGTTGGGCCGCTGGTGTGAAAGATTCAGAAGGCTACCGGCATTACACATCTGGCTAAAAGATTACTGTAGCTCTGCTGGAATCACTTTTATAGATAACTTTGACACCTTCTGGAAAGATACTCTACAGGAATGAAGGAGTCTATCCAAATCAACTTGGCTCCTGGGCCCTCATTTATCAATGTTGCGTAGAAAAGCTTCTCAATGAACTCATATGAAGAACATTTTGAATGTCAGCAAATACAAAAAGTTGGTATTCATCAATTGCTCTTACGCTTTATTTACACACACCTGTAGGTATTTTGTCTTGATAAATCAGACACGGTCTAAAACCCTGTGCTAGTGCACGTGAATTCTCATTTACATAAAGAACCTGTAACGGTTTTCTTGAGGTGAAGGAAAGGCGGACCAAAATGCAGCGTGGTTTCTATTCATGGCTCTTTAATAAAGCAACTCCACATGAACAAACTAACAAAACAAGAAACATGGAAAACCAAAACAGCCCTATCTGGTGCAAACACAGAGACAGGAACAATCACCCACAAACACACAGTGAAACCCAGGCTACCTAAGTATGATTCTCAATCAGAGACAACTAATGACACCTGCCTCTGATTGAGAACCATACTAGGCCAAAACATAGAAATACCCAAATCATAGAAAAACAAACAGACTGCCCACCCCAATTCACGCCCTGACCATACTAAATAATGACAAAACAAAGGAAATAAAGGTCAGAACGTGACAGAACCGCACTAAATGACCATATATGGTCACAAACTCTCCCTTTATAGCTGCAAGAAATATCACTAATTTCTGTCCCCCAACATGGAGAAATCAAACAAGACGCAGAAATACAACAAGCCATACTTTTTGGAGCCCTCAGCAATGGCTTGACAAATAAGATAACAAATATTGCTTGGGAGCAGGTTAGAAATTATAAAGAAATGGTTTGATTTGAAAGCATATGCAAAAAAAGATCCAGGGCAGTGTGACTCTTCACTGTCAGCTATGGACCAGCGCATTAGCACCATAATTGGAGAGACCCCAGTGTCTGGCATCATTTGTGATGGTGATACTGAGGACCCTCTCCCAGACCTTGAAGGAATACCAGACACCATCAATTGTCAAGCTTTATTTTTGCAACCATATTCAGACATGAACCACATAAATATATTTTTTTCTTGATAAATATACACTACCGATCAAAAGTTTGGGGTCACATAAATGTCCTTGTTTTTAAGGAAAATCACATTTTTGTCCTAAAATAACGTAAAAATGATCAGAAATACATTGTTGACAATGGTGCAGTTAATGTTGTAAATGACTATTGTTGCTGGAAACGACTTATTTATTTTAAGGAATATCTACATACAGTAGACATTTTCACTTAGGGATGTGTACTCACTTTTGTTGCCAGCGGTTTAGACATTAATGGCTGTGTGTTGAGTTATTTTGAGGGGACAGCAAATGTACACTGTTATACAAGCTGTAGACTCACTACTTTACATTGTAGCAAAGTGTCATTTCTTCAGTGTTGTCACCTGAAAATAAATACTCAAATATTTACAACAATGTGAGGGGTGTACTCACTTTTGTGATATACTGTAGGTGTACAGAGGCCCATTATCAGCAACCATCACTCCTGTGTTCCAATGGCACCTTATGTTAGCTAATCCAAGTTTATCATTTTAAAAGGCTAATTGATCTTTAGAAAACCCTTTTGCAATTATGTTAGCACAGCTGAAAACTGTTGTCCTGATTAAAGAAGCAATAAAACTGGCCTTCTTTAGACTAGTTGAGTATCTGGAGCGTCAGCATTTGTGGGTTCGATTACAGGCTCAAAATGGCTAGAAACAAAGACTTTCTTCTGAAACTTCTCAGTCTATTCTTGTTCTGAGAAATGAAGGCTATTCCTTGTGGGAAATTGGCAAGAAACTGAAGATCTTGTACAATGCTGTGTACTACTCCCTTCACAGAACAGTGCAAACTGGCTCTAACCAGAATAGAAAGAGGAGTTGGAGGCCCTGGTGCACAACTGAGCAAGAGGACAAGTACATTAGTGTCTATGCTGGCCTTCTAGGCAGAGTTGCAAAGATAAAAACTTGTGAGACAATCAATTCCTGTGCAATGTAAATGTGTTTTTTCCTTGTAGATTTGATTACAATATTTGGAAGAACAGATACAATGGTTTTAGTTATGATATTGCCACTTGTCCTCAGTGCCAGAGCTATTGGTTGTGGGAAACACTCCCTGTCAGGCATGGGCTCATCGGGTCTGGGTGGATCATTCAGTGGAATGCCATTTTTGATTGCAATGTTGTGGAGCTGCAAACCTTGACAATGTAGCAAACCTAAAAAGGAATTTGCACATTGTATTGCATTTGAAGGAATGTTATTTCAGAGGCAAACCTTGCTTGGCTGGTATTGCAGTGTGCCTCCTGTCCCAGACAAGCACAGCCAACGCCCTTTCAGTAGGCTTATGGTGCGCACCACTGTTCTTGTGTGTGTGTGGGCCTGGTTGTACCTTGCCTCTTGTTGGTTTGTGGGCAGTCATCAGCCATGTTTTTAATGGGTAGCCCCGGTCTCCTGCAGTTCTGGACACAAAATTCAGATATTGTTTCCCAGTAGAGGTCCATCAAGCCATCCATCATCAACAGCTCCTTCCTGGAGGTTAAGACCGACTGAACTGTTCTGCACAATGAATGAATCATTTGGCCACTACATTCAACAAATCCAAATGTGAATCACATGTGACCTGCACATTGACAGAATGGAAACCTTTTCTGTTTACGAAGTTGAATTCGTTCAACAATGGTGCTTTTATTGCGATGTGGGTGCAGCCAATTGCTCCAATGACATTGGGAAATCAGCTATGGTATGGAAATCCCTTTTCACTCTGGCCTGTTGCACAGCAGTGTACAGAAACTGTATGTATTGTGGGGTCAATGAAATAATGCCATGAAGGACTGGAGGCAATATTCGGCTCATGGTTGGTTGTGAAATGCAAGACCGATCGACAATTTTCCAGTTGCCAAAAAACCTAGGGCGGAGAAGACTTGGCAATGAAGATCTGTGAAGTTAGGTGCGTTTTTCTACTGACTCTGAAAAACACCAAAAGAAAGATGCCCAGGGTCCCTGCTCATCTGCGTGAACATGCCTTAGGCATGCTGCAAGGAGGCATGAGGACTGCAGATGTTGGCCAGGGCAATAAATTGCAAAGCCCGTACTCTGAGACGCCTAATACAGCGCTACAGGGAGACAGGACGGACAGCTGATCGTCCTCGCAGTGGCAGACGATTGTGTAACAACACCTTCACAAGATCGGTACATCCGAACATCACACCTGCAGGACAGGTACAGGACGGCAACAACAACTTCCCGAGTTACACCAGGAATGCACAATCCCTCCAGCACTCAGACTGTCCGCAATAGGCTGAGAGAGGCTGGACTGAGGGCTTGTAGGCCTGTTGTAAGGCAGGTCCTCACCAGACATCACCGGCAACAACGTCGCCTGTGGGCTCAAACCCACAGTTGCTTGACCAGACAGGACTGGCAAAAAGTGCTCTTCAATGACGAGGCGCGGTTTTGTTTCACCAGGGGTGATTGTCAGATTTGCATTTGTCGTCAAAGGAATGAGCGTTACACCGAGGCCTGTACTCTGGAGCGGGATCAATTTGGAGGTGGAGGATCCTTCATGGTCTGGAGTGGTGTGTCACAGCATCATCGGACTGAGCTTGTTGTCATTTCAGGCAATCTCAACACTGTGCGTTACAGGGAAGACATCCTCCCTCGTGGTACCCTTTCTGCAGGCTCATCCTGACATGACCTTCCAGCATGACAATGCCACCAGGAAAATATTGCTTGTTCTGTGCGTGACTTCCTGCAAGACAGGAATGCCAGTGTTCTACCATGGCCATCAAATAATATGGATCTCAATCCCATTGAGCACGTCTGGGACCTGTTGGATCGGAGGGTGAGGGCTAGGGCCATTCCCTGATAGAAATGTCTGGAAACTTGCAGGTGCCTTGGTGGAAGAGTGGGGAAACATCTCACAGCGAGAACTGGCAAATGTGGTGCAGTCCATGAGGAGGAGATGCACTGCAGTACTTAATGCAGCTGGTGGCCACACCAGATACTGACCGTCACTTTTGACCCCTCCTTGTTCAGGGACACATTATTCCATTTCTGTTTGTCACATGTCAGTGGAACTTGTTCAGTTTATGTCTCAGTTGTTGAATCTTGTTATGTTCATACAAATATTTACATGTTAAGTTTGCTGAAAGTAAACGCATTTGGCAGTGAGAGGAAAATTTCATTTTTTTTCTGAGTTTAGATTTGTGAAAGTTAGTGTATATGCTGATGATCCATCATGTATGATAGTCTTGGGAGTGTGTAAACTTAAATTTTGTATTACCATATAATTGTTGTATGTTCTCTATAGTTATGTACTTGAAAATCTATCAATTCGGCACATTTGGGCAGACTTATATTGTCCACTATTGAAATGCTTCACTGGATCAATCTGAAACGTTGCATCTAGTGGCCAAAATCTGAATTGCGCCTAAACTGCAATAATACATTATGGCCTTTTTCTTGCATTTCAAAGATAAAAAACACATGTTTTTGTTTGTATTATCATTTACCAGATCTAATGTATTATTTTCTCCTACATTAATTTCATATTTCCACAAACTTCAGTGTTTCCTTTCAAATGGTATCAAGAATATGCATGTCCTTGCTTCAGGTCCTGAGCTACAGGCAATTAGATTTGGGTATGTCATTTTTTGGCGAAAATTGAGAAAAGGGTCCGATCCTTGAGTGGATTATTAAGGAAATTAGAAATAATGGATATTTGGAAACAAACAAAAAAAACCTAGTGAGACATGCATGGAGGAGACTTAATCAAGCTAGTCGTCTTGACTACTTTCTTTTCTCTTTCTCTCTTGCATCAAAGGTTTAAAAAGTTTTAATAGGAGACAGAATGCGATCGGATCATCATCTACTTTGCATTCACACAACTCTTATAGATTTTCCACATGATGGGGATATTGGAATTTTAATCAAAGTTTACTGGAGGACAACTTAGTTAAAACTAAGACAAAATAATTTATATCTGAATTTTTCCAGTATAATATAGGTTCAGCAAATCCCCTTATTGTTTGGGATACCTTTAAATGTACCTTCAGAGGTCATTCAATAAAATGTTCATCAATAATAAAAGACCAGTTTCTGGCTGGAGACAAGACCTACAAGGGAAATCCATGAACTAATAGTACAGGTAGATAGCAAAAAAATGATACTACGGAGAGAAACAAAAATAACTTGAGGAACTTATTCAAGAACGATCTACTATAAAATATTACAAAAATAAAGCAAACTGGACGGAATATGGAGTGAAATGCACCAAAATTGTTCCTGAATCTCCAATACAGCAATGCAAACAAAAATAATTTGCAGAAACTTGTTACTGAAGACGGAGTCTATGATTCTCAGAATTATGTTTTAAAAGAGGAAGCTAATTATTTTAGGCAGATGTTCTCTTTTCCGTCTCATCCTCTCCCACTGAATGAGGATTACGGTAAGGAATTCTTTCCAAATAATAAAACAATGGAAAATTAACAAATGTACAGAAACATCAGTGTGAAGGCCAAATTACAGAGGAATAACTTTTGAGGCTATTAAATCCTTTGTCTGGATAAACCACAGGGCTTGATGGCCTACCGGTAAAGGTATATCAAGCCTATTTTTTATATACTAAACACTGCATTGTTAGATTGTTTTAACTACTCCTATAGAAATGGTAGTCTGTCAGGTACTCAGCAGGAAGATCTGATTTTTCTATTGTTAAAACAAGACCCAGATGGCAAACATAAAGACCCAGTCTATCTAAAAAACTGGAGGCGCTGTACACTTCAATGTTGTGATGCAAAAATACTAGCAAAATGGATAGCACTCAGAATTAAAAGGGTTTTACCAGGTATTGTTCATCCTAATCAGACAGGTTTTTTTTACATGAACGATACATTGGAGATAATATACGACAACTACTAGAAATAATAGAACATCATGAAACATCTAAGAAGCCAGGCCTGGTATTTATAGCAGATTTTGAAAATACATTTGATAAAGACTGGCTATCATTTAAACATGCCTGGATTTTTTTCAATTTTGGTAATTCTCTTATAAAAATGGGTTCAAATAATGTATAGCCACCCCAGGTGTAAAATAGTAAATAACGGCTACTTCTCAGAGTTTTGAATTATGAAGGAGTTAAACAAGGGTGTCCGCTGTCACCATATCTATTCGTTATGGCCATCGAAATGCTAGCTATTAAAATCAAATCCAATAACAGCATTAGGGGATTAGAAATCCAAAGCTTAAAAGCAAAGGTGTCCATGTATGCCGACGACTCAAGTTTTAAATTAAGTCCGCAAGCTAGATCCTTGCAATGTCTCATTGAAGATCTAGATAACTTTTCTGTACTCTCTGGACAAAAATCTAATTATGATAATTGTACATACAGTATTACGTATTGGATCTTTAAAAAATACAACTTTTACATTACCCTGCAGTTTACCTATGAAATGGGCTGACAGTGAAGTAGACATATTGGTATTCATATCACAAAATACATAAATAAGCTCTCCACAATGAATTTCAATAGAAAACAATCCAGCAACCATGGAGAGATAAATACCTGTCTATTTATGGAAACATTTCCCTGATTAACTCCTTAGTCATATCTCAGTGTACTCACTTTTGGCGCTGCCTACTCCTGATTCATTTTTTCAAATCATATGAGCAAAAAATATTTCACTTGATCTGCGATGCTAAATCAGACATAATAAAGCATGCCCATGAATATGAATTGTGTGGGTTGAGATTATTAAATATAATAGCACTAAACCTCTCTCTAAAAGCTTCACTTATTCAAAAGTTTTACTTGAACCCTAAATGGTTCCCAAGTAGATTACTAAAATAAGCTCATCCATACATTGTTTAAAACTGGCCTTTTTGCCTTTACAGATTGCCATGTCTAATTTACGATCCATTGAAAACGAGCATTGCAGAGCTGGCTACAATTTCAATTTCATCCCCCTGAAAAGATAGAACAAATATTATGGCTGAACTCTAATGTGCTGGTTGATAAAATACCTGTATTTAAGGGAAATTCCAATTTACAATATCATTTATGTCCTTCATAGAGTTATCAGATGTGTATGGGAAGTTCTGCTCAATCCAAGAGTACAACAAATTGATTACAGCATTACTCCAAAAATGGAGGAGGCAGGAGGCAGGTGGCAGCAGGAGAAGGTATGGAACTGGTCTGTCTGCCCAATATAAAGAATCTCAACTGGCGGAGGAATAAAAATAGCATAAATAAGAAGGTATATCAGTTTCATTTGAGGACCAGGATGTTGACAACTGTGCCAAACATATTGCAAAATATTCGGGAAGAGATTTTTGATGTACCGGTTCCATGGTAAAGGGTGTATGAGTTGATATATATATAAACAACGCAAGATTCAAGACTTCGTGCTTATCAGCTAAAATTATTATATAGAATTATTACCACAAACAAAATGTGGAATATTTGGGGCATAAAATCATCAAAGCTCTGCAGATTTTGTTGTGAGGATACAGAATCAATAGACCATATATTTTGGTATTGCACTCAGGTAGCCTGTTTCTGGTCTCAGGTTCAGGAATGGCTGAAAATGCATAGCATTGATCTAGAATTGATCCTAGAAATGGCACTGTTATGAGATTTGGAGATACCAGGTCAGTCAATTACTAATATACTAATAATCTTAGTAAAAGTATTTATCTTCAACTCGCAATCTGTAGATTGAAATTGTATGTTAAACATCACAGCATAGTTGAAAGATATGTGTTACGTAAAACCTCAAAGAGGGAGGCCAGCAGAAATAGATGGGATGGGCTGAGGGAAGCTGAGGGTTGGGATGTGGAATTGGAGACAAGTGGGAGTGGAGTTGTTGTGCGGGACACCATCATTCTAAGATGAACGTTTTTTTTAAAAGTCTAAATAAAACGTAATATAAAGTATGTTTGAATGACACTGAGGGACAGTGTTTTTACAACTGAGGCGAGTTTCCATGAGGCTGATGTCGTGGAGGTGTTTGTACACATGCATATACACACTCTCATTCAAATAAATGCATACAAGAACACACACATACATGTAATAGTGCCAGACATGCACACAAACATATACAGTTGTCATTGCTGTTATGATTTTGGTTGTCCTTGATGTGCTTTGTTTTTATTTTTGTATATACTGTACAGTGGGCAAAAAATATTTGAAGTATTTGATACACTGCTGATTTTGCAGGTTTTCCTACTTACAAAGCATGTAGAGGTCTGTAATTGTTTTTATCATAGGTACACCTCAACTGTGAGAGACGGAATCTAAAACAGAAATCCAGAAAATCACATTGTATGATTTTTAAGTAATTAATTAGCATTTTATTGCATGACATAAGTATTTGATACATCAGAAAAGCAGAAGTTAATATTTGGTACAGAAACCTTTGTTTGCAATTACAGAGATCATACATGTCCTGTAGTTTTTTACCAGGTTTGCACACACTGTAGCAAGGATTTTGGCCCACTCCTCCATACAGACCTTCTCCAGATCCTTCAGGTTTCGGGGCTGTCGCTGAGCAATACGGACTTTCAGCTCCCTCCAAAGATTTTCTATTGGGTTCAGGTCTGGAGACTGGCTAGGCAACTCCAGGACCTTGGGATGCTTCTTACGGAGCCACTCCTTAGTTGCCCTGCCTGTGTGTTTCGGGTCATTGTCATGCTGGAAGGTGTGAGTATCCCATCTTCAAAATGTTCTGCCAGACCCTTTTTCGTGTCATTCACATAAGCTGGCTGTCCCTCGGGTACTGTTTCTACAGCGCTAGTGGATTCCGGTGCCGCAGGGAACTTTATTGACCAGATCCTTGTCTCCTCTCTTAATATAACCTCATACCCACTCTCCTCTCTGTTTCCAGTCCAAGCCCTTGATAATCGACCACCAGGATCCGGAACCATCACGCACATCACCACACCATTCACCCTCACCATGGAGCCCATTCATCAGGAGAATATTCCCTTCCTCATTACTAGTGCACCAGATCATCCTCAGCCTCCCACAGCTCCTACGCCATAACCCCACCATCTCATGGTCGAGGATAAAAATCACGGATTGGTCACCCGAATGCCAGAGGACCTGCTTTTCTGTTCCATCTCATGTAGTATCCCCTGTAATCTGGGACGTAGATGTGGACATTCGAAACAGAAACCAGAAACGGCTCTGGAACGGAAACCAGCAACCACTACCTGTCCTCCTGAGCACATCTAAGTTCCCACAGGGATAAGGGAGTGACTATTGACCTGGGCACAAACTAGTCACCGATGGACATTCTGGAATCACCCATACTATTCAATCTCTCTCCGAGAAGTATTGGCTGCCCACCTAGGTGCATGATGTTATTCGTTATATCAACTCATGTTCTGTATGTGCTCAAACTAAGTCCCCCCCAGCATGCTCCAGCAGGGAAGCTCCTTCCCCTTCCCGTGCCTCAGTGTCCCTGGTCTCATCTGTCCATTGACTTTGTTACCGATCTCCCCTCTTCTGACGGATTCACCCCCATTCTGGTGGTTGTGGACAGATTTTCAAAACTATGGCTGTTTTTCCCTCTCTCTGGTCTCCCCACAGCTCTCCAGGTCACTGGGGCACTGTTCCAGCAGGTATTCCGGCACTATGGCCTTCCGGAGGACATCGTCTCCGACCGTGGGCCCCAATTTACGTCACAGTGTGGAGGGCGTTCATGGAGAAACTGGGGGTTATGGTCAGCCTCACTTCCGGGTACCGGCCTCAGTCCAATGGGCAACTAGAGAGGATGAAACAGGAGCTGGGGAGGTTCCTGAGGAGTCACTGCCAGGACCGGCAGGGGGAGTGGGCCCGATTCCTTCCCTGGGCGGAATACAACCAAAATGAATTACGTCACTCCTCCACCGGGTTACTCCCTTCCTGGGTTATCAGCCGGCACTGGCTCCGTGGACTCCGAGCCAGACCGAAGCCCCTGCGGTGGACGAATGGTTCTGGTGCACCAATGAGGTTTGGAGTGAAGCTCATGTGAGGCGCAAGCGCGCTGTCCCATTACCAGAAGAAGCAGGCGGATTGCCGCCGCAGTGAGACGCCCGTGTTCCATCATGGTCATCATGTCTGGCTTTCTATCAGGAACCGCCCACCCCGCCTGCCCTGCGAGAAGCTGAGCCCCCTGTTTGTGGGGCCATTTAAGGTTCTCCAGAGGGTCAACGAGGTGACGTATAGCTTACAGCTTCCCAGGAACTACCGTATCTCACGGCACGAACCACTCATTCGCCAAAGCAATTTAATTGTGTTTGAAAAAAACTGGAGAAAATAACAGGACAAATCCCATTTCAACCCTGAAATCAACTAACCATGTTCTACCACATAGTAATTTAGTGAACACTGTATTTCAATGACTTACAAACCGCAATAGAATGAGGCTTTCTATAAAGTTCAGTCCAAAAACATTTGGACTGAATGCTTCACCATAAAATATTTTCTAAATATGTTAGCAAAGTATTGTCAGGACTTAGGGAGAACAGAACCATAACAATATTATTCTACTATAGTTCCTCCCTGTTTGTATTGTCAGTATAGTCATAACTCCTGTGGTTCAGTTTGGAATTTTAACAGTCCTCTTGTGACTGACATTGGGACCTTTTTCAAATCTATTGTTCATACCACCCCTAATAGAATATCAACAAAGCTTACTTACAGACTCTGGATTCATCTTGTGAGTGAATATTTTAAAATATGAATAATGTGTATGCTGTTTATACCCAGAGTGCCATGCATTATTTGACATAACAGAACTATATGTCAAAAATCTAATCTTTGAAAGCTTTCCCCGCTAAGTGTTTTGACAACCACATGTTTAATAGCCAACCTCTAACTTCTTACTGTGCTGTTAAGTTATGTAATGTTGTCAAAACTCAGCATTCATTAGAGCCTGCTTGTTTGGTTGGTTACACCGGTTAGGTCATTAATGTCACACGTTTGTCAAAGTATGGATCAGGCTCTGACGCTAATTGCAAGTGTGGGATTGAATGTATAATTAACACCTGCTTTAAAGTGATATTAAAAAGTGCATGCACTTTCATCTATCTCATTAAAAATGTTAAATCTGTGGGCGAAGTAGCACTTAGCTAGCTGTCTACCAAACTGAAACTTACAACAGCTTATGTTATAGATACCACAGTCTTCATGTGACAATATGGCACTGTAGAATCACTAATCAAGATGTTGATTTTACCCTGACAAGTCAACTTCATTTTAACAGCTAACATGTAGTTCAGAGGGCCATAAATATTAAAGACACTCGCCATCTTCACAGCACCTCCATTTGAAATAAGAAACTCAGTTATGACCTTGTTTTTTAGGACCATAAATCAAGGTAATCATACAGGTAATCCTTGAAACACCTGACTCCACTTGTTTAGCTTTGGCAGCCCTCCATTTTGCATGAGTGCTCACTTTCTTGCCATTTTGTTTGAGTATCTATTAAAAAGGAGGAGGAGTTACATATCACTGGCAACTGTTAAATTGATTCCAGTCTCCTGTGTCTTGTCCATGGTTCACAGTATAACATCTACATTAAGACGCTTTACTCTGCCATCTTCTTGGTATCTAATTTCTGGCATTTTAGATGCTGGCTAAAAACTTTGGAGGTCGTTGTTGTTTGTCATTCGAGCTCCTCCACTCTGCCAAGTAACCAATCTAAATAAGGAAGTCAGTCACATTTTTTGTGGTATTGTCTTCCTACCCGGCCTGATGATGAGTCATTTTGCCTTGGCAGGATCCTGCTGTCTGCTTACATACAGCTTTGACTGCAGAAGCTGTTCCGTATATGTAGACAGAGGAGGCATCATTCATATCTGAATCTAAAACGTAATATCCACATCTATAACAACATCTATAATTAATGCATATTTGTATGTACTAACACCCAGTGCCATGGTGAGAGAGGTTATGCATTGAATGATGTCTCATATTTTGTTGACAAACGTTGTCCTGGATATGTGTATTTCCTTATGTTACAAATGATCAATTTATACCAAGTGCATGTTTACCTAGCTGTTCATGTGAGAACCCAAGTTTGCAGTGTAGAAGTGAGTCTATCCTCATTAAACACTGTAAATTGACTTGGAAATAGTTTGCTGGTAAGAGGCATGCAAGAGACTCATTAGCACACTGTACAGTGGAGGACAATAGTCACATGGAAATAACTGTGTGGGAGTAAATTAATTATGTTTGTGGTCTGATAATGGTATGATAACTGTCTGACTAGTTTGAGAAGTTTATCAAACTCATTAACATATAGTAGAGAATAACAGGAGAAACAGCAGATTAACTGAATAAATAATGTAGAAAACATAGAAAAAAAGAAAATAACTCCAGGTGACTGTGTTAATAAAATGTGCTTATTGAAATGAAATGGAGTGTTTTCATAGTAGCCAATCTCTGTTAGAGAAAAGTCCTTGGAGATATCCCAGCTAGAAGGAAGCAGGCTGGTGGGAGGAGCTATAGGAGGTCAAGCTCATTGTCAAGCTCATTGTACACAAAATAGGTGCTGTATCTAGAACCTAAAAGGGTTATTTGGCTGTCCCCATAGGAAAACTCCTTGAAGAACCCTTTTGGTTCCAGGTAGAACCCTTTACACAGAGGGTCCTTCTACCTGGAACCAAAAAGGGTACTACCTGGAATCAGAAAGGGTTCTCCTATGGGGACAGCCAAAGAACCCTTTAAGAACCCTTTTTTCCTTAGAGTGTAATGGATGGAATGGAATAAATGGAAATATCAAAGATATGGAAACACATGTTCCCCAGGTCGTTGATGTAAATGAGCATGTGTTCTCAGTCAACTTACCTGGTATAATAATGGTACATTTAAAAAATAGTTTTTATGTTTGACTCCGTTACATTTATTT
Organism: Oncorhynchus clarkii lewisi; assembly: GCF_045791955.1. Classification (NCBI taxonomy): domain Eukaryota; kingdom Metazoa; phylum Chordata; class Actinopteri; order Salmoniformes; family Salmonidae; genus Oncorhynchus; species Oncorhynchus clarkii. The sequence goes on along the minus strand of NC_092158.1, from coordinate 65,952,642 downwards.
CATTCCAGAGAGAGCCAGCAGCCTTGTGAAGGAGTTGATCGCTGGACATTATCAGTGTGTCACTTGCTGGCGAGATTAAACAGATTTTCTCTTCTCTTAGTACTGTTGAATAATGGAAGTGACATGAGGGAGGAATCTTCTGGTCCCAGGAGAGGCCACAGTTTAATATAAATTAACTGAAGCATTGCGAGTGTGTGTGTGGGGTTCACTGTTATGTGAAAAGATAACATCTGCCTTTCGGTCAAGTTCTCGATCTCTCACTCCTTTTTCACATCCTCTCTGTGACACACACACACACACACACACACACACACACACACACACACACACACACACACACACACACACACACACACACACACACACACACACATACGTGGACAATCCCTATCCGATGGAGCATAATAGCCTCTCATCTCTGTGTGCCATGTCAGCCACCATTGTCCATCGAGGAAGTAGACAACTGTAAATAACAACCTCCTGCTGGGAGCCGTATAGTTGTGTCAATGTGTGAGTGTCGGTGCCCAATGCATTTCCATCCTATCCTAAGCACCAACCCCAGGGGTTACAAACCCATCAACCAGTTGGCGGATAGAAAATAACACCAGAGGGGTGGCAATATTTGTGTTTTGAGTGAAGGCGGTATGGGGATAGACGGGGCATATTATTGCCAAACCAGTCACAGGAGGTTAGGATGTGTTTTGAATTAAATGCAGGTGCGGCTGGATTCTATACTTGTCAGGTGGACATGTTTTAGGTCGGTGAGGATGCAATGGAAGTTGGCACTGATTACAAAGGGGCTCTAGCTGCCCTAATGGTGACTGAGGGGAAGAGGACTGTGTGTGTGGGTGTCTGTATGCGAGTGTGAGTGTGTCTGTGTGTATGTGTCAAGGTTCACAAATGAGCTCAGCCAACATCACTGTCACCGATCTCCTGAGTAAGGCAGGTTGAGGTGTCCTAGAGGGGTGACCCCTCTATCCCTTACCTGTTGGGATGGGCCTGTCTGACTCTAGCATAAATATAGATGGTGTCGGAGGACCATGAATATAGATGCTGATAGCAGAGGGGCTACTATTAATAACAGGACCTTGATCTATCCCTGGATGGAGATTGTGTAGAAAGAAAAGTGGGGATGTCACGGTAAGTGAACTGTCCTCATTCTTCAAGTGGGGCACACTGTTTGGAAGGCTTACAAACGGAAGGCACACATTTTAGGGGGGCATTAGTCAAATCCATAGGCACCCACTTGTTGATGTGATGGATAATAGAAGTGACAGTATATTAATATGGAGGAAGCAGTGTGTCCCCTTGAGCAATACTTAGTTTACTGGGCGAGTCCACTGAAGTAAACAGGCACTAATAAAGTTGGACCCTCCCAATGCACCCTCCCAATGGCACACAGCCATGTTCATTGATCCAATGGGGAGGGGCAATGAGGATTACAGGAAGTGACACAATTGCACTTCCTCTCTGGTTGCCCAGGACCCAGGAAGTGTAATGCCTTAAGGCAATGTCCTTGCTATTTTGGCACAGCAAGGAGGACAGCAGAAAACCGCTGAGGAGACAATAAATACAGTACTGTCAGACTTCATACTGTCATAGCAGTCCTTAGCAGAAGAAAAATATTATGAAGTGGATACAAGCATGACATTTGGAACAAACATTCCTCAGGTGATACAGTATGAAAACATCTCATAAGAGGTGCCATTTCAAAGTTATTGTGAAAATTCAAAATGGCTGCCACAATAGCTGGTATTTGACCAGAAAAACTGTTATGCAAAAGATAAAAGCATGGAATTTGGTACAAACATTCCTCAGATTATAGAAACATATCCTATTAGTGGTGCTCAGTTTTGAATTAAACAGGAAGTGTATTTCAAAATGGCCACCGATGGAGATGGTAATACATCCATAGTTATGTTTAATGACTTTCCATCATCCCGAGTTTGACACTTCCGAGAACAAAGGGGCTCACTTTTGCAGGAGTTCCCTGCAAGCTTTGTCAGTCTCTGGCCCATCCCAAAACTTATGGTGAAGGTTCCGATTGGTCCAGCAGGTATATCTCACTGGTCATCCCCAAAGCCAACACCTGCTTTGGCCGCCTTTCCTTCCAGTTCTCTGCTGCCAGTGACTGGAATGAATTGCAAAAATCGCTGAAGCTGGAGACTTACATTTCCCTCACTAACTTTAAACATCAGCTATCTGAGCAGGTAACCGATCGCTGCAGCTGTACATAGTCCATCTGTAAATAGCCCAACCAATCTACCTACCTCATCCCCATATTGTTTTTATTTACTTTGCTGCTCTTTTGCACACCAGTATCACTACTTACACACCATCTGATCATCATCATCTGCTCATCTATCACTCCAGTGTTAATCTGCTAAAGTGTAATTACTTTGCTACTATGGCCTATTTATTGCCTTATCTCCTCATGCCATTTGCACACACTGTATATAGACTTTCTTTTTTTTCTATTGTGTTATTGACTGTACGCTTGTTTATTCCATGTATAACTCTGTGTTGTTGTTTCTGTCGCACTGCTTTGCTTTATCTTGACCAGGTCGCAGTTGTAAATGAGAACTTGTTCTCAACTAGCTTACCTGGTTAAATAAAGGTGAAATAAAAAAAATAAAAAAATGGTTTTCAGACTTGTTGACCAAATGCTGGTTTGGCACACTGCTCGGTCTGAATGGTGCAGCCTGTGTTGGGGGATGTTCTCCATTGAGAATGACCTCTTTGAGAAGAGAGCCTTCCTCAGATCACTGAAACAATCTAGGATGATTGTCTAGTCATAGATGGCACAGCTGTATCTCTCAAGTAATGTAAAAGTGGATGAATCCAGATCAAGGGGTTAAAATGGTTCAGCTGCCATGGAAACAAAGGCATCAGTCACCTCTGGAAATGACTTAAATGCACTTCAAGCTGTCTTTTTGCCCTTTCCATTAAATTCTGAGGTTCTATCACAACCTGTGAATGCGTGGAAGCCTCACAAAGCCAAACTTGTGCATTCCAAGCTTCTTGTAGATGGTGTTGATGCAAATATGCTGGTAGGTTTTAACCAAACCAAATGCAACCCACGGCTTTATGGTAGGATAATCCTTGGTAAGATGGAAGAACAGCCCAGCAAGGAGGACAATGATATCTGTATCAACTGATAGAATGATAATGGTTTGTGCACCCTTTTGAAGGGTATTTTTAAGATGAAGGCATACTCCTGTGTCTGCATCTTTGTGGTCACATTCAGGAATTGATGTCAGCCAGTTCTTTGAGCTCTCTTTTCCATCTTCAAATCCATTGGCACACACCTTCTGTGTAAACATTTGTTTGTTGTTATGATTTCTGGGAAAGTCAGAGAACTTACATGGAAGCTTGGTTGTCTTCAGACTTTCATTGATTCTCTCTCATTGAGTATTTCATTTGTATGTGTCACACGTTATCAATTCAATTGCAGTTTTTCAACTTATGCTCGACACTACTGCCATATTTGCCAAATGTGGAAACTTGGTGGGTAGGCAAGGAATGGACAATGAGAGCTCCATCAATGATTTTGGCATCAAAGGAAGAGAGCACAGGTGGGTAGGAATCTACAGTGATCAGGCCTAGCAGATCAGATTTTTGGGTTTGCATTTCGTTATTTGAATGGGCTGGAGGACATGGGTTATCCTCGCGAGAGTAAAATAAATCTAGGTTTTCATCTCAGAACTTGTTTGCGTTGTAAAGTCGGCTAAAAAGTGTAAAATCACTTTTGAATGCAGTTAGTTGCTTTCCCTCTTTTGTGACTGGCTTTACTTTGGCATTTTCAAGCAGTGGTACATTATTCCTCTTAATAATAACCTGTTGCGACGAGCAATCCCGTATCCGGGAGCGTAATTATAGCCTCAAGCTCATTAGCATAATGCAACTTTAACTATTCATGAAAATCGCAAATGAAATGAAATAAATATATTGGCTCACAAGCTTAGCCTTTTGTTAACAACACTGTCATCTCAGATTTTCAAAAAATGCTTTTCAACCATAGCTACACAAGCATTTGTGTAAGAGTATTGATAGCTAGCATAGAATTAAGCCTAGCATTCAGCAGGCAACATTTTCACAAAAACAAGAAAAGCATTCAAATAAAATAATTTACCTTTGAAGAACTTCTGATGTTTTCAATGAGGAGACTCTCAGTTAGATAGCAAATGTTCAGTATTTCCCAAAATATTATTTATGTAGGAGAAATCGCTCCGTTTTGTTCATCACGTTTGGCTAAGAAAAAACCCAGAAAATGCAGTCATTACAACGCCAAACTTTTTTCCAAATTAACTCCATAATATCGACAGAAACATGACAAACATTGTTTAGAATCAATCCTCAAGGTGTTTTTCACATATCTATTCGATGATAAAACACTCGTTGCAGGTGGGTTTCTCCTCTGAACCAAATAGAAAAAATGCACGCACCTGGAGATTACGCAATAGTTTCGACGGAGGACACCGAGCGGACACCTGGTAAATGTAGTCTCTTATGGTCAATTTTCCAATGATATGCCTACAAATACGTCACAATGCTGCAGACACATTGGGGAAACGACAAAGTGTAGGCTCATTCCTTGCGCATTCACAGCCATATAAGGAGACATTGGAACACAGCGCATTCAAAATCTGGCTCACTTCCTGTATGAAATGTCATCTTGGTTTCGCCTGTAGCATTAGTTCTGTGGCACTCACAGACAATATCTTTGCAGTTTTGGAAACGTCAGAGTGTTTTCTTTTCAAAGCTGTCAATTCAAGCATCTTTTCGTGACAAAATATCTTGTTTAAAACGGGAACGTTTTTTTATCCAAAAATTAAAAGAGCGCCCCTTAATGCATAACTGGTTAATGCTCTGATGGATGGATGTGTTTCTATACACAATGACTTCCTGGAGATATTTAAGATTTAATAAGATTTTAATTTAAGAAGCGCCTAGTTTCTCAATGGTGCAGACAGTAGCAATAACATCTTTGCTTGCACAATTGCGTGTATCCAAAATCAGTGTCACGCCCTGGCCTTAGAGAGCCTTTCATTTTTCTATTATTTTGGTTAGGTCAGGGTGTGATTAGGGTGGGCATTCAAGGTTTTCTGTTTATATGTTTTCTATTTCTTTGTTGTTTTTGCTATGTGTGGCTCCCAATCAGAGGCAGCTGTCTATCGTTGACTCTGATTGGGGATCTGTCACACTCTGACCATTATTTTATTCTGTTGTCTCTCCGTCTCATCCCTACAGGTGCTCCCGCCTGTCCAGCGCTGCCAGAGTCTCCCGTCTGTCCTGAGCCGCCAGAGTCTCCCGTCTGTCCTGAGCCGCCAGAGTCTCCCGTCTGTCCAGAGCCGCCAGAGTCTCCCGTCTGTCCAGAGCCGCCAGAGTCTCCCGTCTGTCCTGAGCCGCCAGAGTCTCCCGTCTGTCCTGAGCCGCCAGAGTCTCCCGTCTGTCCAGAGCCGCCAGAGTCTCCCGTCTGTCCTGAGCCGCCAGAGTCTCCCGTCTGTCCTGATCCACCAGAGTCTCCCGTCTGTCCTGAGCCGTCAGAGCCGCCAGTCTGTCCTGAGCCGTCAGTCAGCCAGGGCCTGCCAGAGCCGTCAGCCAGCCAGGACCTGCCAGAGCCGTCAGCCAGCCAGGAGCTGCCAGAGCCGCCAGCCAGCCAGGACCTGCCAGAACCGTCAGCCAGCCAGGACCTGCCAGAGCCGTCAGCCAGCCAGGAGCTGCCAGAGCCGTCAGCCAGCCAGGAGCTGCCAGAGCCATCAGCCAGTCCGGAGCTGCCCCTCAGTCCAGAGCTGCCCCTCAGTCCGGAGCTGCCCCTAAGTCCAGAGGCGCTCCTCAGTCCAGTGGTGCCTTTAATTAGGGTCTTAGGCCCAAGGTCGGAGGCGAGGATCGCCACTCTAAAGAGGCCCTTGAAGAGGAAAATTACTATTGGGGACGTGGGGTCCACGTCCCACGCCAGAGCCGCCACCGTGGCCAGATGCCCACCCAGACCCTCCCCTATAGGTTTAGGTTTTGCGGCCGGAGTCCGCACCTTAGGGAGGGGGGGGGGGGGGGATCCTGTCCCACTCTGGCCATTATTTGAGTTGTTTGTTTCTATGTGTGATATGAGTGGGCATTCTATGTCTAGTTGCCTGTGTCAGCACATTTGTAGTATAGCTTCACGTTCGTTTTGTTGTTTTGTAATTTGTTTAGTGTCTGTCTTCATTAAGATATAACATGTATTCAATTCACACTGTGCCTTGGTCTTCTCACTACGACGAACGTGACAGGATCATATATAAGTTGTGATTTTCCGTTTGGGTTTTGTGGGGAGTTATTTTCTGTTTAGCTGTTTTCTTGCCTGCTAGAACTGTGGTCTTTCGTTTTTTCTGCTTTGTTATTTTGTTGCGGTGTTCAGGTTTATTAAAAAATCATGAACGTTTACCATGCTGCACCTTGGTCTCCTTCTTCAACCCACGAGAGTCGTTACAACCAGAAGCTCTGGACATTTATCTAGGAATGGACTCCACATGCTTGAGATTGTGTTTCACAAGTTGGTCACTTAGCTTTTTAATGTTTGCTGGTGTGATGAACTTTGTTCATGTTGAATAACTACAGTTTGGAACTAGCAACATTTTCCATTGGCTGAATTTTTGGCTAGTTGTCTTGTAGTTTTGGTATTTACAAAATGATTGGAATTTCCCAGCTAGCTCCTCAGCTGATAGGGACATCCTAGGGACGTTACAACATTTCCTGTTGGTCGTTTACCATTTTCCTTCAGGACGTCCTTTTGTTAGCTGTGTAGTTAGTTTGAATTAATATTAATAATACCATGAAACAAGATTAACCAGGTGTAAAGGAGGCATTGCGCTTACATAACTGAAAGTGAGTTGATTAGAAAAACAAATGTATTAGCTAGCTACAAAGACTCATATTATTGATTAGTGTTACGAATTCCCTGCCGGTAACTGTTATCAACACCTCACAACCCTGAGCTGCACACTCCACTGCCAATCCCCCGTGACCGGAGCTTGAGAGTCTATGGGGTAGCATAAACCTGCCTCTCAAATTTTCTGACCTGTGTGACCTGTGCCCAGATAGGTAGCTAGGGAGGTTAGTAGGGGGCTGTATATCTGCCCATCCTCTTGACTATACAGGTCATACAATACTTGAAGTCTCCATCAAGCAGTGGCAGAGCGCAACATCTGTCTTAATTATTTATTGACTAACTAACTAATCAAATCACAGAAATACATGAAAACATACACACAATTAGCTACACATGGGGTATTACATAATACAAAGGAAAAAGTCCCTAGCAGACGAAACCGATATGACGGCTTGGTAGACAAAGGAAAGGGGTGGGAACCGCTCAATAGCGGGAAACTGATAGCTGATAACTACACTCATAGAAATTGCTAATACTTTACATGAATGACCCCTTATTGCAATTTACCTATTTACGAGTGTATTTATTGCTGTCTCTCTCTGTCGGTGCTGGTCCATCTGCTGAAGAGACTCGACAGAAAAGTCTCTGGTTGGGTTCCCCAGAAGTCACATTCTGTCGTAGTTGTTATAATGAATACTTCAGAGTACCATTCGGAAATCTTCTTAGAATTGGGTGCGTTTACCAAACTTAAGTATTTAAACAGCTGCAGTCTGAATATTTATTTGTTAGTTTGTAGACTTCTTCGCCATTTCAACATGGGAATGATCTCCACGTTCTCTGGTCTTGTCTTTTGGTAGAGTTGTAGTTAAACCACTTCACACACCAGCGTCACCCGGCATGTTTTGGTCTTAGAAATTCAAACATTTGCAACCTTAGCTTACACCGTGGTTTGCGTGGTCTGGTGTGAATTGCATCACGGGGGCTTTTTTGCTTGGGTAGCAAAGGGCTGTCTCATCATGTTTGTGCCCACCTGGGCGTGGTTACTGATTGTGCATAAGTTACCATAAAACAACCAACTCTCATTTAGAAGACTAAATCACATTATCTTTTCAAAAGTAGTATTATACTTATTCATCCATCTTACACAACATTCAGAAGTAAACCTGACAGCTGGGAAATGTACACTTTAAGAGATATAGTTATGTGTGTTTCCTGTCCTTCATGAGATCACCAAATGAAACACACAAAAGTGTCCACGGACCATTCCCACATTCTTGAGTGAATGTATTAATGTCTTCTATGTTTTTAGTGTATGCAACATGATGGACTGACTGGTTTAAAAGTGCATGATGTGAGAATGTATGTTATGTATGTTATGTTATGTGGAAGGTGATGCCAAAGAAAAATGTCCATCCTGGATGGACAATCACATTTTTTTCTATTCTATTTTATTACGACCTCACCTACCATCAATAGCTACCATGACTGAACACAACGCATCAAGACAATTTCCTTTTTCTACAATTATTTGAAGGCATTTCTCCATAACTGACAAAGAGGTTCAGGTTAATCTAAAAACGATGGCACTTTAAATGGATTTCATATAAAGGCTAACTCATCATGTTTGCGATGCAGATCCTTTCCAACATCTGAATAAATATTTTTGAGGATTTACTTCAACCCCTACACGTCATGCTATTGTCTATCATGTGTTCCCTTCATGTGTTTTAAATCAAAAATAGAACATTCAAAGGAACATTTTTGAGGTTCTCATTCGTCCCCATGAGCTAGTACATGTCATACCCATGTGCTTCATTTTAGGTCATTTGATTTTAAATTACTTTAAAGTCAGCTCTCTGAACTCTGCAACAGTGTGTCTTGCTTTCATTACCAATCATTTTACTGTGTTCCCTGGCATCAATGTCTAACAGCCCTGGCAGACAGCAGATGTATTGGGGTGAGGGTGTGCTGGCTCAGCTTGGTGAGAGTATGGCTTAGATTAAATCAGATCAAGCGTTAACCTGCTATGCCTCATGGGCATAAAGATCCAACAAAGCCTCATTGTTCGTGTGCTTTCTTTCTCTCACCTCTCTCTCTCTCTCTCTCTCTCTGTCTTTGTCTCTAGCACTGAGATGCAATGCCTTAGACCGCTGCGCCACTCGGGAGCCCATATGATAGTGGCAATTAGATTTTGATGTGAAAGTTTTTCACATGTGAAAATGCAATTCCATATGTGAGAGTTAGAGTTCAGAAGTCATTACCTATAATACAGCCCTGCACTTAGAAAAAGAGTGCCATCTGCATTGCTATTTTAGTTAATCCTATCAATTAATCCGCTATCAATTAATCCGACTTTTGTCTTGTCATTGATTTAATTGACTTATTTAAGCAATTTGAGGGTTTTCCTTATAGTTATCTAATGTTGGTGGGGCATATGACAAATATAATATTTTTTCTTGATTGTATTTTTAGAAACTAAATCTATTTTTGAGATTTCGTTTGAAGTTGAAAACAGTTATTGACACAGACATGGTGGCATTGTCACTTTCTGACCTTAGTTCCTTTATTATGTCATTGTGTTAGTTTGGTCAGGGTGTGAGTTGGGGTGGGTAGTCTGTTATTTTTCTATGTTGTATTTCTGTGTTTGGCCTGGTATGGTTCTCAATCAGAGGCAGCTGTCGATCGTTGTCTCTGATTGAGAATCATACGTAGGTAGCCTGTTTTCCCCCATTTTGGTTGTGGGTGATTGTTTTCTGCGTCTGTGTTTTCCACACAGAACTGTTTCGTTTTCAGTTTGTGTAGTGTTCAGTTTTGATAAAAAATATGACGAACACTTACCACGCTGCGTATTGGTCCGATCCTTCCTACTCCTCCTCAGAAGAGGACGAAAACCGTTACAGGCATGGCAAGAAGATGGGAATACAATGAACCAAGAGGTTGTGAGTTTAAATCCCAAATAAGCACATTCTGAATAATAATTGATGTATAAATAAACATACCCAATGGAGTCATGTGTGTCAAATGTGTACAAATGTGTGTTTCATAAGGACTTGTTTTTGTTTGCAGGTCATCACAAATTGTTATCCCCATGTGAAAGACTGATCATGTGAAAATCCATATGTGAAACTTCATAGAATGTCACTTGAAGTGATCCATAAGGGACACACCCGTCTACACATGCATGTACACTTTAGTCTGGCAGAGCAACATAGCCACAAACACAGCAGCCAACATTAAGTTTGACTTGGAAATCGTCTCGCTAGAGGTTGAAGATAACATCACTTTCAGGGGTACACACTCTTAGTGTAATCTATTTTCCCTTTTTACATGTCTGCTTTCAGTTAATAGTGCTCTGTGTTATTGAACCCAGACCTCTTCTAAGAAGCTGTACTGTGTTCAGCGAAAGACAATCTTTCGCTCTATAGAATCCCAGTGACCAATGGAGAGATCGCAATGGAAGCAGATGACATAAGTAAGCCCACAGCCCTCGCCTGGGCTGAAGAGTTTGTAATAAGTCAAATGAGGATAAAATGTCTTAAGCAAACTTATAAGTAACGACTGTGTGAAGTGTTCGTTCGAACAAAAACACACCCACGCAACTTGTAAAGCTCTCACTCGTCATCGGGCTTGACCCGTGGCTCTCTCCACTGGGCTGCTGTGAGATAGGTATGTTTACTCAGTTTTCACTCTTCTCCTTAGTCAGAGATTATCTCATCCACATTAAACCCTCTGGACTTTGCTGGCGGGGCTGTTTCTGTGTAAAGCATTTGAATTGCAATCACGTGGAGGGATCACAAGCTAAAGGCCTTTCCTTTCAAAACCAAACCTCTGGCTTGGACAAGGTTTAAAGCTAGAATCCGCAGTTGAAACAATAACAAAAGGGTTATGAAGCCTCTGTTTTGGTAAAATGCTGAGGGATGGGCCTGGAGAAATGTAACCACTCCAAAATTCATAGAGGTATGGAAGTAAGAACTGGCCATCCACAATATCAAAATTATAGTTTTAACCATGTTTTGAGGCTATACAGGGTTTGTTTTTATGTATGTTGTTAATTAACAAACATTGGAGTAAGCTTATATTTTGGGTTCTGATGGGGTACAACAGTTCAATTGAGCACATGAGGCATTTATACGTTATATTCTTCAAGAACCAAAGGGTATATCATTAATTTAGAATTCCAAAAATGGCTGTAGCAACTACAGATTCCAGCTTTAAAGGTGTATGTATGGGTTTGTCAGATCAAAACATATGTGTTGCTTGTCATGCGGAAGGGATCAAAGCTACTCTGTAAGAATCTCTGATCTTCTTATTCATATGGTGATGATAACAATGAATGTACTGTACATACAGTGACATGTATCTGCCAGTTGTCATGAGAGCACTGACAAATAAGGCTTAATGCCACAGAATTCTATTGACAGTATTTATACAGTATACAGTTGAACTCAGAAGTTTACATACACTTTAGCCAAATACTTGTAAACACAGTTTTTCACAATTCCTGGCATTTAATCCTAGTAAAAATTCCATGTCTAAGGTCAGTTAGGATCACCACTTTTTATTGTGTAAATGTGAAATGTCAGAATAATAGTAGAAAGTGATTTATTTCAGCTTTTATTTCTTTCATCACATTCCCTGTGGGTCAGAAGTTTACATACACTAAATTAGTATTTGGTAGCATTGCCTTTGAATTGTTTAACTTGGGTCACACATTTTGGGTAGCCTTCCACAAGCTTCCCACAATAAATTGGGTGAATTTTGGGCCCATTGCTCCTGACAGAGCTGGTGTAACTGAGCCAGGTTTGTTGGCCTCCTTGCTCGCACACGCTTTTTCAGTTCTGCTCACATATTTTCTATAGGAATAAGGTCAGGGCTTTGTGAAGGCCACTCCAATACCTTGACTTTGTTGACATTAAGCCATTTTGCCACAACTTTGGAAGTTAGCTTGGGGTCCATTCGGTAGACCCATTTGCGACCAAGCTACAACTTCCTGACTGATGTCTTGAGACGTTGCTTCAATATATCCACGTAATCTTCCTGCCTCTTGATGCCATCTATTTTGTGAAGTGCATCAGTCCCTCCTGTAGCAAATCACCCCAACAACATGATGCTGCCACCCCCTTGCTTCACGGTTGGGATGGTGTTCTTAGGCTTACAAGCCTCCCCCTTTTTCATCCAAACATAACAATGTTCATTTTGGCCAAACAGTTCTATTTTTGTTACATCAGACCAGAGGACATTTCTCCAAAAAGTACGATCTTTGTCCCCATGTGCAGTTGCAAACCGTAGTCTGGCTTTTCTATGGCGGTTTTGGAGCAATGGCTTCTTCCTTGCTGAGCGGCCTTTCAGGTTATGTCGATATAGGACTCATTTTACTGTGGATTTAAATACTTTTGTACCTGTTTCCTCCAGCATCTTCCCAAGGTCCTTTGCTGTTGTTCTAGGATTGATTTGCACTTTTCGCAACAAAATACGTTCATCTCTAGGAGACAGAAAGCATCTCCTTCCTGAGCGGTATGATGGCTGCTTGGTGCCATGGTGTTTATACTTGCATACTATTGTTTGTACAGATGAACGTGGTACCTTTAGACGTTTGGAAATTGCTCCCAAGGATGAACCCCACTTATGGAGGTCTACAATTTTTTTTCTGAGGTCTTGGCTGATTTATTTGGATTTTCCCATGATGTCAAGCAAAAAGGCACTGAGTTTGAAGGTAGGCCTTGAAATACATCCACAGGTACACCTCCAATTGACTCAAATGATGTCAATTAGCCTATCAGAAGCTTCTAAAGCCATGACATAATTTTCTGGAATTTTCCAAGCTGTTTAAAGGCACAGTCAACTTAGTGTATGTAAACCTCTGACCCACTGGAATTGTGATACAGGGAATTTATAAGAGAAATAATCTTGTCTGTAAACAATTGTTGGAAAAATGACTTGTGTCATGCACAAAGTGGATGTCCTAACCGACTTGCTAAAACTATAGTTTGTTAACATTACATTTTTGGAGTGGTTGAAGAATGAGATTTATTGACTCCAACCTAAGTGTGTGTATTTCTGATCTTTCTGATACATTCCCTTCGGAAAGTATTTACACCGCTTGACTTTTTTCACATTTTGTTGTGTAAAAGCCTGAATATATAATTGTTTAAACTGAGATTTTGTGTCACTGGCCTACACATAATACCTCATAATGTTAAGTGGAAATATGCTTTTACAAATTCATTTAAAATGAAAAGCTGAAATGTCTTTAGTCAATAAGTATTCAACCCCTTTGCAAGCCTAAATAAATTCAGGAGTAAAAATGTTTGTAACAAGTCACATAATAGGATGCATGGACTCACTCTGTGTACAATAACAGTGTTCATGACTTTTGAATGACTACCTCATCTCAATACCCCACACATATGTTAGGTCCCTCAGTTGAGAAGTGCATTTCAAACCCAGTTTCAGGGAGGTTTTCCAACGCCTCACAAAGAAGGGCACCTTTTGGTAGTTGGGTAAACATAAAAAAGTAGACATTGAGCATGGTGAAGTAATTAATTACACTTTGACATAAAGCACAGAGTCACTACAAAGATACAGACGTCCTTCCTAACTGATTTGCCGGAGAGGAAGGAAACCGCTCAGGTAGTTCACCATGAGGGCAATGGTGACATTTAAGAGTTTAATGCCTGTGATTGGAGAAAACTTAGGATGGATCAACAACATTGTAGTTACTCCACAATACTAACCTAAATGACAGGATAAAAATAAAAAATATTCCAAAACATGCATCCTGTTTGCAATAAGGCACTAAAGTAAATCTACAAAAAATGTGGCAAAGAAATTAACTGTATGTCCTGAATGCAAAGCGTTATGTTTGGGGCATATCCAACAAAACACATCATTGAGTACCACTTTATATTTTCAATCATGGTGGTGGCTGCATAATCTTATGTGTGTGCTTGTAATTGGCTTGGACTAAAGGAGATTTTTTGGGGATAAAAGTAAACGGAATAGAGCTACTGTAAAAAATCCTATAGGAAAACCTTTATCAGTCTGTTTTCCAACAGAATAATTCACCTTTCAGCAGGACAATGACCTAAAACACAAGGCCAAATATACACTGAAGTTGCTTACCTAGACGACAATAAATGTTCCTGAGTGGGCTAGTTAAAATTTTGATTTAAATCGGCATGCAACTCTACGGAAAAACTTGGAATTGGCTGTCTAAGCAATAATCAACAGCCAAAGGTGATTCTAACATGTATTGACTCAGGGAGTGGAATACTTACGTAATCAAGATATTAGTGTTGTATTTTTTCATATTTGTCTTCCATTTTGAAATTACAGAATATTCTGTGTAGATTGATGTCACCCAGGAAAATACTACTTTAGTAAAAGTCTAAAAGTACTTGGTTTTAAGTATCAAAAGTAAATATATTTTTTAAAGTATTCTTAAGTATTAAAAGTACAAGTAAAAGTTTGAGAAACAGACACCTCACCGGTCCTCAACTGGCAGCTTCATTAAATAGTACCCGCAAACACCAGTCTCAATGTCAACAGTGACAGATTTTTGGGTTTGTTAAAAAAACAAATTTTAATGCACAATTTCTGTAGTAGCACTGTTCCATATATCTTGAACTCTCTCCACATATACCTTTTCTCATTAGATTGCTTTTTTTAGTTTTTTTTTTTTTACAAACTATGTACGATTCCTTAACGCTTTCCAACATTGAACACGTAGAGTCATAAACATAATAAATACAATTTTTCCTTATTGGACTTCCAAAGAGGAAAGAAGAAGAATTGCAACATTATCAAACATAACAACAAAAGTGAAAAAAATGACATCAAACTACGTATCGCACCTTTCATCACAAAATCTTAAGTAGACACATTGTGGACATAATTAGATTTATTTATCAATCTATAGTATAGGTAATGTGGGCCTGTGTCCTTCAATAAAAGCTGTACCCTTTTAAATAATGTGATAAATATATAAAAAAATCTGTGTGCCTTAGACAGTTAAATAAATACAAATATTTTTGGTTCTTACACCTTCACAACAAAAGACGAACACATTGTAAATACCCGAGAAAAAACACTTACATACAAGACCCCCTCTGCACAATTTAAGGAAACAAATCAAACCCAATAAACAATCAAAAAAAGAGAATGGGTGGCAGCAGACTTTCTTATTGAAATAAAGAGAGAGGGCAAGAAATAAGAACAGCCTATAGACTAGATAGATGCGCTTGTGTCTTTGGAGGATGTCCGTGACCACAACTCTTTTGGTAATGACAAAGAAAAACAAGAGAACATTTGATTACACTGATGTCGCTGACAGTCAGTGGTATGACAGCTGATTACACTAATAGCGTATGTGCAAATAACTGGAATAACACTATAACACTATAACACTATGAAGCTGTCTGTGTACTGTATACTGGAGCCATTTTCAATGTCAGTATTATATTAAAGAAGTATGAGGACTACGACACACTTTGAGAGACATCTACTGTATATAGAATGATAATAATACTAGTAATAATGACGGCTGCCTCAAGAAACGACTTTCCCTGGATTGACGTCAGTTAGCAAAATGAGAATTTCAAAATCTGAGTCTGACCATGCACCTGTATACATGAAAATATTCCTGTTTCCTGGAAAAGGAAGGAAAATAGCTGTATTGTCCATTTGCTACAAAATACTGAAATACTGCATTTCATTGAAAAAGTTTTCAATAGGATCTGGTTATTGGTTATGATAACTGGAATATGTGTTCAAAATAGAATTACATTCAGTGTTTGGAATACAAGTCTCGGAAATCTGGTAGCAATGATATAGAACAGGGTTCTTGTAACATTATAACAGAGAACCCAACTGGCTTTGGAATTCCAGGGTAAATCATTTTGGTTAAGAGAGAACATATTTTCATGACAGAGGCAGGTACCTGGAATTGGAATGCATAACACTATCATACATTGGCAATTCCATTCCAGGCTAACCTCTAATCTCATGAATGTAATGTCGTCATGTATCCTGGCTGTTGAGGAATACATGGTGTGTGTTGGAGGGCAGTAGCATCCCTGGCTGGGTGAGCGAAGAGTTCGTTTTGACATATCAACCGCCAGACATTCTCGCTCGCTCTCTCGCTCATTTGTTAAACAGCATGACAGGTACATAAACAATGGGATTGTGGAATAAACTGTGCTCTGTTAGATGGGGTTGGACAGTAGTTTTATCACATTTTCCCCATGAAAAATAAATCAGCCTGCCTTCAGCAGACATAGATGAAGCCACATCTGTGATTCTTGTGGTCGTTTCTGTCAGCGATTAGGATACATCTGCCTGACAATACGTTCTATAACTATTACTTAAAGCGGTCTGTAAACATT